>NC_137800.1:14909026-15611526 GCF_963383645.1 Muscardinus avellanarius | reverse complement strand
TTAAATCATCAGCCCAGGGACTAACCCCAAATTTTAGGCAATCACTTTAATCTTAACACCCAACATCTGAAGCAAAGGGGCATAAAAGTGATCTCTGCATATCTGTGTTGTGGCCTAAAGAAAATCAGATGGTGTGGATTAGCTCGAAGTACCTAGTAAACAGGCAAAGTCAGGAGACGGAAAGGGAAGCTCCAGATCGAGAATTCTTCAAATAACCAGCAACAGAACACAAAACTATTCCAGAAGCCACAAAGAAGGGCAGCTCAACGTTGGAAAGTTTTGTCTCATTTTATCCCCAGAGCTGAGTAATGACTGGCTATATTTGAAGTGCAAATCAGGCACCCAAAACAAAAGGTAAATAAGCCTAAGGAATATCCCTGTGCCCCCAGCTTACAAGAAAACAAATGTTATAAGGGAACGTGCCAAGAAAAAAGTCCCATGTGAGGACCCTGAGGCCACAGCAAAGAATCAAAACTAGCTACCGCAACGTGACAAATCAAAGATTTTTTTTTAATTTATAAAAGAAGTTCGGTATCTCTTGACTCATTAAGGAAAGTACTTCAGAATATGAATCAGCTCCTCTGGAGTCATGGGAAATACTTCCAAATTAAGGGGTAGGAACCTGAAGGACAAGGGACCCATGAAAAAGCAACAGAAAGAGGCTCCTGGTTGTGACAGCAAATCCCGGTTACAATGCCAACCACAACAATAGAAACCCCAACAACGAATGATCCTTACTGAGGGCCACGCCCTGTGCTGGGAGCCGTCCCTGTCTATTGGCATCGTGAGATCCTGATCAAAGGATTAAATAGGCCACGTTATTATCTCTATAGAAGAGGAAACAGCCTCCAGATGTTATGCAATCAATACTAGAAAACAGTGTCCATAAAGCCCTAACGAGCAGCAGTCATCATTCTATACAGAAACTCTCACAGGGAAAGAAATTCTGGATTACTATGGAGTCATTATTTAAAAAAAAATTCCAACAATATAACCTCATATGCAGATCAAGCGTATTTGAAGATGCTGAGAGGGATACTGGGAATGTTGATTGGATGACCCCTATGGTCCCTTTTAGACTAAGAATTTCTGCTCCTATCTGTTCTCCAAATATCTCTTTGCCCTGTACACACAGGTGGCCCAGCCATATCCTCTATATGTGGCTCAAGGCTCCCACCCCCATCTCCCTGTGCTATCTAACCTCACATGGGTGCTTGGTGCTGACTCCATAGGTAATCAAAATGGCAATTTTTTCCCCCAGTACTGGGGGTGGAACCCAGGGGCATTCTACCTCCGAGCTACACCACTAGCCCTAATTTTTATTCTTTATTTTGAAATGGTCTCACTGAGTTGCAAAGGGCGTTACTAAGAAGTAGCTGAAGCTGGGCATGGTGACGCATGCTCGTAAATCCCAGCGTTTGGGAGGTTGAGACCAGAGGATCACGGTTCATGGACAGCCTCAGCTACTTAGTGAGGCCCTCTGCAATTTAGAGAGACCCTGTTTCAAAATAAAGAATACAAAATAGGGCATGGGGTGTACCTCGGAGGTTGAATGCCCCTGGGTTCTATCCCCAGACCTAAAAAAAAAAAAAAAAAAGTAGTAGCTGAGGCTGGCCTCGAACTGGGATGCTCTAGTTTCAGCCTCCCAAATGTGCCACCACACCTGGCTTAAAAATGGCACTCTTGCTGGGTGTGGTGGCGCATGCTTGTAATCCCAGAGCTTGGGAGGCGGAGACAGGAGAATTGCACAGGTTCGAAACCAGCCGTGCTGGCTTAAGAGACCCTGTTTCCAAATATAAATATAAAATAGGTCTGGGAGTGTAGCCTGGAGGTAGAAGAGCTTCCAGGAACCCCAGTATCACCAAAAAAAAAAAATGCACTCTTAAATTGTAATGGTAATAAGAGGACAGGACATGGGATTGGAGGGCTTAAGTTCAGACAAGACTTTCTTCCTGGCTCTATATAAATTTCTTCACATTCTCTGACCTCAGTTTCTTCACCTTTAAAAACAAGGAGGGCAGACTGAAAGAGGCCTCACACATCAGCTTAGAGTAGATTCAATCCATTTATTAAGTGTGATGTTCTCAGAACGCCCTTCTAGATGCAGAATTCTAAAAATAACAGCCACGATGATAAGCATGTTTTGTTCTGAAAGTTCACTTGTAAATTAGTTATTTGAGAGTAGAAATATACTTTCCCATTATAATGATGTTATCAGAGATAGTCAGTTTCTACATCAACCCGCAAAAGCCTTTCTAACCTGTAAAATACTCAGATAGAGAGCTACTATTGTGACACCACAGATGCCTCTCCTGCCTGGCGTGGTGGTGCACGCTTGTGATCCCAGCGTTTAGGATGTGGAGACCGGAGGATTTCCATTCAAGGACAGCCGTAGCTACTTAGCAAGGCCCTTTGCATATCAGTGATAGCCTGTTTCAAAAATAAAAAGTCTAAAAAAAATTGGGCTGGAAGTGGAGCTCTGAGGTAGAATGCCCCTGGCTTCCATCATCCCCAGTCCCTCAAAAGAAGAAGGAGAAGGAGAAGGAGAAGGAGAAGGAGAAGAAGAAGAAGAAGAAGAAGAAGAAGAAGAAGAGGAGGAGGAGGAGGAGGAGGAGGAGGAAGAAGAGGAGGAGGAGGAGGAAGAGGAGGAAGAGGAGGAGGAGGAGGAGGAGGAGGAGACCACCACCATCTCCTACCTTGGTGGACCACACTCCTTCTAGCATCTTACCTCCCTGGATCTAGCTCCAAGCTCCCACCTGCTCCCTCTACCTCTCCCATCTCCAAATCTTAGACTGGCCAAGAGGCTGTGTGTGCCCAGAAGGAAGCAATTCTCGGAGAAGGAAAAGAACAGAAGATGAGAAGGGAAGCAAGTAGAGAGACAGGAATTGGGTGGGGCGGGAGGTAGAGGCAAAGAATGAGGAGCAGACCCGCAGGTGTGTAAAAGCAGAGTCGGGGAGAGGAACATGCACACCCCAGGCCTCCTTCCCCAGCCTTCCATCACAGTAGTTGTCGGGTACCTACAGCACCCAAGTAACACACACAAAAGAACGGGATCTCAGCCGGCTGCGAAAGTACAGAATGTGTCCATTGGGTCTCCATCAGAAAAGTGGTAAATCTGTAAATATATTTCCCAGATCCAGAAGCAATAAAAGAGTGTTTCTAAAACCACAACTTGGCACCTCCCAGGGCCCTCGTGCCTGGGTGCTGGACCTCTCTTCTCCCAGCGCCTCACCTCCCCGGATATAGTTCTAAGCTCCCATCTGCTACCTCCACCCCTCCTGTCTCCCAATCGCTTGGCCAAAAGGCTCTGCCCGGGCCTTACTCATGTTCCCCTCAGCCACACAATGTCCATGGGTCAAAGAGTGCCCTGAACTCCTGGGATGTCCCACGGACCCCAACCCATCTTCTGGCCACACTATACTCCCTGGGACCTGCTTCAGTACCTGTCCTGGTCCATCCTTTCAGAGATAAACCACTTCACTAGTGTAGTCGAGGGAGTCTGTTTGCAGCCAGGTGTAGACAGACTCGAGACCTGTGGCCAACAGTGTGTATGCATACCCCCAGGGAGATTTTGGTCAAGAAATTTGAGGTGTCCAGTCTAACTTTGAACTTGAATTTCTAGGTTCTCATGAAGGTATTTATCAAGATAAAAGCACTAACCCTGATCAATATGGAGCTTGACTTACCACTTGGAAATAGTTATCTAGACGCAGGGTACTCGAGTTTCCATTGGTTCTCCTGCCCCGGGCCCTGCAAATGTTCAGAGTGGGCCGTCTCTCCTCTCCCTGGCCCACCAGGCAGCAAGCCCAGAAGGAACTGGAATGTGTGCTAATGAGCTGGCAAGTTAACTTACTTCCCTACCTAGAAGTTTTTAATTAGAAGCAAAATGCCCACTAGCACTCTTCCAAACAGAGTTGCGCTAGCTTCACGCCCGGTAGGGAAAACTTGCCTCTGCCACGCGCCCACTCACAGGAGATCAAAGGGAGCACTCCTGTCATCTCCAGGGCCCGGGGCCGTGCCCTGCTCCCTTCTCAGTGATCCCGTCCCAAGAACACCCAAGGCTCACTGGGGCTGTGGAACCCATAGATTACGGTGCTTCGATATGAAACAATATTCAGGTAAAGACAGTTTAGTTTGCAGGGAAGCCTGAGGGGCAGGGCTCAGCTGCTCATTCTGTGTGATTCAGAGCCACACCACATGCAGCCTGGGCAGAGCCCGGCACCAGTCTGTCCACCCACATTGACAAATGGTTCTCAGCAGCCTTCCTAGCGAGCACAGGTTAGGAGAAAGACAGTCTTGTTCTGCGTTCGGGGGCGGGGTGCCATGGTGAGGCCCCCACACGCCCACCACAGACCTTGCCAGGCAAAAAACACAAACCTTAACAAAATCCCTGGTGTGTGTGTGTGTGTGTGTGTGTTTAAAGGAGAAGGGTACTGGAGATTGAACCCAGGGGCATTCTACCTCCAAGTTACACCTCCAGCTTTTATGTGTGTGTGTGAAACAGGTTCTCACTAGATCACTAAGAGTCTCACTGTGTTGGCGGGGCTGTCCATAACCGGCCATCCTCCTGTCTCAGCCTCCCAAGTATTGAAGCTGCAGGCAATGCACCGCCACGCCCAGCTTTTTGAAATCCCTCTTAGGCGAGCTTGTCTGGCTCCATTTCAATCCAGTGTCATCCTTCACAAAGCTAAGAGCAGGCAGAGCAAGTCCACCCTGAATGCCTGAACACGGCTCCCTCTCAACCATCCTGGGGACTATGCCTGGCCGCAGTCAGGCTGGATGGACGGGAGCTGAAAAGTAGCCGTGTGTTCGCGCAGGACTGTAATCCAGTCCAATGACAGGTCAGGATATGCACTGGATCTGTGCTGCAGTTGAACATGTACCATGTTCATGAACATGTGTGACATGTGTCACACTGTCTGGCTTCCAGTGACTTATAACAGAGTCTACAGGTTCTAGACATTGTAATCCTACCCTGCTTTTGCCTGATCACAATTTCTATGATTACCAATGCTACCCGAGTCACCAGTCTCTCACCACCTCCCAGAGCCAGTAGTTATAGCATTTCACCAGGATTTTATTTAACAGAAACCACCCCAAGAATGATTATGAGCCAGGTGTGGTGGTGCACGCTTGTCCTCCCAACACTTGGGAAGCTGAGACAGGAGGATCACAGGTTTGAGGTTAGCCTCAGCTACTTAGTGAAGCCCTCCTCAACCTAGGGAGACCCTGTTTCAAAATAAAAAATAAATTAGGGCTGGGGATGTAGCTCAGAGGTAGAATTCCCCTGGGTTCAATGCCAGTATCACACCAAAAAAATGAGTTTTAAAAAGTAAAAATAAAAAGGCCCTAAAGTTGAAAAACTTTTAGAGTTACTAAAAGAGTTAGGTGAGGTGTCAGATTCTTACGGAAACAACCTTTCTGTCAACCAATGACACCCAGTCAGAAAAGACTATGGGAGAAGGGTAGAAAAGATCCCTTTATAAGCCGGGCGTGGTGGCGGACACTTGTAATCCCCGCACTTGGGAGGCAGAGACAGGAGGATCGCGCAGGTTCGAAGCCAGCCGTGCATGCTGGCTTAGGAGACCCTGTTTCCAAATAAAAAAATGTAAAAATGGGTCTGGGAGTGTAGCCCGGAGGTAGAAGGGCTTCCAGGAACCCCAGTACCACCAATAATAATAATAATAATAATAATAATAATAATAATAAGCCGGGTATGGTGGCTCACGCTTGTAATCCAGCACTTTGGAGGCTGAGACAGGAGGATCACAGGTTCTAAGCCAGCCTCAGCTACTTAGTGAGGCTCTCAGCAACTTAGTGAGACCCTGTTTCCAAATAAACTATAAAATGGGTCTGAGAGTATAGCCCAGAGGTAGAAAGCCTCTGGATTCCACCCCCAGTACCACCAAAAAAATAAATAAATAAAATAAAATAAAATAAAGAATAAAAATAGGCCTGGGGTGTAGCTCAGAGGTAGAATGCCCCTGGGTTTAATTCCCAGTAAGAGAGAGAAAGAGAGAGAGAGAGAGAGAGAGAGAGAGAGAGAGAGAGAGAGAGAGAGATGGCGCCAGACCAAACGCTTAAGCTTCGTGCCTTAGAAAATCTAGGTCCATCCCTTCTCCCACACCATCCGTAGCAGTGCTGCACCCAAGATTTCTCACACACCCCATCTTACTGCTGCGCAGGGGGTGTCTGCTGAATAACTGCACATGTAGAACGTGTGCATTTATGGTGACAGTTACAAGCACAACTTTTGAAATTCAAAGTCAGGAAAACTTGATGTGATAGGTACGTAAAAATGCTGTAAAGAGTACATAATTCACGGTAATAAAATATACAGAAAGATCCACAGTAATCTATATTAAAGTGATTGTTTCCAGGCGGCAGGACAATGAGAGGTGTTTTTCTTTTCCTTTACTTCTTTTTATTTGTATTTATTTTCTTTCTTGTCAGCAACAGAGCACCTTTTCTCAATTATTTGCGAAGAATTGCTTAAAGATGATCCTCATTGCGATGAACTAGCTCTCAAATTAGTGTAAAGCGGCTCTTTAAAAGATGCAATTTCAAAGTAAACTACCCAGAACTTGCAACTTTAATATGATTTTGGAAGCGGAGCTCTTGGGCTGTCACGTGGGGCTGTAAGAACCCCTGATAGATTCATAGACTAGACAGAAGGACCTGCTTCCCCTCCCTCTGTGCGCCTGGGCTCATCAAGGGGTCACATCCCAGTCAGTCCATCAGAGGTTGAAAATATTATACGTGGGAACTGCGCTGAATCTACCTAACCTACTGCGTGCGCATCCTGGCTCAGCAACACAGCCCACTGTGAGGTTGGTGGTTTCCCGTGGTGATCAGACCGAGCTACAGCTGCTGCCACTGCTCAGCAACACAAGAGAGGACTGGCCTGCATACTGCTAGCTCAAGAAAAGATCCAAATTCAGAGTTCAAAGCCAGGCGTGGTGGCACATGTTTGTAATCCCAGCATTTGGGAGGCTGAGACAGGAGGATGGTGGTTCGCAGACAGCCTCAGCTCCTTAGTGAGGTCCTCTGCAACTCAGTGAGACCCTGTTTCAAAATAAAAAATAAAAAATAGTGGGTGGGGTGTAGCTTGGACCTAGAATGCCCCTGGATTTCATCCCCAGGACGGCAAAAACAGCAACAAATTCAGAATTCAAAGTGCAATATCTAGGGAATGTATATTGCTTTCATACCTTCGCAAAGTCAAGAAATCTTAAGTCAAATCATTATAACTCAGGGACCATCTGTGGCTCATGCTTCTTGGACATTATCGTTGCAGAACTTGTCGTTCAGCCTTCCGGCCCTTGATCTTCCAGACAATGGAATGGAGCTTGAGCCACAAGTCCCCTGGGCGCCCAATGGAGGCATACTATGGCACCTGATACCGCCCAATGGAGGCATACTATGGCACCTGATACCGCCCAATGGAGGCATACTATGGCACCTGATACCGCCTGTGTTCAAATGTGCCTCTTCTAAAGCTCTTCATCTTTGAGAGCTTCTAAATCTGGCAAGCATGGCATTTCAGTGCAAGCTGACTCTGACAACCAATCAGAATGAGCGAGAAGAGGCTGGTGTTGGAGTCAGGGGGCCCCAAGTTCTACTTCTGCTAGTTAATGGCCATATGACCTGCGGCAAATCACTTAACTTCATTGAAACTATTCGATCACCTGTAAAATGGGATCCGCCGATGCTCATATTTCAAAGTGAGCATGTACCTACATGCTCTGTGTGAACTGCGAAGGGTCCCATGTGTGTAAAAAATCCAGTGATGGCCACACAACAAAGGCCAGAGCACAGCTCATTCTCTTCCTTGGTAAACATGCTCTGCCTTACAGCACCCAGGAGAATGACTGGGATGCTCTGGAAACAGGACCAAAGACAGAACTAGAGACGAGTGGGATGAAAATGACACTTGCCAGCTTGGGAGCAATCTAGGACAGCAAAAGATCACTCTCACTTTATCCGCAGGAAGGTCAAGGGAGCTCACCACCATCTCAGGAATAACAGGGTGCCGCTTCCTCTGTGCAAACACACTTTCCCTCTGCATTGCTAGCTCGGGATTCAGCATTCCTAAGAGATGCATCCAAATGGCTGTCCCAGGAGGTATATCTGTGCCTTGCTAGAGGAATACCTGCCTCACTAAGTCTACACATAGAGGGAAGTCTCAGACAAGGAAATGGTAGCAAAAATACATACATACATGCATACATACATACTTAAACACTCACTACGGTCTGCATGCCACACGTGATTCATCCATAAACACTGCAAACATACAGCTCAGGCAGGGCCTTTTCACTCCCTCTCCCTCAGACCCTAGGTAGGGTAAGGGAGACATTCAGGAGAGTGACAACCCCAGCAAGGGACAATAGCAACCCAGCAATCACCCTTGGAAAATAACAAGTCATCATGGTTGCCAGAATAGACATAAGATGCATGGTGGGCCACGGGTCCCTCTCTTGTCTAACTCCATGTCCCACTCATTAACATAATGTCTGCCTCTCAAACTTAGCCACAAGGATTTCTGACTAGGAAAAAAGCAAAGAGAACCCAGAAGCCTCTATACGAGAAAGTGAAAACAATAAAGATATTTTTTAAAACCCTCTATATCATTTTATTATTTATTTGTTTATTTATTTATTTATTTATTTTTGCGGTTCTGTGGGTAGAACCCAGGGACTTTCTACCTCCGAGCTATACCCCCAGCTCTATTTTTTATTCTTTATTTTGAAGCAAGGTCTCACTAAGTTGCAGAGGGCCTCCCAGGGTAGCTGAGGCTGTCCAAGAATCTCCGATCTTCCTGTTTCAGCCTCCCAAGCACTGAGATTACAAGTGTGCACCACCACCCCTGGCTCTCTATATTGTCTAAGTGCTATTATTGTGGCTTGTATATAGATCATAGTCTCCGGTTTGCATCATGAACTGCAAAATAGGCACAGTATGACAGTTTCTGTGCCATTGGCTCTATCAAAACGCAGCAGACATCACTGAGGCCTCAAAGTCACCAGTGAGCTTGTCTCTAGTTGAGAATCTTAAACACCTCTGGACAAATTCCTCAGCAAGACATTTAAGCATCAATCTCTATGTATGACCATTTAAACAAATGCACTTCCTTTACTTAACTAGAAACATTTGGGATTCACATGCACAATTTCTATCTCATCCTTTGTTACAAGTTTGTTTTAAGAAAGAGGTTAGTTGCTCTGAAATAAATGCCCTACTAAATATATATATATATATATATATATATATATACATATATATACACACACACACACATATATATATATATATATATATATATAGAGAGAGAGAGAGAGAGAGAGAGAGAGATTTATGCACCCATGCATATTGTACAATAATCTAAGCACACAGGGCTGTACAGATGTGAAAGATGAAATTAACTAAGCTGAAATTATTTTCATATAGTAGTTAATTAGGGCAAATTATAAACTGGATTATATGTCTCTCTTCATGTTATATGCCTTGGACCATTACCACATTCATATGAATAATTTCTGAAATATCTTCATCCATTTCTCATGTGTCAGAGAAAATTTGGTTTCTAAAGACAGACACATTCGGGAAGCTGAGACCGGAGGATCACAGTTCGCGAACAGCCTCAGCTACTTAGTGAGGCCCTCCACAACTTACTGAGGTCCTATTTCAAAAATAAAGAATAAAAAATAGGGCTGTGGGTGTAGCTTGGAAGTAGAATGTCCCTGGGTTCCTATCCCCAGTACCTAAAAAAATAAAGACACACAGTTCCAGAGATGAAACTCATTCTCTTATTATTGACTCAAGTCAGTGGTTTTTTTTTTTTTACTCCTTAGAAAGAAAAAGACGACATAAAGTTGTGCTATTACAACTGCGTCTATTACAACTGTAGATCATGAAGCAAAAAAAATTATTGCAATTTTTCAATTGCTGACACTTCCAGGCGAATTTCTCATGCAACTCAAAAAATGGAAAAGCAACTGAAGCAGATACTGTATGACCCTCACAAGAAAAAAATAGATTTCCGAGGAAACATAAACACCCACACCGGCCCACAAGACTACAAATAATCAGCTCCTTACATTTCTATTGTGCCTGGTAGTTTACAATTTTTACAGTTTGGAAAGCATTTTACAAGAGCATCGATGCACAACCCTCACCTTACAACATCCCCCCAAGTAGGTGCTTGCTCTCCACTTTATAGATGACCAGTTGCTACTCTAAGAGGAAACAACTCTGATTAGATCACTACTTGGTTGCCAAGGCTACCAGTGGGACCCTCTTCAAGCCCTTGGTTATTCTGTGGGCTATTTGGTTTCAAGGGGTAATTTGGGAAAATAGAGTTTGTTGGTATAGTGTTTGAGGTCAGGTTGATGAGAGGAATTCATAACTGTGTGTAGGATACTAGAGATGGTCACGGCATCTCTCAAAATGGGAGTTGAGTTTATAAAATATCTCCTTGGCCTACCATAAAACAGAATGGCGGGCAGGCAAAGGGCCACAGCCTGCAGGAGAGGGGAGTGGGTGATAGCAGGGTGTGGCCAATCCCACTGGTTGCACAGAAAATGCCCATCTACGGCCTGTTGTGAATGGCACTGTACCAGAACCCCTGCACTTAAAAACATCTAGAAGAGAAATCAAGTCACATACATAAATAGGGACTATACCACCTCACACTTCATACTGCCTCCTTCCCTTCACCCTACGAATTCTCCCATCCTTAAAAAACAAAGAAGAAAATTATAGAAAAGAATCTGAAAGCACTCTTGGCACACTAGCCCCCTCTTGCTATTGCCCTTGTTCTCTCATCTCAGCTAAACATTTCAAAAGCACTGTCTATTCTTGCTACCTCCCCCTCATCTTCTTCCACTTGTTCCTGGTAGACCAGCAAGCTGACTTTCACCCCACAGCCCAAAACAACTGTCCTTGCCAAGATCACCCAGGCTCATCACGGGTAAATCTGACAAACACTGTTTAGCATGTACCTAACTGGGACAGGACTGATTCCAATGAGGCTACATTGCAGTACAACCTTAACCTACCGACAAGTGTGGTAAAGACTCTTTCCTTCAGAAGCTACAGTTTGATAAGTTAAATGTTAATCAGAGGCTCCTAGAGGGATGCGACAGTTTTAAAACATGCCATCAAATTCTTTGACAGGTCTCGCCCATCTGTCGCCCACCATCACTCCCCTTCAACCAGAGCCCACCAATGTAGCACAGCAGAACTAATATCGTGTACTTTCTAAGGCCAAGTCATAACCGATGGTATTATAGCTCTGCCTCTGGTTCTTTGGGGATAGTCACTCCCCAACCAACTGCCCTGGTATGGGAAAGCCCAGGCAACTCATGGAGTCTCTAACATGAAGAGGTTCATTTGGAGAGAACTGAGACCCTTGGCAATCTACAGTTAGAGACAACTGCAAGGCCATGCGACCAGCCATCCTGGAAATGGATTCTCCGGCACTCTATTGAGCTTTCCCATCTGATGGGGAATGGAGCCCAACCCTTCTGTGCCACGCTGTGCTCCAATGGCCTATTTCTGAACTTAATAAAGGACTGCTGTTTTGAGCCATTGTTTTGGGGAGGTTTGCTATGCAGCAATAAATAACTGATATACAGGGCTATGTAAGACTGGCTTCTACTTAAAAATTCTAGAAGAAGGATGGTGAGAATTCTCTATGTATTAAAGTGCTAAATAAGATTTAAGAGAGGACATATTGATTTGGACCGAGCTCCTATACTAGGTCCCAACAGACCAAATTAAAATGGAGCCAATCATGCTCAAGTTTCATGCCACTAAATCAAAATTAAGATGTGTATTTGACCATTCCAGAAGTCAGTAGAGATGAAAGCTAACCTCAAGCAGGCCAGTTTTATCCACCATGCTAAGGAAGTCCCTTTTGCCCTTCTTAGGAAACTTGAAGTGACCTGATGTTAATAATCCACTCTTTTATTATGCTGGTTCCTTATTCCTGCTGAAGCTGTCTTACAAACACCAGCTGCTTTGCCATACACAATGGGAAGCATTTCCGAATCTTTAAATGAGATACTTCCCAACTCACGAATCACTATTAATTAAAGCCAATTAGATCTTTAAGCTAAATTTGTTGAAATTCTGCTTTTCAAGAAAACCCACACGTAAAACACAGTACTATATTTTACAGTCAACTGAAAAACTGTAGATACAAATTTACCAGTTTTAAGGAAACTGTGCTTTAAAGAAAAGGTTGCAAATATTATACTTATTTTTAATAGATTTTCTAATATTGATTAGGCGCTTAATACATGAATACTTTAAAAATCAATTCCTAAAGTAACAAAGAATATAAGTATATCTCCCTTCAGAAGACAACATTAACTGAATCTATAGCCAAGTAAAAGCTTTTTTTAAATTTTTTATGCAGATTAATTATCTATCTTCTTATAAACTCATCAACTTCTATAATCTAATTCAGGTCTCAGGATGTAAATTTATCTACTTAGGGTCTTAATTCTCTGTTTCTGGATAGGAGACAAGAAAGAAGCTTCTGTAAGTGTGACACAGGGAAATATTAAATAATAAAATAGCTCATGTTTCTCCTAACTCGAAATTTTGCTACAATTTACCAAAATGAAAAACTAGAAATCAATATATATGTATACACATATATCAATTTATATAAGAATATAAACTCTGATACATATGAAGACATATATATATATAATTTTTCCTCTGCAAACAAAGCCTGCTTGTAATAAAATACATGAGATTCCAAATTTGCTTGATCATAGGAGAGCTGTTTAAAAATACATGGCTGGAATTCACATTTGCAGCTTGCAGATGGAACAATAAAGATACTCTGAATTAATAATTAATATGTGATTTAAATCCAGCAGGGAAGGAGATGGTGTGCTACACACACTATACCAGCCTTTTCTCCTCCAAACCCTACGACTTACTTGTTCAATGGAAAATTAGTTAATAATTTGTAAGTAAGATATCTGAGGTCAGGAATAAGGAAAAGAATTCCCTGCTCTCTGAAGGTCATGGGCCACAGTAATCATCAGTGTGGGAGACTGGCTTATTAAAAATCCCACTGGTTATTGATAAATCAAAGGCCAGCCAACCAGCCATACCCTCATGGTGATAGAGGCCTCAGTGTGGAGGCAAATGCCTGGACTGCAGGTGGTAGGCCCCAGGTGTCCAGAGGCCACTGGGAAGGCACAGCAGGGACCCTGCCAGCCATGCACTTGGCCTCCTTCTAACAGCTGCTGAGCAGAGCTTCCCAATATCATGGCTTTACAGAGTCCAGACAGCCTCAGCTAATGAGCGCATTTATACCAAAAGTAAAGACCACTAATCAAACCCAGCCCGATGTCTTCAAAGATGAAACCCTTCCCATTCCTTTCACCACAGAATACAATGTAAGGTAGAAATTCACTTAAGCTATAAGACTGAACCAACACATTCCACAGGTGACCAGTGGCCTGGACCACTGAGGGTGGTGGACATCTGGTCCTGCAGCGCTGCAATCCTGATGATGGTCCAGGCTTGACCAGAGACACAGATGACCTAGGGGGACACCAGCAGCTGACTCACACAATGACCTCCCACTATTGCTTTCTGGCCATGTGGCTGTGAACCGGTAACTTGGCCCCTTTAAGCCTCAGATCCTCTGCTGGAGGATGGAAATAAGAATACCTGCCAGGAACACGGTGCAGAGCCATTGAGCTAATGTCCAAGCATGTCCCTGGACTAGCACTGCCATCTGGGAATTGGTGGAAAACGCAAATTTCTAGGTTCCACCCCAGGCTCACTAAATCATAAACAGAGTGAGAGGACTTGAGGGTAGGGAGAATGTGTGAATTGTAACAGGTCTTCTAGGAGATTCTGATTCACACTAATGTTTGAGAATCACTGAGCTACAGTCTTAAAGCATCGTTATCATTGTTAAAAATGACTTGCCAACCCCGTCTCTGCGTTGCAGATAACACAATGTTCTACTTACAGTGTGCGCATGTCTGTGATCACAGCAGTGACGATGGTGATAATGATGATGAGGATGATTCAAAAAATGGCACTTTTTCTATCTAGAGTGACTGGCAGTGGACAGGGATCAGAAGATGCCCTGATTCATGGCTGAGAATTTATCTAACTCTAAAGAGTATCGCTTCTGTAGCCACTCAGGACATAAAAGCATAGAATGAGGTATTTTTAATACAGAACTGTATTTTGTATTCATCATGATGGAATTTTCCATCATTCATCCAGAAAGCTTTAACTATTTTAAAAAAATTTCCTTCTTCTTTTTCTCCTTCTTTTTTTTTTCTTTTTCATAAAGTCCAGGTCAAAAGTCCAGGCTGTAGAAATGAGAGTGCCTAGATCCTAGAAAAAAAAAAAAATCATCGCCCCCACATCTGGCTGAATTTCAATACAAGAGAGAATAAGCAATCACTCAACACAGGAAGGGCTCTCGGCAGAAGGGTGTAAGCCCAAAACGTGGAAAAAATGAAAACTTCTCAGGTTGTGTCCTCTAACACTTCATGGAAGCTTTCTTTCTCCCAAGAAGGATCCCTTGGGCCATGGCCAGGAGTCTCTCCAAACCTGACCCTGCTTCGCCTTTCGTGCCAGTCATTTGCCTGTGCGCTTTTTGATCCATGCCCTGTTCTTGACCTACAAACTACCTTTTCTAGACTCACTTGCCAACTAGCTCCAGCGAGGCGTAGGTGGAAGCCTGGGGGATGGAAGGAAGGTAGAAACCGGAATATTCCTCCTTTCCTGTCTCTGCTGGAGATGACTTCTTTCTTCAGCAAGGGAAGGAGGGGCTGCAGCTGGAATGCGTCCCCTCATGTGAGGAAAACCTCACCCCAGTGGCAGTGCTGAGAGGTGGGATCTGTAAGAGTTAAATTAGGTCTCGAAGGCTCAACCCTCATGAACAGGTTAATCCCATGGTCATGGGAGTGGGTTCATTATCAAGGAGTGGGTAATCATCAAGAACAAGCTCAGCCCCCCTCCTTCTCTCTCCTGCCCACTCACCTTCCATCATGAGATGCTAGCCCCTTGACCTTCAACTCTCCAGCTGCCAGAACCATGAGCCAAATACATATCTGTTCTTATAAATAACCCAAGCTGTGATGTTCTGTTAAAGCAGCACAAAACTAAGACAAGTAGATTTATCTTTCCCATGGTTCCAGCTGCACCAGATAGACTTCCCTCCATGGTCCCAGATACCTTTTGACCCCTGGTAACACTACTACCGTCTCTTTGTTCCACCGGGCTTTATTGGTACCGTGGCTTCCTGCTGGCATTAATCTCTGAGTAAACTCATCATCCCTTATTTGATTTTTTAGATCTTCCAAAGATCATCATAACTAAGTTCTTGTGTTAAAGTGCTTCTATTTGATTGTGTAGGCCATGATTAATGGAGCATTAAATTGACATCTTCATTTTTGACCATGTATTACCTAATGTCTACCCATATGACTTAGCTTCTTCCCCAAGACTGTCTCTGAATCTGTCTTGTCCTTCACAGAGCCCCTGTTCACCTCTGTACCTTTAGTTATTATCCATTAGTGATCAATCACTTTGTGTGTGTGTGTGTGTGTGTGTGTGTGTGTGTGTGTGTGTGTGTGATACTGGGGATGGAACCCAGGGGCATTCTACCTTCGAGTGACACCACAGCCCTATTTTTTATTCTTGATTTTGTAATAGGGTCTCACTGAGTTGCAAAGGGCCTGACTAAGTAGCTGAGGCTGGCCAAGAACCACAATCTTCCTGTCTCAGCCTCCCAAATGCTGGGATTACAAGGGTGTGCCACCACGCCCAGCTTCAGATCAACCACTTTTGTCATCATCCCATACAACTATGCCCTGTTGCCAGCCTAAGCCCTAACCATCCATTAATACCCATCTAAGTCCAGCTCTCCTGGGACCAGCCAGACTAAGCAGGTATCCTTTACGCCCCTCCTTGCATTCAACTTATGTCATTAAGTGAATATCTAAGTTAATCGGGGAAAAAGACATTTTTTACTCAAAGCAGTTATATAAACTGGCCCTCAACTCACCTGTTGTTTTCACAACTTTCGACTTCTTTTTGGCTACAAAGACACACAGATGTACAAACTTAAGTCAGAACACAGTGTTCCAGAAAATGACTATGCTTTTGGCAGCTGCCCACATTAATGCAGTAAGTACAGTATAATGCCGGTCCTCTCTCGGTGCTTCTTGTTCTGTTGAGAGATTGGTGCCCGTTCCAAGCCTTGCATTTCAAAAGAAATCGTTAAATTATCCTTAACAACCCAACTTAGAAAGCTCAACTCTCTTAATTATTGTTTCAAAAAATTTAAGAAGAAAAAAAAGAGACAACTGCATGTAATAAAGACGGTAGTGTTTGGGACTGGGGCCAGGACTGTCACAAGCAGTGATTTTCCCAAGCATACAAGCACTATATTTATTCATGTTGCAAACTCTGCTATGGCTTTTGGAAATATTAAGTTAAGCCCATGAAATCTTCTAGAATAGGGAGGGGCATGGGCTTCCTTAATGTTAAGTAAACTGCTAGGGGTGATCAGCTACCTTAATATGGGTGCCTGAGCCCTTCTGTGGTTGCTCAGCTATTCCAGTTTACACCTAAAAAAAACGTAGGCAACTGTCTTGAGAATAAGCATATCAGTAAGTAGAAGAAAGAAATAAAAGAAACAGCCATAGATGTGCAGGTTATTTTTCAAAGTGATCTATTGCATGCAGTCCCTAGTTTGTACCAGGCCATCTGTGTAGCAGAGGAACCAGGAACCTAATACTATGTTTGCAACACAGCCAAGACCCTTCCCATTCAGCAAGCCCCTGGATGACACTGAGCTGCCTATCGGCCATCACGGGTCCCCACCAGAAGCTCCCTGCTCCCCTGCTCACCTATATTTGGATGCCAAGAATTCCTAGTAATTAAATGGTATATGGAGTTCCAATAATACCTGTCTATATAAGTGTCAACGTGAAATTCAGTGTGTTTTCAAAGTGCCTTGTTTTCTAAAACTATTGACTTAATTTCAAGTTTCAACAGCACTAGAAATAATGTGAATCGTAGTTCCTTTCATCCAATTTGGACTTCTATCATTTCTTCCCAGTCTAGTGTCTGAATGGTTTCATGTCTGAAGATCTGCAAAGAATGGTGAAACAACGGAACTGGCAAATTTTAGCACTTGAGTCTCAAGCTGGTTCCCATCTCTGCTCTTCCCCGAACTTCTCATATGACCAGAGCACATTTCCCAATCTCCCCCCTGGCCTCGGTTTCTCCCTTGTAAAATGAGAAGGTTGAACTGAACAAGCTCAAAAGTCCCTTCCAGGTCTAGAGTGCTGCAATTACATTGCTATAAAATAGATTTCAGAAAAACAGCCTAAGAAATGCAGATTTAATTCAAAGGCAAAACTAAAGTGGTGAGATTAAAAAAAAAAAGCAAACAAACACTGGCCTTCAGATTTCTAAAATTATTCTGGAGGTAAAATTGTGAATTTAAAAGAAGCAATAATGCCAAGACAGAGGAACGTTGGTAACTTAGAATTGCCTCCAAAAGTTACTAAGGTTTCACATGATGCAATGTGTATGTTTAAAAAAAAAACAGGAGTCACAAGCTTTTTCCTTCAGTACAGAAGATTTTGTAATATTTCTAAATGATCTAGCCTGACAGCATTTGAGGGGGAAAAAAAACCTAGCTTTCTACTGCATGAGATTTCACCCTGTCACAAATCCATTAGAGCTAATGAAAAACGATGGTATTGTTAAGTTTTATTTATAGTTTCTTCTTAACACAATGAAAAATGAACATGAAAACATTCTGAATATAAAATTTTAAAGACCCAAGACTAGAGTAAAACTATATAGGTAAACACAGGCTCACAAATAGCCTTTTGTTTTTATTTTTAATGTATAGAAAGGATTGCTTACGGCTACTGCTGAGATTTCCTTTACCCACAACATCATGAATAATTAGATATCCTGTGTCCCAAGTCACTGTCATCAGGAATTCAGGGGCCTAACAATGTAAAAAGGATTCTGTCCTTACCCTACTTAGTTTCACCAATATGTCCGAAGGACTACTGACTAAGCCCCCATATAATCTGGTAAAGTAAAATACTGTATGTCATGTTTTTAAAGTCATCTACCCTCAAACTTATCATCCATTCCATTAAACTAAAAAAGAAAATAACATCATTTATTAAGCAGTGCTTCACAAAATATAACCCATTTAATCAGGCAAGGGTGCCCAAAATATTTTACATCTTTTGAATTCCACAATGTATAACAGTAAACAATAGTAATAACAATGATGCTGTTACCTAATTAACATTTTAGAGCAGTGGTCAGCCAACCTTCTAGGTAAAGGTAGCCCAGAGGTAGAAGGGCTTCCAGGAACCCCAGTACCACCAAAAAAAAAAAGGCCAGATAGCAAATATTTGGAGCTTTGCGAGCCCAGAGGTGAAACGGAGGATATTACGTAAGTGCTTACATAACATGAAGCAAACAACTCCCTCCGATTTGTTATTGATGAAACTCAAAATACAGCAACAACAATTGAGTGGAGATTTTTTTTTAATGCAGGTCTACTAATAAGAAAGACTATAATTATTTGGAGAGGAATAAATTTTCACTTAATCAGGGTTCAAAGTTAGTGTTCCCTCTTCTCAGAAGAAAAATGTTCACCTGTGGAAAGCATTCTTAGCTGGGGGCCACGTTTACTAAGCAGCAGGCCAGATGTGCTTGTCATTGGTCAACACCTGCTACAGAACTCACACAATTCTTTCATTTATCATTGGACCACTAATATAAATTACATTCTGTCAGTTACTCTCTGCAAAACATAATACTTAATGTTTAGGTAGTAGGTGACAAGTGGTTTGCTGAGTCATGGGGTACAGAAATGGGCAAGAGGCTCCCTGCACCAAGCATATAAGCACGAATTGAAATCGAGCCTGCGCTCAAAGGGCTCACTGTTTACTAGGAGAAAATGGAATTTAATACATAACTGGGACCGAATGTATGACACACCATGATGAATCCAGCAATTCCGCTTCTGGGTCTATACCTCTGTTAGCTTTCTCTTTGCTGGTACCAAAATATGTGTCAGTAATAACTTGGAAGAGAAAAGGTTTATTTGGTTCATAGTGTTAATACATGGCAGGAGAAAGAAGAAAGATGGAAGGAACCAGAGACAGATATAGTCCTCCAGGCCACATCCCCAGTGCTCTGCCTCCTTCAGGCATACTCTACCGGCCTACAGTTACCATCATTAATAGTTAGATATAAAATTAAAGACCCAAAGAGCCCTAAAGAGCTCATTTATTATGCTTGGAGCTAATGGAATTGAGTCTTAACTATTCCTGCAGTGACTAAATCCATTGTAATGGATGTATCTGGGTGGTGGCCTGGGCTGGGAGGGTGTTGCTGGGGGTGGATCTCTGAGGAAGTGGCTTTGGGGATTATATATGGTTCTTCCTCTCCCTGTTCTCTCTCTTGCTTCTGGCCTCCATGATGTGAGGATCACGGCCCATGCCGCTCTCTCCCTCCACTTCCCGCTGCCATACTCTGAGATCTGCAGTTCCCGGCCTCACATGGACCGAACCTGAAAAAAATTAAGAAAATAAATCTTCTTTCATCTAAGTTATATGATCGGGTCTTTCGATTATGGCTGTGAGAATGCTGACCGGAACACCGCCCACTAAGTCCATTCCAATTATTAATCAATGAATGAATTTACCCATTGAGTGTGAATTGAATCAGAGTCCTGATGCAATGATATCACCTCTGAACATTTCTGCACTGCCACACATGAGCTTTTCTGGGGGACATTTCAGGCCCATAACAAAACCTACAAGTATTAAAAGCAGGGTCTCAGAGAAATGTAAGTAAAGACACATTCACAGCAGCACCAGTCCCAATAGTCAAAGGTGGAGCCACCCAAATGAGCATCAGTGAGTGAGTAGATAAAATGTGATGGATGTAAGGACATACTATCAGCCTCAAAAAGGAAAGAAATTCTGACACAGGCTACAACATGGAGGAACATTATGCTAAGTAAAATCAGCCAATGACAGAATCACAGAATGGCTTGCAATCCCTGCACTTGTGAGTCTGAGACAAGAGGATCACAGGTTCTCAGCCAGCCTTTGCAACTTAGCGAGACTCTCTGCAACTTATTGAGACCCTGTTTCAAAATAAAAATAAAATACGGCTGGGGATGTAGCCCGGAGGTAGGATGCCCCTGGGTTCCATCCCCAGTACCACATAAAAATAAACCATGCTATATTCACATCTCTTTCTTCAACCGTCTTTATGTTCTTGAACCAACTTTTAAAAGCAAAAACTTAACATATGCTAAAAATTAAATGACTGTACCATCAAGGAGCTGTCCATGTGAGAGAAGGACATCAACTCCTAACTTAGAAATCCACAAAACTTCCTTGAAAGCCTCAAGATAGTTTTCCTACAATAACAGCCCACTCTAGCAGTTGCCCCCTTTGATATCCATCCATTCGTATTGTTTTTCTTAGTAAAAGAACATTTATATTTTTGAAGGGGAAAAGCTTTCCAGAGAAAACGACCTTCTCCAAAACCCAGTGGCATTAGGGATGGCCAATGAGATGTCAGAGGAAGTCTGTAGGCTGGACTTCTAAACAGAAATATTAAAAAGAGCTCACTCGGCTTGCAGGTTTCCTATTGACCTTCTATCCTACCTCCCTTCTCCTTCCCCCATTGAAACAGACA
Source organism: Muscardinus avellanarius (assembly GCF_963383645.1). NCBI lineage: Eukaryota > Metazoa > Chordata > Mammalia > Rodentia > Gliridae > Muscardinus > Muscardinus avellanarius. Next base: position 15,590,769 of record NC_137800.1, on the reverse strand, counting down.
ATGGCTGGAGCCGCCACAGCCAACTTGAGCCCATGAAAGAAGGGGATCAAGAGGAATTCAGTTACTCTGATATCTCGAAGACACCAAAGCAGTGCTACCAACTGTCTATCTCCAGTTTTCTTCTTAAGAAAATGAATCCTTAAGAGTTTAAGACCAAGTGATGGGGGCTCTGTCACCCTCTGCTGAATGGAATTCCTAAGGGGTTACCTCTAGGATACCATAAAGATCCTGTACCTCATGAAGTAAGGTTCTTAGTGCATTATAAATAGATGTTATGAAGTAATGATGAGGGTCATGACAGTGATGGTAACAATAATGACGATGACAATAATATTCATATTTATGAAGCACACCCTAAACTCCACGCACTGAAGCACAGAAAGGCTAAGTGATTTTCCCAAGGTCTCCTGTCTAGTAAGTGACAATTCTGGGCTTTGGATTTAGGTAGTCTAGTTCCAGAGTTCTTGCTCTTAAGCACTGCAAAACAATAATGTTAAACACACACACACACACACACACACACACACAACTAATTACACAAAACAAGCTAATCTACACAGATATACATACCTGAAAGCAACTTTGTTGATACACTAATGAAAATTCTCATTCCTAAATTGCTCTTCTATTTGAGGAATCATTTCCTTTAGAAACCGAGGTTCTTACATGCCTAACAAAACATTCAGTTGGTTTCACAGATGCCGTATGTGTTACACTAAGTACTCCTTGGCCCTTTGCCACAGGCTCTGACAGATGTCCTTGCTTCTGGGCCCTCCTCACCACCGTCCAACATACCCACGACTACAAGACTGCTCTCCTGAAACAAATCCCTTATTACATCAGAGACCTTCCCAAAGGTCTCCAATGGATCCTTGTCATCTAAAAAATAATAATAATAATGCCCAAACGCCTCAGCCTGCATCTGCTCAAAGCTCCCTTCCCAGCACCACCCTAACACGAACCTCCAGCCAATGTAAGGCACTAGCCACACGCTGCACTCACCTGGGACTCCCCGTCTTTCTGTGACCTCGTCACAGGCTTCTGAAACTGTCTGGATGTCTTCTCTCCCCAGCTCCATCCACCTGTCCACATCAGACCTGGTTTTCAAAACCCAGGTCAGCAAGTACTCGGGTATAGTTTGACAGTAATAAGTAATAGTAGGAAGTTATGGTTAAATTCTGGTGTTTTGTTGCATAGTAAGATGACAAAAATACTCATTTTCAAAAAAAGCTGGAAGAAAATATTTCAAATGTTTTCACCACAGAGAAATGATAAAAGCTTAAGAAGATAGATACACTAGTCTTCACTTAAATATCACACAACACATACGTGAATTAATATATCACACAAAGCCGGGCGTGGTGGCGCATGTTTGTAATCCCCACTCTTGGGAGGCTGAGACAGGAGGATCACGCAGGTTCGAAGCCAGCCTCAGCTACTGAGTGAGGCTCTCAGCAACTTAATGAGACTCTATTTCCAAGTAAAATATAAAATAGGTCTGGGAGTATGGCCCGGAGGTAGAAAGCCTCTGGGTTCCACCCCCATTACCACCCCCCAAAAAATCACAAAGTATATTCTATAAATATATACAATTTCTATGTATCAATAACGAATATATATATATATATATATATATATATATATACACACACACACACACACACATACACATACTGGGGGTAGAACCCACGGGCCTTCTACCTCTGGGCTATACCCCCAGACCTATTTTTATGTTTTATTTGGAAACAGGGTCTCACTGCTGAGGCTGGCTTTGAACCTGCAATCCTCCTGTCTCAGCCTCCCAAGTACTGGGATTATAAGTGTGTGCCACCATGTCCAGCACAACTAAATATATTTTTAAAGTCAAATTTAAGAAAACTAAAACTTTTAGATTCATACACTAAAGACATGTTTTTAAATGTACAATAGAACATTTCATCTTAAAATGGACATATTCTTCTAGTTAATTTTCTATTCAAGCTGTTCTATTAAAATGATTATTCTTTTTATAATGCAGGAAATTTTAAAAATAGAGTTCATAGGGGAAAAAAAAACAACTCTCCAGTCAAATGCCTCATATGCCACGTTATTCAATCCTGGGGTGCCAGGAGTCTAGCTCAAAAGGGGAAATGCTGTGTTTCAGGGTCTCTCTAAGAACAAGTACAGCCAGTGAGTAGCCCCCACATGGTCCTCGGCCAGGAACTGGGTCCCTCGCCTCCCTACCCCCTGCCGACCCCCTTTCTTGGTGTGCGTTTTATTTCCCTCTGCAGCTCATTTGCAGCTCATCTGACCAAAGTAATCACCATGAACAATCTTCAGGCTAAAAGGACTTCACAAGAGAGGCTCGTACGCTAGGATGCATGGGCACGAGGAAGAACGAAAGCCCGGAGAAAGTGCTTGTCAGTGCCTGAGGTCCCATCCATCTGAGGGGCTGCCTGTCCCATCTATGGACAAGACAACCCAAGTCACATTAGTCCAGAAGAGAGAGAGAGAGGTCGGGGGATTGAATCCAGAGGCATTCTATCTCCCAGCCACACCCTCACCTGTTTGTTTGTTTGTGGTGCTGGGGATGGAACCTAGGGGCATTCTACCTCTGAGCTACCCCCCCCCCCAGCCCTATCTTTTATTCTTTATTTTGAAACAAGGTCTCACTAGGTTTCTGAGAGTCTCACTAAGTTCTTAAGGCCATCTTCAAATCCGCAATCCTCCTACCTCAGCCTCCCAAGTACTGGGATTACAGGAATGTATCGCCATGCCTGTCTTCATAGGATTTTTTTTTTTGTTTTTTTCGGGTCTGGGTATGGAACCCAGGGGCATTCGACCTCCGAGCTATACCCCCTGCCCTATTTTTTATTACTTATTTTGAAACAGGGTCTCACTGAGTTGCAGAGGACCTCGCTAAGTAGCTGAGGCTGTCCACGACCCGTGATCCTCCAGTCTCAGCCTCCCAAATGCTGGGATGACAAGCGTGCGCCACCACGCCCAGCTTCATTGGTTTTTATTACCTCGGAGACACTCAGGTAAATGGAATGCTAATAACGACTGCCTGCATGGCACTGTGAATGGGAAAATTAAGTTTAGAGGATCCAAGGAATCCCCGCCCACATAGCTTGCAGGTTTCATTGATGGAGACAAAGTTGTCGGATTTATTTACTCAAAACAGCACATTCTAAACCAAGTCACGCACAATATCCAAACCTGGAGTTATTCAGTATGATTTGCTTCTGTTCTCAAGAGGAGTGATACCTCAGGAAGCTGCCAATATCCAACTGCTTTTCTTCCCTCTCCCACTCGCTACTCTCGGAAGCCTCTTCCACAGTGATGCGGGGTGCAGCTGTCCCATCTCTCCCCGCGGCCCTCTGCTCCTAGAAGGCAGCCCTGTGAGCTGCTTTCTCGGCCCTCTGCAGACCTAGCACACCATGCTGCACACGAGGGATTCTGTTTAAGTACTGAATGAATGAAAGCATGGGATGCTCAGAGTTAACCACATCTCACGGTTAATTAAGCAATTCAGTTAGCCATTCTCAGTGTCTCCTCTCTCTCCCCCACCCCACCACACCATCCTCAACCCATAGAAAAACAACACGCCGGATGAGTGTGCTGCCCAAGAAGAGAGAAGAAAGGAAGCAGGCTTTGGAATCGTGAGCCCCCTGGATGCTCTGTTGGATTGTTAGATGGAGGAGACGTTTTACATTTTTCCAAAATACTAATACTAATTTTTTTAAAAATGTTTAAAATAGATTTCTTAGAAATCAAAACCAGAATGAGATATCAGCTCACACATCTGTTGGGATACTATTATCAAAAAGTCCTAAGATAGCCGGGCGTGGTGGCGCACGCTTGTAATCCCCGCGCTTGGGAGGCAGAGACAGGAGGATTGCGCAGGTTCGAAGCCAGCCACACGCGCTGGCTTAGAAGACCCTGTTTCCAAATATAAAATGTAAAAATAGGTCTGGGAGTGTAGCCCGGAGGTAGAAGGGCTTCCAGGAACCCCAGTACCACCAAAAAAAAAAAAAAAAAGTCCTAAGATAACAAGTGTTATCCAAGACTTGAAGAAAAGGGAATACTTATACACTACCGGTAGGGATATAAACTAGTAAAACCAAAATGGAAAACACTATCAGGATTCTTCAAAAAATTAAAAATAAGAATACGGTATAATTCAGCAATCTCATCTCTGGGTAACTATCCAAAGGAAATAAAATGTCTTCCTCAAAAAGATCTCTGCGCTACGGCGTTCACTGCAGCTTTATTTACAATAGCTGAAACATGAAAGCAACTTAGGTATCCATGGAGGAATGCATGGATAAAAAAAAATGTGGTCTGCCCAGACCAAGAGATTCTGCAAAGGGCAGAGAATCATCGCCCCTGTGCTGTGTGAACCAAAGCCTGGCTCAATCCATATCTGTGTTGTCAGGAACCGAATTTCCTCGGCATCCTCAAAGGATGTGTTACTTCCTAAAAGGAAAACTACAGCCGGGGCTGATGGAAACCTCAGGGAGCACTTGGGCCACCGCCGGGCGGACAGGAAGATGGTCAAGCGGTTGAAAAATGCAGGTGCTAAAATCAGAAACGGGAAGACACTGAATCAGGTTTAGAGGAGTGTCTTTTTCTAGGCCAAAGTCCACAAAACACCCAGAAGCACCTCGCTTTCACCTCGAACTACCAGGAGCGAAGAGGAATCATTGTAATGGGCTGTAGTAAATGCCAGCAGCTAGCCACCGGGGCATCTCGAGGTCAGGGTGCTCCCCAGGGAATGAAGTTCAAACAGCATTGTGTGGCCGTGCCCTGGACTTCCCTCTGCTATACAAGGACAGGCTGAAAATACCTCACAAAAGGGAAACTCACAACTCTAAGGACGTGCAAAAAACAGGAAGGAGAAAGACAGGGAAATGCTCTTACCAGCACCAAGGGGGTCCATCAGATACACACGGCCACACGCTTTCTAATCTACTGATCAAAATAATCCAAGTCAAGTAAGTCTAGAAGGTAGCTCAAGGGAAAAGCAGCCAGAGGTTAAAGAGGCTTTAAAAACAACAGTGGTGTCAATGGAAACACTGATGCTGAAGCCAGGAAATTCTTGGTTGGTTGACAGATCAAGCAGATCTGTGTCCAACAGCACTGTATAATTAAACATAACAAATGACAGCTTTTAAATCCCAGTGAATATCTCTGTGAACTCACGGACTCAACAAAACCACAGTAGCCAACCTATTTATCCCTTATATCCTTTAATTGTTGCCCAATTTAAGATAATGATGTACACATGCAATAGGCCAGAGGCAGGAAGAATGATCATGTGACTACATGTAAGTAACCCAGTAGCAGAGGTGGTAGACAATTTTATTAGAAGGATCACTGGTCAAGCCCGGCATGGTGGTACACACCTGTAATCCCAGTACTTGGGAGGCTGGGGCAGGAGGAAAAACAGGTTCAAAGCCAGCCTCAGTAACTTAGGGAGGCTCTCAGCAACTTAGTGAGACCCTGCTTCCAAATAAAATATTTAAAAATAGAGCTGGATTATAGCTCAGAGGTAGAATGCCCTGGGTTCAATTCAAAAGAAAGAAAGTCATCAAATAGGGAGTTGAGGAGAGGGTCATTCTGGAGTAGGGATCCTCTACATATCTTATAAACCAGTAGAGTAAAAAGAGTCCCTATTAATAACTGTACTGAGTCATTAGTAAAAACAGAGATTGTCACAGACAAACCAAGGTGTAAAATTGCCCTCCTCAAGGGTCACGTGCAAAAAAATCAATAATGGAGACACATATTTAATATGTGTCAGTATGTATCAATAAAACACATATTTTATGTTTAACTAACATGCTTTTTATTTTTATTATTTATTTATTTATTTATTTATGGTGGTACTAGGGGTGGAACCCAGAGGCTTTCTACCTCCGGGCTATACTCTCAGACCTTTTTTTATATTTCATTTGGAAACAGGGTCTCACTAAGTTGCTGAGAGCCTCACTAAGTAGCTGAGGCTGGCTTCAAACCCGTGCGTTCCTCCTGTCTCTGCCTCCCAAGTGCAGGGATTACAAGCGTGCACCACCACACCCGGCTACCAGGGATTACAAGCGTGCACCACCACACCCGGCTACTAACATACTTTTTAAATCCACAAAAAAAGCCTGGAAACTATGAGATATAAACAACAAAAAAATCACTATAGCACCATAGGAAGCAAAAATTAGCTACATAGAAAAAGGAACAAAGTTAAGTACTAAGGAGTGGAAAGGGGAGGTGGTACAGGAAAAAGCTGTTTAGTTTGGTTCTAAAATCAACATAACTGATCACATCCTATTTTATTTTTGGCTTCGATTGTGTAAATAGTTTCTGGCAAAGTGCATATACCTGAGTTATAAATGTGCCATGGTTCCATGTGGTTTGTCCTTCCCCCAAAGAAAATAAAAACTCATGTTGAAATCTAGTCCCTCAAAGTAACAGTCTTGAGAGGCCCTGGATCCTTTAAGAGATGTCTGGGCATTGTGGCTCCACCCTCTTAAAGGGGTTACTGCCCTATTTTTTATTCTTGATTTTGAAACAGGGTCTCACTGAGTTGCAAAGGACTTCACTAAGTAGCTGAGGCTTTCTGCGAACCGTAATCCTCCAGTCTCAGCCTCTTAAATGCTGGGATTACCAGCGTGCACCACCACGCCTGGCTTCCCAGCCTGGCTTCCCAGCCCTAGTTTTTATTCTTTATTTTGAAACAAGGTCTCACTAAGATGTAGAAGGCCTCACTAAGTAGCCGAGGCTGGCCACGAATTGCGATCCTCCTGTCTCAGCCTTTCAAATGCTGGGATTACAAGCATGTGCCACCACGCCTGGCTAATTATTACTTCTTACTCACTTCACAGCTTGCAAGAGGCAAGACAATGTGTGTGCAATATTTACTTCCCATAGGCTTCATTTTAACTCCTTAAGCGAAATTTCTAGGAAAATACCCTCATTAACCACCTTAATCCACATCCCTGAAAATTATCTGTGACTTCCTATTTAAAGCGCTATGAGAATACTTCCAAAGTCCATAAATTAATTGTAATTGTCCCTGTCATTCTATAAAATGCATAATTAAAAATTAACACAGCGTGACTATATGCAGAAAGTGGAGAGGGTTTATAAGCCACGTGTCAAAAAATAATTACCAGTGGAGAGTCAGTTAGGAAGACCGCTGCAGTCATCAGGCTTGTTTAACGGCACATATCATAAAACAGTAAAATCATCCATAAAAAGGATGGGTCTTGTAAAAGAAGTAGATCACCCGAATGGTTACATGACCGGCGACAGAAAACACACAAAATTTTCATGGCAGTTTCTTCTGAGGAGCAAGGGAAGAGAAGGAGAAGTCCACTTATCAGAAATATCTTATTTCTTTCATTTAAAAACAATCTGAACGGTGTATTCATTTCGAGTCACCCCTCCATGCCATTCTGGTATGGAGCTGTATTTCTATTTTCTGTATTTCTATCTTTCTAATAAATTTATTTAAATCTTCAAAAAATAAATAAGTAAATAAATAAATAAATAAATAAATAAAAACAATCTGAAGCAGACATGAGATGCTAATATTTGTTAATTCTAGTGAGTGGTACATGGGTGCCTGTTAATATTATTGTGTTTTTTCTGTATAAAAAAATGAAAGAAAAGAAAGAAAGAGAGAGAGAGAAGGAAAAGAAAGCATGTTTGAAGGGTAAAAATTCTCATTTAACACTTCTTGCATAATGTGTTAAATTGGGCAGAAACCCTGTAATTACTTATTCCCATTGCTGTTTGCCAGTTTTTGAGGCGCTGCTCCTGAATTCATCATTAGCTGTTGTTATATTAATACTTGAGCACCAAGAGGGAGCCGTTGAATACGTCCTGGATTGACCACCTCATAACGCCCTCCTCAACTCCAAGGAGTCTCTATCTTAAGTTCTTCTCTCAACTGATTTCCTCAAAAAACTGACAGAAATGGGGATGAATAAGACAGTGCGCACCTTCTTCCAGAAAGACGGGCTCTGTGATCCCCCGTTCACCAGACCGCCTCTGCTGTTTTAGAATCCGGGGGTCAATCTTTACATAATCATTTTTTTCTTCATGCATGCCCTAAGTATAAATGTATTTCAAAGGCCAATGCCACTTTAGGCTCCTATATGTCTTATAAGGATAACTTATAGTCCTTGTGCTAAGCCAGGTTCAGTACACAGTCATCAAAAATGATAGCTGAGGTGTGCTGGGGGGGGGGGCGAGGGGGAAAGGAGATGGAAGATATCAAGTTTTAAAACTAACATTCTTATCCAGAAATGTTTACCCGTCCATTTTACAGCAGTAGAAAATATTTTTCTCTGACAGGAAGGTGGGGAGGAGATGAAGCAAAATAGAGGAAGAGACTTTAATAAGTTCAACGATAAATTTTAGGAGGGTTTGCTCTCGTGATGAAATACTACAGCTCAAATCCTGTGTGCTGAATGGCAGGAAGGAATGTATTTCAGCACTGTGGTTTCTATTTAAAGGAACATTGCAAATAAAACTTAAATCTATCTGGAAGCTGTTACTATATAAACCCCTTAAATCAGCAATATTATCGCATTTAAACATGCATATTTTTCAGAAGCTTAATTGCCAAATGCATCATGGGCTATAAAAAGAATGAACACAGAGAAGAAGAAAAGTCTAGTACCCTGCAAACTTACAAGGTTGATAAACCAAGTCCTGCCTGCCTTTGCATATTACAGCTGACTGTCACTCATAAAAGATACCTCTGTTCTCTAAGCTGACAGGCCTGGCCACAGGGGGCACCTTCCATACTTTTTCTCATGGTGTCTCCCAGTCTTCAAAACTAGAAAAGGAGCTGGGCATGGTGGCGCACGCTTGTAATCCCAGCATTTGGGAAGCTGAGACAGGAGAATCGTGGTTCGTGGACAGCCTCAACTACTTAGTGAGGTCCTTTGCAATTCAGTGAGAACCTGTTTCAAAATAAAATTTTAAAAAAGTGTTGAGGGTGTGCTCAGAGGTAGAATGAATGTCCCTGGGTTCCATCCCCAGTACTGCAAAAAAAAAAAAAATGCCAGGCCCTACCAGGAGGGTCTCTTTCCCAATATTGTACACCTCACCAACTTCCCAGTAACCCTGAAGAAGGCAGCACCCCTCTTTCTCTTTCCTTTCCCAAGTAAGGAAGCTACAAACCCAACATCACACGAGTTATAAAGTGTAATCCCAGTACTTGGAAGGCTGAGACAAGAGGGCTGCAATGTTTGAGGCCAGTCTCCACAACTTAGCAAGATTCTCAGCCACTTAGCAAAACCCTGTTTCAAATAAAATTAAAAGGGTTAGGGGTGTAGCCCTGCGCGGTCCCGCGGGGGAAGGGAGGGACCCGACCTATCACACATGGAGTATGAGGACCTTAGCTGTGTATACTCTCAATTCCTCATGCCATTATTTTTATTATTGTCTTACAATTTACTATTAGGGGAAAGACATACACCAATTTGTCACTATTTTTGTTGGGGACAATGCTTTCTTTTAGAGTAGTTAAAAATAGGAAAAACTGAATTTTATTTTACCTCCATTTATTCTCTTTCCAGGGCTCTTCATTTCTTTGTATAGATCCAAGATTCTGTCTGGTGTTACAATTCTGCCGAAGGAACTTCCCTTAACATTTCTTATAGAGTAAGTATATTGGTAATGGATTTCCACAGTTTTGTTTGCTTGAGAAAATCTATTTCTCCTTCAGTTTTGAAATAGATTTTCACTGGAGGTAGGATTCAAGGTTGACAGTTCTTTTCTCTTACACAATAAATATGCCACACTGTTGTATTCTAATGTGCATAGTTTCTGAAGAGAGGTCTACTCTTAATTTTGTTTTTGTTCCTTTGTAATTTGTTTTTTTTCCTTCTGGCTGCCTTTAAGATTTTTTAATTTTCTTTTGTTTACAACTATTTGACTATGATATTCTTTGTTTTGTCATATTTATCCTGCCTGATATTCTCTGAGCTTCTTGGATTTGTGATTTGGTGTCTGTCATCAATTCAGGGAATTTCTCAGCTACTATATCTTCAAAAAACTGTTATACCCATTCTCTCTCTCTCTCTTGTGTCTCCATTTCAGGTTGTTAGACTGATAATGGTTCCAGAGTTCTTAAAAGTTCTGTTTCATTTTTGTTTTTCCTCCCCACCTCTTCTTTGTGTTTTGTTAAAGTAATTTATATTCATCCATCTGAGCTTGCATTTTGGTAACCTTTTCTATTAAAGTCTTTAACCTATTTAATCATAGTTACATTAAACTCCTTATCAGATAGTTCCCTACATCTGTGACAGATGAGTCTGCTTCTAATGACTGCTTTGTGTCCTGGAGGAGGATCATCCCTTTCTTCCTTCCTTCCTTCCTTTCTTTCTTTCTTTCTTTCTTTCTGCCTAGTAATTTTTCATTAAAAGTACAGGAGAAGCACTTTTAATATATGAGAGAGAGGTGGTGCATTTTGTAATCCCAGTACTTGGGAGGCTGAGACAGGAGGATCGCAGGTTAATGGCCAGCCTCGCCTACTTAGTGAGGCCCTCCACAACTTAGTGAACCCCTATTTCAAAATAAAGAATAAAAAATAGGGCTGGGGGTACAGAATGCCCCTTGGTTCAATCTCTAGTAACACACACACACACACACACACACACACACACACACACACACAAATAAGTACAGGAGAGACTGAGATAAAAAGCATGGCGTTTGGAGGTCTACTGTTGCTATAGTTACCTTAGTATACCATAGGCTTCACAGTCCTCTAGTGATACCCATGTCCAGGGTCAAGCTTGATTGCCAAAGTCTGTCCATTTTCAATTAGTGAAGTCTTTGCACTAGCCTCTGAGAAGGTCAGCCCCTTGCAAATTACTTGCTATTCCATGCTTGTAAGCTTGGTGATGGGGAGGACGGTAGTTGGGGTTTCTCTGGTAGTCTGATTAACTTTTGATCTTTGGCGGTACTGCATCCCTAAAAATTGGGGGATGGCGATCCTGCTTTTCCTCCAGCATAGTCCTGAGTGCACCAAGTACTTTAATCCCTCCCGGGGCTGGAGCTATTTTTCCTATCCTCGTCGTCCAGCTAGAGTGGGCTCTTACTAGCATCCTAGTCAAAATGGTGGTTGGTTGGTCATTGCTTTTCCCACAAATAAAGCTTTTGTTCTGCAGGGGAGATAATAAGAGAAGAGTTTGGGCAGAATTTTTTGCCCTCCCCACAAGAAAGCCTTTTTCTGGATTTTGCAATCTTTTCTGTGACTTATTGGTGAAATTCATGAAGAAAAACCCTTCAAGAGGGCCCTGGTTCCCCCTGTTTCCAGCCCCCATCGCAGTTCTCCAGTGGCCCTGGCTGAACTCTTCCTCTTTTGCCCAAGTCAGTCAGTGCTGGGGCCTGACTCTCCCCCCACGCTGGGCCTCGCGACCTCAGCCCACCTATGGGCTCACAGTCAACTGGCTGTTCGCCCAGATTTTATTCAATGTATAAGGTTGAGAGGGAAGCTCTTTCTGGCTTTTCTTGTCCTCCAACTGGAAATTAAAATGCCTCTTTGCATTTTTGTCCCATTTTTTCCACCAAGAATGACCTTCCTGCTTATCTCCAAATATCAAAAGCCATCTCAAAGATTACACGTCCATCAGAAACAGTCCGCGCCCCCGTCCATTTGTCAACCTCTCCCTGCAGGCTCAGAGCACCCTGTCAGTTATCCTCACTGTCTTTGCAGTTAGCATATTCTGTCTGGCAGGTAGTAAATTTCCAAGTGTCTTTGGACTCTCCTGATGGGATGTGAGGTCTTCCTATGGTGCCCACTTTGGCTTGTTATATTTGCTCTATGCATGCTTATCTCAGATCTTAAGTAAAACCATGTATTCTTTGAAAATATAGTACAGACATTTTTCCCTTAAAAAATTTAACACTTCCCCTTTGCACTTTCTTATACTCTTTTCCAACCTCCAAATGCATGAGTAGCACAGAAGGTTAACACAGTCATAATTATATATGAATATGGGTTAACGGTCCCATATTAGAGCCTCCATTCTCTTCTTAGGAACTGTGTGGTTTGGGCAAATCACTTAAACTTCTAAGCATCCTTGGGAATAAACAAAAAAATAATACTTAATTCACAGGATTATTGTAAAGTTTAAATGAGATCATGCATATGATGAGCACTATGCAAAGGTGTGTGTGTGTGTGTGTGTGTGTGTGTTGTGTGTCATGTGTGTAATTATTATTCTAGAAAATAGTTGCCTTAGGCAGAAAGGAGGGATGGGATTAACTTTTACTGAGTCCCAGGTACCACATTCAGTGCTTTTGCATTCTCTACCTAATTTATTTTTTTATTTTTTTATTGTATTTATTTGTTTTTTTTTTTTGTTTGTTTTGTTTTGTTTTTGTGGTACTAGGGTTCCTGGAAGCCCATCTACCTCCAGGCTACACTCCCAGACCTATTTTTATATTTTTATTTGGAAACAGGGTCTCTTAAGCCAGAGAGGCTGGCTTCCAACAAGCGCAATCCTCCTGTCTCCGCCTCCCAAGCGCGGGGATTACAAGGGTGTGCCACCACGCCCACCTCTCTACCTAATTTAAAACATACAATATAGACCCAGGCGTGGTGACACATGCTTGTAATCCCCGCACTTAGGAGACTGAGACAGAAGGATCGCGTGGGTTCAAAGCCAGCCTCAGCTACTTAGTGAGGCTCTCAGCAACTTAGTGAGACCCTGTTTCCAAATAAAGTATAAAATAGGTCTGGGAGTATAGCCCGGAGGTAGAAAGCCCCTGGGTTCCACCTCCAGTACCACCAAAAATTAATTAATTAATTAATTAATTCACAATATAAAAAAGTAGAAGTATTACTATTAACCTCGCATGACAAGCGAGGTACAGACAAGTTCATTTTGTCACTAGACACAACCTATACAGCAGTAGATAATGACTTCTTCTCAGGACCACAGTGGGGTTAGAGAGACACTATAGCTATACAAAGACTTGCGGGGGAGGTGGCAGCCCAGGACCATGAAATCCTGACTGACTCCAGTCTGTGAGCAGCTATATGGAATTTGGGAAATGCAATGAGTATCTATCACCTCGGCACCATAAAGAACAGTTCCGCCATTCCCAAACTTCCCTCATTTGGTTTGGGAATTAGAATAGTGCCAAATGACTTCCCATGCCTGACCCAGGCTGCTGGTCCCCAGGACTCAGTAGCCCATATTGCTGACCCACCGTAGCAACAACCCCAGGTTGGACATGGCTGTGAACCCACACCTTATCTCTACAGGCTACTTTCTTCAGGAGACAATTTCTAGTTTCTCCCACTTTAAGCCGTCTAGTCTAGCCTCGGGCACTGCTAGAAGGCCCACATCAAGTATCCCTGGGACAAGCTCAGCCGTGCCCCATGCACCTATCTGCCCACAGCAGGGCCAGGGCAGGTGGGGTCTCTGCCAACCTCTCCGTTGGCATTCCAGAGCTCAGCTCGGTGATGAGAGTTCTCTTTACCATGCCTGAAACCTCCAAAACAACAGGCTTTCTAGTCCTTATCCATTTTTCTGTTTATGAAGTCAAGGCCAAAAACAGGTTGAAAACCAACTTGCACAGTTCCAGCGCTGGGTCAACAAAAAGCACAGTCACAAGAAGTGCACCTGGGCTGCCTCCAACATCGCGCTGAACACACGCTTTTGTTTTTTTTCTTGCCATCAACCTACTGCCGCTATTTTATATGAATGGATAGTTATCAGAGGCTGTGTTTCCCCATCAGGGCAACTTAGTCCTTTCCAAAAGCTCCACTTTGATCATGTCATTCCTGGCCCCAAGCATTTCACAGCTTGCTGCTGTTTACCTGATAATGTTCAGACCACTCAGCCATTTCCAAATCCACCCCCATCGTCTCCCATCGCCCTCCCTGCCCCGGCCAGACAGGACAAATTCCCACCTACACCAACCCCTTTTGTAAAGGTCAAAGCCCCATGAAACCCTCTCAAACCACTGTGAGCCCAAAAGAGCTTCCTCCCTCACTCCGTGTCCTAGACTCGAACTTCTCAGAGCCCAAGCAGTTCTCAGGTGTCCTGTCTATGAACCACCCTCCGTCTGCCCTACGAGATCTCTCGGGGTTGGGAGAATCTGAGCGTCTCCTGAGCCACGTTTGTCTTTGCCCTGTGGACGCTGGAGCCCTCTAATGCTTTCCTCGACCTGCTGACTGCTAAAAAGCAGACAGTTAAATTCATATCCTGCTTCTAGAAAGTACAAAGGACTTTCTAGCACACATTTGCATAATAACCTCAACTTCAGCCTGGGGCTCAAATCATAGCTTATTTTTGCTTTGACTTTCTTGTCTCTCTGACTTATAATATATCTTACCTTGCTAAGTCGGATGCATATTTTGGAAAGAGGGAAGGAGAGGGAGGGAGAGGAAACCATACTCATTCCTGAGCATGCCTGGCAAAGACTCGCCACCCTCCCGGATGCACGGTTTACCAAGAGGGTCCTCGCCTGCTGATAGGTCTCATTGTACAAAGAGGTGCCTGGAGGTGAACACAGGTTCTTGAAGCTGCCGCTGGTACACCAACCAGGACTCAGGACGCCCTTAGCCCTGAGAGTATCCAACAATGGGGAAGCCCTGCGGTTCATTCTGCAAGTACTTTTTTGAGTCAGTTCTGTGCGGGAGGATGCTGTACGCCCTCTTTTCCATTCTTCTTTACTAGTACGCCTCCAATGGTTCCAGGAAGCCAATGTTTTTATCTGCTTGTTTGTTTGGTTTAGTTGGCTGTATTCTGCTTCCACGCTATACCCCCATCCCTTTTTATTTTCTTATTTTGCAACAGGGTCCCACTAAGCTGCGGAGGGTCTCACTGCATTGCTGGGGCTCTCTTCAATCCTGCAGTCCTCCTATGTCAGCCTCCCAAGTACCGGGATTACAGATGTTGCAGCACTGTGTGTGTTTTGTATTGCTCCTTTGCAAACAAAACAAGGATGACCTCATTTCCCTAGTTACCCTACAGCTAAGAATGGTCATACAGCATACCGCTAGCTGATGAGATATGACCGAAAATCAACTTGATTTTCCTAATAACGTGGAGCATCCCGAATCCAAAAGTCTATAATCTGAAATTCTCCAAAACACTAAAACCTTTTGAGCACTCACATGATGCTACACAAGTAAGAATATATTGTACCTGATGTGATAGGTCACGGTCAAAACAGACACAACACAGTTGATTCAGCTTCCTCAAGGGGAGCATAAAGAGGCACCCAGTCCTGTTCGGCTGTGGTATATCCTTTCTGCACACGCCCAGATTCTCCCACGAAAGCACCCCATAAAGGGGGTCATATCAGCACGTGTGCAGGTCTACACACCAGATGACTCCCCTGGGTGTCTTGTGTGGGCCAAAGACTATGAACATTATTCACTGTGTTTTACTGGCTTGGTCTCTCCTCTGTAGTATAAAGTTATTGAAAATGTCAAAATATGTAAACATTTTTTAAAAATTTTAGGCCCTAAATCTGGAACGCTCTGGTCCCAACCCTGGAATAAAAGGCACAGGGAGAGCCGGGCGTGGCAGGCGCATGCCTGTAATCTCAGTACTTGGGAGGCTGAGACAGGAGGATCCGGGTTCATGGACAGCCTCAGCTACAAACTGAGGTCCTCCACAACTCAGCGAGACCCTGCTTTAAAATAAAGAATAAAAAATAGGGCTGAGGGTGCAACTTAGAGATAGAATGTCTCTGCGTTCAATCCCCAGCAACACACACACACAAAGGCACAGGGTGCTGGCTCGTATCCTCGACCTATTTCTCCTTTTTGCCACCTGCAAGGTAGATATAATGTCAGAAGTAGAAGAGTCATTTTGCAAACCCAAGAATGATAAGAAAAGCAGAATGGACAGCTAAAGGATCCTGGGACATTGGTGACATCAAAGAGGCACTGCCCAGTCCTGGGCATGAGAAAAAAATGAGCCCCTATATTTCCAATCAACGTTTTAGGTTTTTTTCATCACACACAGCCAACCTGAATCCCTAGTTATTGGGGAGATGTGCTTAATAAAAGAGATAGATAGATAAGACGTAATCCCAGCTCTCCAACAGTTACCATCTATCCGGGAGGATAGGAAGCTCAGGGGACACTCCTACCAGACAAAACTTGACAGGCTTAGGAGTTGCAGCTGCGGTACTCAAGAGAGTCCAGGTAGGGGATGGATTCTAGCTAAAAGCATTTAAATTGGGCCACATCACACTAAAACACCACATTTATCACACCTAGAAGACACCATGCACTCCAAGAAAATAAACCTTTCCTAATGGAATTGTATTCAGTGCACATCTTTGCGGGTACTGCTGAGCCCCGGCTCAGGGCTGAGGAGTGTGGCTGGCCAGGTACGAACATGGGAATGTGTCACTCTGACTCCTTCCAATGCTCCCTCTCCCCTCCATCCATCCACCTCACAGAGGGTCCTGAAGATACATTCTTAGCACTCGTGCATCCTGGGCTTTCTATCCCTCTTCACTCCAAGTCCTAACTTGCCAGTAACCCCAAAAGGGGGAGCCAACCACCATGCACCCCTTTACCCCATGTAAGCTATACAACCGACAGGCTTGTACTCTTAGCATCCTCTGCCCCCAAGACTCCACTTAGTTTTCACCCACATCACTGACTGCCCTTTAGAGCCTGGGATGAGTTCACCAGTTTGGACCCAGAAGCAAAGTGCTGGGTGTCAATGCCACCTTTCCCTCCAAAGCTGGCGACCACTGTTCACAGCCTCAGACCACCTCCCTACTTGCACCTTATGTCAGAGGTCCTGGATGCTCCCTGGAAACAGCATCCTAGACAGGAAGGATGCTGAAAGTGGTCATCCGGTGATGCCACACAAACCTGAGTTTCCAGCAAAGACCTCAAGCCCTCTGCCTGCCTGCCCCACCCCTGCACAAGGATTCTGACCAACGAGTGTGGAGACCACTGTCCTCACTATGAAATCAGTGACTATAAAAATATTGTACCTAGTTATTGCTGATTAAGAGAAGCGTCTGATTTATATTTTCTGCGATATTTCTCTGTGCATGCTGCGTTGCAAGTACCAATCCCACTCTTGATGGTCCCAGTAGTGGCCTGGCTACTCAGTGGACTGATCCAGACCTCGCTGGCTCAAGCAGTGGCCTTGCCTCATGGGAGGCCCCAGTTCTGGTCTCGCTGGCCCCTGAACCGGTCTAACCCCTAAGCTGGCTAAAGAAGTGTGGGATGGAGGGAGGGGGAGGGAATGGGATGGGGGCTGGAGGAGGGCTAATTGGATGATGTGTGCTTGTATATCCTCTCAAGTCTTGTACTCCAATGTGATTGATATATGACTACAATGCACCAATTTAAAAAATAAATTAATTAAAAAAAATATTGTACCTAAAAGGCACAGACTGTAAGAAGTTAACAGAATTCTATGTTTGTCATCTAAAAGGTCGAATTAAAAAAGACAGCCATGTCTTCTCATCATACCACACAGTCCAAAAATAATGTGTGTGACATTGAAAACACATTTATGTCTAATGAGCTGGACTGCATATGCAAATTAACGCAAGCAAATTGGCTTTGGCTCTTTCTTTAAGGTAAAGTCAATATTTCCACGGATCATTAAATGTCTTCCTAAGCATATTTATTTCAAAAGAAAAAATAATGGCTATAAAAAAACAATTCTGCAGTATAGACAACATAAAGATTCAATTCTAAAATGCTGCAATAGTAAAATGTCTTAATATACAGGCTACTGATACCTAGAAAGTCTCTAAGGTAAGCAAAACCAGAAATTTTGTTTTGAGACATTTTCTATAATATAAAGCTGATTGTGAGTTGAATTCAGTTCAATATATGTATTTTGCTTACATATCAAATTGGCTTAAGATGGATATTTATTTATCAATTTTTTTTCCTACTTAGATTAAAAAAGGAACATAAAAACCAAGCAGGTAACAAGAGAAATCAGGCTTGGAGGCTACACTGCCGGCTGTTGATTTCCTCTCTCCCCAAGAATTCACACAACAGTGTCCGGCACATAGAGAGCCTTAATCGATATGTTTAAATAGATAAATGAATTAATTACTAGATTAGCTGCTTGCAGTGTTCTACGATGCCTTTAGCTAACTAAAATAAAAAGGGCAACTAAAATGTCCTGGATGCTTACTAGTTGCTTATTTAATTTCATCTTATCTCAAAAAAAAAAAACTCTCTTGTCATGTAAAGTAGCAGACTATAAATACCATCTAAAATGTAGGTATTCTACTCAATTTATAGAAAAGAAAACCAAGGTGCATCAAGGTCAGGCTACAGAATAAGGTATCAGAGCCAAGATGCTAATGCTGGTTTGGCTACAGAACATCCAATACCCCCTGCACAGTTTCCCCACCTGGTGTCCGTGGCAGTCACTAGAGCGGTGTGTAGATAGGAGCCAGTGCCTACCAGATATAATCGGGCTGGGCTCCCCACAGGAGGCTCCACCATTCTGGTGAATTTTTCCCAGTCTAGAGTCCTGGAGCACTGGCCTTGTATACAATGCAGGATCATCACCCAAAGAGGCTCAGATTAACTGTGCTCCTGGGAGCACCAATTCTTCTTTTGCCAAGGGAAATAACACCCCAGGGGCATAGTCTCTCCATTCGCAAGATCTGCGACAGGGGAAGCCAAGTAAGTATCAGAACGTTGCTGGGGAAACCAGAACATGGGTGAGTGCAACCACTTCACAGTCCCTGCAGAGCAACTAAAACATTTGGGTTTTTATTGGCTGTCACTACCTGCCACCAGTTTCTACTCTGGGGACAAAGATTAGACAGGCAATTACAACATCTGTTTGAAGACTTCCCCTTTTCAATCATCTCTACCTTAGAGCAAGCCTATTTGCATATCCTTTTAGCTGGATTACCCTCAAGTCCTGGGAACTCCATCTTTAAGGTGGGTGGTGCTCTGGGCTCTGACTAGCAGACTCAAGGATTACTATTAAAATGTAAATCAATCTTACTTCCCTGATTTTCAAGTCCTTATCATGGGGTTCCTGGGAGGAGGGGAATATTTTAGTACAAATCTAAGGAACTAAAAACAATTGGATATGTATGTGTTTGAGATTTTTAAACATGCTAATAAAAGACAAATTGGCTTAATAACAGGAACTACAACAAAATACTTAAGGTGCTGATCGGTAGGCAGGTGTAATCATTACTCATTTTGCTGAAAATGTCACATCATTTTCAGGTTATTGGAATGCCAGGCATTATTTTGAGGAAAAAAAGTAAATAAATGTTTGTCTCAATCTCCTAGAGTAGGTGACTTTGTAATTGCTCAAGTTATCAAACGCAGACAGGAGGAACCCGTAAAGGACTACTGCTGGTGTGGAAAGGAAGACAGATCACAAATTTGCTTCCTGGTTCAAGGGTATAGAGGTCACGGTTAGCTCCTCTCACACAGTGACTTTCTTTTTGGAAAAACAACCTCCTTCTAGAAGCTTATAATTAAATTTAATGATACACTCACACTACTGAATGGTCTGTGCATGAGAAATTTCTAAAAACACTTGGAAATATTCAAGTGGCTATAGTATGATCCATAAATAGTCCTAATCCTAAATACAAATGAAAATATTAACAGGTGATTTAAAATACAGCTCTGAACTAGAGTCCATTCTAAGCCAAAGAGTTTATCTTTAAAGAGTAAGAGACAATTTTCTATCAAGAGATATAATAGTATATTATCATTTCTTTTGAACATGAGGGCCTCAAATCTTCCATTCCTAAAGCCCTAAAATTTTCTAGCTCTTGGGTAATATTTGTGCCTAAACCCCCCCCCCAAAAGCTTTTCTGTGTAAGTCCTTCATTTTGGGTTTCCAATTTCCAATCATCTGAACAAGGGTTGTCCAGGGAAGCAAGATCACCGATATCCAACATGCTTGTATAAACTTCCAGTGGTAGCCAGGCGTGGTGGCGCATGCCTGTAATCCCAGTACTTGGGAGGCTGAGACAGGAGGATCACAGGTTCACAGAAAGCCTCAGCTACTTGGTGAGGCCCTTTGCAACTCTCACTGAGAACCTGTTGCAAAATAAAGAAAAAACTGGGCTGGAAATAATCAGGTGTGGTGGCACATGCTTCTGATCCCAGCATTCAGGAGGCTGAGACAGGAAGATTGCAGTTCTCAGACAGCCTCAGCTACTTAACGAGGCCCTTTGCAACTCAGCGAGACCCTGTTTCAAAATAAAGAGTAAAAAATAGTAACAGCTCATAATTCTGGAGGTCAGAAGTCTAAAATGGGTCTCTCTGGGCAAAAATCATGGTGTGATTTTTGGACTCGGGAACCAGTGTCCAGAGCTTAACTCGGGCTCCAGCAATGAAGAGCAGCGCAGCCAGGGCAAGAGACTTAGCCATTCAGTGTCCCTGCTTCCTCATCTGTAGAATGGAGCTCGTGGGAGCAGCTATCTCATAGAGTTGCTGTCAGGAGGAAAGAGATTCATCAATGGATACAGTCATCGCGACTGACACACGGGAGCTTTAGCATAATCACTATTTCATCTCAAAAGAAGGGGTCTCCTGTTTACAGCCTCGGTTCAGCTATTTGATTTTGGGGGGGAAATGAGCACATCTACAGGTCAGCCCTAAAAACAAGTCAACAGGATGAAGAATAAAATATCAGGAGCCCTCTGTTCATGCTGCGGAAATTATAAATGCGATTCTAGGAATGGCCTGTCTGAGATACCGCAAGACATGCTTAAAACTCACAGGTAGGAGCTAAAGACAGAATCTGACTCTCAACTCTTCCATCTCTGGGTTCTATGAGTTTGGGTCTGAGCTTTAGTCTTATTTGCACAGGCTCGTTCTAATCTGAGCACACGCGCACACACACACCCTCGATGACTGAGACACCACTTGCTCAGTCTACGGTTCAGCCCACGATTTATGCAGTTGTAGAAGAAAGTGCTATTCATTCAGTGAGGGGGAATGTCGTTGCCGCACAAAAAGGTGGCTTGTTAATTCATTTCTCAAGTTTTAATACTTTCTTACAATTTCTACCCAAAAAATTCTGGAATGTTTTTAGGTGTGTATTACTTCACTATGGGGGAAAAAAAAGACCAACAATCAACTAACCCTTTCCTCACGCCCAGAAGACTTAACTCGCCCACCCTTAGCTTGAACCATCCAAGGCAAAATTAAAGGGAATAAAAATAAAGTCATCCTTCCAGCGTGCAGCCTGATCGCTGTGGAACTATGGGCTACGAATATGTTTCTAAACAAGTTACCCAAGGGAAAATTTTAACTGTTCCTCACCTTTTTAAACGGATAAGTTTCCCTCAAGATAATTAACATAAATAGCCTTTCTTCACAGGAAATATAATGGATATTTCCATAGCAATAGAAGCCAGTTAAATATGACTTACCAGATACAACTAAGTGTGCTTTAAGATGTACCCCCATAGCTGGCGTGGTGGCACACGCTTGTAACCCCCGCACTTGGGAGGGAGAGACAGGAGGATCACACAGGTTCAAAGCCAGCCTCAGCTACTTAGTGAGGCTCTCAGTAACTTAGTGAGACCCTGTTTCCAAAATTAGGTCTGGGAGTATAGCCTGGAGGTAGAAAGCCTCTTGGTTCCACCCCCAGTACCACAAAATAAATAAATAAATAAATAAGATGTACCCCCGTTGCAAGGGCAGACAGTACTATAATTTTTAAACTAATGCACGCACTAAGAAGCCTTCGGGGGTGTTAAGCCAAGGGAATTAGATAGCCTGTGGAAGCCAGGCATGGTGGCGCAGGCTTGTATTCCCAGTACTTGGGAGGCTGAGACAGGAGGATTGCAGGTTCTCGGCCAGCCTCGGCAACTTATTGAGACCTCCACAACTTAGTGAGACCTTGTTTCAAAATAAAGAATAAAAACTAGGGCTAGGGGTGTAGCTTGGAGGTAGAGTGCTTCTGGGTTCCATCCCCAGTACTGCAAAAAAAAAAAAAAAAAAAATCTAGCCTGAAGAATTCAGACTCTCTCAGTGCACTCTCAGAGGCGTGTATTCTTTCATTTGTTTGCTTGCTTGCTTGCTTGTTACATGGTGGTAAGCATATCTGCCTTGACCCTCCAGAGCAGGCCAGTGCCAGAAGGCCTGCCGCTAGGGATTCCTGGGCTCCCTCTGAGGCGCAATCCCCAGCAGTTAGAAGGAAAAGCTCAAAGTTGTGCAAGGTTCCCAACCTCCTTCTCAAGGGAGCACCGCCCTTTGGGGAAGAAGCATCCATTTTTATTTCCCCAACCCTTCACCTTTTAGCAGGAGGAACCAGGACATGATAGGGACCAGGATGCCGATGTTTCCTGCTATCCCCTCCATGCACAGAGACCTCAAGGGAAGAGTGCCCATGGAGCCACCAAACTGGAGACTGTGAAGGTACAACGTCAAAATCTGACAGAGAACACCCACAGAAAGCTGAGAGCGCGCCAAGTTACAGTCACGACTCTCTTCTGCATCCAAAATAGTGAAGTAGGATGCTCACTCCTTCAGAACCGCCAGGCCACAATTGCACTCAGAGTCTTTAAGTCCCTTCCTTTAGATGCTCACGATTTCACTCCTGTAGCCCAACACTCGTAACCAACCAAAAGTTCATGAAGGCCAAGATACAGCAACTACAAGACGTAGAGTGTGGCTCCCAGGAAGGCCCCATGCTGGCTGAGGAGGACCTTGAAAATGCACTCACTAAGCCGGGCCTGGTGACCCACGCTTGTAATCCCAGAGCTTGGGAGGCTGAGACAGGAGGATCACATAGGTTCGAAGCCAGCCTCAGCTACTGAGTGAGGCTCTCAGCAACTCAGTGAGACCCTGTTTCCAAATAAAGTATAAAATAAGTCAGGGAGTAAAGCCTGGACGTAAAAAAGTCCCGGGGTTCCACCCCGAGTGCCACCACCACAAAAAAATGCACTCACTAATGGAATTTGCACGGTGGAGGACTTCCAAACAAGTTGCTAATAATGAAACTGCTTACCCTAGGTGTCTAAAAATGTTCTACTTTGCTCAACTTGCATTATGTGCGTGCTAAGGTCAGAATTACGATGTTTAAGCGGGCTGCTCTTCTGAATTTACTTTCTCAGAAAAGAAAAAAATTTGTACCCAAGGATGAGCAAAAACGTACAGTGTCTAAGGGGAACCCACAGGAAGGAGCAAGTGGGTCACTGCTGTCAGCCGAGCCTGTTCTCCTGTGCAGAGTCATTAAAATGGCATCCACTTGGCAGCCAGGTGGCCCAGGTCCATCTAGAGACAAGAGCATCCTGGACTCGTGGAAAAGAAGCAAACTGGTACCTGATCCTGGAGCCTAGTGTCCTTTAATAAGTTGCAGAGATATATTTGTCAGTAACACTGAAATAATCCTCAGGTTCTATCGCTCCATCCATCCTACAAATCAGACTGCTACAGCACAGGCCTAACTCCTTGGCAGGCTTTGATCCCAGCCTCAGAGGCTCCAGTCCTGGCCTTGCCTCACGGCAGGCTCCGATCACAGCCTTGCTGGTCCCGGCACCGGCCTAACCCCTGGGCAGGCTCTTAAAGGCAAGGCCGGTGCTGGGGCCTCCGAGGCCGGGATCAGGGCCTGCCATAAGGCAAGGCCAATGCTGGAGCCAGCAAGGCTGGATCAGAGTCTGCCGGGTGGCCAAACCACTGCCGGGGCCATCAAGAGTGGGAACAGAACTTGCAATGTGGTATACACAGAGAAATATCACACAAAATAAAAAAACCAGATGCTTTCCCTAATATGCAAAAACTAGGGAGAAATAGGTAATAGGAGGAGATCTAGTTGAAGAAAGGGCCCTATAGAGGAACAATGAAGGTGACCAATCAGAGGGGATGGGATGGGACAGGATGGAATCTCTTTAAAACTCATGATGTACCTAAACAAACATATCAAAGTTAATCACCAATCAAGAATGGGAGGAGGAGGGAATGGGATGGGGATTGGATAAAGGCTAATTGGTTGATGTGTGCTTGTATATCCTCACAAGTCTTGTATTCCATTGTGATGTATGACTACAATGCACCAAATATATATATATATATATATATATATATATATATATATATATATATATATAAACTAGACTTCTACAAACCCTGGCTGGAGCGGCTCCACTCACCCCAAACCTGGGTTCTCAAGCAGGCAGAAGCCAGCTCTCACTGCCAGGATGGCTGGCAGACACCTGGGAGGAGGGGTGGGGATGCCAGAGGCATCCAGAAACCCAAAAACTAAGCCTGACAAGGATCCCCAAGGATCCCTCTGGGATTAAGGAGGGTGAGGAAGCAAAAGGTTTCCTGAGAGAGGGAACCCTGAGCCCTCGAAAGATGGGTGGGGTCTCTTTATTCTATTTAGTGTGTGTGTGTGTGTGTGTGTGTGTGTGTGTGTGTGTGTGTTATTGGGGATTGAACGCAGGGTGTGTCCTACCTTTAAGTTATACCTCGAGCCCTATTTTTTTTAAACAGGGTCTCTTTCTAGGTTGATGAGAGTCTCACTACTTGCTGAGGCTGTCCTCAAACCTGTGATCATTCTGTCTCAGCCTCCCAAGTATTATAAGCATGCACCACCACACCCAGCTCCTGTCTAATTTTTAAATACTTTATTCTGTAATACATAAAATTGTACACATCAATGAGATAAGGTAATGCTTCCACACATGTACACAATTGCATAGTACTTAAGTCCGGTTGAACATATCTCACTTTTTTTCTTTGCGCTATTGGACTTGAAACCCAGAGGTATTCTACCTTCGAACTATGCCCCCAGCCCTACTTTTTATTCTTTATTTTGAAACAAGTTCTCACTAAGTTGCAGAGGGCCTCACAAGTAGCTGAGGCTGTCCGCAAACCTGTGATCCTCCTATCTCAGCCTCCCAAGTACCAGGATAACAAAAGTATGCCACCACACCCAGCTCTCACTTCTTTACAGAGAGAACATTCAAAAATTCTTTTCTCCAGCTTTCTGAAATGCACAGGACATTATTGTTCTCTACCGTCACCCTGCTGGGCAACAGCTTACCAGAGCTTCTTGCTACTAACTGTAACTCCATACCCATGAGTGGGCTCTCCCCATGCTGCCTCCCTGAGTTCTTCAAGCCTCTGACACACCATCCTACAACTTAAAGACCTGAGGAACTTGTGATGCCAACTTCGCATAAGGAAACATCATCTGACTAGGCAGAACACAGCATCTCAACATAACCATCTCAACCATAAACATAAAAAGAGCACTCCTCAAAGTACTGTGTGGGTGGAAGACGGAGATGGTCATAACGATGTTAAACGTACTTCACAGCACTGAACCACGTACTTCAAAATAGGTAAGATGGCAAGTTCTGTGTTACATATATTTTACCCCAATTTAAAGAAAGAAAAACATTTCCTGGTCAGGCTTTACTTCTTGGTTAACAAACAGCAGATGTTTCTGGTCCACATCCTCTATGATTTCCTATTAAGAACCTCTTTAAACTGATGCCATGGTTAATAATTTAGAAAAAGAATTAAAATGTTGAATCAAGTAGTAACTGAGTTGCCAGGCTGTGCTGCGACTCTGTTTTGGCATTTCAATTATGTATGATGGCACAAGTGTTTTGATCTCTGTACTGCGAGAACAGCACACGGAAAGCAAGATCGTTTCTAAAAATGTGTCATTTGCCGCATGCTTTTTTGTCATCAATTGCAAATCTCCCTGGTTAAGAGAACTAGGTAATGCATGCTAACACTGTGATCTGAATAGGCTTAGTTGGAACCGGATCGCCCCTTTTTCTAAAGATCAGTGTGTTACAAATGGCATGGTTTCAAATGAGCTAGCACAATAATTGTATTCCTCCTGCTGTCCTTGATGGACATTAAAAAGAAAAATCTGCACTCGTAACACTATTTTTAATTTCCTGATTTGCAGCAGGTGAATAGTCCTTAATAGTGTTGGTCCAGAAAGATTACATCGATTTAAAATCAATAAATGTCTGCTATGATAAACTCACACGTGTCAGAATTAGTAGTTGCATTTAAGGACCTTCTCTTGAAAATAAGAACATGAATTCTAACTCACTAGTGACTAAGTTTTCACTTGATAGTAAGTCTTCCCCAGTAATGAAATTAGAATAAAAGTAGCCACCATCTTGGTATGGTTTAGACCTAGAATGTTCCCCCAAATGCTCATGTGTTGAAGGCAGGGTTCCCAGTGCAGCAATGTGTGAAGGTGGGGCTTGTCAGATGTGATTGTATCTTGAGGGCTCTGGTCTCATCAGTGGATGGATCCATTGTTAGATTCATAGCTGAGTGGATTACTGGGAGGTGTGGAAGGTGGGGTCTAGCTGAAAGAAATAGGTCCTCGGGGGACACGCCCTTGAGATCTTGTCCCTGGCTATCTATCTCTCCTCTCCTTTATCCTTTCTCCCTCTCTCCTTTCCGCTTTCATGAGCTAAGGAGTTTCCCTCCACACTCTTTTGCCAGGATTTTCTGCCTCTTCACAGGCCCAAAACAATGGAGCCAGCGATGAAAAGCTGACTGTCTTTGTGAGACTTTCCTAGCACGAGCCAGTGTTTGACACATAAGAATAGCTTGATGAATGTGTGCTTAAAAAAAGGGAACATAGCCGGGAGTGGTGGTGCACACTTGTATTCCCTGAGCTTGGGAGGCAGAGACAGGAGGATCGCACAGGTTCAAAGCCAGCTGCGCTGGCGTAAGAGAAGAGACCCTGTTTCCAAAAATAAAATAGGACTGGGAGTGTAGCCCGGAGGTAGAAGGGCTTTCAGGAACCTCAGTACCACCAAAAAAAAAAAGGAACATATGAAATAACAACAAGGTTCATGAGTTTATGATAAATATCTAGAAGAGAGAAATATTCACACCCTTTACTTTTGGCAAAAAGTAAAGGTCAGGTGGCAAAAAAGGTTACATATGTGGATCTTTATAAATTATGTCATTTCAAAATCCATCACCATGTTTATGAGTCTATCTGTGGTACCTTATACTACTGTGTCCTATGAAGGGAAATTTGCTTATTTTTTTTAATGAATGCAAATAATTTCCTATCTTATCTATAGTGTAACTCTGATGATGTGGATTTGTTGTTTTTGAATGTAAAACATATCAACGACTCAAATTCACTTTGGAAAATAAAGGGAATAAAAAATATAAGTAACTAAAAGATGGAATAACTTTACTTCCAAATGAGTATACTAGCCAGGTGTGGTGGCGCCTACTTGTAATCTCAGCATGCAGGAGGCTGAGACAGGAGGATTGTAGTTCACGGATAGCCTCAGCTATTTAGTGAGGCCCTTTACAACTCAGTGAGACCCTGTTTCAAAATAAAGAATAAAAAATAGGGCTGGGGGTGCCTGGAGGTAGAATGTCTCTGGGTTCCACCCCCAGTACCACAAAAAAAAAATTAATTAATTAAAAAAAGGCTGAGGTGTAACTGGGAGGTAGAATGCCCCAGGGTTCCATCCCCAGGACTGTAAAATGAGTATACTATTCAACCATCCCTTTATGCTGAGATATTGGGAGTGGTACAGTGCTGAAAGAGGGTGTCTGTGGATTAATAACTAAATGGATAAAGAGTAGAACATGTGGGTAGCCAGGAGAAGAGCCAGACAAGACCTAACATGACATTGGTTTCTACTTCTTTTGTTCTACACAGCAGTGCTGTATAGGGGAAGTAACAGTAACTGAATTAAATAGAAGTAAAAAGTAGACTCCTATCTGTTCTAAGCACACAATTTTATAAATCACCCTTGTCTACCGAAACGTGTTCCTCGTGGTGTGTCACCATTACAAGATCACACGGAAGGCCCACGCTCTACCAGTCGTCAAGGCGAAATTCAATTTAAGCATAAAACAGATTCCATTATGTCCCACTTCAAAAACCTATACTTTCCATTAGCAAGAATAAATCAATTCCCTGTCCAGGATAACTACTGAATCAAACCCCATTGTCTCAAACTTTCTGAGTTAGGAGCCAGCAGCTGTATGACACAGGAAGCAGTATGCCAATATGGATTATCACTAAATTCCCCCACAATTCCTAAGAGAGATTTTAATCCAAGGGTAACAAAGGCAAAGCACAATACACTTGATGTGCTGAGCAGCCTGTGTCCTTCTGCTGACAGGAGCGCCCTGCGCTAAATTATGCATGCCTCTCCCTATGCCTGAAATGCACCTACCTCCACACTGACCTTTTGCAAGCAAGACTAGACCAGGTGAGAATCCCAGGTTCCTCTATTTCCTGCGTGCAAGAACTCAGCTTTATCTGCTGTCACTAATGTCCATCCTATTTTGGGGGGATACTGGGGATGGAACCCAGGGACACTGTATCTCCAAGCTACATCCCCAGCCCTATATTTTTAGTCTTTTAAATTTTTGAAACAGGGTCTCACTGAATTGCAAAGGGCCTCGCTAAGTAGCTGAGGCTGTCGGCAAACCCTGATGCTCTGGTCACAGCCTCCCAGTGCTGGGATTACAAGTATGCGCCACCTCGCCTGGCTCCTATTTTTTAACTTGAATGCACCTGGAAGTCTTTAGGGAGGAACCTCTGTTGCCACCCATACTGGACATGGAAAAGTAAGGAACAGTTCATCTTCCATCAGATGTCAATCTTAGCAGAATGCATGCCCAAACTCAGGAATGCACACCAAACCACGGGGGAGGCCCGAGTGTACTCTAAGAAGAGTACACAGTCAGCTCCATGACACGCAGGGAGCCAGAACTATCTGCTCATCCCCACACACACAATAGTCCCTGGGACTCCTCCTCACTCCAGACAACCAGATGACTTCTTCCCATCTCACTTCCAATTCAGTATCAAGGCTTCTGATTGGCTTCATAGAAACTGAGCTTCAGCCAATTACAGGATGCCACCAGATCTGACCATGCCCAAATAAGGCAAATACTTAGCTCTAACCAGTCAAGGTGTTTCTGGATGTCATCCCCTTGCTGTGTCTGCAAACACTGCCTGTCCACAGAGCTGAGTAGAACTCTCTGAACCTCTACTGCTTCATGATGCTGCCCAACCCGTGAATAATTCTTCACTCAAATAAACTCTGCCAAACTTAACCTATCTGAAGTTATTGTTTTAATGCAGGAAAGAGAAGAAGAATTAAAAGCACTCCTCCTTTCCTCTATTAGTGTTTACTTTGGGCAGAGTGTTTAAGAGGTCACAGAAATTGTTGACAAAGAAGAAGAAACACAGATTTCTCTTGCCAGTAATATGGCAGACTAGTGAGCAAAAGAAAAAATAGAACACCTAATCACTGAACTTAGAAAACTAAACACAGAATGTAGACATATGTATGTATGCTTTGCGTATGTGTTATAAAGGCATATTTGGATGTATGGTTGAGATAACACAAAAACTCTAAGAGAGATATTTATAGCCCTGGAATAATAGGAAAACCAAGGACCCAAAGGGGTCAGAAAGATCAGCTTTGCCTTTCGGACATGTGTTCATCCAGTGGCCTGGAAATTAATTTCGGTGAGAAACACAGATGGGACAGGAGACAATGCTATGACATATACCAGGGACAGGCGTTTCCAGAGGGGATCCCACACACAGACCTGGGACCTCCAAACTGCAACACCCTTGGGAAGTGAACTAGCAAAAATTGGAGATACTTGCTTTTTTTGGGGGGGGGTCTGGGGATGGAACCAAGGGGCATTCGACCTCCAAGCTACAACCCCCAGCCCTATTTTTTATTCTTTATTTTGAAACCGGTTCTCACTGAGTTGCAGAGGGCCTCACTAACTAGCTGAGGCTGTCTGTAAACCACGATCCTCCAGTTTCAGCCTCCCAAATGCTGGGATTACAGCGTGCACCACCACGCCCGGCAGATGCTTGCCTTTCTATGTTCTTGGCATAAAGGAAAAAAGCTTCCTTGACAGTGCCTAACTACAAGGTCTCCTTCAAACAGTGATGAGCTAAAGTTGACCCTGCATAGCCCCAATACTTCTGTGCCAAAGATTTCATTTTGAAAGGCTTTGTAATTGTGTTTTAGTCTCTGTTGCTATAATAAAGTACCTGAGACTGGGTACTTACATAAAAGGGAGGTTTATTTATCTCACAGGTTGGGAGGCCGGATGTCCAGGAACACGTAGCCCCATCCGTTTAGCCTCTGATGAGGACCCCCTTGGCTAGGTCACAATATGGTAAAGAAATGCAAACAGAGATGGCTGATACAGAATGTAGCAAGCCTTGTTTTATAACAATCCACGCTCATGAGAACGCATGCCCTTCCTGGGGCGAGTATCAACACCTTCAAGGGCACATCCCCAATAACCTAAATACCTCCCCCCAGGCTCCACCTCTAAAGGTTCTACCTCCAAAATCACCACCCTGGAGCCCAGGCTTTTAGCATATGAAGGTTTGGGGAGCACATTCAAGTCATGTCCACACCATAGCAAAACGGTGGTACTCCCAAACACTTTCAAAAAATAATTGTAAGTTCTCCCCAAACAAACACAGTTTACATATAAGACTCAAATATTTCTCACAGACTACATTCCAATGACCAGGTCTTCAAATTGAAACACAAAACTCTTAGGGGGCAAAATTGCCATGAGCAAGAACAGAAAGTAAGCTGAGAAATTATATTCACAAACAATTTGCAGATCTTGAATTTTCAAATAAGGGATATAAGCATGTTTAATGTTTAAGGGTATAAAATTATGGTAGAGATACTTTCAAAATTATCTGATAGCTTTGAAAAAGAACCAAATAAAACTGAAGATACTAAAAAAGAAGAAAAAAGATCTGGCCCTCATGTAAAAATCTTATATGATAAACTATTAAATAAAAATAATACCTATAATCGTTTTAATGCAGAAAAACTATAATAGAGTCACACATGGAGGTGCACATCTGTAATCTCAGTACTTGAGTGGCTGAGACAGGAGGATTACAAATTCAAGGCCAACCTTTAACAACTCAAGAGGCCCTCAACAACTTAACAAGATTCTATTTCAAAATAGAAAATAAAAAAAGTCTAGGGGTGTAGCTCAGAGGTAAAATGTTCTTAAGTTCAATTCACCAGTACCAAAAACAAAACAAAACAAAAAACCTATCATATATTTCATATTAATGGAAGATACCCAAACATTATTCACTAGTAGAATAAGAACAAGTTTGATGCCTAAGAGAAAATAAATGTATAACATGGAAAAATATAAATCAAATAAAACGCAATGGTTTACTGAGTTAATTTCCATTTTCTTATTATCATACAATTTTCTTTGTCAATTTATCAATTTTCAACATTTTGGGGGAATTTTAGGTATCATACACTCAATCTGTATGTAAAAATAATATTGCAGCCAGGTGTGGTGGCACACACAACCCCAATACTTGGGAGGCTGAGACAGGAGAATGGCAGGTTCAAGGACAGCCTCAGTAAATACTGAAACTCTTTGTACCCCAGTGAGACCCTGTTTCAAAACACACACACACACACACACACACACACACACACACACACACACAATGGGCTGGGGATGTATCTCAGAGTGCCCCTAGGTTCAATCCCCAGTGCCACAAAATA
Source organism: Muscardinus avellanarius (assembly GCF_963383645.1). Taxonomy (NCBI): domain Eukaryota; kingdom Metazoa; phylum Chordata; class Mammalia; order Rodentia; family Gliridae; genus Muscardinus; species Muscardinus avellanarius. The sequence goes on along the minus strand of NC_137800.1, from coordinate 15,559,254 downwards.
AGTTCATAAATAAATAGCATTGCAACATAGGGAAACACTGTTAAGCCAAAATACTACTGTTTCAAAACTTGTGGAAATGGTGCTTTCATCAGACCTAGATGAGAACAGTCTCTTCTTTCTGGCTTGCAGTGTTTGCAAAGCAAAGGTTTTGATTTATCCAAACCTGGAGTAGAATTCAAATTTCCATATCAGGATTCAGAAACTAGACTGCATCTGTTTTTATAAATCGAGATTTATTAGGAGACAGCTATCCTCCCCATTTACACATTGTCTCAGCTGCTGCCTCACCACGGTGACAAACTTGAGTGGGTCTTACATGCCGTGTGGCCCACAGAGCCTGAAATATTCACTATCTGCCCCCGTGCAGAAAATGCTCCTCCAAGCTACTCTCATGGGAAACTATTATCTTGAGTAAACGGATGACTATATTTTCCTGAAATCTTAAAGGTCAAAATATAGCTTCCTATAGGGTTTTATTACATGAGTTCAGGGTTGGAAAATTCACTAAGCCCCCAAATGAACAACAGGGAGAGTTATCCAAAAAGTGGTAGTACTTTTCAAACAGCTGTTAACTGAACAGTTCTTATGCACAGGGAGTTGGTAAACTGAAATAAGAAACCTAATAAATGGTCTAAATACAGTGTCGGGCATGGTCAAAAAGAGCGTTTACAGAATAGGAGATGGGGCTAATGAAAGTATAAAGGTTAAAAAAGAGAAGATATGAACTAGACTAAGGAATAGAGGGAAAATCTACAGTGTCTCTGATGGAATTCTGAAGGACTCACTAGCAAGATGGAGACAGGCTGGGTGTGATGGCACCTGCTTGTAATCCCAGTACTTGGGAGGCTGAGATAGAAGAATTACAGGTTCAAGGTCAGCCTCCGCAACTTAGGGAGGCCCTCTACAACTTTGTGAGATCCTGTTTCAAAATAAAAAATAAGATAGGAATGAGGATGTAGATTAGAGGTAGAATGCCCCAGAGTTCAATCCCCAGTACCACCAAGAAATAAAAATAAAAATAAAAAAGATTGAGACGAAGGTTATCTTGAATAAAATGAGAGGTTTTTGGTTTGTGTGTTATTGTTTTGTAGGACTGATAGACAATTACCCTCAGGTTCAGGAAGCTCATAAAATCCTAAACAGGATAAAAAAAAAATTAAAAAAAAGCCAGGCATGGTGGTGCAGGCTTGTAATCCCCGCGCTTGGGAGGCGGAGACAGGAGGATCACGCAGGTTCAAAGCCAGCCGCGCTGGCTTAAGAGACCCTGTTTTAAAAAAAAAAAAAAAAAAAAAAAAAAATATATATATATATATATATATATATATATATATATATATATATTAGGTCTGGGAGTGTAGCCCAGAGTTAGAAGGGAACTTTCACTCATGCTATTCAAAATATCAAAAAGGAAAAAAAATGAAGGGAAAAAAGGCCTATTTCTACAAGGAATAACAATTAGGTTTATTTATTTACTTATTTATTTTGGTGGTACTGAGGTTCCTGGAAACCCTTCTACCTCCGGGCTACACTCCCAGATTCATTTTTATATTTTTATTTGGAAACAGCGTCTCTGAAACCAGCGAGGCTGGCTTCGAACTGTCTCCACTTCCCAAGGGTGGGGATTACAAGCATGTGCCACCACGCCCGGCTGTTAAGTATAAAATTGACTTCTCAAAAACCAGTGGAAGTATTCGGGAGGCTGAGACCGGAGGATCACAGTTCAAGTAGCCCCAGCTACTTGTGAGGTTCTTCGCAACTCAGTGAGACCCTGTTTCAAAATAAAGCATAAAAAATTGGGCAAGGGGTGTAGCACAGAGGTCAAATGCCCCTGGGTTCCATCCCCAGGCCCGCAAAAAAAAAAAAAAAAGAAAAGAAAAAATGGAATATGTACTAGTATTGGGAAGAGGTTTTAAAATTTATTAATGCATCGCTATTGGGAAAGATGTCCAATTTTAAAAATATATCTTTTATACTAAGTAAGCCAGGGCTAACAGAAAGGAGGGGCTTGTAATTTACATTTAAAAAAAAAAGAAAGCTAGAACCAGAGATGGACCAAAATCCCAGATCCTGGAGAAACAATTTCACACATCTTGGGGGATAAAACAAAAGGTGTTCTGAGATGGAGACCGGGCAGCCCCCCTCCCCCTTCTGGGGCAAATCCACCTGGAGACAGTAGAGCCAGAACTAAAGTTAAGGTAGCATATCTTCAGATCAAAATACCTGCTGGGACTTGGGTGGGATAAATACACTCAGTAAACTGGAGTTCTTGGGCATTTTTCATTCGAATTGCTCCCCTGTGCCCCGCTCCGGCACAGGGCTGTAACTATCTCTGTATTTCTATCTTTTTAATAAACTTCTTTAAATCTTCAGCAACTAACCAAGCGATGAATATTTATTCTTAGCTTAGGACAAGAATCCACGGTTTTTCTTCTGTTTGGGGTCGTTTGGGGTTTTGTTATGGGTTGGGGTAAGTGTGTCCGGGACCCTAGCAGGGGTTCCTGGGGAATGGCTTCCCCAAACCATAGTCTCCCAATCCATAACAGAATACAATGTCTAAAACACTGAAAGTAACTTTCTTTTTTTTTTTTAATTTTTTTAAAAAATTTATTTATTTTTATTGGTGCACTGTATTCATACATCATAGTAGGATACATACTTTTGTAGACATACATGCACACTTTTCCCAGTCAGCCCCCACCCAATCCCCACCCCATTCTCTCCCTATTCCTCCCTCCCATGCTTGGCTTAGTAGTTGACATCTAGTATTATGGCAATTTATCTAAAATTAAAAATGATAATCTCACATAACAGTTTCATTTGTCTAATACCAAGCTTTTGATGACTTAAAGATAACATTTCAATATTTCTTTTTGCTTTCTTTCTTACCAGAGAATATTTTTTTTCTATTTTTAGGTGAAACTATCATATATTTATATATTTATTTTTCAGAAAAAAATCTATCCTAATATGGAATATGGAGTCTAGGTACCCAAAACGATCTTGAAAAAGAACAAAGCTAGAAGATATATATTTTCTGATTTCAAACCATATAAAGCTACAATAATTGAAACAGTGTAGTACTATTCTAAAGGCAGATATATAAACCATTGGAGTTAAATAAAAGCCTAGAGCTAAATTCTTCCCTATATTGTCAAGTTATTTTTGACAAGGTTTCCACGAACATTTGGTGGTGGAAATATTAATCTTTTAACTAAATATTGTTAAAAAAATAATAATTACATGGAAAAGAATAAAATTGGACCCTTACCTAATCCCATATGCAAATATTAACTCAAAATAGATAATAGACCTAAATATAAATCTTAAGACTATAAACTTTTAGGAGAAAATCTGGGTCATTAAACCTCACAACATTGAAATTGGCAGTGATTTCTTGGTTATGATTTCAAAGGCACAGGCAACAGAGGAGTATACAAACTCCCTAAAAAAAAAAATTGTATATCCAAAGACAATGTAAACAGAGTTAACAGTTACTGATAGAATGGGATAAAATATTTCCAAATGCTATATCTGAAGGTATATTAATATTCCAACTAGGAATCCTAGATATTAACAACAATAAAGGCAAACAATACCCTTTACAGATAGGTAAAAGACTAACATAAATAATGAATCTCCACAGATAACCAATCTTAGTTGTTTGTTGGATGGAAAATCTTGTTTCTCTAGTTCTGGAGTGTGTTACCTATTTCTTCTTTGTAGTTAATCTCTTTGAGTATTTTCTCTAGTGCTGGTTTTGAAGACATAAATTCCTTCAGTTTCTGTTTGTCATGGAAGCTTCTTATTTCTCCTTCTAATTTGATAGAAAGTTTTGCTGGGTAAGAAATTTTTGGCTGGAAGTTGTTTTCTTTCAGAGTTTGGAATATGTTACTCCAAGCCCTTCTGGCTCTCATGACTTGGTTTGGGAAGTCTGGAGTGATTCTAATTGGTTTGTCTCTGAATGTCACTTGGCCCTTTGTTTTTGTTGCCTTTAAGATTCTCTGCTTGGCTTCCACATTGGTCATTTTGACAATTATGTGGCGTGGGGATCCTCTTCTCCGATCCTGTCTAAAGGGAGTTCTATAAGTTTCCTGGACCTGTGTATCGACCTCTTGCTCTATGTCTGGAAAATTTTCTGCTATTACTTCCTTGAAGAGATTGTTGATCCCTTTGGTTTCACTTTCTTTTCCCTCCTCTATTCCAATTATTCTTAGGTTAGCTCTCTTAAAATGGGCCCATATTTCTTCAATATCAGATTCCTGCTGTCAGATTTTTTTTCTAGATTAGAAACTATGCGTTCATTTTTGGATTGCTCATCTTCTAGGAGCGAGATTCTGTTCTCCATGTGTTCTAATCGGTTGTTTGTGCTTTGAATTGAGGCCTTTACTTCATTAATTGCATCCTTTATCTCTTTTTGGCTCTCTCTGAGTTCTTTTCGAAGCACCTCTATTATTTCTACAGTTATTTTCCTGATTTGATCTTCTAGAAATCTCTGATTTTCAGTTTTATCGGGTTCTGATGTTGTGGGGTTGTGGGCATTCATTGCTCCAGTATTATTCCTCTTTCCCATGATTTTGGAAGTTTGTGCCTTCTCTGGGTTCTTCCCTTGGGTCACTATGACTTCACTTAAGGTGCTCTGGATCTCGAGTCAGTAATATCTCAGACCCCACTACTCCTTTACTGGGTTGTATCACAGAGTCTCCGACCCAGAGAGTCGATAGAGGCTGCTTTAGACTGTGGGGGGTGCCAGGTTGCACGTTCTCCTATGGTGTGATATCTCTGCCACCGCCCCTCCCCCACTGGGTCAAGTCCCAGGGAGTACAGTACTGGGATTTCTCCTCTGTGGCCCGCAATTTGACTCACTGTTCTTGAGTACGCAGATGTAGCTGTACTGGCCTCGCTGGATTCGGTGCTGCTGCCGCCGGTGGCAATATGGCGCCACTGCTACGCCCTCAGCTGTGGGGCTGGTGTTTTTCTTCTTGGTTTTGGTTTCCACTCTGAATCCCTGCAGCGTGTGCTGAGCTCGGCCACTGGGAACTTTAGATGCTCTCTGCGCAGAGAAATCCCGCCTGGCTGTTCCGCAGTGGCTCACCTCGGCTTGCTGTAGCCGTCCCGTGAATTCGCCGGCAGTATGGCGCTGCTGCCGCCGTGTCTGCCGCGTCCTCGGGCGATAGGCCGGTTATCTCCTCTGTGGCTCTGTTCTCAGTCCACTTTCTCTCTGGAGCCTGGTGATTTTTTGTTTCACTGGTGATGGTGTTTTCTGGCTATGAAAGGCGTTGATTTTGTGGTAATGGAGGTTTGTTGTTAGCGGGGCTCTTAAGCCCCGCTTTTCTCGGTCGCCATCTCTGAAAGTAACTTTCAACCTAGAATCCTATACCCAATAAAACTATCTTCTTCAAAAGTGAGAATAAAATGAAATCACTGTCAGAAAAACAAAACTAGGAGAGTTTACTTCCAACAGACCTTTGGTATAAAAATTTCCAAATCACATATTTCAGGCAGTATACATATCCCAGAAAGAAAGTCTGAGATGCAAGAACAGTGAGTCACATAGCTCACAAATGTGGTCCATCCAAATGTATGTTTGTTGTATATAATAACAATAATAATATCTAATTGGTCAGTTCACAATAGTATAAGATAAAGCAAACTGGAATCAGAGTTTTCTAATGCTCCATATTGTTTTCCTAAGAAACTTAATAATAATGATTAATCTTAGACTTTTTTAAGTAAAATACATATGGAAATTTTTCTAAGAGAAAAGCTCGGGTGGGTGGTAACAGTAGAATTTATAACTTCCCAAACTAGCAGAAGAAAAAAAAAATTGGAAAGAGAAAAAGGAAAACTTAGCTCCAAAAGAAAAAGGAGAGAGAAAAAGGATCATAAAAAGGATAAACAGGACACGTAAGATAAGAAATACATATCCAAATTCACAATAAATGTAAATAGACTAAGGTCCTAAGTTAATGATCGAGACTGTCAAATAGATACTTTTTTAAAAATATAGTTAAGTGGTATTTTCATATCAAAATTAAAAAATATACAAATATTTCTATTCCACTTACCTGAGGCACGTGGAATAGTCAAAATCATAGAAATAAAAAGTAGAACAGCTGCCAGAGGATGCCAGTGGAGGGATACAGAGTCACTGTTTGGTGACTAGAGGCTACCGTTTCACAAAGCAGAGTCAGAGAGACAGATGGTGGTGATGGTTATACAACATTATGAATATATTTAATACCACTGAACTCTGTGCTTAAAAATGGCTTAGGTGATAAATTTATTCATGTGTACTTTACAATAAAAATAAGGAAAGAAAAACAGGCATACAGTAGAATATTATTCAGCTTTAAAATAGAATGAAAACAGTGCGCCCAAGGGCTGTGTGCATGTATGTCACTGTCAACATGATTTACATTATGAGGTTAAACTATAATGCACCAATAAAAACATAATTTAAAAAAACCCAGCTTGGCACAGTGCTACAAGCCTGTAATCCCAGTACTTGGGAGGCTGAGACAAGAGGATCTTAAATTTGAGGATAGACTCAGCAATTCAGGGAGACCCTCAACTACTTAACAAGAACCTGTTTGAAAACAAGTTTTTAAAGGGGGGGGGGGCTTAGGGTATAGCTCAGAAATGTAACACCCCTGGGTTCAATCTCTATTACCAAAGTGATAAAAATTTTTAAAAACGAAATTCTGACATATATACATCATTCATCAACCTCAAAGAGATTAGGCCATTACTCACTAACAAATATTGTAAACTGAAAAATGGGTAAGGTCATAAATTTTATGTTTTGTAGACTTCATCACAATAAAAAATGTATAAGAAAAATCCAGGCGTGGTGGCGCACGCTTGTAATCCCCGCGCTTGGGAGGCTGAGACAGGAGGATCACAGGTTCGAAGCCAGCCTCAGCTACTTAGTGAGGCTCTCAGCAATTTAGTGAGACCCTGTTTCCAAATAAAGTATAAAATAGGTCTGGGAGTATAGCCCGGAGGTAGAAAGCCTCTGGGTTCCACCCCCAGTACCACCAAAAAAGAAAAAAAAAATCTATAAGAAAAAAAGAAAATACAAAACAGAATGATAAGGAAGGTCTTAAGTTAAAGGCTGGTGCACCGCCAATCTTAGTATCACTAAAAATAGGACAAGACTGTACTGATTGAAACAAAAAGTACTCCTCTGAACTAGAAATTGTTTTCATTGAAAACAAAAGAAAAATGAAATTGAATCTAACTAAACCTCCTGATACAAATAAAGTTTGTAAGAAGATTCAAAATGAACACACAGCACAACTTATAAATGAGAAGAGACTTTAGAAACTGAATAATCAAATCTGATGTGTGCACCTTATGAGACACACTTTTTGAGATTATTAAGAAAAACATAAACATGGCCTGGGTGTTGTTAGGGGATGTTTACGACGTGATTATTAATTTTAGGTATTGCAATGGCATGGTTGTTGTGGGTAACAAAGACCTTATGAGTTGAAATATAATATTCAGAGCTGTATTACTTTCCCCTCCAGGTCTGGATCATATGGGAAAAAAGAAAGACCATTGACCACTCTTGTCAAGAAGATGACCTGGCAGAGGCCGCTGGCCACCTCTCGGTATCCACTGTCCCCTCAAGAATCCCATTTTCTAGCGGGGTCCATTGTTATCAATCAGCAAGATTAGATTTCCTGTCCTCTCTTGGATTTAAGTGTGACCACATGGCTGAACTCTGGCTAAGACATAAGCAGAAACGTGGGGTGGGGTATACTGAATGTATCCTTAAAAGGGAAGAGAAACACCCCTACTCTGCTTCTCTCTACCTTCTGTGCCTGGAATATAACGTGATGGCTGGAGCCTCTGCTGTCTCTTCGCTCTCGTGAGGACCACATTTACAATACATGGGAGCACTGGAGTAAGGAGGCTTGTTCCTGATAACTGTGTGGAGAAACCTCATTCCTGAATTGTCTACTTACCGGCCTACTGTACATAAAAGAGAAGAAAACTTCTATTTTCTGTTACCACTGTTCTTTGATTCTTAAGCAGGAAAGCTTAATCCTCATTACAGCAAACGTCTTTATATTCTCTGACTCAGCAGATACTTAAATCAAGATTCTCTCTCTCTCAGCTGGGCGTGGTGGCGCACGCTTGTAATCCCTGCGCTTGGGAGGCTGAGACAGGAGGATCGCGCAGGTTCAAAGCCAGCCTCAACTACTTAGTGAGGCTCTCAGCAACTTAGTGAGACCCTGTTTCCAAATAAAGTATAAAATGGGTCTGGGAGTATAGCCCGGAGGTAGAAAGCCTCTGGGTTCCACCCCCAAGTACCACCAAAATAATAATAATAATAATAATAATAATAATAATAATAATATCTTTCTCATGGGTACTTCTGTGGGGTTTTCCATGGGCTTCCCTCCTGGGCCCTTCTGACCAATATCCCTGTGATAAAGATGAGATATCCACGTCCTGTTTGTACTGCCTCCGCCCCATCCCACCAGCCCACTGCGCTTTGCAGGTGGACAGAGGTCAAATGGTTCCAGGCTGACGCTCCATCCTTGCATGGGTCACATCTGGTCCACGGGAAGTGCATGCAAGTCCCTCCAATACACTTGGAGGGGACCCTCAGTCCCAGCTGTGCTCCTGAGCTCTCCCACCAAAACGTCTCACCAGGGTGGATGCCAGCGCACAGTGCCCCCAACCCCAGAGGACAGAGCCCCCTCCCCCTGCAACTGCTGGCTCCCAGCTTGGCGAGAGGGATGGCACCCCACCCCAGCCTCCCTGGGAAGATGGCGACAGCAGACTCACGGCAGAGGCATCTTCAAACAGATCCCCTCGCAAATCCCATACTGATGCTTTTTATACCTTCAGAGCAAGGAGGATTTCCAAGAACTGTGAAACTGGTGTTCTGCCAATATTTCCTCTGAAAATCTCCATTTTGGAGATTTCTCACCACTCATTTTAGGATCTGCTCTCTAGTGCATCTGGGGGTATTAATCACATTTCCCAATTCTACAGGTTGTCACAAAAATAATAAATGATTTCAGGATGCACTTCTGTGATAAAACTCTAAAGAAAAGCAGGGAAATGGTTAACAATATTTGGAAAAGCAGTTATCCCCGGACGGGGGAACGGAAGGAAGAAAGAAAATATGATCTGGAAGCTCATGCCAGGGCCTTCAAAGGGAATGTTCTGGATGCATATGAACAGTTACTCACTTTATTATTATAAGTTAAATTGTATAAGCTGAGTGTGGTGGCCCACGCTTGTAATCCCAGCATTCGGGAGGCTGAGGCAGGAGGATCACAGTTCGCGGCCAGCCTCAGCTACTTAGTCAGGTCCTTTGCGACTCAATGAGACCCTGTTTCAAAATAAAGAATGGAAAAATAGAGCTGGGGTTATAACTTGGAGGTAGGATGCCCCTGGGTTCTATCCCCAGCAGAGAAAAAAAAAAGTATACACATGCTACATGCACCTATTTGTATTCCTAATTTGTGAATTTAAAAGTAAATAAAAGTACAGATGCAAGATAATATCTAACCTCCATAGCCAAACAATCCAGCAATAAGATTTCACTCTGAAAATTAGGCTATGAACCCTATAACACAGGAAGATGGTCAAAAGATGGCCTTTAGAATCAGGGTGAAGGAGCCCCTGAATGGGCTAGGTGGCATCCTTAGGGACTTCTGTAGTGATGGTTGGTTCTGCAGCAGGGACAACGCCCTTAACACAGATAACAGGTTTCATCATTCGGAGGGGCAGGATAGAGAAGACCTTTACAGAGCTGATCGCTGGTACCTAACTGGTAGGAAAACTGTGGGAGCCCTCAGAGAAGAAGAGACGGGAGTGAGCCAGTCTCAAATGTGGCAGACTCCACTGAGGCTATACCACGACTGTGTGAGCTACATGGACACGTGACTGTCTTCTCAATTCTTTCTGTAGTGCTTCTGAAATTGCCAAAGCCACCTTCTGCTACAACCTGGCCTTTTTTTATGAAGCTTGTCTACAAGAGAAAAAAAAAGTGCTAAATGTATGGATCTTAGTGGGTTTTGTTACCAAAGCAAAATTAGCTTCATGATCATTAAAGGCAATGAGAGCTGATGTTTCTTGCATGCTTATCCAGTCTGATCCTCACAAGAACCTTAATCCTATTAGGAGGTTGTCCAGGAAAGTAACATAGAACAACAGATGCTAAGATCTGAATCTTGGCTCAACCCTGAATACCTATTACCTTGAAAAAGACATCAAACATTCTTGGACCTCAGTTTCCTCATTGTGAACTGGGGGTGACAGCAGTACTGTGTCATAAGGTATTGTGAGATTTGCATGAAACAGTACTCCATGCAGCAGTACTATGGGAACGATAGCAGGTATTTATGCTGTGCATCCACAGGATAAACCCTTGCTGCTGTTACCTTTTCCTAGACAAAACAACTGAGGCTCATAGCTAGTACATGGCTGCTGGTCCAACCCAGATACAGCAGACTTCAGACTCCAGGTGCTTCACTGCCAAGCTGCACAAACTGAAGGTATTTGTCAAGGTACATTACCCCGTGTAGCTTCGGGTCCTCTGCAACCTGGGAGCATCTTGATTGGGAGACTTACTCAGGGCCTGATAATCACCCTTGCACGCTGCAAAAAGCAAGCTCCAGTGCTTTGGCATGGACGACCTGAAGACCCAACTCTCCAGCTGAGCCCTGGTACAGTCCAGCTGCAGCCAGCCTCCTGTGGATAATCCCCAACAGCTGTCTGCCTCCCCCCATCTGACGTGCTCCTGGACTGTGAAAGTCTCAGAGGCTACACTGGGACTCTTCAGGCTCAGGCTCTCAAATTCCAGAACTATGCCAGTTAAAATATTCTGCCATCAAACCTATTCAGTTGATACTGACGCTGTCTTCAGCTGGCCAGAGGTGGCAGTCTTTCCTTCAAAGCCTTTCTGACCTATCCAGGTTACCATAGATGATAAGGCATCTATGAGGCTTCTGGAAAGGGGCCCACACCTTTCATCTGCCAAGGGGCTCCCCCGTCCTGCAGAAAGTGCAGAACAGTGGACAGACCCCCGGGTCCATTTCTGCCACTAATGCCTTGGAGAATTTCAGTAGAACTTTCTGCCACTCGTGCCCAGGAAAACTTTCTCTTGGTGAAGCAGACAAATTGAACTAGATGACCTATAAATTCCCTCCCATTCTCTGATCTTCACAATTACATTTTAATTCAGAACCAAATCTCATTTTGATTTGAACGCATTCAGAAACAACTCAATATAGCCAGGCATGGCGACTCAAGCTTGTAATCACCGCACTTGGGAGGCTGAAACAGAAGGATCACACAGGTTTGAAGCCAGGCTCAGTTACTTAGTGAGGCTCTCAGCAACTTAGTGAGACCCTGTTTCCAAATAAAATAGAAAATAGGTCTGGGAGTATAGCCCGGAGGTAGAAAACCTCTGGGTTGCACCCCCAGTACCACTAAAAAAAAAAAAAAATTAAAAGAACTCAACATAAGTTCTCACTTGAGGGACCTACACGTGCATGCGCACCCCCCCCCACACACACACACTGCTTTTGCATAATTCATAAATGGAAAGCGATGCGATTGCTCTCTTCAGTTGCAAAGAGATAAAGGCACTTTCAAAAACTCCAGCATGAGCAGCCGAGACCATGCAGAGGGAGAAACCTATTAGCCTGATAACCATACATTACAGGAAACTTCGGGCTTAAAAGCTTTTCTCCTGCTGAATAATAAGGGATAAACTGGACCCGTACCTTATCTGGCTCATGCCAATCAGTCCCAGGTTACATGGGCACGTGTGCACCTGTATGTACGTCCATGCTCAAAGCACACTGCAAATTTTTTTTTTTTGGAAATTTCAATAATGAGAAAATACTGTGAATGCTTCAAAAAAAAGGGGGGGGGATGGCCAACATTCATTATAGTGATTACCTCAAAATGAAGTTGGGTGAGGTTGCATAATCTTTGTGGCATAATTCCTCTTAATAGTCCAATAGGACTGAATTTTTCACCAAAAAATTTGATAGCTTATCAAAGAAACTAGATCGCCTCACACTGTCGTGTTGGCTCCCTATTGATATAACGGTGCTCGGTGATGCTGATACATGTTCGAGTTAGACTCTACACATACAGGAAAAGCACAGTTGAAAATGGAATGGGTCCCCACAAACACTTCAGGGACAGTGGTTTGATATCTAAAAATAGCTTTTTAATAGCATGCATAATGTCTAATTACTTATGGTAATTACTTTCTCTTTTTTCATACTTTTTTTTGTGTGTGTGTGTGTGTGTGTGTGTGTGTGTGTGGTACTGGGGGTGGAACCCAGAAGCTTTCTACCTCCGGGCTATACTCCCAGACCTATTTTATATTTTATTAGAAACAGGGTCTCACTAAGTTGCTGAGAGCCTCACCAAGTAGCTGAGGCTGGCTTCGAACCCATGCAATCCTCTTGTCTCAGCCTCCCAAGCGCAGGGATGACAAGCGTGCGCCACCACGCCCGGCTCTTCTTTCATACTTTTATCCTTTAAAGCCCTATTTTTTTTTTTTTGAGGATAGATTGAACCCAAGGCCATTCTACCTCCAAAACATACTCCCCAGACCTGTTTTATTTTTAATTTGGAAACAGAGTCTTGCTACATTGCTGAGAATCTAAGTTGCTGAAGGATCCTGTGATTCTTCTATCTCGACCGTCCTAAGTAGTGGGATTATAGGCATTCACCACCACACCTGGCTCTTTAAAGCCATATTAAGGTTCCTTGGTTTAATAAAATTAAAGTCATCAAATAACTAATGTATACATCTTTTCAGAAGTATGATTCATGAAAAAGACAAACAATAGGGTGATTTCATTCGAAGCACCCCCTCATGTTACCCCTGGGTAACATGAGGCTGTAACTGCTTTCTGTATTTCTATCTTTTTAATAAACTCCTTTAAATCTTAAAAAAAAAAAAAAGGCAAACAATAGATAGTAAAATTTTCTACATGTTTTTAAAAGGTTACCTAAGCTTTGTAGCCTAATCTCTCTTACCGGACCAATAGTACTGAGTCCTTCATCAAAAACTTATCCAGAGCGCCGGGCGTGGTGGCGCACGCTCGTAATCCCCGGAGGCGGAGACAGGAGGATCATGCAGGTTCAAAGCCAGCCGCACTGGCTTGAGAGACCCTGTTTCCAAATTTAAAAAAGCATAAAAAATAGGTCTGGGAGTGTAGCCCAGACGTAGAAGGGTTTCCAGGAACCCCCCCCCCCAAAAAAAAACCTTATCCAGTATATTTGGTACACTGGTGCTCTATCTAATAGAGTAGGGACAAAAAAACACAGGGTCCAGGAAGCTGAGGTACATCAAGGTAATGACTAGGCTGTTATCCTGAAATGATAATGCCAGGCTTGCACTGAAAACTTTGCTTAATTAGACTTCACATGGGGGGAAAATTCTTTAATATTTAACAAGTATAATGGTGCAATCAATGTACACAAATCAAGCCGGATAAAGAGTATTGCTTATTAAAGAGAAAGACAGATGGCTACAGGAAAGGTATAATCATTAAATATAAAATCTCACAGGCTCCGACTGTGAACACCAGCCACGTACTTTAAAATTACCTCTTTATCCACAGAAACTCAGTGCATTATTTAGTCCTGTCCTCTTGCTCTGTAGACTATAGACACATCCATGCTATAGATTTAATAGAATAACTTGGTTCAACTGGACCATCCTTGCTGTCCCTAAGAGCTGTCTTTTTCTAAACCGCTTTTGCTGATGTCAAAATCCCAGAGAGTCAAGACGTCCAACATCTCTCTTATAATCACTTCAGTGAGATAATTAGTCTTCCTTTTTATTACCTTCAAGAACACTTAATGTGTTGGAAGCCTTCCTAGTTCTATTAAATCCAGCCTGCCTCAAGACTGTGAATACATAATTTGTTTACAGGTAGCTTTTAAAAAAACACACAGTATGGAGGCAGAGAGTTAACAACAGACATGCTTATAAACTGCAAATTATAGTAAAAGATTTCTCAGGGTGGGCTTTCTGTTGGGTTTTTCTCCAAGGACAGTTTTATGAATTCGAGCACACAGTGCAATTTGCCCATTCATTAACACAGCTACTCAGCCGCCCCGTTCCCCATGAAACTGATGCCCTCAGTTTATCCCACACATCCTTATTGAAAACTGCGCCTGCACACTGTGCAGTACTTGCTGTGGTCTTTGGAAAGCACCAAGAAAGTGTGTGGACCAGGCCCCAGGATCCAGAACTCTCCGCAATTTGTTCCTCTGATAGCATGAACGCAACTTTAATGTCCACTGCTATAGACTATGTTTTGCTTGGTATGTGGAGGTACCTTGGAAGCAAACAGCTTTGTGTTCAAATGCTGGTTCTACCCGTCATTGTTGTCTGACCCAGCCAAATCATTTCATCTGTCCAAATCTCAGTTCTCCAAGTATTTTTGTATGTGTTAAATTCTACAAAGAATGTGCTTCAAATAGTATTTAGCACATAGTAGATTCGTTCCTAACCTTCTGCCATTTCTGCTTGCCAGGAGGGGGAGAAGAGAAAAATTTTAACAGGATAACCAATTATTTAATCCCTCTCTTTGCAGCCACAATACACATGTCTACATTTCTGTCTCCTTGGGTAGATAACAACCCCATTTTTTAAACTTGTGTCCCTAAACAAATTCCTCAGAACTATTCTTACCAAGTGTTTCCAGAAAGATCATGAATCTGAAATGTGGGGAATGAAGAATTTCCAATTTTAATCTGCTAGCTAGACATGTACAGATGAAGCTGAGAACATTTAGAATCTAGCTGATTCATTTCCATGTTGGATGTTGTAAAAACAAGAAACATGAAGAATGATGGATGGATGGATGGATGGGTGGATGGATGGACGGACGGACGGACAGATGGATTCAAGGAAGAAGGAAAAATGAAAAGAGAAACTAAACTGACTGTAGATCCTTAAAATGGCCTTTTGTTCAACTTAGGGACTATTAGCCCTCATTATTTTTAAAAATAAAACATTGTATATATTAAAAAAGAAACAAAAAATTAACTCCCATGTCCTTGAAGTAAGTACTGACAGTTTACCATCCCCAGAGAAGAAGTCCTCCATGCCAATAGCATGATTTTACTACCTGGTGGACTCCAGAGGCTAGAATCCCCTGTCTGTTCATCTACCTTTCTCTATCAACAATCTTAATGCTAGGCACACAGCAGAGTCTGTAACTGGATTCTGAACAACCTGTGAGCAGGCAACTGTGCAGCCATCTGACAGCACCTGTACCTCAATGATTAAATTTCCACTTTATAGTAAAGAATTTGCTCATGGCCACAGAGAGCTTCCGTTCCTGAATCCTTTCTCCACCAGCCCAGCCTCCTTCTCTAACAACTTGTCCACAAACTCACCTTCCTCCTGCTCTTTGGGCCCAGAAAAGATAAACAGAAACTTCTGGCTAGAGAACATTCTGTAGACAGAAGCTAGAGCTTGGAAATCATGAAGACATCCAAAGAAATATTCCCCCAAACGCAAGCCAGCTTGGTTCCTGATTATACAGCCATGTATGCACTCAAATAAATTTTATGTCTATTATATATGATACCCAAAGGTGCCCAGGGTAGTCTGAATTACTATGTCCATGGCAGTCTAAGAAGTATTTATTTCCTATCCACAGCATATGGAGATGAGAAATCAGAAAGGGAAGGGAAGCTACTATATATACATAATCTTTGGTACTAGGGATGGAACCTAGGGGCTTTCTACCTTCGGGTTATACTCCTAGACCTGTTTTATATTTTATTTGGAAACAGGGTCTCACTAGGTTGCTGGGGCTGGCTTTAAGCAGCAGGATCCTCCTGTCTCGGCCTCCCAAGTGCTGGGATTACAAGCCTGCGCCACCTCGCTCTATGTACAGAGAAGTGAGGTCATGGAGGGGTTTCAGGGATTCACTGTTTAACAGCAAGTCCTAGTAACCGCCTTACTGTCCTCAGCCTAAAACTTTAACCTACAGATGGGCACTTGAGGGTATTTTCTGGGACTATTTCTATAGCCAAACACCTTCTAGTGATATGTGCACAGTGGGATTCCAAAGACATTTGTTATTATAATAGTCCAGAACTCAAGGCAGTTAAAAAAATAAATTGAAGAGTAGAAATAGGAAATTCAAGGTCCAGGGCACATGTGGCATATTCCTACTTTTTCAAATTCTTCTCTAAAGACAAAATACTTATTCTCTCTTCCATACATGAAGTATTTACTGTGTGCTGCAGAGTATACACACATTATCTCCACTAATCAGCAAACTGCCAATAAGATAAGCCTAGTTATCTTCATTTTACAGATGAGAAACCAAGATCACTAAGTAAGAAATCTTCGAGTTTTGACCTTTGGTGAACTGGCTCCAACTCCAGGCAGCTGGTTCCCCGTCGTTTCTCTTAACAAAGTGTTCCGCCTGTCTTCCTTACCCTCGCATCCCAAGACCCACAGGAACTAACAAATTCATCTCAAGGGCTACTCCTCTTCCCACAAAGCTCTTCTGCTGCTGTTGATTTTTAAAGCCTGCTTGCTCGTTTCATTTTAATACACTCTATTCATTCTATAAAATGGACTTTTGAAAAATCACAGTAACTCTCTCCAAGCAAATGGTCCTCCAATTCAATACTGTTTCTAAGTTTGTTGAATTAAAAAAAAAAAATCATGTTTCTCTTGCACCTGGGAAGGTTCTGTTTACTCCTGCACAGAAGGGCCGGCTCATACCTATGTGCCTTCGCATAATAAACAATGACTCAAGGTCTCCTGCTCTCTGGCTTCCGCAGACCTTCCTGAACTGTAATGATTTTGTAAAAGTCTAGTACCCTCCCTACCACACACAGCATCTCCCCTGAACACCGAACAAGGCGGCTCATTATCATAAAACCACTGAGAACAGCTGGGTCTAAACCCACTGCAGTCTAACAACACTGCCCTCTATACAGACCCTGCCAGTGGGAACCAACTCAGAGGCCCCCATGGACCTGGCTCCCTGCCCCACAGTGAAACAGATCTGGGTGTATTTAACCAAACCCCCAAATGGAAAGGGAGGGACTCATTCCTCCTGCAGTACCAGCCACCCTGTAAAATGTTTGAGTGAGAATTGCTGGCAACTAATAATTCTGACTTAGCTACTTGCCGACAGCGGATATATGGCCTTCAGTCAGAGCCCAGGGAGCTAGAGTGTGCGAGAGGCACTGCACCAATCTAGTCACGCAGGAGGGCTGCAGCTCTCGGCTGTGCTCCTCAGCAGAGCCCATTGACCTAGGGATGCTGCTCAGAGGCACCAACCCAACCTTGGACCCCTCCCCTCCAGCACAGGCTGCTCAGAGCCTGCCGTGCTATCCCCAAGACCCCAACTCTTGCTGTTTGGCCCACCTCAAACTTCCTTTCCCACTTGTTCCAGTTTCCATGAGACCTGGGTTCTTGGCTGATCCCCAAATATCCTATTCTTTGCCTCTTATTCTATATCATGGACACAATCCGTATTCTATACCATGGGTCTACGCTCTAAGATGTCGGTCGTTGACTGTGGGAATTCAGCTCAGGTAACAACCAAGGGTGACAGGGACCCCAGGCTAGTGCCAACTCACAGATCACCCAGTACCATGGCTAGGTTCGGCCCAATATCATGAGCTTTAAGAACCAGAAAGTAACATTTTCAAAACGCTGATCACACTCTATCTTGGATTTTAGATAGTTTTATCGAAGAAGAGGGGAGAGAAGGGAGAAGGTGAGAGGAAATAGATAAGGAGAAAGAAGGGCACTGCTATTGATAACTTAATGTTTACTTGTAGATTGCATGACATTCTTGCAACAAGCCTATAAAACGTTGTTGTCCCTATTAGGCATAGGAGGAAACTGAGTTTCAGAGATGTTCCCTTTGGCCCCTCCAGCAGGTAGGTAGTACAGGTAGCACACAGACCCCAGGACGGCTCAACTCCAGCTCCAAAGGCTCAAAGGCTTCCCTCTCCCCTGCAATGTCCCCCCACCTGTGTGTTCTCTGTAGTATCTAGCAGAGCATTTTCACGTAACAGGTGCATAGCAATAATCACTCAGTGAATGCATGAAGGATTGACTGCAGCCCTTCACCCCTTAACATTCTGCAATGCACAGGTTCCAGTCTATTCATATATTCTGCTTAGAACATGCCTGCAGAGAGCTTGGCTAAGAAGCTAAATGTTGTACAGAGATGTTGTTCTACATTGTACTTTGAGCTACTAGGGGAAAACATAATACAAACCCATAAATAACACGTACTGAAGCAGACCCGCTGATAAAAATGCATTTGTTATCTTGCTCTATCGTGCCCAGAAAGAAACACAAATACAATCATCTAAGGAAAATCAGTGTTTTTATGCTTTGTTAGCCCTCAGAATTCAAAGACATTTTCCCAGCTGCCAGTTCAATGAGTTTATGCTGGGGAGGAAGGGAAAGCAAAAAGGTTCTAAGCTGGAGCCAGGTAGACGTGGAGTAAGGCCTGCAGTCCACCACCAACTAGTTGACCATGGGCAATCAATTTACCTCCTGAACCTTGGTTTTCCCAACTGCTCAATACAGAAAATAATAACGCACACTACCTAAGGTGACTGTGCTGATTAAATGAATAGCTCATGCCCCTCACCTCGTGAAGCACCTGCTACCTGGTTAATTGCTCCATAAATGTAGCCATTTTTATCACAGGGAGAGAAGAATTGCAGTAGAAGGGCAATGAGAAGCCTTCAGTGGATTACCTTCCTTTGCAAACATTATTATAAGCACTGAATTTACCAATTCTTCTGTGCCAGATCATTGTGATTACTAGAATCATCTGCTCTGAAAGCAATTCAATCGATGATAGTAATAACCATCAACAGTTGTAAATAGGTATCAAACGTACATATATTTATATATATACCTATATGTCACTTACTGTATGCCAAGCACTCTTCTTTTTTTAATATATGCTTTTCTTGGTGCATTATAGTCTCCGATCATAATGTAAATCATGCTGACAGTGACATACATGTACTTGGTGCCCCTCCCTATAGCCCTACCTCCCCCCTTCCCCATACAGAGTCCTGAGGTTGACATTGGTATTCTCATGTATGTACATAATGTTCATGGAAGTAATTCCTTCACTGATCCTCCCTCTCTCTCCTCCCCTTCTTCTTGACCACCTCCCTGGCTCCCCCTGAGATTTCTCCTCCATTGTGTAGAATCCCTCTGATATCCCCATTACTCCCTAGTTCCCCCATATTAGAGAACACATATGACCCTTCTCTTTCTGTAACAGGCTAATCGCACTTAAGATAATGCTCTCCAGGTCCTTCCATTTTCTTGCAAATGACACAATTGTGTTCTTTATTCTGAGTAGAATTCCATTGTGTGGGTATCCCATAATTTTGTAATCCATTCGTCTGCTGATGGACATCTATGGTGGTCCCATACTTTGGCTATTGTGAATTGTGCTGCTATGAAACATGGGTATGCATATACTACTATAGTTCTCTGGTTTCAACCCCTTTGGAACCCAGGAGTGATATAGCCCGATCATATGATGAATCCATTCCCAGTTTTCTGAGGAATCTCCCAGGCATTTTTCTAACTACTTTTACACACAACAGCATGATTCAAGGTTGTGCAGAGTATACCACAAGACACCAACAGGGAGGTGAGAGGGCTAAGGTCTGGTCATCTGTTTGGCCAGCTTAGTACAGGACAGTCTACCCCAAGGAAGGGGCTCCTAGTACTAATTTGCACAAAAACATCTCATGGGTTAGAGGCAACCTTGTTTATATACATTATCCAATATATTAACTTTAGCAACAATCTACTATATAGAAGAAAGAAATAGAAGGTCACTTTTGAGCACACCCAGGATCTAAATCAAAGACCATCACCTCAGAAACAGAATAGGTCATGTTCACAAACACACTGATGAACAATCCCTAATATTATGCTGCATGCAGGAGCCCAGGTCCCTTGGGAGTGCAAAAGTAAGCCTATCAGCTCGGCATGATGGCCCACGCTTGTAATCCCAGCATTTGGGAGGCTGAGAGAGGAGGACCACAGTTGATGGACAGCCTCAGCTACTCAGTGAAGCCCTTTGCAACGCAGTGAGACCCTGTTTCAAAATAAATTAAAAAATAGGGCTGGGGTTGTAGCTCTGAGGCAGACCTGGGTTCCATCCCCAGTACCACACACACACACACACAAAATAAAAATTAAAAAAAAAGGCTGGCCCTAGAGTCCAGTGTAAAAGTATAAATACACAATTATATCTACTTCCTTCCTGTTTCCAGCCTCCCAACTCAAATGTCCTTTTTTCTGTGAAAATAAAACAAGGGAGCAGATGTGATCCTGCAATAAACAAATGTTACATTATGCATAATCTCAAAACGGCAACAAAAATTATCTGGGCAGTGAATCAGTGTTTCACAAAGTGATAGGTTCAAAGCAAACTTGGTGGCCCACACTTGTAATCCCAGTACTTGGGTGGATGAGACAGAAGGATCGGGGTTCGCAGACAGCCTCAGCTTTTAGTGAGGCCCTTTGCAACTAAGTGAGACCCTGTTTCAAAATAAAGAATAAGCTGGGCATGGTGGCACACGCTTGTAATCCCAGCATTCGGGAGGCTGAGACTGGAGGATTCGCGGACAGCCTCAGCTACTTAGTGAGGCCCTCTGCAACTCAGTGAGACCCGGTTTCAAAATAAAGAATAAAAAATAGTGTAGGGGCTGTAGCTCAGAGGTAAAATGCCCCTGGGTTCCATTCCCAGACCCGCAAAAAATAAATAAATAAATAATAAAAAATATCTTGAGGAGTATCTGGGAGGTAGAATGTCCCTGGGTTCTATCTCCAGTACCAAAAAAAAAAAACCAACTCGGTAAAATTTCTAACAAATGGTTGTCATTTCCATCCAGGTGGCATCTCCCAAATGCAGGTTCCTAAAGATGACTCTCAGGTATAAAGACCCTTTCACACCCTCCACCTCAGGCATCCCTAATCTTGGTCCATGAGGGCTCTGCCCAAACTAAAGCATGGCGTTCTGCGTAAAGCTTTCTACCTATCGCTTTGGCTTTGATGAGGAAGGAAAGGCTAGAGGATGGCATGTCCTTCCCTCGCTGGGTGAGAGCAAACTTCTTCCTGTTTTAGAAAGTTATTAGTTTGTGCAAACAGGATCTGCGTAACTTTGATAGGCACGGAATCCTACAAACAATACAAGAAACTTAGCTTGCTCAGCAGGAAACGATAATAAAAATGGTCTGCGGCCTTCGCCCAAAACCTATGCCTCTTACCCGGCTCCCCAGCAGACCTCGATAGACAAACACGACAAAACTCAGACCTCCTTAAAATCTCACCACGTCATAACAATCAGAATGGGATGTCTGGTAATTTTCTGAATTCAGAGACATTTTGCCAAACAAGATCAGAAACCCCTTGGTAAGATTCAGAGTGCACTGGACTCTTCCCTTACCATAGCTAACTTCCCTTTGCAGATGAGAGGTATTCGGTTTGTTACTGTGACTACATGGCACAGTAAACTTGAAGGTATAAAGACTCTCGCCTTCATTTGCATACAATATGGCAATATTTTAAGTTATGAATGTGTTTACATACATTTGTCGGTATTTTTTCTATCAAGCAGCAAATTATATCTGGCAAATAAGAACACCTTCAAGTTTTTCAATAAATATTCTCAAGCCTGACTTAACTCCATCCGAATTGAAATTTAGAAATAAGAGGGCTTTTCGAAAATTCCCACGGAAGAAAGGTGCCTTCCAATGAGGCTTCTTTGAATGTATAAGACATTGTTTTTAGGCTGGAATTTAATGTGGCCCCCTTTAAATAAATAAATAAAAGAATTAGTAGAAGAAAGGAAAAAATGTTAGAGGTTTCAATTGGCTAGGTGAGACACAACTCTTATCACTATTAGTACCACAAGTATCCATTTAGGACATAAAGCAATCTTAAACACATTAAAAGATAAGAAATTCCTCCAATGACACATATACAAACGAAAGAAACCCTTTAGAATACTACATCAAAATCACATATTTGATTCTTTAAGCATAAAATCACATATGTGAATATTAGAATAGAGAAAGTAAAAAGCCCAATTCTTAAATCTCCTCTAAACATTTCATTCTATATATCTGATTCGCTAAAACCCCAAATATATCATTTAAGACCACTCTCATGCCCGGCATAGCGGCACACCCTTGTAATCCCAGTACTTGGGAGGCTGAGACAGGAGGATCGCACAGGTGCGAAGCCAGCCTCAGCTACTGAGTGAGGCTCTCAGCAACTTAGTGAGACCCTGTTTCCAAATAAAATAGAAAATAGGTCTGGGAGTGTAGCCTGTTGGTAGAAAGCCCCTGGGTTCCATCCCTAGCACCACACACACACACACACACACACACACACACACACCACTCTTGCTGATTTGGGGCCTTTAGTAATAATTTTAACACACAGTTGCACTTTTCCAAGTTGAGAACCCAGGAAGTGAAATTTGTCTGCTCTCTCAAAGGACAGAGTAAAGGCAGTGACTGACAGGCAGGGCCATCCGCTGTGCACAGGAGGCCCCTAGTGGTAACACTGAAGCTGCAGGCTGCTTCATCATGAGGGCAAAATCAATAGGTAATAAAGTCTACCTGAGCTTTGCCTCTCTAATGCCTCTATTAGGCCTAATATCTAGTAAGGCTATAATTTACAATTCCAAGATCCTTTCATCAGGAATAGAAAAAGGAGTCTGTGACCTGAAGAACAACATCATTACCTTCTGGATTTCAAAGCAACAAACACCGATGATGCCCTTATGCCCTGCCAGGCACCACGTTGGACGTGGTGATACAGGGTAAAGCCGAGGGGTGAGCAGCCTCATAGACTCTGATGTTCTTTCTTTTCAACGAAGCCATGACATCCCATTCAGAAGCGGACTAGGCCGCCACCCCACTGCCAGCACACCAGTGTCAACTCATTTTCAAACACCAATACAGGGCAGCCCTGAAGTTCTTCTATGAAGATGGGTGAAAGCCGGGTGTGGTGGAGCACATCCATAATTCCAGTACTTGGGAGGCTGAGACGGGAGGATCACGGGTTCACCGCCAGCCTCAGCAGCCTCAGCAACTTAGTGAGGCCCTCTGTAACTTAGTGAAACTTTATGTTTCCAAATAAAAATAAAATAGGCCTGGGGGTGTAGCTCAGAGATAGAATGCCCCTGGGTTCTACTCCCAGTGCCACAAATAATAACAAAAATAATATAAAGATGGGAAATGGGTGGATGAATGTGGGTGGAGAGATGAATAGAAGGAAAGTCCAACCATATAAAAGAAACGACTATAACTTTAAAAAGTTGAGAGATGCCAGAATTAGGGATTCCTAAGAATAAAAACCAGAGAGACCACCTACCCTGTTCTGGGCCCCAAGGCAAGTTACTAAGTGTTATTTAATTCTGTAACTATCTTTACAAAAGCAGGAGGATAAATTGGCACCTTACAAGATACCAGAGCTAGGAAAGGGTGTGTGACTTATCCAAGGTCTGGAAGGTAATAATGGAGCAGCAGCCTGGAGCCAGAATAGCCAAGTGGAGCGCAGCTCACTTCATTATGAGGTCAATGGCTGTTTGAGATAGGAGGATCACACAGTTCAAGGACAACCTTGGATACTTAGTGAGAGGCCCTTTGCAAATTAGTGAGACCTGGTTTCAAAAATAAAGAACACAAAATAGGGCTGGGGGTATAGCTCAGAGGTAGAATGACTCTGAACTCCATCCACACCCAGTATGACGATGATGATGATGATGATGATGATGACGATGATGATGATAAGAATGTCTAAGGGTAAATCCAACAGCTTCAGATTTTTTTAACCCCATTAATATGGTGTGATACAGGCACAGGAGAGCTGAGACACAAAGCTAAACAGAATTAAAATATTTTCATACTGTATTTTTTGAATACATGCAGTGTGGCAGTCCGATGCAGAGGGATTATTAAATATTTATTGGGTTCTTTCAATGGGTATAGCCTATCTCTTGTTTACCAGAAATGGGCCTTCTCTGGGAGCCTAGCACGCGGATTCCAGTCACACTATCACCTGCGTTCTAGTCACCTTTCAGTTTGAAAGACTTCTCCTTTCAATTAAGAACATGAAAGCCCGGGCACAGGGCTTATTAATGCCCACTTTTGCAACACCATAATAATTTTCTTGTATGAATAACGTTAACAAAATCCAAGGAATCCTGTGGCATTAAGCTGAGATCTCTAGTAAAGAAAAGGTGAGCCAGCCGCAGCTAATTATCTTTATTATCTAGATGGATCTAATGGCATTGAGGTAAAAACTGCGCCCAGCCTTTGAAATCCGAATAAAAGTGGTGGAGATTGCGAAACACAACCGCTCTATCATTTATTACTATTTCCTTTATTGGTACTTCCCAGGGCTCGCTGTTTTGGCATGCACACCGTGGCTAACCGATATCGTCTCCTCTCCCACCAACCTCTCTCTGCCCAAGATGAAAAGATAACTTCAAAATCACTGACAGGCGCGCAGGTGCAGGCAGCGTGGAGAAAGCAAACAACTTTGCCTTCCTTGGGCTCGGTTCTCCCCTTCCTCCCACCCTCCTAACCCCCTCCTGGCCACCCCAAAACCAGGGCCTCGGATAGCTCCTGCCCACCGCCCGCCCAGGACGCTCGCTGGCGGTGACCCTCAGCCGCCGTCCCCAGCCGGGGCCGGGGTCCCGGGCTGGAGAGCGCGCTGCCCACCGCCGCCCGCGCCACCGCAGCCGGGACGCCAGCACCATCACGGCAAAGTAGTCGCGCGGGCGCGTGCAGAAGGCGACTTTTTATCAGGGTGTGGGGGAAGTCACGGAGCACCTAAGCGCCGAGTCGGGGAGGGCGGCGGAGCCCCAAGGACCCCAGCACGCGCGCGCGCACCGGGGCTGCCCGCCTCCCTGCGCGCGCCCACCTGGAGCGCGTGCACGCCGCGCCCCGCGCGACCCCGATCCGCGTCCCCGCGCAGCCTCCACCCCGGGCGGCGGCGACCCCGCGGGGCTGGGCGCGGCGCGCTGCCCCGGCTGCCGAGCCGCCCGAGGTCGCGCCGGGCGAGCCAGCCGCGATCGGCCGGGCCCCGGCGCCCCCGGCGCCCCCGCCGCCCCGGGGGGGACCGACTCACCCCCGCGCCCCGCCGGGGCTGCCCGGCCGGCTCCCGCCGCTCCCGCCGCCGCCAACTTTCCTCCTGCGCCGCGGCCGCGGGCTCGGCTCCACCTCCCGCTCGGCAGCCGCGGAGCCTCCAGGGGCCCGGGGGGCGGGGAGCGGCGGCGGCTCGGGCGGGCTGAACCGCGGCCAAGCCCAGCGCCCGCCGCCGGCGGGAGCCCGCGGGGCTGGGGGCGCCCGGCTGCGCCCACCCGCCGCCGCTCCGCAGGCGCCCCCGCCGGAGCCTGTCACTCTGCAGAGACCACGCTTGGGGACCAGGGTCCCCCCACAGAGGGGAGGTTTTGCGCTGGACTGGCCACTACCGAGACGCGGAGGAGTTAAGGCGCCCTGTGGCGGGTCGCGGGCTCCGGAGAGAGGTGGCCGAGCGTCCAGTCTACAAATAGGGGCGTCCTTCATCTTTCAGGAAGGTCCCCCCAGGCCCCCCTCCAAGCCCCTCTGTCTCCTTTTTCTCTTACTAGGCTGCCCTAACCCCGCATGGATAGACTTGCATATAAAAACTTTGGAAATGGTACTTGGGCGAATTAACCCGGCATTCTCGGTCTTTGGTCTTTGCTGCCCCGGACGGTTCTACTGCTGTCCTTGGGGAGCTCCTATTTACAGCGAAGGTCGAAGCCCCTTTAACTCAGAGCGGCCCCCTGCTCGGAGAGGGTGAGGGATGTCTGCAGGGACCCCTGGTGGCCACTGGGAGCCCTAGGAAAGAGGAAGGACGGAAGGATGTAAAGGGGTGTTGAGGAATAAAAGATCCACGGCTACCCTCAACTCAGGCGCATACACCCCACACACACGCGCACACACACACACACACACACACACGCGCACACACACACACACACCACCACCATACACCACACACACACACCACCACCACCACCACCACCACCACCACCACGGGTCCTTTCATCTGTAAGGCGTTGCCACTGCTCAGTGGGACAGGAATTTGGGGAGTCTGATGACCCCCAGTTCTCAGTATCGGGGACTCGGGAGGAGTCCGGTGGTCTAGAACAGGGCATCCTCGGCTGCAAATGCAGCTCGGCGTCTTGGCGTGGGCCGATAGGAACCAATGCTGAGATTCCGGGTGCAGGGATTCTCCCACTCTCTGGCCATCGGGATGTTCAGAGGCCCCATCCGAGCTATTTCAGGGCACCAGGTTTTTATGTGGGCACAGGGTGGTAGGCAACAGGCACAGTCTTGAGGCAGCTGGGTTTCCAATAAGCACCTGTTTAGCTGCAGGAAAACATTCTCCAAGCAAACCTTGCTTCTACCGGGATTCCCCAGGTGGCTCTGTCCCCACCCCAAGTGCCCAGGTGTGTTATTCAGCCTTGTGACCTCTGCCACCCCTCAGGGCAACTCAGCTGAGATTTGAGGAAGAAGGGGAAACCAGGTGTTTATCAAAATAAATCTAAAAATATCATGTCCATTCCTATTACTGCCCCCTCAAAAGCTGTGTGATAACAGAGGTAAGAAAGAGTTAACACAGCCTGGATACACTCATCCCTGTGTAGGTACAAGCCAACGGCCAAGTTCAGCCACACAGTATCTCCTAGCAACCTCCAAAGCAAATGGTATGAGAATCCCCAGTTGCCGATGGAGGGCACCACTTGGAGGTCGGGGTTAGTCCTGCGTTGTGTACACCTCTGCAATTGAGCACTTTTGGGGTAGCCCAGTAACCTCTTCAGAGCTTTCTAGCTTCTGCCAAAACATCCCCAAAGTCTCCATATTGTGTGAGGTCGATTGTTAATGCATTATTTTTCTCTCTTGAAATCTCTCCCATCTCTTTGTTCAGTGATGCCTCCAGAATTATGTAATAAGGTCAAGCTTGGAAAACAGGCCAGAAAACTGGAGTCTGGCTGCCATGGCCTTTCACGGGCACAGATTCTAGCTTCTGTGGACCAGCTTAGAGAGGGTGGGAAGGCACCCTGGGTGCTGCAATTGCCTCTGTTTTTCTTCCCTCAAAGAAACAGGGAGAAGCCGAGCGTGGTGGCACACACTTGTAATCCCAGTACTTGGAGGCTGAGACGGGAAGATCACAGGTTCGAAGCCAGCCTCAGCAGCTTAGTGAGACCCTGTTTCCAAATAAAATATAAAACAGGTCCGGGGGTGTATTCTGGAGGTAGAAGGCCCTTGGATTCCATCCCCAGTAACACACACACACACACACACACACACACACACATACACACACACACACACACACACACACACACACACACAATTATAGTATAAAGAAACAGGGAGACCACTTCATGGATTACATTTCCTTTAGGGCCTCTCATTTTGTGTGTGTGTGTGTGTGTGTGTGTATGTGTGTGTGTGTGTGTGTGTGTGTGTGTGTGTTTGTGTGTGGCACTGGGGGTGGAACCCAGGGGCTTTTCTAACTCTGGGCTATACTCCCAGACCTATTTTATACTTTATTTGGAAAATAGGGTCTCACTAAGTTGCTGAGAGCCTCACTCAGCAGCTAAGGCTGGCTTCGAACCTGTGTGATTCACCTGTCTCAGCCTCCCAAGCACTGGGATTACAAGCGTGCGCCACCACGCCCAGCTTTGGGACTCTTAACACAATAAAGGAACATAAAGCTACCTTCTGTCTGGATACTGATAGATCAGCATAGCAGTGAACATTAATATGTGTCGTATCAGGACATATCAATATATGTACAGCCCTAAAGCCAAATTTTTATACTTTTATTGGTACATTGTAATTATATACCTTAGTGAGATTTAACGTGATGCATACATGCCTGCATCCTTGGTGAGTCTCCTTTACCTTCTACCTTATCCGCCTTCCTCCCTCCCCATACATGTTAGTGAGATTGGTAGTGATACCTTCACGTATGGACATAACCTTATTTGAACTGTTTCCTTCCTCAAGTTTCATTTTCCCTTTCCTACCTCTCCCCCCTAATCCCCTTCTATTATTCTACTGGCTTCTCTCCTCCACTGACTGAAGTCCCTTTCATTCCTATTTTTATTCTGGCATATATATATATATATATATATATATATATATATATATATATATATATATATATGAGAAAATATAGGACCCTTGGCTTTCTGAGACTGGCTGATCTCACTTGGCATAATATTCTCTAATTCCATCTATTTTCCTGCAAGTGACATAATTTTTTTTTTACAGCTGAGTAAAATTCCATTGTAGGTATATACCACCACGTTTTTGTTATCCATTCATCTATTGATGGACACTTAGGTTGGTTCCCTAATTTGTCTTAAACCAATTCTAAGGGGTTCGTGTCTCTCCGTAGACATGGACAACCACAAATACATGAAAAATAAAGAATTTGAAAAGTGATAAAACAGTGAAGCCAAAGAACATGATGACTGAAAAAAGATATATTTTTCTGGATGTACTAACCAGAAAGAAAATAGGACTGTAAAGGCCATTGGATTAGCCCGTTGGGAGCCACTATTTCCAAACCGTGTCCTGGTCATATTTAGTCTCCATCATCAGGGAGGTAGCCGTGTCTGAGAAGAAAAATTCAACCAGCATACGTCCAGGGCTCCTGCTTCTTAGTTATGCTGGGCAGAAGGGAGCGTTGAACCCAGGAGAAGGAGGGGTCCTATAGCTCTCAAAGACCAAGGCCCAGCACTGCTAGACCAAATCGGAAGAAAGCAAATTGGTAGGTAAGACGCACTACAAAAAAAGAACAAGTTTTCTACAAGGAGTCTAGCTTGCTGTAACAGTGTTGGGTAGATCGATATTGTGTGTTTGTGTGTGTGTGTGTGTGTGTGTGTGTGTGTGTGTTACTGGGGATTGAACCCAACACTATTCTACCTCCAAAATACAACCCCATCCCTATTTTTTTTTTTTTTTGTTTACACAGGGTCTCACTAGCCCCTGTGTAAAAAAACTGGACCACTGTCAGTTTTCATAGGAACTGCCTTGTCCCTCCTTGGGGAGACAAGGCAGTTCCCATAAAAATAGATTCCAAAGCAATGCATAACATGGCAAACTTTTTAAAATTAAAAAATGCAAGCTATGCATATTATGTTTAATTTCTTTAATAACTTGCTTCAGATATATACTGTGTAGCTATTAAAGTTTAGGTTCAGAAATATTTCACACAATCCAAGGATGGACTTCCCAACCTTACCAGGTTCCTTGAGAAACTTGACCCAAGGTAGCCAAGCAGCTGTGAACACCCATTACAACACAGTTGCCTTGACTTCTAAGAGACGCACGCAAATCATGTTGACTCTTACTTTAAACATGATTCTACTAATTTAGGGTTATCCGATTTCTTAGATCACAGCAAATGCGCCGTGTTGTCAGAGGCAACTCTTAAATGGACAAGGTCTATTGTCTTCAATAGAGAGACTGGCCAGGCATTTAGTTCTCCTGTAGGTGGCTAACCCATCAAGATAAGATCTAATTATATTCCACACTGGCTACTTTAAAGAAGCTTGGAAATATAAAATACACTTCCAAATAAATTTTCACTTAAAATGAATATGTAATATTTGACCCAAAAAGGCAAGCTTTGTTTTTCTAGATGAGGGGAGTAACCCGTATGTTCAAAAGCTTTGTAACTCAAGCATGCTAGGGGCTCAGTGAACATTTCTTGGCTGCATAAAGGATGCTTTTAACTTCTTCTGGATGCCTGACATTAGCAGCTTTAAATATACTCATTAAAACTAATTAGCTGTTTAGCACCGTTCTTAAATTCACACTTTCATTGTTTGTGCCTTTTTTTCTCCAGGTCAACTTGTGTTCTGCCCGTGGCACCACTACCAAGCTCCTCCACGTGATGGACAACAGGAGCTGGTCTCTGGTTCCTCAGCTCTAACAGTAGATGGCATGAAAGCCATCTCGCACATCCCAGTACCTCCCAGATGGGCTTCTGTAACCAGAGGGTTACGTAGGGACCTGCCGAAAAACAGACGAGCAAAGCATCAGAGAGCAAGCAGCCCACATCTGGTCCACAGGCCCCCAGCATAAAATACAGGTGTCTAACCACAGCTCTGCTCAAACAGCATCTTTTCTTCCTGTGCATTTGCATCAATTCACTAATGCACACAATTCGCTCATGTAGGCCTTAATTTATAAAGAAGAGTACTGGTTTTCAGATATCCTCTCCCTTCTACCCCGCCCTTTGGTACTGGGGATTGAACCAAGGGGCGTTCTATTTCTGAGCTACTCCCCCAGCCCTGTTTTAATTTTTTATTTTGAAACAGAGTCTTGCCAAGTTGCTGAGACTGGCATCAAACCTGCAATCCTCCTGTTTCAGACTCCCAAGTACTGGGATTAAAGGCATGTGCCGACACGTCCCACAAATATTTCCCTTTTGATAAGTCTCTTCTGGTTGGAGAGGGGGATTTTATAACTTTCACTCCAGCTTTTTTTTTTTAATCCTGAGCTGGGTGTGGTGGTACACACCTGTAATCTCAGTACTTAAAAGGCTGATACAGGAGGATTGCAGATTTGAGACCAGACTCAGAAATCTATCAAGACTCTATTTTAAAACAAAAAATAAAAAGAGCTGGGAAGTAGAATTGCACTGGGTTCAATCCTCAGTACAAAAAGGAGAGAGAGAGAGAGAGTGGTAGATAATCTATTTTAAATTACTATCATTTCCCCAAAGATTATTTAAAAATAAATCATTTGCCAAGCATGGTAGTATATGCCTGTCATCCCAGTACTTGGGAGACTGAGACAGAAGGATCTCAGGTTCAAAACCAGCCTCAGCAGCTTAAAGAAAATAAAATAGTATAGGGTGTGTCTTAGAGGTAGAATGTCCCTGGGCTCAGTCCCCAAAATAAAATACCAAAATAAAGCCAGGCATGGTGGCGCAGGCTTGTAATCCCAGCATTTGGGAGGTTGAGACAGGAGGATCATGGTTCACAGTTTCAGCAAGTAGCGAGACTCTCATCAACCTAGTGAGAGCCCGTTTCAAAATAAAAAACAGAGCTGGAGGTATAGCTCAGAGGTAGAATGCCCTTGGGTTCCATCCCAAGCACCACACAAAAAATTACCAAAATAAATGACCAAATTTATTAAAATCAATCAAATAAATAAATAAATAATTAGTACTTAAGTCAGTATCTCCAAATTCCTGTCCAATTTTTAGACCTCAGTTTATACCCTTTCGCTGATATAAATATGCACTATGGTAAGCCTTTCATTAATAAAAGAATAAGCTTCAATGACAGGCACTATGTATGAATTGTTATTACCAACAGTAGAATCAGAATACATAAAGGTGTACTCAAGGATATTAGAGTAGAGGAGCTATTATATAAAATATTCACCCTGAGCAGCAAAAACAGCCTGGGGAGAGGAAGAGTGGGTATAATCAGAATCAATAGGTCCAAAAATAATAAATGCTTTAGGGAGAGCAACAAGTAGGATTCCCACAAAAAAAAAATTTTTTTAAAGATATAGAAGGAGACTTCCGGGAAGATGGTGACCAAGAAAAGCAGTGTTTACGAGTCCCGCTAACAATCAATCTCTATTACTACAAAACCAGCGCTTTTCATAGCCAGAAAACACCACCAGCAGAGAAATAAAAACTGTAAATACAGGGAGAGAAGGAAGGCTAGAAGAACAGCCAGACGCCAGAGAGGAAACCAGCCCACATTCCGCCAGCAGCAGAGCCGCGCCGGCACCATCTTCCCTTGCAGCGCCAGGCTCCAGAGAGGAGGGGGACTCAGAACAGCGCTCAGAACCAGAGAGGAGATAGGCCGGCCTCATGGCCAGGACGCGGCAGCAGCGCCATACTGCTGCTGGCAGCAGAGATTTTACGAGACGGCTCCAGATCAGCACACTCAATGACCCACCAGGCTCCAGAAAGGAGGGGTGGACAGCGAGCTGAGGTGAGCAGCTGTGGAACAGCCGGGTGTAATACAACAGTTTTTTTGGCACAAGGAGTATCTAAAGCTCCCAGAGGCTGGGCTTAGCACACCCTCCAGGGACTCAGAATGGAGTTCAAATCCAGAAAAGAAATATGCCAGCCTCATGGCCGAGGGTGTGGCAGCGGCGCCATATTGCCTTCGGTGGCGGCAGCGAGTTCAACGAGTTTGCGATAGCTCCACATCAGCGCACTCAACAACCGCTGGCATTGGCTGCTGTTTACTGTCATTTTGTGAAGCAGAGAAACAAAATTTTGGTGTCCATGGTTCCTGACTTCTGACGCCTGCTACTCCACCATCACCCAATCCTCACCATCGGAAAAGTACTGCTTACCTGTTGACTCTTCTAAATCCCTACTACTAAGACTGGACTATACACAATACCCACAATCAATGGGAAGACAACAGAAGAACAGGCCTAAGAGCTTTGAAAATATGAGAACCAGGAATAGTGGAGATACGACAGAAGTCATGAATACTGACCTACAAGAAATGTAAAAAGGGGAGTTCTGAATCTTGATTTACAATATGATGAAAGGATTTAAAACAAGTCTACAGGAGATGAAAGATGAGTTAGAAACACTAAGAAAGAATCAGAAAGAGGTCTGGAATGAAATGAAAGAGTCAATAAGTGAAATGAAGACAGCAATAGAAAGAAATTCTGGAAGATTAGATGAAATAGAAAACAGAATATCACTGGAAGAAGACAGTACATCCAAACCCCAAAACATGGTCAGCGATATACAGAAATCCTTACATCCACAAAAACTAAACATCCAGCAAATATGGAATAATATGAAGCATCCTAAATTATGGATAATAGGCATTGAAGAAGGGATAGAGGTACAGACCAAGGGCATCCATAATCTCTTCAAAGAAATAATTTCAGAGAATTTTCCAAACATGGAAAGAGACTTGGATCTTCATGTCCAGGAGGCATACAGAACACCATTGAGACAGGACCAAAGAAGGACCTCCCCACGCCACATAATAACCAAAATGACCAACATAGAGGCCAAGGAAGGAATCCTAAAAGCAGTGAGAACAAAAGGATGGGTGACATATAGAGGCAAAACAATAAGAATCACCCCAGACTATACAACCCAGGTCATGAATGGTAGGAGAGACTGGTACAATGTGATTCAGACCCTGGAAGAAAATAACTTCCAACCAAAACTACTCTATCCAGCAAAACTACCATTCAAAATCAATGGGGAAACAAAAGTATTTCAGGATAAACAGAATCTTAAAAAATTCATGAATTCAAAGCCAACACTAGAGGAAATTCTTAAATAAATAAACCATAAAGAAGAAAAAAGAAGCAGACTTCAGAACCAGAGAAGAGAGGAAGTTAATAAGTGAGCCATTTAAGTAAAGAAGAAAGACCAAACCACCCAATAGTAGACAGAATATAAAATAGCAGAAAACAAAAATTATATTTTAATAATATCTCTTAACGTCAAAGGACTTAACTCACCAATCAAAAGACATAGACTGGCAATGTGGATTAAAAAACATAATCCAAAGTGAGTCTGCAAGAAACTCACCTTATAGACAAAGACATTCACAAACTGAAAGTGAAAGGATGGAAAAAGATATACCATGCTATTGGAGACCAAAAAAGAGCAGGGGTAGCAACCCTGATATCCAACAAAACAGATTTTAAACTAAAACACATCAGAAGAGACAAATCAGGGCGCTTCCTTTTATTAAAAGGAACAATACACCAAGAAGATATAATGATGGTACATATTTATGCCCCAAACACGGGTGCAACCACATTTGTAAAACAAACCCTGCTGGACATCAGATCTCAAATAGACCCAAATACAATAATTCTGGGAGATTTAATATGCCTCTCACACCACTGGATCGATCTTCAAGGCAAAAAATGAGTAAAGACTCCTTAGAACTAAAGAAAACCATAAACCAAATGGACCTAATAGATATTTACAGAATATTTCAGCCAGGAACTAGAGAATACACATTCTTCTCAGCAGCCCATGGAACCTTCTCCAAAATAGACCACATCCTGAGTCACAAAGAAAGCGCCTGCAAATTCAAAAGATGTGATATAATTTCTTGCATCTTTTCAGACCATAATAGAATAAAAGTATAAATCAACAACAGGAAACTCAAAAGAAATTTATTTAAATACAGGGAAATTGAATGATACACTATTGAATGATGAATGGGTAAGAGCAGAAATCAGAAAAGAAGTAAATAAATTTATGGAAACAAATGAAAACAGAGACACAACCTACCAAAATCTATGGGACACTATGAAGGCAGTATTAAGAGGAAAGTTTATTGCATTGAGTGCCCACATAAGAAGGACAGAGAATCACCAAGTAAAGAACCTAATGACACAACACAAGGACCTAGAAAGACTGCAACAGTCTATTCCCAAAGCCAGCAGAAGGCAAGAAAGTATTAACATTAGAGCAGAAATAAATGAAATAGAGAACAAAAAAACAATTCAAAGAATCAATAAAACAAAGAGTTGATTCTTTGAAAAGATTAATAGAATTGATAAACCCCTGGCCAACCTAACAAAAAGAAAAAGACAATCAACTCAAATTATCAAAATTAGAAATGAAAAAGGAGATATCACCACAGATAGTAAAGAAATTAAAAAGATTATCAGAAACTATTTTAAAAATTTATACTCTAATAGACTTGAAAACCTGGAAGAAATTGATAGATTTCTAAGCACAGTTAACCTTCCTACACTCAGCCAAGAGGACATAGCAAGCCTAAACCAACCAATAGAAACCAAAGAAATAGAAATGGCAATAAAAATTCTTCCACCAAAGAAAAACCCCGGCCCAGATGGGTTTCCAGCTGAATTCTACAAAACCTTCAGTGAACAACCAATACCAATACTTTATAACCTGTTCTGGGAAATTGAAAGAGATGGAACTCTCCCAAATTCCTTCTATAAGGTCAGTATCACATTAATCCCCAAACCAAATAAAGATACCACAAGAAAGAAAAACTACAGACCAATATCCTTAATGAACATAGATGCAAAAATTCTAAACAAAATACTAGCCATATGCATTCAAAACTATATCAAGAGAATAATACATCATGACCAAGTCGGTTTCATCCCAGAAAAACAAGGCTGGTTCAACATATGCAAATCAATACATGTTATTCACCACATAAATAGAACCAAGAACAAAAACCACATCATCATAGCAATAGATGCTGAAAAAGCATTAGACAAAATCCAACACCCATTTATGTTAAAAACACTACAGAAAATTGGGATAGAAGGAAAGTACTTCAACATCATTAAGGCAATATACTGCAAACCCAAAGCCAACATTATAGTGAATGGGGAAAAACTGCAAGAATTTCCTCTAAAATCAGGAACAAGATAAGGATGCCCACTATCACCACTCCTTTTCAATACAGTCCTTGAGACTCTGCATCATTAAGACAAGAGAAGGAAATCAAAGGAATTCACATAGGAAGAGAGGAATTAAAATTATCCTTATTTGCAGATGACATGATCCTTTATCTGGAAGACCCAAAGAACTCAACCAAAAGAGTTTTGGAGCTGATTGACAAATTCAGCAAAGTCGCAGGATACAAAATCAACCTAAAGAAATCAGTGGCTTTTCTTTACGCCAACAATGAGTCCACAATGAAAGAAACAAAGAAAACAATTCCATTCACTATAACATCAAAACCAATAAAATACCTAGGAATAAACCTAACCCAAGATGTAAAAGACCACTACAACAAAAACTATAAAACATTAAAGAAAGAAATTGAAGAAGACCTTGGAAGATGGAAAGATCTCCCGTGCTCATGGATAGGCAGAATAAATATCATCAAAATGGCCATTCTGCCAAAACTGATCTATATATTCAATGCAATTCCCATTAAAATACCAGCGACATTTTTCACAGACCTAGAAAAACCAATCATGAACTTTATATGGAGAAAGAAAAGACCCAGAATAGCCAAAGCAATTCTCAGCAATAAGAAACATGCAGGAGGCATCACAATCCCAGACTTCAAATTATACTATAGAGCAATAGTAGTAAAAACAGCATGGGACTAGCACAATAACAGATATACTGTCCAGTGGATTAGAATAGAAAATACAGAAACAAACCCACACATCTTTAGTCAATTAATCTTTGACAAAGGGGCCAAACTCATACTCTGGAGAATAGACAGCCTTTTCAACAAGTGGTGCTGGGAGTACTAGCTATCCATTTGTAGAAAGATGAAACTAAACCCCTATATCTCACCATGCACAGGAATCAACTCAAGATGGATCAAAGACTTAGAAATTAGACCTGAGACTGTGAAGTTAGTAGAGGAGAACATAGGTTCAACACTACAACATATTGGCACAGGCAATAACTTTCTCAACAAAACCTCCAAAGCTCAGGAAATTAAAGCAAGAATTAACAAGTGGGATAGCATCAAACTAAAAAGTTTCTTCTCATCAAAGGAAACCATCGATAACCTAAAGAGGAAGCCTACAGAATGGGAAAAGATCTTCACCAGCCACCACTCTGATAGGGGGCTAATATCCAGAATATACAAAGAGCTGAAAAAACTCTTCACTAGCAAAACAAACAACCCAATAAAGAAATGGGCAAATGAACTAAATAGACACTTCACAAAAGAAGAGATACAAAGGGTCAATAGATACATGAAAAGATGTTCTTCATCACTGGCCATCAGGGAGATGCAAATCAAAACTACACTGAGATTCCATCTAACCCCAGTCAGAGTGGCAAGCATAAAGAAATCAAATAACAACAAATGCTGGCGAGGATGTGGGGAAAGAGGAACTCTTTTACACTGTTGGTGGGAGTGCAAACTAGTTCAGCCACTATGGAGATCTGTGTGGAGATTCCTAAGAAAGATAGGAATAGATCCACCATATGACCCAGCTCTACCACTCCTGGGTATTTTTCCAAAGGGATTGAATTCAGAGAAATACAGCAACATATGCATACCCATGTTCATAGCAGCACAATTCGTAATAACCAAGATATGGAACCAACCCAGGTTTCTATCAACAGATGAATGGATTGCAAAATTATGGGAAATACACACAATGGAATTCTATTCAGCTATAAAGAAGAACAAAATCATGTCATTTGCAAGAAAATGGAAAGCCCTGGAGAACATTATGTTAAGTGAGATCAGCCAAACACAGAAATAGAGGTACATATGTTTCCTCTA
Source organism: Muscardinus avellanarius (assembly GCF_963383645.1). Lineage (NCBI taxonomy): Eukaryota > Metazoa > Chordata > Mammalia > Rodentia > Gliridae > Muscardinus > Muscardinus avellanarius. The sequence continues at coordinate 15,521,938 of NC_137800.1, read as the reverse complement.
ATATGCCCAAACTAGGGAACATAGAGGATACCAGTGGTACTCCAGATAATGGAGGGGAAATCTCAGCAAATTTTGAATGGAAAAATAGGAGAGGAGGAAGGGTCTACATCCGAATATGTGTAAAATTGTGAATATGGCATGGTTACCCTAGAGAATCATTGGTGGGAGGGGGGAAAGCAAAATGGGGGTGGGGGGAGAGGGCACCAAGTATAGTTTAAATGTATACCATTTATGTTCAATAAAAATTTTGTTTAAAAAAAAAGATATAGAAGGCTGGGCATGGGCGTGGTGACACGCACTTTTAATCCCAGTACTAGGGAAGCCAAGACAGGAGAATCGCAGGTTCGAAGCCAAGCTCAGCAACTTAGTAAGGCACTCAGAAATTCAGTAAGACCCTGATTCAAAATATAATAAGACTGAGAATGTAGCTCCAAGGTATAATCCTTGTGGGTTCAATGCACAGCACAGAGAGACAGAGAAACAGACAGAAACAGAAAGAGAGAAAGGAAGAGACACCTATATATAAAGGCAGAGATGATGATGTGGAAAATAACTCTGACCAATGGCAGAACTGAGGCCATTTTCTTTCCTGCATCTGATCCCCAGGTGAAGAGGGGCTTCATCGCAAACAGCCACACATGTGCAGCTGAGGGGAAACTTTGCCTTCAAACCAGGGAATGCTGCTATTGCTTCTCTGGCTTCATGAGACATGCTGGGCTTTTCTGTAAACATAACCAGAAAATGTTTTAGTCAAATCATTACTCAGCTGCCAACAGAAAGTTAGGCAATTATTGTGTGCCAGGCACTATGGGAACAACAGAAATGACTAAGCATCATCCTTATCAGGGAACCTAAAGTCTAGTCGAATAAACAGAACCTAGGATGTTAGAAGTGCAAGGGAGAGCCACGTGTGGTGATGCACACCCGTCATCCCAGTACACGGGGGGATCTCAGGTTCGAAGTCAGCATCGGCAAGTAGTGACACTCTCAGCAACCTATTGAGACCCTTCCAAAATAAGAGTTAAAAAAAATAGGGCTGGGTGTTGGTTGGAGGTAGAATGCCCCTGGGTTCACTCTCCAGTAACACACACACACACACACACACACACACACACACACAAGTGCGAGGGACTGAAAAAGAAAGACTGATCCCGGAGTTGCCCATGGATGGCCTTTGAGAGAGACTTTGAAAGCCACACGAGAGAGATCTCTCTCTTCTTCTAGCGGCCATGAGCTGAGGGTGGCTTTGCTCCACCACACATGGCTTCTGCCTAGGATCAGGCTGACTATGGGCTGTGCTCTGAAACTAAGAACCCAAATAAATCTTTCCTCCTATACATTGTGCTTCTCAGGTCTTTTGGCCACAGCTATACAAAAGGCAGACTAATGCAATAGCGGACTAGAGCGCCTTCAGATCGTGTTATCTGTGGGGTATCCTAGAACCAATCCCCCACAGACAATGAGGGACTATGAGTCTTACAATAAAAACTTAAGCAATATTTTAATTACTGAGCCCGCTTCTTCAGACATTTGCTGTATCCCTCAGTCATCCCATACCATGTTTTGTACTTTGAGGTGATAATCCGTGTTGTTATATTCTCCATTTATTAAACCAACAGCTAGAATCATACCAACAGTGTTTACATAACTGGATAGAGAAGCCTTTGTTTCTTTTCCTTCCCACAGAAAGAACAGAGATTTCTCCTTCATAACTTTTTTTTTTTTTAACTAGCATCTTGGAAGACTCCCAGTCACAGGATCTATAAACAGGGCTTCCCTTCAGATACAGCTTTTATCTTGATTGGGCAGAGAAAGACAGATTGCTCCCTCACTGATAAAGAGCTTTTTGAAGACTTACATAACTGCTGCCCCGATCTGAAGAATCATGCTGAGAAAAAGTGGAAAATATTAAACCCTTATTTTTATCTGCTCAGCTGTGTACTTTCATGGTCATAGGTGGTGACAGGTAAAATAACAAAATAAATAAATGAATAATAACACACTGCTGACTCACCCAAGAATCCGGCACCCATCCATTCACATTTTTCCTCTTTCCCTAAGAAAGGAAGAGGCTGCTGAAGCCAATTCCTCCTGGAAAGTTGATCTATGTAGTTCCAGCAAATGTTAGCACTACCTGGGCTTATGCCCTCTTCTAATCCTGCCAGCAGCCAACCTGTTCCAAGACAATCTGGGCAGGGATGCTGTAATAATTCAGAAGCTGTCTATACGTACACAGAAAAAAAATGTTTTTCTAGTCAGGGTTTTCTGTGGCCACATCCTTGCAGACACCCTCATGCAGCTCTGAATTTCGAGTTACAGTTAGGTGGAGGTTCGCCGTGGCAATGCTGTTTTAGACTGGAGGGTTCTCACAGTCTGTTATACAATAATAGCACGCCTCGTCTTAGCTTTTAGACTGTCTTTCTTCAAAGGCACCACTCAAACCCAGATAAACTGAGCAGCCAACCAGGCAGCTCCTTAGAGTAACTATCAGTAAAAGGCAATAACAGACCACTAAAATAAATTGGAAATATAGCCTCAGTTAACCTGAGTAAAATGTAATTGGTCTCACTACATTTGAAACATTCTTGAAATAGACATTCTGGAATTCGCAAGAAAACACCACACACACTCACAGGTACACACACACACACACACACGCACGCACGCACACACACACACGCACACACACACATCTCTGTTGAGTATTTTGGCAATGTATATGTATTGTGCTAAGTAGCAATTAGTTGTTTTCAGCTGAAGTTCTGAAATCAAATAATGTGTGGCATAGTGCTTACTGAAGTGGATAAATTTTTTATTATCTATCATTTAGAACACCTTTAATAGACTTCCAAGGATGTTGTCTGGTTCAGGAAAATCACTGAAGGAAAATGGAAAACAAATTCAAACAGATTCATCATTGGCCAGTGAGGCCAATGACTTGACTCACTGTATGCCGGGCTCGTGCTGTGGACCAGTCTCCTCCCACACCCACCGAATCATTTTTAGGCTATTTTTTAAGGATGTAAATTGAGGTGCATTGCATTACTGGCTTGCTTGAAGTACCCATATGTAAATCATGACCCAATGACAGAACCACTCATACTTTCTCACTGCAAGAAGGGAGAGAGGGAGGGAGAAAAAGAGAAAAGGAAGAAGGAAGGAAGAAAGGGAGGGGAAATAAATTGATTTCTAAACCAGGCGTGGTGGTGCATGCTTGTAATCCCAGCATTCGGGAGGCTGAGACCTGGAGGATTGTGGCTCAGCTACTTAGTGAGGCCCTCTGCAACTCAGTGAAACCCAGTTTCAAAATAAAGAATAAAAAATAGGGCAAGGGGTGTAGCTCAGAGGTCAAATGCACCTGGGTTCCATCCCCAGACCTGTAAAAAAAAATTGATTTCTGAAAATAGTTTAACAGTTTTTTTTTTTAAAAAAGTAAACATATAAGCTGGATGTAGTAGCACACACCTATAATACCCATCCTTAGGAGGCTGAGACAGACAGATCACAGGTTCAAGGCCAGCCTCAGCAACCTAGGGAGACCCTATTTCAAAAATAAAAGGGGAGGAGGACTGGGGAGTGTACCGGTATTGGGAATGGCCTAGGAAGATTTGAGAAAGCTCTGATTATTAATAGATATATTTCAGAAATAATTGTGTCAAAATGGCAGATCTGGAGAGAGAAAGGCTTGGCTTTGGTCAGGAAGCAAACAGCTATTGAAACTTACATTGACTTAGCTAAAAGTAATTAGCAAGTCAATAGGAGAGGGAAAGTAGGCCTTTCTCTGTCTAAAGACAGATCTACATGAATAGTTAAGCTAGCTATGATGGGAGGAGGGGTTGACCTTCATGAAAGGAGACACCTTGCCATACCTTGTTGGGGGAGGAACCTTACAGGGACATTTACTATGTCAGAATTACGTAAACAAGATGGAGGTCATGGGTATAAAAAGTCCAGCCCACATGTGTTCCTTTCTTGTATTCACTCGAATGGCATGGGGCTTTAGCTGTCTTCTGTATTTCTATCTTTTTAATAAACTTCTTTAAATCTTCAGCAAGAGTCCAAGCTAATGTGTTTTTACCCTTACTCAGGACAAGAACCCACAGGTTTTCTGGTTTTCGTTGTTTTGGGTTTTGTTGTGGTTTGAGGGAAATTGTGTCCAGGACCCTAACAGGGGTCCCCGGGAACAGTTTCTCTACAACCATAACATTCCCAAACCGTAACAGGGAAGGAGTATAGTTTAGAAGTAGAACGCCCTTGAATTCAATTCCCAGTACTAAAGAAGTGCAATATCATTTGTTAATCTCCCAATACGTGTTAGTGATATGAGAAACTGCTTTGCTGAATTTGATACTAGTTTTTGAATATTAGAAAAAGATTTCCTCGGTTTTATAAAGCTATCCATAACATTGTAGCCACAGGCAAGACAAGCTTCAAACTTAATCTACAGTACTGACACTTTCTCCATCATTGCCTTGACGATCAAAAACGTAATTAATCAACCGTAGTTTGTCTCTTTAAATGTCCACGGTGTACACCCCAGACACTCTCACGTGTCCACGTCCAAGCTCCAGCTGAATGGAGAGTTGGGAAGAGGTGCACAGCAGGCACCCCACACAGTATTTCCATCATAAACATGAAAGAACAGGCAGGTGTGATGGCGCAAGCTTGTAATCCTAGCAGTTGGGAGGCTAAGACAGGAGAACCATGGTTAAAGGACAGCCTCAGCTACTTAGTGAGGCCCTTTGCAACTCAGTGAGACCCTGTTTAAAAATAATACACAAAAAAATCAGGCTGAGGGTATAGCCTGGAGGTAGAATGCCCTGGGTTCCATCCCCAGAACCGCAAAAAAAGCAAGCAAGCAAGCAAGCAAGAAAGAAAGAAAGAAAGAAAGAAAGAAAGAAAAAGAAAAAATTCAACTTGAAACAGATATGATTTCAAGAGCAGAGATGGCAGCAAAGGTCAGCAAAGTTAACAGGACATGTGAGGTTTAAATGGAACCCAGGAGCTTTCTACCTCCGGGCTATACCCCCAGAGCTATTTTATATTTTATTTGGAAACAGGGTCTCACTTAAGTTGCTGACAGCCTCACTAAGTAGCTGAGGCTGGCTTCAAACTGCACGATCCTCCTGTCTCAGTCTCCCAAACGCTGGGATTATAAGCATGCGCTACCACACCCGGCTTTCAACATAATTTATGCAATCATAAGTTTATACAATTTAATTTTTAATGACTTTCAGTAATGGGCTCATAACGTTCCTTGAAATTTAATAGTTGATTCTCAAGAACAGATATAAATTGGCTCCAATACATTGTTGGTTCCATTCCAGCCCTAAGGAATTGGGCCCTTTGGGGTGGAGCCTCAGGAATTTGCATTTTAATATCTCCCTTTTTTTTTTTTTTCGGGTCTGGAGATGGAACCCAGGGGCATTTTACCTCCGAGCTACACCCCCTGTCCTATTTTTTATTCTTTATTTTGAAACTGGGTCTCACTGAGTTGCAGAGGGCCTAAGTAGCTGAGGCTGTCTGCGAACCGCGATCCTCCGGTCTCAGCCTCCCGAATGCTGGGATTACAAGCGTGCGCCACCATGCCCAGCTTAATATCTCCTTTCATGGTTCTGAAGATAATGGTAGAGAATCTAGCTACAGAATCCTGAGTGGTGGCTCATGCCCATAATCCCAGTTTTTGGGAGGCTGAGACAGGAGGTTCTTAGGTTCAGGGACATCCTCAGCAATTTAGTGAGACCCGGTTTCAAAATAAAAAATAGCCGGGCGTGGTGGCGCATGCTTGTAATCCCCGAGGCTGAGAAAAGAGGATCACGCAGGTTGGAAGCCAGCCGCACTGGCTTAAGAGACCCTGTTTCCAAATAAAAAGTATAAAATAGGTCTGGGAGTGTAGCCCAGAGGTAGCAGGGCTTCCAGGAACCCCAGTACCACCAAAAATAAAAATAATAAAATAAAAAATAATAATAAATAAAGAGGGTGTGGTACCAGGCTCCTAAACTCAGTACTTGGGAGGCTGAGACAGGAGGATCAAGGGTTCACAGACAGCCTCAGGTGCTTGTTGAGTCCCGTTGCAACTTAGTGAGACCGTATTTCAAAATAAACAATAAAAAAATGGGGCTGAGGTGTGGCTCAGAGGGAGAATGCCCCTGGATTCAATTCCCAGTACTACAAAAAATAAAATAAAATAAAATAAAGCTAGAAGCCAGGCGTGGTGGCGCACGCTTGTAATCCCCATGCTTGGGAGGCTGAGACAGGAGGATCGCACAGGTTCAAAGCCAGCCTCAGCTAATTAGGCTCTCAGCAACTTAGTGAGACCCTGTTTCCAAATAAAATATAAAATAGGTCTGGGAGTATAGACTGGAGATAGAAAGCCTCTGGGTTCCACCCCCAGTACCACCAAAACAAAACAAAATAAAGCTAGGAGTGTAGCTCAGAGGTAGAGTGTCCCTCATTCCCCAGTAATAAAGCCTCTCTCTCTCTCTCTCTCTCTCTCTCTCTCTCTCTCTCTCTCTCTCTCTCTCTAACTGTACTTTTAAAAAAAATTTTTGTGGGTCTGGGAATGGAACCCAGGGGCTACACCCCTGCCCTATTTTTATTTTGAAACAGGGTCTCACTAAGTTGCGGAGAGCCTACTAAGTATCTGAGGCTGTCTGAGTACCATGATCCTCTGGTCTCAGCCTCCCAAATGCTGGGATTACAAGCGTGCGCCACCACGCCCAGCTCTAACTGTACTTTTGTTGCTGTTGTTGTTTGTTATTTTACAGTTTTTAACTAGTGATATTGTCTGAACATTTGTGTGCCCCCTTCCCTATCATAGGTTGAAACATGGCCCCAGTGTTAGTATTAAAGGTGGTGATTTGGTCATGAGAACAAACTCTCATAAAATCAGTGTCCTTACCAAAGAGGCCATGGGGAGTTTGTTGCCCCTTTCAGCATGCAAGGACCCAGATAGAAACTGACATCTATAAACGAAGGAACCAGCCCTCAAGAGACACCAAATCTGCTGGCACCTTGATTTCACGCTTCCCAGTTTCCAGAGCTGTGAGAAATAAAATTCTGTTATTGGTAAGCCATCTAGTCTACGGTGTATTCTCAGAGCATCCCAAATAGACTACTACAGCTAGCATATAGGTGATTTTTCGAGGTAACATGTTATAGAGAAAAATGAAAGGTAAAGTATTAGGAACAGGAAAGTTCTGCTTCTAATTTTGCTACTCAAGCATATGGCCTTGGGCAAATCATTAATCTTCTTACTTTCCTAATCTAATGAGGAGCTTGTACTAAGAGAGGATTAGGAGATGTAATTTTAAAAAGATTAACTTACACACTGAAGTATTTATGGGTTTAATGACCTGATATCTGTGATCTTTTAAAAAATGTTTCAGGAAATGAAAGGACGAGTATGTTGGTCTGACGGTCAGGTCAGTTATCCCAGTATTTGGAAGACTGAGACAGGATGACCACAGTTTCAAGGTTGCCTCGGCAACATTGGGAGATTCTTGGCAATCTAGCCAGATCCTATTTCAAAACAAAAATTTAAAAGGGCTGGGGGTGTGGCTTAGAGGTAGAATGCCCCTGAGTTCAATCCCAAGTTACACACACACACACACACACACACACACATAATGTTAGGCTGAGAGGTAAGTAAAATAAGATTGGCAAAATGTTTTACTAATGGGAACACAGGAATTTATGACACCGTTATTACACAATTCCCTCTACTTTTGAAATTTTCATGCCTATTTGAAATTTTTTCATAAAATAAATTTCTTAGAAAGTCACTAATAAGTACTCCAGAATCCTTTCTCTCTTTAAAAGGTGTATTTCACATCATCCTTGGGTTTCTAAATATTTCAGTGGGCCATGGGGTCAGGAATTCGCATCTCCTGTGTATTTGTCGCATAGGACTCCAAACCTACTTCAAAGTCTCAGAGAGAGCCAGAGGCTGAACCAGGATCCTGACAACCTCCTTGCCATTTCAGTTTCAGCAAACAACCAGGGGTCTGCAGTCCCACTGCCCCGTCCAACGGAAGCAGGGGTTGAAGAAGAAAAAGGCTGGAAGTAGGGAAGTTACTACAAAGCTTCGAAGTCTAACTTCAGTATTTATCCAAAAGAATCCTGCTTTCAAAGGCATGCAAAGTTGGAGACGAAGATTACTGTGGGCAATTAACACCGGTCACAAATTACCCTCCAAGCAGATTCTGGGCTGCTCAAAAGACTAGATCCCTCCCATATGTACCTATCATTTCAGAAGAAGAAGAGAAAAAAGGAAAAATAATGCAAGTCAACAGAGTACTTTCTTTCTTCTAGTCTGGCATCTGATCCAGAGTTTGTCAAACAACACACGTGCAGCAAATGTATTTTGCTGAATCTACGTAATCCTAAACAGTTTCAGCTTTGCATGCAACAAATACTTTTTAAGTACCTATCATATACAAGGCAACATATAGAACACTGGTATTGTTTATTAATTTAGCATGTTTGATATATTAATTGCTTATCAATACATTATTATACCAATAATGCTAACAAAGATTTTCAGTTTGGGGTGGCAAGTGTAGAATTATACTTTGTAGTGAATGAATAGGATGTGTTTCTGGTGATCAGCTATATACCAGATTCTCTTTTTTGTGGTTCAAATGTAGTGTCTTGGTGATTTTATTCTATGATAATGGCATTAGTATCATCAAAATTTTTCTATTTTGTTTAGCCTCCTGTCCTTAAAAATGAATACTTGTGATAGTATAATCCTACTTTCTTTAGAACTAGCTTCTCACCCTTAATGCTATGAACAATTTAGGCATGATAATCTGTTGGGGTGATGGTCCTAGACCCAGTGTAGGATAGTAGCAGCAACCCCGACCTTTACCACTAGATGGCAGTAGCACATCCCCACTTCCAGTCAAGACACACACACACACACACACACACACACACACACACACACACACACCTGCTCCAGATTTTGCCAAATAAATGTCCCTTGCGACAGAATCACTGTTCTAAGCCGTTTCTGATGCAAATAACATAGAAACTCCACGTTAAAGTATTTTATGCCTCATTCCATCATTTTTGGTATCTCACTTCACACCTTGACAAATAAATCCCTGTTTTATTCCTTAATGCACTGTAAGATCGTAGTTTGCCACTGAAATAATGTGGACCACATTATTACATTGAAAGCCTAGTGATACATGAAGCAGGTTTCCCCCTAATGTCTCCCTTCACAAGACAGCAGTGAGTGCAGTGAGCAGAAGGTGCCTGAACTTCCCCAAGTTGTCCTGAAGACAAACTTTAGTTTTCTGTGGACAAGCTCATGTCTTTACTGAAATATTCCCTATCATGTCACGGGGACTGTAAAATACCATTAAAAATCTTTCTCTTCCCCAGGCTTGATGGCATGCACCTATAATTCCAACACTTGGGAGGCTGAAACAGGAAGATTGCAGGTTTGAGAACAGCCTCAGCAACTTATCAAGACCCTGTTTCAAAACAAAAACTAAAAAAAGGGATTGGGGGAAAGCCTGGGGGTATAGCTCAGTAGAATGACTCTGGGTTCAATCCCTAGTATCAAAAATGTTGTTTCCTATTCTTTATACAAAGTTCTCTACATATGAAAGATTATGTCTTAGAATGGATTTGTCAATAATAAAATTACTGGCTCAAAGTTATAAATGTATTGCCAAATTGTTTTACCAAAGAGTTGTACAAGTTTACATCAGTTATCTCTAGATTGAAATATCATTGACTCTTCTAAACTCTACTAAAACAAGAAGACTTTTTCCATCCACCTTGAGCATATCGGCTTTCTTGGTTCTTTGGAATGATTTCCAATTTCTGGGAGCTATTATTGCTATGATCAAAAGCGAAGATCTTGTTTTATGGCTTTTGACCTCACTTCTATTGATCGACAGTCAACTATTATTGGCTTTAAAATACTATACCCCTCAAAAAATTGAATCAGGCAGGAACATAGAGAAACATGAAGACTATAAGCATGCTCAGAAATTGCAAATTGGATAATAAATCAATAAAGAGAATGTGAAATATGAAAATACTCTCCTTTTTAGTCTACTGTCTGCAGTGTTGTGATACTTAGGATATGACTCATCTGATGTCATTTCTAAAACAGAAATGTCATATCCGAATGCTATTATCCAGGTCAGATTAGGTCTCCCTATGATGTCTGGAAATGTCTTCTTCTGGAAACACTGCATAATTCAAATAAAAGTCATAGCCTTTTATCCAGACTCAAGCCACTAACAAAATCACATAATCTTTCCCTTATTTTGTAATTTAAAATATTTGAGAGCTTCACTTATTCTAAAACTTTGGTTCCAGGATTACCCTCCTAAGACACGAACTGCACAAAAATAAGAAAATAAAGTTTAAATTTTATAGTTTTTTTCTTTAAAATCTGTTTCATTAGGGCTGGAGATGTAGCTCAGTGGTAGAAGGCTTGCCTAGCATGTGTGAAGCCCTGGCTTCAATCCCTGGCATTGCAAAACAAAACAAAATTCATTTCATGGTCTTATCATATAATTTGAGCAATTATAAGAGGGAAAATGAATAGGCATTATTATAGGTTTTACAGAAATAAAAAGGACCATATAAGAGCATTATAAGTACTTGTGTGCCAACAAGTAGGTAACTGAGATGAAATACACAAAGTTCTCTAAATACACAGTCTACCACAACTGAGTCAAGAGGAAATAGACAATATAAATATGGCTAAGCCTCGTAATGAATTGGATTCATAATCAAAGACATTACACAAAGAAAAGTCCAGAACCATATGGCCTCACTATCGAATATTTAAGAAGAATTAATACCAATATTTCTTAAACTCTTCCAGAAAACTGAAGAGGAGGGATATTTCCTAGCTATGAGGCCAAGATTACCCTGATGCCACAGGCAGGCAAGACCCTACCAAAAAAAAAAAAAAAAAAAAAAAAAAAAAAAAAAAAAAAAAACACCTGCAAATCAATATTGCATGTGAATAAATCAAAATTCAAATTCAGCAGCATTTTAAAGAGATCACACACTATGAGCATATGATATTTACCCCATACTGCAAGGATATTCCAACATATGAAATTCAATCAATGAAATATATCATATCAGTAGAGTAAAGCATAAAAACTCACTAACCATCTCAATGCAGAGAAAGCATTTAATGAAATTCAACACACTTTCATGGTAAAAAAAAATCATTGAATTAGAAATAGAAGTAAATTTCTTCAACATGATAAAGCAATATACAAAAACTCACAGATAACTTTATACTTATTTATTTATTATTTTATTTTTATTTTTATTTTATTTTATTTTTTTGGTGGTACTGGGGTGGAACCCAGAGGCTTTCTACCTCCGGGCTATACTCCCAGACCTATTTTATACTTTATTTGGAAACAGGGTCTCACTAAGTTGCTGAGAGCCTCACTAAGTAGCTGAAGCTGGCTTCGAACCCGTGAGATCCTCCTGTCTCAGCCTCCCAAGCGCGGGGATTACAAGCGTGCGCCACCACGCCCGGCTCTAACTTTATACTTAATGGTAAAAGATTACAAGATTTTTCTCAATCAGGAATAGGAAGTTTGCCATTTCTTGTTCTAGAAATCTTAGCTAGAGCAATTAGACAAGAAAAAGAAAAAAATGTATCCAAATTGAAAAGAAAGAATCAAAATAATCTTTGTTTGCAGATAACCTCATCTTACACAGAGAAAACCCTATTCAACACATTACACACAAACTGTTGGAACTAAAAAAAAAAATCAGTAAGGTTGTAGAATATAAAAGCAACATACAATATCAGCCCAACTTCTGTACATGGGCAACGAATGATTCATAGAAGAAATTTAGAAAATCATTATAGTTTATTTATTGCTTTATTGCTTTATTGCTTTATTTATTTATTTATTTATTTATTTATTTATTTATTTTTGCTGTTTTCCCTGGATGGAATCCCAGAGCATTCTACCTCCAAGCTACACCTCCAGCCCTATTTTTTATTCTTTATATTGAAACAGGGTCTCACTGAGTTGCAAAGGGCCTCTCTCTCTCCCTCCCTCTCTCTCTCTCTCTCTCTCTCTCTCTCTCTCTCTCTCTCTCACACCCACACCCACACCCACACACATACACACAGTAGACATTATCGCTCTTTTTCTATTATCATTCTTTTCCTTTCCTTCTCTTTTCTTTTCTTTTCTTTCTTTTTTTTTTTTTTTTTTTTTTTTTTTTTTTTGCGGTACTGAGGTTCCTGGAAGCCTTTCTATCTCCGGGCTACACTCCCAGACCTATTTTATATTTTTTATTTGGAAACTGGGTCTCTTAAGCCAGTGAGGCTGGCTCTGAACAAGCACGATCCTCCTGTTTCTGCCTCCCAAGTGTAGGGATTACAAGCCTGGACCACCATGCCCGGCTCTATTATCATTCTTAATGGCACAAAGTACTTTTATTCTTTTATGTTTTTATTTAGTGCACATATATTACTTTAAAACAAAACGAATCCTTTTTTATGCAGTACTGGGATTTGAAGCCAGAGCCATTCTACCTCCAACCTACACCCCCAGTCCTATTTTTTATTCTTAATTTTTAAACAGGGTCTCACTAAGTTGCAGAGAGCTTTGCTAAGTAGCTGAGGCTGGCTGCAAACCTGCAATCCTCTGTCTCAGCCTCCCAAGTACTAGGATTACAAGTGTGCACCACCATTAAATGCTAAATATTAATGGTAGAGATATCTGGGTATCAGAATTATGGGTAATTCATTTTTTTTGCTTATCTGTTTTTTTAAATTTTTATGCAATAAACACATGTTACTTATCTAAAATTTAAAGAATATTTTACTTTTAAATTCTTAACATATTTAGTGCATGTGGGGTTTTTGTGTGTGTGTGTGTGGTACTGGGGGTGGTACCCAGAGGCTTAATACCTCCGGGCTATACTCCCAGACCTTTTTTTTATATTTTATTTGGAAACAGGGTCTCACTAAGTTGCTGAGAGCCTCACTAAGTAGCTGAGGCTGGCTTCAAACCCGTGCGATCCTCCTGTCTCAGCCTCCCAAGCGCGGGAATTACAAGCGTGCGCCATCACGCCCGGCTAGTGCATGTGGTATTTACTGATCTGAATACATTGCTGTTCTTATATCCACTCTGAGTCTATTTACTAAAATTATATTTACTACAGTATGTTGACAATGGAGATTAGCATATTGGAAAGTTAAGGCTTATATATGTTTGTGCTACATTCTGCCTCTAGATATACCCAGATTTTTTATTTTTATTTTTAATTCCAAAATAGGGTCTTGCTAAGTTGTTGAGGATGGAATTAAACCTAAGGCCTCCTGCCTCAGCCTTCCCTGTCCTGGGATTACAGGTGTGCAACTCTGGGCCCAACTAAGACTTACATTTTTTTTCACATATTCTTCTGCTAAGTTCTTATATTGAATCTAAAAAGAAGAAAAAAAAACCCAAAAACCACTTTGTTCTCAAACTACAATAGAGGCACACAGTACTCCTGCTAAACACTCACCCAGTCACTAGGATTCTTGATCAGACACATAGCTTTTACGATGGAGACCAATGTGTTTGGAAGGTAGTTCAGAGAAAAAGAGCCAAGTCGCCAGCTACTTAGTGTCGTCTTGTCTTGGTAACTGAGGCAGCTGTATGAAACTGCTATTCGTGTCCAATCCTGCCACAGAAAGAAAATTTTCAAGTGGGAAAGCTGATGTACCAAGGGTATAATTACTCTCCCCAAAATTGGGATCATTAAAATAATGTCAGTGGACATAAGGAAGAAAAAGAATCCAAACAAAAGAACTAGAAAAACACAAACCGGACACCAAAAGGGTGTCCTTTATACGATCATATGGAAGATTTTGCAACAGGTCCAAAATCTCTGCAGCTGGAGTGCGAGGTGGCCCAGGCCAGCGGGGCTTACGCAGAAACCAGTCAGAGTGGAAAAAAGCATCCTGCTGCCAAAATCACTAACACAAAGGAATGAAACTGCTGGGGAAAACCCCCAGGAGGAAAGCGTATGACTTCATGGGCTAAATCCCTCTAAATGGAAGTCTAGCTTCCACAGCCCCAAGTAGGATGCGGAGTTAATCCTAAGTAACCCAATTAAGAAAACAAAGCTTTGAAGCGATTGCGTGCGATGGACATCCCAGAGCTGTGTTGGTGTTTTAGGAAACATTCACATGCACATAGCTTTCTGAAACTGTTTGGTTACAGTAAACCACATATGTTCTACCAATTTCAATTCTGGGAGCTGCAAATTTCCAATAGGTACAGATGGCGCTTGGCTGCGTTAGATATTTGGCTAGTTTTGAGTCAGCTGGATTGGTCACAACTGGAAATGTTAATAACACTTTTATTAGACTTTAAGAGTGTAAAAAAAGACCCTGGGTCTTGTTTCTGACTGCCCCCCCCCTTCGTTTATCACATTGTCCAGCACAGGCGAATGATTTTTAATGAGTTGATCAAACAGCCTGGAAAAATGTCAGCAATTTAGTTAGCAATAGAAAAAGGATGGACCCTCAGATTCAAGCAATTAATAGATATAATAAGCAGCATTATTTCCTGGGTAGACCAGCTTCAAAAAGAAAAAAAAAATTTAAGGAAAATTCAGCTCTGTGCTATTTGAAGGGAAAAATGACTTTAATTATAAAGCTTTTTTTATATTTAAAACATAAAGTTTCTAGGTACTTTTCTTATTAACAAAACAAATTGTGTTCATTAGCAGCCTCTGGAAGAAGAGGTGGAGAAAAAGGAGAACAGAAAAATGAAACAAGAGAAAAGAGAAAAGAAAATAAACCTAGATCTGAGAGTCCCGGTGACAGCCACTGTGGACAGTCTTAAGATAAGTATGTCTATATTTCCTTTGCATGTGCAAAATTTCCCCCCAAATACATTTTTTATAGTTTCCTCACTTGAAAAAGTACATTGTAGAGGGGCATGGTGGTACACACTTATAATCCCAGTATTTGGGAGGCTGAGACAGGAGGATCGTGCAGGTTCTAAACCAGTCCCAGCAACTAGTGAGGCTCTCAGTAGTAACTTAGTGAGACCCTGTTTCCAAATAAAATATAAAAATAGGTCTGGGAGTGTATCTCGGAGGTAGAAAGCTCCTGGGTTCCATCTCCAGTACCACACACACACACACACACACACACACACACACACACACATTGTGTGCAAAGTATGGTGGTACACACCTATAATCTCAGTACTTGGGAGGCCAAGACAGGAGAATCGCAGGTTCAAGGTAACTTAGGAACATTTTTTTGCAATAAAAATGCATCTTTTATTGCAAAAAAATTTGAAATTAAAAAGGGCTGGAGGTGTATCTTGGAGGTGGAAAGTTTCTGGGTTCAACTCCCAGCACCAAAACAAAACAAACCAGAAAAAATCAAAAGTACATTGTGTCTTCCTTGGTGCCTTTCTCTGCCACTTTTTCTTCCCTTTTGAACAATTTGGTCCAAGAATCACTAGATCATGGTGTGGTGCCAAGCAAGATAGGCATTCGTGTGTTTGGTGTGAGGGGTAGGGTGGCACAGGGCAGTCTCAATAGCTGAGGCTGTCCGAAAACCTCCGTCCTCCTGTCTCAGCCTTGCAAAGTGTGCACCACCACGCCTGGCTCTGTCATATTTCTTTAATATAAATTTCTAGAAATCCTAGAGATCTGAGTTCAGCTAGGATGAGTCAAAAAGCATTCATTTGAAATTTTCATGTGTCTAAGTTGCCAAACCACCTTTAGAGGCACTAAATTACCCTGGATACCAACAAACATTGACCATTACTTAAGTAAAATAATAAGCGATAGCCAGATATGGTGGCCTATGCTTGCAACCCCACTACTTGGGAGGCTGAGACAGGACGATCGCAGGTTTGAAGACAGCCTCAGCGAACAGTGAGACTCCCTCATTCTAGCAAGACCCAGTTTCAAAATAAAAATAAAATAGGGCTGGGAGTGTAGCTTGGAGGTAGAATACCTCTGGGTTTGACCCCCAGTACCACAAAAAATAAATAAAAATAAAAAATAAAAAAAGATAAGATCCTGTTCAGCTAGAATTCACAACTCCTTAAATGCCCAAGTCAGGCTGGATTCCAGCCCCATCTTAAATGTTTCTCCTTGTTCACATGGTACCTGATATCTAATGCTCTTCACAGTGAATACCACGTGTGGGAGCTGCAAATGGAAGTTTTAAATTTTTAAAATTTTTTATTGATTGATTGATTGATTGATTGATTGCGGATCTGGGGATGGAACCCAGAGGCATTTGACCTCTGAGCTACACCCCATGCCCAATTTTTTATTCTTTATTTTGAAACAGGGCGTCATTGAGTTGAGGAGGGCCTCACTAAGTAGCTGAAGCTGTCCACGAACCGCGATCCTCCACTCTCAGCCTCCTGAATGCTGGGATTACAAGCGTGCGCCACCACGCCCGGCTGCAAATGGACTTTTGAGTCACACTTGTATTTAACTATTAGCTCAGCCCTTCTACTTCTGATATCTCTCTCTCTATCTCCTCTCTCTCTCTCTCTCTCTCTCTCTCTCTCTCTCTCTCTCTCTCCCTCTTCTTATTGAAGAAGATATCTGGAGGATTTATAGAAAAAAATTGAAATAAACTTACTGAAACCACAAGAGATAAGTAGAATTAATGAAGAAATATACTCTTTTCCTAAAAAGGAAAACTTCCCATATTTTGAAAATAGCATTTTTCACAAAATTATCTAGTATTCTGGTCAGAAGACACATAAGGTTGAAAAATTGTTCTATTATTTATCTTACAGAAGTGGAGGAGGGCCAGGTATAGTGGCACCTGCCTATAATTCCAGCATTTGGGAGCCTGAGACAGGAAGATCATAGGCCGAGGCCAGCCTCAGCAATTTAGTGAGATCCTGTTTCAAAATAAAAAATAAGAAGGGCTGGGGATGTAGCTCAGTTTAGAATGCCCCTGAGTTCAGCCTCCAATATCAAACAAAAAGAAAAGAAAGGAATTAATAGAAAGGAGTGGGTAAGAAGGTTTCAAAATGAGAAACAAAAGGAAGGTCCTTGCATTTGTTACATATGGAAAATTATAAAGTTTGCTTACAGAGTGTGATGTGGTCACAGAAATAGATACGCTGACAGAAGTGGTTTGAGAGATTAGCAATAGAGCAAATTACAAGAGCATTTAGTCTCTGGTAAATGCGACCTCTTACATCAATTTGGAGATCATAGGATAAATGGTCTAGGAAAAGGCAAATTGGAAAAACAAAAGCAGGTTTTTTTTTTTTTTTTTGCGGGTCTGGGGATGGAACCCAGGGGCATTTGACCTCCGAGCTACACACCCAGCCCTATTTTTTATTCTTTATTTTGAAACCAGGTCTCACTGAGTTGCGGAGGGCCTCACTAAGTAGCTGAGGCTGTCCGCGAACCGCCATCCTCTGGTCTCAGCCTCCCGAATGCTGGGATTACAAGCGTGCGCCACCACGCCTGGCTCAAAAGCAGGTTTCTACATCTCACCAAACTCCAAAGCAAATCACAGATGGAGTCCATATTTTAATATCCAAAAAATAAAACCCAGCAAGACATTTAAAAATATATGAGATATTACTTATCCGAGTTTAGAATGGAGGCAGCCTTTCCAAGCATACAAGCAGAAGCATAACCGCGTAACATTAAAGATTGATACCTCTGACTACATTGGTATCAGACAAATGAAACTGTTATGTGAGATTATCATTTTTAATTTTAGATAAATTGCCATAATACTAGATGTCAACTACTAAGCCAAGCATGGGAGGGAGGGATAGGGAGAGAATGGGGTGGGGATTGGGTGGGGGCTGACTGGGAAAAGTGTGCATGTATGTCTACAAAAGTATGTATCCTACTATGATGTATGAATACAGTGCACCAATAAAAAAAAATAAAAAATTAAAAAATAAAATTTAAGATTCTGTAGGTTAAGAAAAAAAAAAAAAAACACCATAAAAGATTCTGGGAAGATGGTGGTGGCGGAGATGACAGAGACTTTGGTACTTCCTACATCTCCAAGGAATGACAGGAAACTAGTTAGCAAAAGTGGGACTCGGGCCAACACTAACAACTAAAGCGGATTCTAGGACAGCCCCAGACCCATGTGCAAACAGATGCAGAGGAGCCTCCTACTGCCACCCCCTGCGTCTGCTCTTAGCATCTTTGCAGGAGGAAGCAGAACAGCGTCTGCTGGATCTGAGGATGGCATGAAATAGCTCACTGGAAGAGCTATAAAACACAGCAGACCTCCTCCAGGGCAAAAGCTCAACTGCCTGCCGGGCGTGGTGGCGCAAGCTTGTAATCCCAGCATTGCGGAGACTGGAGGATCGTGGTTCAGGGACAGCCTCAGCTACTTACCAAGGCCCTTCGCAACTCAGTGAGACCCTGTTTCAAAAAATAAAAAAGGGCCGGGCGTGGTGGCGCACGCTTGTAATCCCCGCGCTTGGGAGGCGGAGACAGGAGGTCTCCTGGCGCGCAGGTTCGAAGCCAGCCACGCGAGCTGGCTTAGGAGACCCTGTTTCCAAATAAAAATGTAAAAATAGGTCTGGGAGTGTAGCCCGGAGGTAGAAGGGCTTCCAGGAACCCCAGTACCACCATATATATATATATATATATATATATATATATATATATATATATATATATATATATATATACACACACACACTAATAAATAGGACTGGGGTGTAGCTCGGAGGTAGAATCCCCCTGGGTTCCATCTCCAGTGCCACAAACAAAAAGGCTTTACTGGAAGGGACTTCCCATGGCAACACTAAATCAAAGAAAAACAAGGCTTTTGGTAGCCGGGCGTGGTGGCGCAGGCTTGTAATCCCAGATTTGGGAGGCTAGGCAGGAGGAGGATCGTGGTTTGAGGACAGCCACAGCTACTTAGTGAGGCCTCAAACCTGTCTCAGCCTTCCACATACTGGGATTGCAGGTGTGTGCCACCATGTCCAACTTATTTTTCATTTTGAAACAGAATCTTACTAATTTGCTGAGGCTGGCCTTAAATCTGTGTTTGTCCTTTCTCAGCCTCCCAAGTACTGGGATTATAGGCATGTGCCACCACACCTAGCTTGAATCTTATTTCCTAAAAATCTTTTTTAAAGTTAAGAAGGAAAACTTTAAAGTAAATTTAAGTTTTAAATTTGAATTTGAAATTTTTTTTTTCAGTACTGGGGATTGAATCTAGGGACATTCTACCTCAGAACTATACCCCCAGCCCTATTTTTTATTCTTTATTTTGAAACAAGATCTCATAAAATTGTGGAAGGCCTATGTAGTAGAGACTGGCTGTGAACCTGTGATTCTCTGGTCTTAGCTTTCCAAGTACTTGGATTACAAATGTGCACAATCATGCCCAGAACAGTTTTTTAAATTTAAAAAAAAAAAATCATGGGTCAGGCGTGGTGATATATGCTTGTAATGCCAGTACTTGGGAGGCTGAGACAGGAGGATTGCAGGTTTGAGTCCAGCCTCAGCTACTTAGTGAGGTCCTCTGC
The DNA here is from genome assembly GCF_963383645.1 of Muscardinus avellanarius. NCBI lineage: Eukaryota > Metazoa > Chordata > Mammalia > Rodentia > Gliridae > Muscardinus > Muscardinus avellanarius. The sequence continues at coordinate 15,502,415 of NC_137800.1, read as the reverse complement.
AACTCAGTGAGACCCTGTTTCAAAATAAAGAATAAAAAGTAGGGCTTGGGGTGTAACTTGGAGGTAGAATGCCCCTGGGTTCCATTCTCAGTACCGAAAAATATATATATATATATATATTTATTTATATATGTATATGTATATATATCGTATTGTGATTGAACCCAGGGGCTTTCTACCTCTGAGCTTATTGGCATGCACCACCACGTCTACCTCTGCAAGAGGTTTTTTTTTAATAATGAAAGATACTTCATGGAAAACCCACAGTGGCAAATAAACATATTTTTAGATATTCAACCTTGCTAAGTGTCAGAGAAATGCAAATTCAAGGAAAAATAAGAATGTTGATCAAACTGGAAATGATTACTCCAATGACAATATCTCGTGCTGTGGGTGCGGAATGCGTACTCTACAAGGCTGATGGAAACGCAGTTTGTCATAACTTGCTTGGACAGTAATTTGACAACATTTAATCTGAATAAGTAATAAGGAAATGAATTAAATGAATAATGCTACTATAAGCATTCTTCTACAGGCGTTTTATTGCACAGAAGCTTATAATTCTGTTGAATAAATATTTAGGAGTAGAATTACTGGGTAGAATGAATGATATGCAGATATCCAGCTTTAGTAGATAATGTCAAGCAGTTTTTAAATTCCCTGTCATACTTGCGTCTCTCATTAGAATGTGAATTTCCATTGTCCAGCATCCCTAACAGTACTCGTTATTGTCAGGCTTACTTATGTGTGTATTTGGGGGTCCTGGGGCCTGAAATCAGGGACAGTCTTTCTTCAAGCTACAGCCCCCAATTTTTCTTTGGAAACAGAGTCTCACCACATTGCAGAGGGCCTCACTAAGTTGCAGAGGCTAGCTGGGAACCTGCGATCCTTCTGTCTCAGCCTCCCACATACCTATTTTTTTTTTTTTTTTTTTGGTGGCACAGGGGGTGGAACCCAGGGGCTTTCTACCTCCGGGCTACACTCCCAGACCTATTTTATATTTTTTATTAGAAACAGGGTCTCACTAAGTTGCTGAGAGCCTCACTCAGTAGCTGAGGCTGGCTTCAAACCTGTGCGATCCTCCTGTCTCAGCCTCCCAAGTGCGGGGATTACAAGTGTGCGCCACCACGCCCGGCTCCACATAGCTATTTTTAATTCTAATAGTAGTATAGTTAAGCAGATGTATCTTGTAGAGACTTAAATTCGTATTTTCCTTATTTCTAATGGATTTGTTGGTTATTTAGGATTAGTCTTTTTATGAAGCACCTATTCAAATTTGTTGCCCATTTTTTTCAACTGGATTGTCTTTCTCTTTTTTTGAAAAAATTTTATATTCTTTTATTGGTGTATTACAATCTCGCATTATAAAGTGAATTATAGTAATAGTGACATACATTCGCCGATCACTTGGTGGGCTTTCCCCTCTCCATTTCTCCCCTCACCCTTTCTCATAAAGGGTATTGAGACTGGCATGGATATTCTCACACAAGGATATAATGTCGATGAACGTGATTTCCTCACTGAGCCTCCCTTTCTCCCTTCCCTTCTTCTAGACCACCTCCCTGTCTTCACTGGAGTTTCTCCTCCAGTATCTTGAGTCCCTCTGCCAACTCAGTCACTCCCTAGCTTCTGCGTATCAGAGAACACTTATGACCCTTTACTTTCTGTGACTGGATAAACTCAGTGAATATAACATTCTCCAAGTCCAACCATTTTCCTGAAAATAACATAGTTCTGTTCTTCTTTATTACTGAGTAGAATTCCATTGTGTGTATATTTCACAGTTCTGTAATCCATTCATCTGTTGAAGGACACCTAGATTGGTGTCATAATTTGACTATTAGAAATTGTGCTATGAGCATGGGTATGCACGTATTACTATAATTCTCTGATTTTAGTTCCTTTTGGAAAGATATCCCAGGAGTGGTATAGTTGGATGTCTTTCTCTTTAAAATTACAGAATGGGCTTGGTGTGGAGACATATGCTTGTGATCACAGCACTGGGGAAACTGAGGCAGGAGAACCACAGGTTGTTAGTAAGAAACTCACAGAGTGAGATCCTGTGCAACATAGGGAGATCCTGTTTCAAAATTAAAGAATAAAATAGGTTTGGGGGTGCAGATCAGAGGTAGAATGCCCCTGCGTTCCATCTCTAGCTCTCTGGCATCACACAAATAAATAAATAAATAAATAAATAAATAAATAAATAAATAAATGACTTCTTGGGTGGTCCATTCTGAATGGTGGAATTATGAGCGATTATATATAATGCTTTTATGCTCCTCCCTTCCTTTCTTCCTTTATGTACTGGGAATTGAACCCAGGACATTCCATCTTCCAGCTCTTTTTATTTTGAAGCAGGGCCTCACTAAGTTCCATGGCTGGCCTGAAATCCATCATCCTCCTGTCTCAACCTCCCAAGTACTGGGATTATAGGCGTGTGTCTCTTCTTCTTCTTCCTCCTCCTCCTCCTCCTCCTCCTCCTCTTCCTCCTCCTTTGATATACTGGAGATTGAACCCAGTAACGTTCTACCTCTGACTACACCCCCAGATCTATTTTATTTTTTATTTGGAAACTAAGTTGCTGAGGTTGTCCTCAAACCTGTGATCCTCTGTCTCCACCTCCCAAGTACTGGGATTCCAGCCATGCACCACCATGCTCGGCTATGATTACATATTGCTTCAAGAAACTTATATATTGCACATGTCTAATGAACAAAAGCAATGGTTCTTGCAAAAGATACTGTCTGGGGAATAAAGCTTGAATGTTGAACTGTTAAATTTATGCAATATTTGGGTGATTTATAGAAGTGATTCTCAAACTATTACAAGGTGCTCTATAGTTAAAATTGAAAAATAGTGCCCTTTTCCAATTTGAAATGGTTTCATTTATTTTGTTAATGACTTAGAACCAAGCTTAGAACATCAAGCTCTCAACCTATATACACGCCAATAAATTATTAATATGCCAAGTAGTATCCAGTAAAATTAAGAGTTATGAGGGATTTCTGAGCCAAAATTAGGGCAATATCACTCCTATATCAAGAAGAATTTCTGCTTCCACTCCCATCAGAACTCTTATTAAGGTAGCATCTTCTAAAAATAAAAGTGTTTCCATCCCGATAAATCAAAAATTAAATTTCTCTTACTCTGAATAATTATCATATATTAAATTAAAGAACAACTGTACCCAATAGCATATACCATAACAAGGAATTAAAATATGATAGCTGTCCTGAAAAACACGCCATCCATTTGGATAAATAAATTAAGCTGATATGGTTTGTCCACAGAAAGGATCAGGCACTGAAAGCTTGGATTCCAATGTAACAGTATTAAAGGGTGAGGGTCTTTAAAGAGATGGGCCCAAAGGGAAGGTAACTAAGTTATGGGGCTCAACCCTCATGAACCGACTACTATGAGCTCCCAGGATAATCTGGCCTAGTGAGGCTGGACTAGTTCCCTCCATAGTGGGTGGTTCTAAAGTGAATCTGACGTCCTCAGCTTGCTCTCTCCTTTCTCTCCCACGGTGTGATCTCTCCCGCACACTCCGGCACATGCTTCTATTGTTCAGTGGCATCTGCCACCATGTACCACTGGCAGTCCCCCCGCCCCCACCAGAGGCCAGCCCCATGCTGTCTGGATATCCTGGCAAGCGGAGTACTGAGCTTCACAAGCCTATTTTCTTTATCCATTACTCAGCATCAGGTGTTTTGTGATAGCAACACAAAATAGATGAAGAAACAAGCCATTATGACAATAACGAAATTCACGCTAATATATAGTTGCTGCATATTAGAAATGGATTTAAGGGAGGCCACAAATAAAACTCATGAGATCAAAAGTAACTCAGTACAGAGATTTACTTCTGCACAGAGGGGTGCAGGCACACTGAGCGGGCAGTCCGATACTCTTTTTTTCCCTAAGGTGAGGGCCGCTATACCGTTCTCCAATGGCTGGAGTATGACTTTCACGATCTAATCTGGTTGGCTAGTTTTCACTGGGTGGATTTTACAAAAGTGAAACGCAAAACCAGTATATCCAAGAGTGGAAGTATAGATACATATAAAAAAGTTACAAAATAGATGCCTAAGCTACACTTAAAAAACTGGAAGCCTGCTAGTTTTTATGTGAGCTTGTAACTTTGACAGAAAAGACTGCTTTTCTTTCTTACATGTTGGGAGCTAAAGAAAACATTTAAAAATAGGATAAAAATCACGAAAGAAAGCCTAACACAACAGGAACATAAACTTGGGTAAGTATTTTTTTTCTCATTATTAGGCCTTTACTTTTTGCGGATCTGGAGATGGAACCCAGGGGAATTCAATTTCCAAGCTGCCCTATTTTTTATTCTTTAATTTGAAACAGGTCTCACTAAGTTGTGACGGGCCTCACTAATTAGCTGAAACTGTCCGCGAACTGTGATCCTTTGGTCTCAGCCTCCGGAATGTGGGATTACAAGCATGCACCACCACGTCCGACTTCCTTAAGCATATTGACCTGCAGTAGATGTTACACCATAAAGGCTGCAAGAGTTTTTTGTTTTTGGGTTACTTTTATGGCTGTACTGGGGGGGGGGGATGGAACCCAGGAATACCCCAGCCCCTATATTTTATTCTTTATTTTGAAACAGGGTCTCACTGAGTTGAAAGGGCCTCACTAAGTAGGAGCTGAGGCCGATTTTGAACCATGATCCTCCTATCTCAGCCTCCCAAATGCTTGATTACAAGTGTGAGCCACCACACCCAGCTAAGAGCTTTTAAATATAACTGGGTATGGTGGTGCATGCCTGAAACCCCATCTACTCATGAGGCTGAGCAAGAGGATTGAAAGTTCCAACCTGGCTTGGTAAACTTAGTGAGACCCTGTCTCAAAAAAATATATATATATATTATTTTAGTACTGGAGATTGAACCCAGGAGCATTCTACCTCTGAGCTACATTCCCTGACTGATTTTTTTATTCCTTACTTTGAAACAGGGTCTCACTAAGTTGCAGAGGGCCTCAGTAAATTGCTGAGGCTGGCCATGAAGCTATGATCCTCCTGTCTCAGCCTCCCAAGTACTGGAATTACAAGCATGTGCCACCACACCAAGTTTTCAAAATAAAAATTTTAAAAAGGGCTGGAGTGAACCTTAGCGATAAAGCACCTGCTTGGCATATACAGAGCCCTGAATGGACTCTCTAGTACCACACACACCAAAATATTTTAATCTAAACATATACTCCTTCTTATTCTCATGATTGTGGTAAATCAATGGCCTTAGGATGATCTTAAAGCTCTAATTTGTGAGGCAATCTTTTTCCTGCTGGCATGCTATCTCTGCATCTTATTTATACACACAATCTTGCCTTCTTTTGTCCTTATATAATCTGGAAAATAACTCAAAGAAGAACCCTTACAATGTTATTAAAAATTAATTCCCAGTGATGGCTCTCAGTGATTCCAAATTCCACACAGCAACTTGCAAATGGTTTTCATAAATGTTACATTATGATGTTGACACTGAATATTTCAAAAGAGCTATCCCACAATATAAGACCAAATAAGCTTGGGGTGTCAAGGAAGGTGGCAGAGTAGGAGGATCCAGGAATCTGTCTCTCCACCAGGACTAAAGGCAGAATCTGTCCCATGGGAGTGTTTTGGAATTCTGTAGTCTATTCCAAGGCCCGCCTCTTCCAGGGGGAGGGACCAGTAAATAGTGGCTTCTTTTGATCAGTTTCAGACTAACAGTAACAACTATACATTTTCCCACTCCCAGGCTATGGCAAGCAGATATGATGTTCCCAGGGTGGATTGCAGGAGCCAGAGCAGGCAAAAGGACTTTCATCTCCAAATGTCAGGCCTGTGCATTTTGACACTGCTGTCTCTGATCACAGAGAAGCAGACAGAGGCAGGCAGTGTCCCATTCCACCACCACACCACCGTTGCTTAAAACTTCTCCATGAGCCAGGCATGGTGGTGCATGTGTGTAATCCCACTACTTGGGAGGCTGAGACAGGAGGATCACAGGTTTGAAGCCAGCACCAGCAACATAGCACAGCTCTCGGCAACCTAACAAAACCATGGTTTGTTTATTTATTTATTGTGGTACCAGAGATGGAATCCAGGGACATTGTACCTCCGAGCTACACCCCCAACCTTGGTTTTGTTTTGTTTTTTAGCCTTTTAAATTTTTTTTTTTTTTTTTTTTTGGTGGTACTGGGGTTCCTGGAAACCCTTCTACCTCCGGGATATACTCCCAGACCTATTTTTTAAAATATTTTTATTTGGTCTCTTAAGCCAATGAGGCTGGCTTCGAACCTGCGCAGTCCTCCTGTCTCCACCTCCCAAGTGCTGGGATTACAAGCGTGTGCCACGACGCCTGGCTAGTCTTCTTAATTTTTGAAACAGGGTTTCGCTGAGTTGAAAAGGGCCTTGCTAAGTAACTGAGGCTGTCTGTGAACCACGATCCTCCAGTCTCTGCCTCCTGAATGCTGGGATTACAAGTATGCGCCACCATGCCCTGCCTGAAACTATGGTTTATTCTTTTTTTTTTTTTTTTTTTTTGGTGGTACTGGGGGTGGAACCCATGGGCTTTCTACCTCCATGCTATACTCCCAGACCTATTTTTTATATATATTTTTAGAAAGAAGTTCTCATTAAGTTGCTGAGAGCCTCACTAAGTAGCTGAGGCTGGCTTCAAACCTGTGTGATCCTCCTGTCTCAGCCTCCCTAGCGCGGGGATTACAAGCGTGCACCACCACACCTGCCTGAAACTATGGTTTAAAATAAACAAAATAGGGGACTTCCAGGACGATAGAGACCCCAGGGAAGCAGCACATACCAGTCCTGCTGACACCCGATCCTCATTGCCTTGGCAACAGGGTTCTACAAAGCCAGAAAATACTACTGGTAGAGAAATAACATGATGGGTACAAGGCTGGAAGAAAAGAAACGTTAGAAGACCAATCAGGAAGAAGAAGAGAAAGCCACCTGCCTTGCAGCAGTGGGTGTCACAGTGGTGCCATCTTACCTCACTGCACCTGAATCCAGAGACAAACAGGAAAACAGTCAAGGGTCTGAAGTGTGCAGCTGCAGAACATTGGAGTTGTGGGCCATCAGATCTTCCTGTACAAACACTGGTGGCAGCTTCCAGTGGTGGGGGCTGAGCTTGCTGTGCCTTCCCGGGATCCAGAGCACCAGAGGGGAAACCCACCTGCCTTGTGGCTGCAGCCACCATACAAGCACCATCTTACTTTGTTGCACCTGAATTCAGGGACAAACAGGAGGGCAACAAGGGACCTGAAGTGGGCAGCTGTGGATCATCGGAATTGTGGGTTATCCATTTTTCCTGCGCAAACATTGACTACAACTTGCAGCAGTGGCAGCCGAACTCACCACACTCTCCAGAGATCCAGACCTGCACACAAAAACACCATAAGAGAAGCTGTGGTACTTGCAGGAGCACACCCAGCATGGCACCCCCAGGGACTCGCACAGCTGCAATAAACACCCTGGGTCTGAGACTTTGCAGTTCGACCTGGCAAAGGTGGGGTTTGAGTCTAGAACTTAGAGCAATGGCAGCCAAGCTTACCACGCCTGCCATAGATCCAGAACAGTGCATAGCAACACCTTAAGTGAAGTCAACATCCTCACAGGAGAGCACTCAGTGCGGTGCCCCCAGGGACTTGCGCAGCTGTGATAAACTCCCTGGGTCTGAGACTTTGTGGTTCAGCCTGAAGAAGGTGGGGATGGAGTCTGCTGTTAGACACAGCAGAGGCTCAGACAGACTCAGGGTCTGCACCAGTGAAAAGTGTGGGGGTAGACCTACGCTTAACACTAGACCCCACTAGTAGGATCTCTGGGATCACCACAGACCACCCAATTGTGGTAAATGGGGAGAAGTCAGACCAGACAAGCCCTAGCTGTGGAGAACAGAGACTCTTACATTGAGTTTGGTCTCAGAGGCATCCACCACCTACAGAGGTAGGGAGAGACTGAGACTCCACATCTATAGAAAGCATGGAGGGTGATCTGCACTTAACTCTAGATCCAGCCCCATTAATACCGGTCACCTGAATAGACTGAGAAAGACTCAGAGAACCAGGCTTGTAGCAAGAAAGGTGCTGGTGGCACTTGGTGTCTCCATAGAGAGAGATTGCAGAGGCCCAGTCTGTTGGGTATTTATATATTTGTAGAGTTGTATTAATTTGTTGTTGGTGGGTTTTTTTTTCTTTTAACTATTGAATATAACAGAACTTGCCCTTGGATATACCAGCTGACACCTAGAGACTGAGAGAAATCTATCTAGAGCAACAGATACAAATTTGTGAAATCATGAAAAGGAGAATAACAAGGAAGCAATGATCTCCCACAATAATGGAACCTGACAACACAGAATTGCAGGGATCTCTAGAAGGTCAAATCAGGAATGTAACTGTAGAGATAATATAGGGCTTCCGAAAAGAATTTAGAGAGTCTAAAAGAAATAAAGATGCAATCATTGAAGTGAAAGTATCAATTCAAACTATAAACAATTGATCAGACCACATGGAGAATAGAATCTTGCTCCTAAAAGATGATCACTCCAAAAACATCTGTGGTGATCCCTCAGAAGAACAGGAATGAATTTACCATATGATCCAGCAATACCACTTATGGGTCTATCCAAAAGAAAGGAAACCAAGCCACCAAATAAATGTATGCATATCTGTGTTCATAGCTGCACAATTCACCATTGCCAAACTATGGAACCAACCAAGATGTCCATTAACAGATAAATGGACTACAAAACTATGGGATATGTACACAATGGAATTTTACTCCGCCAAAAAGAAAAACACAATTATGTTGTTTACAGGGAAATGTATGGAACTGGAGGACAATATGCTAAGTGAGATTAGTCAGTCACAAAAGAAATTGGATGCTCTCCCTAATATGAGAAAGCTAGGAAGAAAATGGGTCATAGGAGGAACTCTAGATGAAAAAGGAGATTCTATAAATGAGCAATAAGTTGACCTAACTGAGGGCATGGGAGGGGAGGAAGAAGTAAATTCTCTCTAATGTTTATGATGTACTTTAACAAACATATCAATGTCAATCACTAAGCCAAACATGAGGAGGAGGGAGGGGGAGGAAATGGGGTGGAAACTGGGTGAGGGCTAATTGGGCTATGTATGCATTTTGCCTCCACTATCTTGTACCCCATTAAAATGTATGATTATAATGCATCAATAAAAAATAAAATAAACAAAATAATAAAAATAAGGCCAGGAGTATAGCTTGAAGATAGAATACTCCTGAGTTCAATCTCCAGTACCACAAACAACAACAACAACAACAACAACAACAACAAACCTCTTTAGCTGGAGCAGCTACCAGGTAATTTAAAGAGATGTTTAAAAAATCCAGTACTTGGGAGGCTGAGACAGGAGGATCTCAGGTTTGCAGTCAGCCTAAGCAATATGTGAGGGTTTTTTCTAATGGACAAAATAGACAACATAAAAGAATAGATGGACAATGTAAATACAGATGGAATCCTAAGGAAGAGCTGAAAATGAGATTTTAAAAATATGCCAACAGAAGGGAAGAATCAATAGAGGTATCAGGAGACTGATCATGGCTGAAGAATAAAAAGTTTCTGATCTTGAGGATATATCAATAGAAACATCCAAATGGAAAAGCAAGGAGAACAAAGACTGAAAAACAGAACTCAATATTCAAGGTCTGCGGAACAACTATGAAAAGTATAACATATGCATAATGGAATATCAGAAGGAGAAGGAAAGGAAGGAAGAAAGAAAACATTTGAATTAATAACTACTATAGATTTCATCAGATGACTGTGAGACACCGAGCCATACCAAGTGACCAGGAAGTTCAGAAAATATAAAACCACATAAATGGCAGAAGAACTAGAAATCCACACCCGTGTGTATTATTTTTAAGCTTCAAAAATAAAAGAGAAAGAAGAGAGAGAGAGGACCCCTTACCTATAGAGGAACAAAGAGATAAATTACATCCTACTTTCCCTCAAAAACCATGAAAGCAAGAAGGGAGTAGAGTGAAATATTTAAAATGCTAAAAGAAAAAGGTCACCAACTTAGAATTCTGTAGAATTATCCGGCAAACTTAGCTTTCTAAAGTGGAGGAGAGGTAAATATTCTCAGACAAACAAAAATTGAGAGATCTGTTGTCAGTAGACCTACCTTGCAAGAAATTTTGAATGAAGTTCTTTAGGTTTTTTAGGGGCAATCAAAATGATGTAAAACCTTTTATTGTTCCTATTCTCTCTCTCTCTCTCTCTCTCTCTCTCTCTCTCTCTCTCTCTCTCTCTCTCTCTCTCTCTCTCTCTCCCTCCCTCTCTCTGTCAGCTACACCACCAGCCCTATTTTATATTTTTACTTTGAAACAGAGTCTTGCTATGTTGCTGAGTAAGCTGCTGAGGCTGGCTTTGAATCTGCAATCCTCCTGTCTCTGCCTCCCAAGTACTGGGATTACAAGTGTGTGCCACCATGCTCAGCTTATTGTTCTTATTCTTAATTGATCTAGCAGGTAAATTTGTTCAAAATAATAGAATAACTATGTACCTGACTATGCATGCATATGCTTATACATGTGCTTTCATAAGTGAACTTAGGGATACAGGGATACAAAGGACAAAAGGCTCCATCCCCTGGAGGGAGGAACACCGAATCCTCACACAGCAGAAGGGATGGGAGGGCACCTCCTTCTGCCTCAAGCCCTTTTACAAAGGTGCTAATCCCTTTCATGAAGGCACAACCCTCATAACTGATCACCTTCTAAAGACAGTACCTTTTACTATGGTTGCATTAGAGACTAAATTTCAACATGAATTTTGGAGGGAACACCATCATTCAAACCCTAGCACATTTCAGTGTATTTTAATCTTCATTATACCACTTGTGAAGAATGCAAAAACAAAACAATAGTTACATTCACCTTCTCACCTGTTCCTTGAAACCTTCCTTTATGTTATAAACTATAATACATCATTATTTTTCATTAAGTATTTAGTTGACTTTAAAAGCATTTAAGAAACTTAAAAAATATTCCTTTATATTAACCAGTGTTTCCAGCCCTTCCAATGCTCATTGTTTCTTTTTATTAATCTGAATTTCTATATGGTACCATTTTTCTCCAGCCTGAAGAACTTCCTTTGGAATTTTCTTATAGTACAAGTTTGTAGGCAACAAATTATTTCAACTGTGTTCTCTTATCTGAAAGTGCTGTATTTTGCCTTCATCTTTTTTTTAAGACCATACTTTGTTAGTAAAATTTTTGGATTGCACAGAGATTTATTTCTTGCAGTTCTGGATGCTAGGAATTCCAAGGCCAAAGGCTGGCAGTGGGTGAAGTCTCTTTTGCTGTGACAAGCCATGGTGTAAGGTAGAAGGGAGCTAGAGAGAAAGAGAGGGGGGGAGAGGAAGAAGAAGAAGAAGACGAAGAAAAAGAAGAAGAAGAAGAAGAAGAAGAAGAAGAAGAAGAAGAAGAAGGAGGAGGAGGAGGAGGAGGAGGAGGAGGAGACGACCAAATGCATCCTTGTATGAGGAATTTATTCCCACAGTAGCAGAATTAATTCCTGAGACCAGAACCCTGATGTAGTAACCACCTCTCAAAGGGCCTGCCTTTCAACACTGTTGCATTGAAGATTAATTTTTTTTAACAAATAAACTAGTACTTTTTTTTTCTCTTAGTGGATGTTGTAGAATTTGCAAAATATATTTACAATGAATGCAAGGCCAAGTCCACAATAACACTGTATCTCTTTGTGGGTGGTGTGGGTACTGTTAAAACAACAATCATTCTAATTTCTCCTGCCTATCCTTTGCATAACTGCTGGGATTGATTTCACATAAAAAAGCACTTAAGTAAGCATAAGCTTACATATCCACGCACATAGTTAAGCAGAGCATAGTGTTATAGTCTACTTAGTGTTGCTATAATAGTTGTTATAGCATTTGGCAGGCTCCAGAGCTTTGGGCTGGAGGTGAAGTGGAGCATCCTGGAAAAGAAAGTGTCCTGGAGCAAAGCTGCCCTCCTCAGGGCAACTGGGGGAGAGAGAGAGAGAGAGAGAGAGAGAGAGAGAGAGAGAGAGAGAGAGAGAGAGAGAGAGAGAGAGAGAGAAGAAGAAGAAGAAGAAGAAGAAGAAGAAGAAGGAGGAGGAGGAGGAGGAGGAGGAGGAGGAGGAGGAGGAGGAGGAGGAGGAGGAGGAGGAGAAGGAGAAGGGGAGAAGAGGGGAGGGAGGGAAGGGAAGGGAAGGGAAGGGAAGGGAAGGGAAGAGAAGAGAAGAGAAGAGAAGAGAAGAGAAGAGAAGAGAAGAGAAGAGAAGAGAAGAGAAGAGAAGGGAAGAGAAGAGAAAGAGGAAGAGGTGAGGGGCAAGATTTAAGTCCCTGAGCACACATCCCCGAGGACCTACTCCCTTCAAGTAAGTCCTGTCTCTTTTCTGGCCACTCCCGATAGTCCATTTAAATGATGACTCTATTGATGGATCAACCCACTGATGGATGAGATCAGAGCCCTCATGGTCCCATCACACCCCTAAAACCCACTGGTACTTTCTCATTGTCTGGAATCTGGTAGCAAACAGGGTGTAAGTGCCCAGATTCTTCTGTGAGGCTTCGAGAACACCAGGAGGTCAAAAGATGTGGAATCACAAGGTGTGGTACTGCCCTTCTGTGTCCTAAGATCCCAGCATGAACCCTAAGAGAAATGTTTAGGTAAGGCCACTCAAAGTTAAGAAGCTGGCTAGAAAATAGCCACAAATACCCGGGCAAGAGTGGTGGTGTATGCCTATAATCCCAGCACTTGGGTGGCTGAGGCAAGATTCTGGACCACAGGTTAAAGGCCAAACTCAGTAACTTATTGAGATTCTGTTTCAAAATGTAAAAGGGAGGGTGGGCTTGGAGTGTAGCTTGGAGGTAGAATGCTTCTGGGTACTAAAGGGGAAAGGTAGCCACAAATCTTACCTGGCCAAAAATCAACTATATTTGGTTGGCATCAAAATACACCCAGAGTTCCCTTATTTATCTCCTCAGTTTAAAATCTTAACTTATAATTGCTATTCGAAAGAAGACTACAGAACTAAAGATTCAAGAATAAGTGTGCAGGGATTACTCCATGCCTAGATTAAAATCAAGTTTTAAGGATCTGAGTAAGGGGGAGGTTTTACAAATTTCCATAACTCTTTTTTTTTCCTTTAATACTGGGGCTTGGACCCAAAGTGCTCTACCACTGAGAGTCACCCCCTCCACCCCTCAAAACTTTTCCTCTTAAATTTGAAGACACGGTCTCACAAAGTTGCCCCAGGTTGCCCTTGAACTTGTGATCCTCCTGCCTCAGCTTCACCAATCACTGGAATTATAGGCATGCACCTGCACCTCTGCACCCAACTCCACTACCCTCTTTTAAAAATTATTATTTAAGAGAATATAAGAAGGTTATTTAGGAAAGTGGGAGCACAGTTTAAGAGATGGCCATGCTAAAGGGTTACCTTTCAGAGAAAGGCTCTGGACTGGCCCCCTTCCAGAAGTGGAAAATGGCCCACAATTCTTACAAGTAAAACAAGAACTTGAACATTAATGGATTTAATGGCACTGGTGCTTAGCACGACATGTGCACCTTTGTGGTTGCGCACTTAGATACCTCTGTCTAAAACTAGTACACGAATTCACCACAAACTTTAGGATTATTTGTAAATTATTATAATTAGTGTGCATTTTATAAATTGTCATAATAATCTGAATATATTAATACTTAAAAGGTATATATACCTAATTATTTAATGCATATATTTCTAATTATTTAAATGATTTATAATTTCTCATGTATATAGGTGTACAGCAGCTGGGTGTGATAATTCCAGTATTTGGGAGGATAAGACAGGAGGACTGCAGGTTCAAAATCAGCCTCAGCAATAGTGATACTCTCAGCAACCTAGCAAGACCCTGTTTCAAAATAAAAAGACAGGCAGAGGGTATAGCTCGGAGGTAGAATGCCCCTGGGCTCAATCCTCAGTACTACCCCAAATAATAAATAAATAAATAAATGATAAAAATAATATAGCAGTTTTTTTTTTAAAACAAACTAAAATCAACTTGGAATTTTTTATTTCTTGGCTTTAAATTGCACTGATGGCAACAGAAGTTGGTAAGATTTCGTGCTGTATAGAATTTGTATTAAAAATTGTATTAAAAATTGTAATACTCAGAACTTACTTTTTGGTACATTTATCCTATTCAGAAAATTAAAAGCCGGGCGTGGTGGCACACACTTGTAATCCCCGCGCTTGGGAGGCTGAGACAGGGGGATCGCACAGGTTCGAAGCCAGCCTCAGCTACTGAGTGAGGCTCTGAGCAACTTAGTGAGACCCTGTTTTCAAATAAAATATAAAATAGGTCTGGGAGTATAGCCCAGAGTTATAAAAGCCCCTGGATTCCACCCCCAGTACCACACACACACACACACACACACACACACACACACAAATAAAAATAAAAAATAAAAAAGGAAAATTAATAGTGCTGTTTTCTTATTATAGCTGAGACATCCTCCTTTTCCTCCTTCTTCTCCTCCTCCTCCTCCTCCTCATTATTATTATTATTATTATTATTATTATTATTATTATTACTGTTGCTTTCTTCTCTCAAATGGAAAGCCAGTCTGGAGTTTTGCTAAGAGTGGCACTGATTGCTATAGAAGTCCTAGGCCAGACGCCAACTCTGGGGGTCCCACAAGTAGTTCAGGCCACCAGCCCTAAATGCCAAACACAAACAGTAATGGTGAAAGCAGAAAGGGACTTTAGTCAGCATAGCTATGCTAAGAGGACAAAGGGACCTGAGTTCCCAGCCCTGACTTAGGGGAGAGACAATGACCTAAGCGTTCAGAGTACATAGATAGACAAGGGGGACCAGAAAAATGCACAGAGTATTGGTCAAAGTGTGGTCTGGTTGAGGATTATCTCCAGGCTGGTTGGGCAGGGTCTTCCAGGAAGCTATAAGATTGCTGTTGCCAGAAAGGGTAGCTCCACTCATCACAGGGCATTTATGCATCATGCCTGCCCTCCTGGAATTCCTTGTGGCTCTGAGTAAAGAAGACAGATACAAACGGAGGGGAGAGATGCCGGTTTGTTTACATTTGCAGGCTCAGGTGAAGAGTCAGTGTTTCAGAAAGAGCAGCCTCTCAATCCTTGTTACAGTTCTGGTTAGAGATCATGCAAATCTCACAATTATTTTTTCCGATGGTCAGGCGTCTGTAACATATAAAACCTTCGCTTAGGTCAGTGACTTGGGCATCTTTTAGGCTCCCACAGTGTTCAGCAAAAATACGTTCTACATTTTTAGTGTAAAATAAATGTTTGTTGGAGAAACCAGTGAATAATGGCAAAACAACCTTGAAATATGGGTGGATTTAGGCAAGATCAAAAGCACCAAAGCAAATGCTAAGCTTGACCATCCCTCCAGCCAAGCCCCAGACTTTGGAGCTGAGTTAAGCTAGGAGAGCCGCTTAGACCCCCGGGAGATTTCTACATGGGTCTGGACTCAACCCTCTGCATTCCTTCTTAAACTTCTTCCGGATCTCGCCCGGGCTGAGTACCACCACCGCTTCGCTATCTCTCCACCATCCCAGCCCGGCACCTCCTATAGGCAGCCTTAGGCACCTAAGCAGCTCAGGGATGCCCGCTGGGCTCCTGCGCATGCTCCCTAATCTGACCAGGGTCACACTGGAGCCCGCAAGAACGTAGATCCACTCTCCGGAGTTTCCAGGCGACCCTGAATCGTCGGCGCGGAAGCACCAGAGCGGACACAGAGGCAACCGGGAGCCTGGCGGCGAGGGCTGCTCGCAAAGCCCGGAGCGCGGAGCCCTCCGTTCCGCTCCGCTCCGCGCGCCGTGCGTCTCCGCGCATGCGCAGTGGCTTCGGAGGCGGCGGCGCCCGAGTCTAGGGCCGGAAGATCTGGCCGCGTTTAGACAGAAGGTTCGCAGGCTCCCGGGTCATGTCGGCCCAGGGTGACAGCGAGTTCCTGGTGCAGCGAGCCCGGGAGCTGGTGCCCCAGGACCTATGGGCAGCCAAGGCGTGGCTGATCACCGCCCGCAGCCTCTATCCCGCTGACTTTAACATCCAGGTGAGGTCGGGCGCGGCGTGGAGGCGCGCACGCCCCCGGGGCCGCCCCCCGGCTCCCCGCGCTCCTCCTCCAGCCTCTTCCCCACGCCCGCCGAGGTCGCGGACCCCCCGAGGTCGGGGCTGCAGGGGGCCGCGGTCCCTTGGGGTGTGTGATGTTACCCGGCCTAGACGGCCGAGATCCAGGGAAGGCCACTCGCCCGGCCATTCATCACGATGGCAGCCTTTTGTTCGGCTCTTGCCACTTTCGAGACGTGACCCACTTAATCCCAGGAGCTGAGCGCGGGGAGTGAGCCCAGGGCCGCTCTCCTCCGCCCCGGGTCCCCGGGTGGAGCCTCGGCCTCGCAGGTCCTCCCTCCCCGGGGCCTGGACGGGTGCTGACGGGGACCTGCCGTGTGTTGCAGTATGAGATGTACACCATCGAGCGGAACGCGGAGAGGATCGCCACGGCCGGGCGGCTGCTCTACGACATGTGAGTGCCTGCCCCAAGCCCCCCGGCCGCGCAGTGGGCTTGGTTTCTGTCTGTGCAGAGGGTCGTTGGGGAGAGGTCTTCAGGTGTGCCTACATCCCCTGGTACTCAAAGCTTACTTAGACACGAGGGCGAGGCCTTCCCTTAATCGCTGGTGCCTGATTCTTATTAAAACTTTTCATTTCATTTCATTTCATTTTATTTATTTTGTGGTACTGGGGGTGGAACCCAGAGGTTTCTAACTCAGACTATACTCCCAGACCTATTTTATATTCTTTTATTTGGAAACAGGAAAAAGTTGCTGAGAGCCTCACTGAGTAGCTGAGGCTGGCTTCGAACCTGCATGATCCTCCTGTCTCAGCCTCCCAAGCGCGGGGGGGAATTACAAGCCTGCGCCACCATGCCAGGCTTCATTTTATTTTGGAAATATACCCCCCGCATCGCAAAAGTTCAGGCAGTCCTTAAGTCAGAAGAGAAGGAAAAGTGAAAGTCCTTCCTAAATTAATCAGCTAAGTTTTATAGGTATATTTATCCATCTCTACACAGTGCATTTAAATTGCGGAGGGGCTAGGACAGGTCACCAAAGTTACTGATTCTCAGGTCTTCTCCCACCGGGATGGGCTCCTCTCCCTGTGTGTAGAGGCTCACTTCACTGTTTTTCATGCCTTTTAGAATACAGGCATTTGTTGTTGGTGCATGGCAGTTAGACATCGTAGTGAGGTTCAGAGCCATACAGACTTGCCCACAGGTCTGGGTGTGGACGCTGCAGGTCCCACGTGCTCTCAGTAGTCAGATTGGTAGTGACACCTTCCTACGTGGGCACAGCATAATGTGAATTGCTCCTTGCGCCCATTCTTCCTTTTACACTCCTCACTTTCTCCCACTGCTCTCTGACCACTCTCCTCCATTAAGACCCTTTTTGTTTTCTATTTTTTTTTTTTTTTTGAGCTCCCACGTAGGAGAGAAAACATTCAACCCTTGACTTCCTGGGACTGGAAGTGTAATATTCTGTAGCTCTGTACACATAATGTTGTTGGTCTTTATGATTGAGTAAAATTCCATTGTGTGTATATACCACGTTTTGTTTTCATTATCCATTCATCTGTTGACAGACACCTAGGCTGGTTCCATATATTAGCTATTAGCTATTGTGAATGGCGCGGCTATAAACCTGGATATGCATGGAATAGTTCAGTTCTTTTGGAAAGACACGAAGGAGTGGCGGTATACCTGGGTCTTACGGGGGTTCCATTCCTAGTCCTTTTTTTTTGTTTTGTTTTTGTTTTTGGTACTGGGGATTGAACCCAGGGGCATTCTACCTCCAAACTACAACCCCAGCCCATTTTATTTTTTGTTCTTTTTCTTTTTCTTTTTAGTGGTACTGGAGTTCCTGGAAACCCTTCTACCTCTGGGCTACACTCCCAGACCTATTTTTATTCTTTTTTATTTGGAAACAGAGTCTCTTAAGCCAGTGCCGCTGGCTTTGAACCGGCGTGATCCTCCTGTCTCTGCCTCCCAAGCGTGGGGATCGTGGGGATTACACACGTGTGCCACCACACCCGCCTTATTTTTTGTTCTTTGAAACCGGGTCTCACTATGTTGCTGAGACTGTCCTTGAATCTGCAACCCTCCTGTCTCAGCCTCCCAAGTACTGGGATTACAGGTGTGCTCCACCATGCCTGGCTCCACTCCTAGTCTTTTGAGGAACCTCCATACTGACTTCTGTTATTTTAAGTTTTGGTCTATTATCAAATTACTTTTCAAAAAGACTATCCCAGTGTATATTTCCATAAATGATGTTTAGGAGTGCCATTTCTCCCACACCCTTGTCAACATTGGGTATTATGAGTCTCTCTCTCTTTCTCTCTCTCTCTCTCTCTCTCTCTCTCTCTCTCTCTCTCTCGTGTTGCCCATTCTTATTTTCTTTTTGGATATTTATAGAATCTGTCATTTTAATTCAATGCATTCATTTTAAAAACAGGTTTGTGAATTTCCCAGATCAGCCGGTGGTATGGAGAGAAATCAGCATTATTACCTCAGCATTAAGAAATGATTCACAGGATAAACAAACCCAATTTTTAAGAAGTAAGTATAGAGTAATGTCTTAATGATGTTTAATTATCATTTCTAGAATACTAAATCATAGAGGGAAGTTTCACTAGAAAGTCATATCTGTGGTATTAGTGTGTGTGTGTGTGTGTGTGTGTGTGTGTGTGTGTGTGTGTGTGTAGTACTAGAGATTGAATGCAAGGGCATTCTACTTCTGAGCTATATATCCCCAGCCCTATTTTTTTTTTTTTTTTATGGTACTGGGGGCGGAACCCAGAGGCTTTCTACCTCCGGGCTATACTCTCAGACCTATTTTCTATTTTATTTGGAAACAGGGTGTCACTAAGTTGCTGAGAGCCTCACTAAGTAGCTGAGGCTGGCTTTGAACCTGTGTGCTCCTCCTGTCTCAGCCTCCCAAGTGCGGGGATTACAAGCGTGTACCACCACGCCCGGCCCCAGCCTTATTTTTTATTCTTTATTTTGAAACAGGGCCTCACCACCTAGCTGAGGCTGGCTGTGAACCTGCAGACATGTGCCACTAATGCCTAGCTACCCATGTGCATACTTTATTCTTAAGCAGTTAAAAATCTGTAATGATGTTACTTGGTCCCTTGAGTATTTGTTTAGATCCCTTGAGACCAGGGAATGGAATTTGTTTTTAATATATTTTTTAGTAACCAAAAAGTATCATAGATAAGCCAGATCTCCACAAAGCAGGGGAGAAACTATTTATAACTTATGACATTATTCTGTAAGCTTCTGTATTGGTTTCTTTACATGATCAAAGATTACAAAAATCCAAGATAAAATAGAAAGTCAATGGTTTGGGTTATTTACACTTAAACAAGTACAAACTCTTTTATCTTAACCTGCTACAAGCACTGTGTGACTCTCCACACCTATCGCTCTTATCTTCTGGATCAGTAAGGCCTCCAAATGTTTTGCCACTATTCAGCAAACATTTTGTGCCAAATACCTTGGCATTCCACAGCCTGCCAGGTTGTAGGTACGACCTGACCACAGCAATTATTCATTGTTCTACAGTTAAAAATGTCTTCATACTTTTGCTTCAGGATGATCTTCATCACCTTCTTCTTCCTCCTCTCCTCTTCCTCTTCCTCCTCCTCCTCCTCCTACTACTACTCTTCTTCCTCTTCCTCTTCCTCTTCTTCCTCCTCCTCCTCCTCCTCCTCCTCCTCCTCCTCCTTCTTCCTCTTCTTCTTCTTCTTCCTCTTCTCCTTCTTCTCCTCCTCCTCCTCCTCCTCCTCCTCCTCCTCCTCCTCCTTCTCCTTCTTCTTCAACCCAGGGGCATTCTACTTTCAAGCTATGCCTCCAGCCCTATTTTTTATTCCTTATTTTGAAACAGGGTCTCACTCAGTTGCAAAGGGACTCACTAAGTAACTGAGGCTGTCCTCAAACTGTGATCCTCCTCTCTCAGCCTCCCAAATGCTGGGATTACAAGTGTGCACCACCATGTCCGGCTATAGGATTTTCTTTCTGAAAGACATTTTAAAGGTGCAATGTGTTGCATACAGGTTTATTTGAAACTCTTCCTGGTCGAGTCCAGTGTGAAATGCTGCTGAAGGTCACAGAACAGTGCTTCAACACATTGGAACGCTCAGAAATGCTGCTCCTGCTTCTAAGGCGCTTTCCTGAAACGGTGGTACAGCACGGGGTAAGATTTGAGCCTTCCTTTCTTAGGTGAAAATAAAATTGATTACCGACAGGTTTATCCGTCTAGTAGAGAGCTATACTGTGTATTATACTAAGGTAAAGAATTCTAGGAGATCCAGGTGTGGTTATGTATGCTTGTAATCCTCGCGCTTGGGAGGATGAGACAGGAGGATCACAGGTTTGAAGCCAGTTTCAGCTACTTAGTGCGGTTTTCAGCAACTTAGTGAGACCCTGTTTCCAAAAAATATATATATATAAATGTAGGTCTGAAAGTACAGCCCAGAGTTAGGTAGCCCCTGGGTTCCACCCCCAGTACCACACACACACACACACACACACACACACACACACACACACACACAAAGTAATTCCAGGAGTACTAGATATATTGAACTCAAATGAAAAGATTTGCGACGGCTAGCTCCGCTTGGGTAATAAATCCTGGCACTTGAGTCCGCTCGGGACCGAGTTTCTCAGAAAGGTGGGCAAAGGCTTCGGTTGTAGTTCTGCAGAGACTTCTCTACAGTGATTTTTCCCTTTTTATGACACTAAAAATGGAGATTCCTCTCTGGGAAAAATCTGAAATGACTGACATGGACAACTGCCTCTTGTGCAATTGACAGAGTTTTAATTTTCATCACCAGTACTTATACCCTTATGCCCAGTGTAAGCACCAAAGGACAATAGTGAGGCATTAAGTATAAACAATATAAACAGTATAAAAGAAGATCCATGGCATCACATTTTAAGATTTGTCTGAGACTTGGCCATTAAAGTCAGCCCCCTTGGCTTTTTGTCATTGAAATCAGGTTTCTGGCCTCACTGGTGAGCCCTAGGGGGCAAGGTCCAAAGTCTGGAAAGGAGTCTGCAAAGGCGGGAGGGGGGGGGGTGTCACACCCAAAATCCGTTTTTGGAGAAATTCAGTCTTTTAGGATCTCCTTTAATCCTTTTGGAGTCTTTTTGTTCCTAGGGCTTTGTCCATGCCCTCCTCTGTCTGGCAAGGTCCAGAGGGCTGCGGCGAGAATTTGTCCGGTCCTGTCTGCTCCGCCATCTCCTATGAGGCAATACTTATATTACAGTTAGTAGACAGGGCCAAAACATTATAACACAGGTGATTAGATTTCTATAATTGTTCTTTAATGAATAATCTTGAAGTCAGTTTTTTGTTGCAGACTTTTGGGATTTTTTACTATCCTGCTGCTGAGTCACAAATGGTAGGCTTTTGTTAGGTCAAGGCTAGAAAAAAGGCTTATTTGCATTTCTAAGAGAGGGGGGCAGATGGCCCAGATTCCAGAGATACAATTTTACATCTCTTTGGAGAATGGGGAAAAAGGTAGGAACTTGTGTTTGCAACCTCTCCTGCTGGCAGAGAAGTATTGGGAGCTAATCTGTAGATCAAAGGACCTGCCTACAGAAAGGCTGGGAGGAATTTTGCAGCCCCTGAATTCTGACTGTGCTTTATTACAGCTGGAACAATGCAGAGAAAGTCTGAGGGCTCAGACATTTTATCTTTCACGGACTCAACTTCTTCCACAGTCCTAATTTTTGGGATCCCGTTTTACATCATTGGAGCTTATTAGTATAGAATTCTAAGAGCAAGGAGTACTTTTGCCAGAGATGACGCTTCCTTCTCGGGGCTTTGCTTCTGTGAAGCAATTTTGCTGAACATACAAGCATTTTCACGCGTGTATATGCCGAGAAAGGACGGTGGCAGAGATTTATTGTCAGTGTATATAAAAGAACATCCCATTACCAAATGTTAATTATACATTTCCAGAACATCCCATTACCAAATGTTAATTATACATTTCCAGGAGACATTGTCTTATCAGTGTAAGGAAATAGTTACTAAAATGATAGTAGTATTTATTTGCCATCTAGACAGTAAAAAATAGCTTTTTTCTATTGTGCTTGGTAGTCTGGTTGAATTTAAGTGAGAGCTGTAGTTTATGGTCTTAATAGATAGGTTTTTCATGTGCTTCTGCCCCGTGGACTCTGCTTTTCCTCTATTCCTGCCACATCTGTGATCAAAGTTGAGTCCTGTTGGCAGGTGTTGGTTAGGGCTGGGATCTCCTGAAGCACCTGAGTCTTAAATGTTTTAGTAACTTCCGTATCAGGATTCAAACCATTGATTTTATTTATTCAGACTCTATTGGTCATTCTTTCCCATGCCATTTTTCTGGCTTCTGGCCTTGGCTACACTTTTGTACACTTCCTTGTATTAGTCTCTAGGGCTTCTATTAAAAAGTACCAGAAATGGGGAAGCTTAAAAACAGCAGAAATTCTTCCACAATTCTGGAAGCTGAAAGTCCAAAGGCAAAGAGTCCGCAGGCCATGTTTCCCCTCAAGGCTCTGGGAAGGGATCTGCATTTATTTTTTATTTTTATTTATTTATTTTTTTATTTTGGTGGTACTAGAGGTGGAACCCAGAGGCTTTCTTCCTCCGGGCTATACTCCCAGACCTATTTTATACTTTATTTGGAAATAGGGTCTCACTAAGTTGCTGAGAACCTGACTAAGTAGCTGAGGCTGGCTTCAAACCCGTGCGATCCTCCTGTCTCAGCCTCCCAAGTGCGGGGATTACAAGCGTGCGCCACCACGCCCGGCTCAGCTTGGTAGATTTTGATAAAGGACGTGGTACTGCGCTAGGGCCTCGGTGTTGGGCATGTGGCCTTGAAACCCAGGCCTTTGCAGCTAGTCTAGCCCAGGGTGTGTGTCTGGTTCCCCCTGGCCACTCTTGTCATTGCTAACTAAGTTTTGTTCATCTCATACAGCTTGATGTTAAGAGGAAAGTCAGTTTCTACATTTCTTAGAAAATCTCTCTATACTATCCTTACTCTAGTTCCAGTGTTTCTCTGAAGTCTCAGTACATATTTTGTTAGCATTTTAATTCTGCTAGTTCTGAGGAGAATAACTGAGCCCAGAGTGGTCTGGTAGTCACGTGAACTTGGCATTCTGCGCTGTGTTGTTGAAGTGTTCTTTTGTTTTTTAGTCTTTAAATGAGATTTGCTTCTCAAAGAAGTTTCACTGTATAAACTATATGATAAATAAAAGAATACCCTGTTTCTTGCCATTCAGCTGTACACAGTTAAATGATTAATTTTATTTTGAAACAGTTTGGCCTTGGGGAAGTACTATTGGAAGCAGAAACCATTGAAGAGCAAGAATCTCCTGTCAACTGCTTTAGAAAATTATTTGGTAAGAAAAACTCTATTTTGAATTTCTTCCTTATAGTAAGTAGAATATGCTGGGGTAAGGGTCATTTCAGGGATAAAGTCGTTTGTAGAATTCATTTGAGTGCTTGGTGCTGTGAAATTTAAGTCCTTGTTTATTTTTCCACTCCAGCAAGCATTTTAAACAGTTTCTAAGCTTTTATTATGCAATATTTGATACCTCTGGAAGAATATGTGTAGCCATATGCGTAAGTGCGAAACATTAAAATGAACGTCTGAGCCTGCCACCCAGCATGCACGCTAGACCTTTACCCACCGTGCTGGATCGGATTGTCTCTTTCCTTATTGCTTCCTCCCACTGGGTCCCTTGGTGTGACAGTTTTTAAGTAAATATGCCATAAAGGGTTCCCCCCCACCTCTATATTTTAGATGCTAAATTAATTGTTATTGACAGAACCCTAGGGTAGACAGCCTGATCAGATTTTTTCCTTATTTTTCCTTCAACAGTTTGTGATGTTCTTCCTTTAATAATTAACAATCATGATGTCCGATTGCCTGCCAACTTATTATATAAATACTTGAACAAAGCAGCTGAATTTTATATCAACTATGTCACTAGGTCTGCTCAGATAGAAAATCAGCATCAAGGTAAGTAGGAATAAATTACAGTCTTATTCAGACAGGCTTGAGTAAAATCTCCACTTCAGAAATCCCCCATCACTGGATTTCTGCATCTCTGGATGTAGATAGTTTGATAGTTTTCCTCTGGTGCTTTCTAGATATAAATACCACGTAAGATGTTTCCGTAGCCATACCTATGACTTGTTGGTCCTTGAGCATCACACGTGCACTTAATGATGGGGATCCATTCTGAGAAATGTGTTGCTAGGCAATTTCTTTGTACAGACACCAAGTGTATATAAACCTATTGCTCCTGGGCTACAAGCTGGTAAGTGTACTAAGGTACTGATACTATAGACAGTTGTAACACAATAGTAGCTATTTGTACATCTAAACAAAAGCTACAATAAAAATACAACATTAAAGATAAAAAGCTGTATTCCTGTTTAGGGCACTTGCCGTGAATGGAGCTGGCAGGACTGGAAGTTGCTCTGGGCACATCAGTGAGTGGGTGGGGGAAGGGGATGTTCCCAGGGCATCCCTGTCCATGCTGTAAACCTTATAAACACTGTACAATAGCCAGGCGTGGGCGCACGCTTGTAATTCCAGTGCTTGGGAGGCTGAGACAGGAGGATCGTAGTTCGTGGCCCACCTCAGCTACTTAGTGAGGCCCTCTGTAATTTAGTGAGACCCTGTTTCAAAATAAAGAATAGAAAATAGGGATAGGGGTGTAGCTTGGAGGTAGAATGCCCCTGGTTCAATCCCAGTACTGCAAATAAACAAATAGATACATAAATACATAAATACATGCATACTGTACAACTAAGCTACACTAGATTTATGAAAACTATTTTTCTTCAGTAACAAATACACCTTAGCTTACTACAACTCTTGCTATGTGAATCTTTTTTTTTTAACTTTTTGACTCATAACACATAAGCTTAGAATGCAAACACATTATGCAGCTGAGCAAAGATATTTTCTTTGTGTCCTTATTTTGTAAGCTTTTTTCTATTAACTTTTCAAAAAATTAAAAAAATTTTCTGTTCAAAACGGATGCACAAGTGTACACATCGGCCTAGACTGTAGACGGTCAGGATGGTTTATTATTCCTTCCTTCCACTTGGGCTTCGCAGGGGCAGGATCATGAGTATCCCCGCCTCCACCTCCATTCTTGTCCCACTGGACGGTCTCCAAGGGCAGCTCCATGCCAGGCCTGGAGCTCAGCTCCTCGGCCCAGTGCCCTTCTGTGCTGGAGTCCCTCCCGAGGGACCTCCATGAGGATCTTCTTGAGAGCTGCCACTCTTCTCAGTCTCAGGTTTGCCTGGTTTGTGTTTGTCATCAGAGTTCGCTTGTAAGTAGAAATGGCACCATGAGCTCTCCGCTCCATTACCTTTGGGTGTTGGTTGGGTCCGTGTTTCAAACCTTTTTGGAAGCTTGTTGCAGTTGGCAAAAGCATCTGCTAAACCCTTCAGTGCTAGTTTTCCTTGATTCTTCTGCTGTTTCCTTTTTCTTGCCACTTGTACAGTGACGTGCTCACCAGGTGCAGGAGTTTGAGCTCCTTTGCAGTCCATGGGCCACTGCCTTTGAAGCAGTCCATCACTGACTGAAGTCGTATGCAGTGCGCGACTGCAGTGTGTCTGGGTTCTGTGCTCTGCTCAATGAGAAGTCTATCAAGTCTGTTTACCACACAAATAGTAAGTAGTTGTGTTAATTATAGGCTACTCTTTTTCTCACCTCTCAGGTACCCAGGATACATCTGACTTAATGTCACCGAGCAAACGTAGCTCTCAGAAGTACATCATAGAAGGGCTGACTGAAAAATCATCCCAGATCGTGGACCCTTGGGAGAGGTTGTTTAAGATTTTGAATGTTGTTGGAATGAGATGTGAATGGCAGATGGATAAAGGAAGACGGTAATAAATAGTTTATTTCTAGAATTGTCTATCAAATCTTCTGGTTGCGTAATCTCAGGGTCCTTTGCCTTTTAAACTAAAATGATGCATTAGGCACACTTCTTCTTGGCAGATTTTGTAATATTCAACATTTTGCAAGATTCTCAATTGAAGTATGTACTTAAAATAGATACTGAGTTTGAAGCTCTTATAGATACTGAGTTTGAAGCTCTCCTTGGTAGTTTAGAGAAAAGAGAAGTTACTTGGCATGAAATCTTGGTCTGATCACTGCCTGGACTCAGGAACGGAAGCCCGCCATTCATATGCAGATTGTAAAGAATAATTTTAATATAAATAGTCACTTCTCAAAAGAAGACATTCAAGTGATAACACATTTATGAAAACATGCCTAGTTCCACTGGCCAGTTTGGAAATGCAAGTCCAAAACCACATAAGATAACATCTCACCCCAGTTATAAAGGGCTGCTACCAAAAAGACTAATGCTGGTAAGGATGTGGAGAAAAAGGACTTCTTATATACTGTTGGTGAGAATATAAATTAGTACAGCCACTGTGGAGAATGACCTGGAGGCTCCTCAAGAAACTAAAAATACACCTACCTTGTGACCTACCATCCCTACTTCTGGTTACTTAACCAAAGGAAATGAGATCGGCATACCACAGAGCCAGCGGCAGGGCCATGCTTGTGGCCGCTGTGTTCATGATAGACAGCTAAGGTCCAGAATCAACCTAGGTGCCCAGCAGCAGAGGGACGAATGAATAAAGAAAATGTGTGTGTGCGCACACATACACAATAGAATATTACTCATATATAAAGAATGATATCCTTTCATTTATGGCATAACGGTTGGAACCAGAAGACATTATGTTAACTGAAATAAATCACATGCAGAAAGACAAATTCAGCATGTTTTTTTTTTTTTTTTTTTTTTGATGGAACCCAGGGGGCATTCTACCTCTGAGCTACAACTCCAGCTCTATTTTTTATTCTTTATTTTGAAAGAAGGTCTTACTAAGTTCCAGAAGGTCTCACTAGGTAGCTGAGGCTGGCTGTGAACCTGGATCCTCCAGTCTCAGCCTCCCAAGTCCTGGGATTACAAGCGTGGGCCACCACTTCTGGCTTTGCATGTTCTTTCTCATATGTGGATGTTAATTTAAAAAAAGAAACAAAACAAAACAGTTGAGCCAGGCCAGGTGGCACTGTAGTTCATGATAACTGTGTGTGTGTGTGGTGCCAGGGCTCAAACTCAGGATCTCGTGCATGCTAGGCAAGTGCTTCACATAGCTACGCCCCCCACCCCACAGTAAGTTATATTTTATGACTACTTAGAAGAAAGGAGCTTGAAGGCTCCAAACACAAAATGATAAGGAGAAGGGAATTGATTACCCTGATTTGGTCCATACATATTATATGAATGTATTGAAATATCATACTGTGCTCCTTAAATTATGTGCACAATTGTGTATTGATCAAAAATTTAAAGCCAGGTGTGATGGAGCACACTTGTAATCCCAGTACTTGGGAGGCTGAGACAGGAGGATCGCAGGTTTGTGGCCAACCTCAGCTACTTAGTGAGGCCCTGCGCAACTTAGTGAGACCCTGTGTCAAGATATAGAAAGAATAAAAAATAGGGCTGGAGGTGTAGACTAGAGGTAGAATGTCCTTGGGTTCCATCCCACATTCCGCCCAAAAAAAAGAAAAAAGAAAAAAAATTTAAGACATCTTTTAAGGAGATGCAAATGTTAACTACTGGATTTGATTGTTGTACATTATACACATAGATTGAATTGCCACACTGTATCTACCCCATGCATTTGGACAATTAAAATAATTTTAAAAAATTTAATGTAACTTTTAAAAAATAACAATTTGAATACATAGAGCTACATTTGGCAAATATAGTGATTCTGCAAGAGCTTTTCTTTAGAGCTTTTGCTGAGAAGCCCAGAAAATCGAGTAAGTTTTATCATCCTTTATCTTTCAGAAGCTATGGTGATATTTTGCACAGAATGAAGGATCTCTGTAGATACATGAACAATTTTGATAATGAAGCACATGCAAAATATAAAAACCAAGTGGTTTACTCCACGCTGCTGGTCTTCTTTAAGAACGCGTTCCAGTATGTCAACAGCATACAGCCATCCCTTTTCCAAGGTTGGTTTATAAATTTTAGAGTGTCCTAAGTACTGGTTGGGAGAGTACAGTGGGGATGCCAGGGAGGTTAAGGTGTTTACTTTCACCATTGCTGTTGGGTCCCAAAACTACAGGGTGGTACCTGAGCTCTCTGCAGCTGATGCTTTAGTTTGGCTTAAGTTGGTAGTTTTTGCTGTATGAATATCTTCACTAAAAGCTTGTATATCATGCCAGGTGTGGTGGCGCACGCTTGTAATCCCCGCGCTTGGGAGGCTGAGACAGGAGGATCGCACGGGTTCGAAGCCAGCCTCAGCTACTTAGTGAGGCTCTCAGCAACTTAGTGAGACCCTTTTTCCAAATAAAATAGAAAAAAGGTCTGGGAGTATAGCCCGGAGGTAGAAAGCCTCTGGGTTCTACCCCCAGTACCACCAAAAAATAAAAATAAATAAATAAAATAAAAGCTTGTATATCATATGCCGTAGTGGTACTGTAAAACCAAAGACGGCTGAGTATAGTAGCGCATGCCTCTAATCCCCTTAGCTGGGAGGACGAGAGAGTAAGATTGCAGATTCAAGACTAGCCTCAACAACCTAGTGAGATTCTCAGCCACCAAGCAAGACCATGTTTCAAAGCAAAAAGTAAAAAGAGTAGGAGTGCAGCTGAGATAAAAAATTCCCCTGGGTTCAAATCCCCCAGGATCACAAAAACAATGGAAAAAAAAAACAACCTAAAGACAAACATCAAATACCACTATTTTAAAAAAACAGCAAGCCGGGCGTGGTGGCACACCCTTGTAATCCCAATATTTGGGAGGCTGAAACTGGAGGATCACAGTTCGCGGACAGCCTCAGCTACTAAGTGAGGCCCTCTGCAACTCAGTGAGACCCTGTTTCAAAATAAAGAATAAAAAATTGAGCAGGGGGTGTAGCTTGGAGGTCGAATGCCTCTGGGTTCCATCCCCAGACTTGTAAAAAAATAAATAAAATTAAAATAAAAAAACCAGCAAGATGTGGCAAAGTACTGACATCAATTTTATGAAGACACTCAAGGCAGTTCATTTATATTTATATAATGTGAATATCTATTCTAGAGAGTTTGAAAAATAGAAAAAAAGAGTGAAAGCACACACTCAAAAACCTTCCTTTTTTATTATTGCCTCACAGTTTTTATATATTAGATGTTTGAAGTTTTTAACCATTATATAAATGTAATTTTGTATTCTGTAGTAATATTATGATCTTAAGATACATAAGAAAGAGCCGGGCCTGGTGGCGCACGCCTGTAATCCCCGTGCTTGGGAGGCTGAGACAGGAGGATCGCACAGATTTGATGCCAGCCTCAGCTACTTAGGCCCTCAGCAACTTAGACCATTTTTCCAAGTAAAGTATAAAATAGGTCTGGGAGTATAGCCCAGGGGTAGAAAGCTCCTGGGTTCCACCCCCAGCACCACAAAAAAAGAAAAAAAAATTCATAATTCACAAATACAAATTTTTAACAACTTGGTGTGTAACTATTTAGTCGTTTTGCTGTATATGTATATACTTTTATATCTAGTCAGATCTCAATGAATATATTTTTAATGAACTTTATTTTCTTGTGACAGTTGAGTAAACTTCCCACTGATATTAAGTATTTATTTATTCTTAATTAATTTATTTATTTTGGTGGTACTGGGGGTGGAACCCAGAGGTTTTCTACCTCTGGGCTATGCTCCCAGACCTGTTTTCTATTTTATTTGGAAACAGAGTCTCACTAAGTTGCTGAGAGCCTCACTAAGTAGCTGAGGCTGGTTTCGAACCTGTGTGATCCTCCTGTCTCAGCCTCACAAGCGCAGGGATTACAAGCGTGCGCCACCACGCCTGGCTCTATTTATTCTTTATTTGAAACAAAGTCTCACTGAGTTGCAAAGGGCCTCACTAAGTAGCTGAGGCTGTCTGGGAACACAGATCCTCCTGTCTCAGCCTCCCAGATGCTGAGTTTACAAGTACGTTTTCCTTAAGTATTCTTTTCTTATGCACTGTTAATGTTGGCGTTTTTCTGCTCATCCATAGGTCCCAATGCCCCGAGCCAAGTTCCACTGGTACTCCTTGAAGATGTTTCAAATGTGTACGGTGATGTAGAAATTGATCGTAATAAACACATACATAAAAAGAGGAAACTAGCTGAGGGCAGAGAAAAAACCATGGTAATCCACCCAGATCAAATTATTAACAGATTACATGTTTACGGTTCGCTAGGGATGCATTTTATAAAATATGGTTTTGGTGCTAAGTTGACAAAGCTTAGGTTTTTAAATTATGCAGTATAATTACCATGTAAGTGAGTGGATCTCACCAGAGGCAGTTGTGCCCCAGGAGACATTTTTGGTTGTCACGGCTGTGCTCTGGATGGGGAGGGGTCGCTAGTTAGCACCTCGTGGGTAGGGGCCAGGGCTGGTGCCCGACATCCTGCAACACACAGGCCAGCTCAAGAGATCAGTAGTGAGAAGCTTGAGAAACCTTGGTAAAAGTAATTCGACCGGGTTTTGACTGAATGCCACTGATTGAATGAAAACAAAACCGGAACTGCATTGCACACCGGGAGCAGGGCACTGTGGCAGGCACTGGCCTCAGAACGGGTGGCGCCTCGCCGGCGTCCAGAGAGACTCAGGGAGGAGAGCAGCATTTGGAACTCCTGGGAGGGTGCAGGATTTTGCCAGTTGGGATTGGGAGGCAGATTCTGTTGAGAGGGACAGTTTGCAACAAGATCCAAGAGACCAGAGAAAGAAAAAGCATGGGCTTCCACTGGGTCTGCGCCTCGCTCTGATGTCCGTCCTGCAGTCGCCTCTTCAGTGGAGGCCCGGCCTATAAGGAGAGTGGCAACGCCCAAGTTCAGGAGCGTGCGCGCTTCTGTGAACGGCCGGGAATAAACATTTTTAGCTGCGCAGGCCATATGGTCTCTGGTGTTGCTCCTCAGTTCTGCTGTTACAACGCAGAGAGGTCCACAGACCTGAGACGCCCTAAGCAACTGCCATGCGCCTGCGCCAATAAAGCTTTGTTCACAAAACCAGAATTTGGCCTGCTGATCAGAGTTTACTGAGCTCTGCCCTAGCTGAAATGCCGAAGGGAGCCAGGAGCTGGAGCCTCCCCACATGTCCCCTTCCTCTGCTTCTGTTTTCAGTACCACCCTTACTCCCTCTTCTGTAGTCCTTGAGCAACATTTTGCTGGACTCAGGGCACGATGAGAGATATGCCTCAAGGTCAGATTAATTCAGTAATTGTATTTGATTGATTGATTGATTGATTGATTTTTTTTGCAGTACTAGGGATGGAACCCAGGGGCGTTCTACCTCCAAGCTACACTCCCAGACCTATTTTTTATCTTTATTTTGAAACAGGGTCTCACTGAGTTGCAAAGGGCCTCACTAAGTAGCTGAGGCTGGCCACAAACTGTGATCCTCCTGTCTCAGCCTCCCGAATGCTGAGATTACAAGTGTGCGCCACCACACCTGGTTAATTCAGTAATTTTATAGTCTATATAGTTACAGAGGATGGAGTAGATTGGAGCTGGGCAGACAAAACTTCTGAAGCTTATAAGGTTATTATTCCTCCTGATAAACTTATTTCCTTCCAGAAATGCATACATGCCCAGTTTTTCAGATTATTTCAGGGGTTGACAGGTGGCTTTAAAGCCCAGCCAAGAGCCCAGGTTGAGAGCTCTGCTCACCAGGCTCTCCCAGATGCCCTTTGCCCTTTTCTTCTTGCCTGATATCCCCTGCTCCTTCTAGCTGTGTAGGTGCTTTACATGAAGACCTTGGACACCCCTTTCTCCCAGGGAGATAACAGGCTGTGTATTACTGGTTTTAAATAACGACTTGCCCCATATAGCTTAGTACCTAAAAAAACCCCTCTCCTACAGGCCGTCTGTTCCCCCCCTGTCACACAGGTGTGATCCTTGCAGTTCTTACCACTATTGCTTCAGAGCATCCCCTCAGAGCTTTCCAATACACCTAAAACATTGCAATAGTCATTCCTCGGGGTTTTTCAGACATTTGGAATGCTACAGTCTTCTCCCCTCCCCCACAGCTGGAGTCTTTTAATAAATTTCTGATCTCATTTGGAGGCAGAAGTGTTTTCCTTTGGTTGCAACACTAACAATCACTACACTACCATTCATGATGGGTTTGAGATTAGATCATCATTGCTTGGCAAGAAACAGGACCCTGGTGAAACAGTAAGTGACAGGTTTGACTGTGAAAGGGTGCGTGCTGTTCCTGAGGGGTAGTGGGGGAGGGTAGCATCCCGAGGCACCAGGTACAGCAGGAGGGGACCAAGCCCCGAAGGTGGGGGAGGGAGGCCAGTAGTGAGAGGCAGGGGCTGAAGGCATATTGCCCATCTTATGTGAGATTAGCTCAGGGAATGAAGCTCTTAGCTAAAATACGTGTGCAGATTTTAAAATGGTCTTGGTACAGCAAAAATTTGTAGGGACAGTGTCATTACGATTTTTTTTTTTTTTTATGGTACTGGGGTTCCTGGAAGCCCTGCTACCTCCGGGCTACACTCCCAGACCTATTTTTACATTTTTATTTGGAAACAGAGTCTCCTAAGCCAGCGCGCGCGGCTGGCTTCGAACCTGCGCGATCCTCCTGTCTCTGCCTCCCAAGCGCAGGGATTACAAGTGTGCGCCACCACTCCCGGCTTCATTACGATTTTTGAAATAGTGAAATGTCCTAAGTGGAATAGGAGATTCAAGAAATTCTCAGCAAAATAAAATTCAGAACTGTCTTAGCTTTTCATTTTGGCAAGATGTCTGGCCATGACAGTGGCATTTATAAACAGTTGATTTCTCTGCAGCCTTGTCTTTTCTTTGATTTTCTATGACCTGAGATGAAGAGTAAAAAAAAAAAAAAATGTAGAAATCTTTATTGGAAGACAGAGGGCATTACTAGATAGGTGCAGACAAGTTTCTCACTGGCCACCTTGCCCTGGGGGATCCGAGCTAAACAGGGTGGCCTGTGGGGAGAGGCTGTGCAGTGCGGCCCTGGCTGTGTCTCAGGGGATCCAGGCTTTAATTGGATTCCAGTACATGCCCAACTACTATTGGGAAGCAAATTAAATAGTCTCATGTATTGGGGGGAAAAAGTAAACTATAAAGCAAAGACTACTTAAGCCGCATCTTTCAATGTAAGGACCTAATTCTTGGCTTTTATGAAATTGAAATGTTTTGATGTTATTGGGAAGTAATACTGTATCATTAGAAAAAAAAGTTAAATTTAAGAGTAAAAATTGAATATATGAGATATAAAGATGAACAATTCATATTAATTTTTAAAGCTAAATTGTTAAACTTTTATACTCATGTAATCTTGTCTGATATAAATTCAAAAGTAACAGTTCAGAATATGACTATCTTTGAACCAGTGATGTTCACATTCTTTAAGCAGAGCTCAGATGATGAAGATTGTTCAGCAAAAGGAAGAAATCGTCACATTGTAGTCAATAAAGCAGAACTCACCAACTCCATTGAAGTGTTAGAGAGCTTTAAACTGGCCAGGGAGAGCTGGGAGCTGCTCTATTCCCTGGAATTCCTTGACAAAGGTAAGAAGGTCCTTGTCATATTGGTATTGTCTAGTTTTTTTTTAAGTATAAAATTATTATGCTAAAAAAAAACCCAGTACGCTACTTGAAATGTCAAATCTCTTATGGCTGTTTAACGTGATTACAGTACTTCACATATTTTTATAGCATTCTTTTTTGAGCAGGATACCTATTCAGTTAATATTTAAATTACTGTTAAGTCAGGCGTGGTGGCGCACGCTTGTAATCTCAGCGTTTGAGAGGCTGAGACAAGAGGATCTGGATTCAAGGACAACCTCAGCCACTGAGTGAGGTCCTCTGCAACTCAGTGAGACCTGGTTTCAAAATAAAGAATAAAAAATAGGGTTAGGAATGTACCTCGGAGGTAGTATGCTCCTGGATTCCATCCCCAGTACCACAAAAAAAAAGAAAAAAAAAATATATATATATTACTATTCACTTTTAACTCCTACTCAGAAAATATAATCAGGGCTGGGATTGTGCTTAAGGCTAAGTTTTGGTCTTTTCAATATTTGTATTGTCAGCCCCTTATTTCTTGCTGGATTGTGTGTGTGGGGGGGGTACTGGGTATTGTATTCAGGGACATCCTATCTCTGAGCTATATAACCCCTGCCCTTTTAATTCTATTTATTTATTTATTTATTTATTTATTTATTTATTTATTTTGGTGGTACTGGGGTTCCTGGAAGCCCTTCTACCTCCGGGCTACACTCCCAGACCTATTTTATACTTTTTTTTAATTTTTGGAAACAGGGTCTCTTAAGCCAACGTGGCTGGCTTCGAACCTATGTGATCCTTTTGTCTCTGCCTCCCAAGCGCGGGAATTACAAGCGTGCGCCACCACGCCCGGCCCTTTTAATTTATTTTGAAACAGGCTCTCAATAAGTTGCTGAGGGCCTCATTAAGTTTTGAGGCTGGCTTTGGATTTCAGGCATGCACCACTACGCCTGGCTTAGGTTAATTTTCCTTTTTAATTTTTCTTTTTTAGAAAATCTAAGCTTCGTATCTTCCACAAACTGCGCGTGTTTAAGAATACAAAAGGCATTGTAGTTTTTCTCTGCGTAAACTGTTGCTTGGAAAACTTAAAATGCAAAATCTATGGAAAGGCTATTTTTTTTATTAGTATAGATATAAAACTAGAGGAGGTTTTATTTATATAATGTTTAAACTGTCAGCATCACTTGAAAATCACAAGCTCTTTACTGTATTCGGAGTCGAGGCCTGTGACCTTCCTTTCCCAAGTGGGCATTCGTGTCCCGGATTCCTGTCACACGCTGAGACGGCTCTTGGTCAGGTGTCATGTCATATTTTCCCAGTCAGCACGGCACCATTGAGTTTCTCTGTGTTGTATCTAGAATTATGAATGAGTATGTGACTGCTTTGAATGAAAATTTTCCTTTAGTTATAAATTGAACTTTTTTTGTGCAGTACTGGGGATGGAACCTAGAGACATTCTTCCTCTGAGCTACACCCCCAGCCCTATTTTTAAAAATTGTTTATCTTGAAACAGTCTCACTGAGTTGCAAAGAGCCTCACTAAGTGGCTGAGGCTGTCTGTGAACCGCAATCCTCCTGTCTCAACCTCCCCAGTGCTGGGATTACAAGTGTGTGCCATCACGCCCGGCTCGTAACTTTACCTTTTAACTTGAATTCTGGGACACTGTTAGAGAAATCAGTGTAAAGTTACTGTACCTCTTTTGGTAATTTGCCTCTGTGGTTTTCTCTTGCTGAGTGGGTTATTTCTGTTTCCTGCATCCGTGTCACGCATCTTTGCTTTTGAATTCTCACTCAGAATTCACAAGAATTTGTTTGGCATGGAAGACGGACACTTGGCTGTGGCTACGAATCTTCCTCACCGACATGATCATCTATCAGGTAGCGTGGCCTCCCGCGTCCTGGTCTTGTCTGTCCAGGATGACGATCGCTGCCAACTGGCTGGACCTGCAGGGTTTCCTTGTCTGTGGGCGCCTCCCCTGGTCCTCCACACCTGCTCAGTCTTCAGTAGCTCAGGGAATACGATCCACTCCCGGCTCAACTCCAAAATGCGCTCCTCGCCACTTTTCGTGTATTTTTCAATAGGGGACGAGTATTTCTCCCCACTCCTTCCCTCTGCCCTGGTGAGTCCAGCCTTACTCTGCTGGTTCATCGGCTTCTTAGGCCTGGAATAGCAAGCATAGGCGATTTGCTAAGGAGATGTTGAAATGGACAAGTGGCCGCTTCCATCCTTCTGCAGGAGAAGTGGTGCTAGCAGTCAAATACTTCCACAGAAGTGGCACATCCAGAAGGTACTCTTTCAGGGGGCTTACACTATTTTACTTATTTTTAAGATTTATGATCCGGAAGAGAAACCTTTATTCAGACAGCGTACAGATGCCTGTAGGTTTCACATCTACAGATTCAACCGTTGGTGAAAATATTTTAAAAAGATTGTGATCAGATGATGGAGCACGCACGTGAGGTGGACTAGGGCAGGAGGAGGGAGAGGGAGAATTAATGAAAGAAACACTTCCATGGACATTGTATGCACATGTGAGGACACCAATGGCACCCTTGAAATCTTGTGTTGAAAAGGGAGGAGTGGGGAAGGAGCTGGGGAGCCCACCAAGTACTGTGTGCGTGTGTCTTCATCACTAAAAACTGCACTGTGATGTGAGACTAGAATGCACCAATAAAACGATTCTTAGAAAAGATTGTGTCTTTACTAAGTCTGTAGAGACTTTTTATCTTGTCATTATTCCCTAAACAATACCATATAACAACCATGTAAACAATACCATATAATAACAATACCATTTAACCATCTAAGCACTTACATTGTATTATGCATGGTAACTACTCTAGAGATGATTTAAAGGGGGATGTATAAGTTCTATGCAAATATGACACCATTTTACATAGGAGAGTTGAGCATCTACAGATTTGGGTATCTGAGGAAGTCCTGGAACCAATGTGTTGAACATTCCAGGAATATCTGTACTTATACAGTACCTCCCATGCAGAACTTCGCCTAGCTTTAATGAATCACTTGATTCTGTTTATCAAATGATTATTACTTACTCACGTGTTATCAACTTGGTTCTGTTGCTGAGTCTCTTTTTTCTCCTCTGATGACCATACACAGGAGCCTTATTTATTTATAGTTCCTCATTTAACTCTGAAGGTCTTTTGTCTTTTAATGGCAGTGCTTTTCTTTCTGTGCTGTTCTGTTTTTCTTAGGGTCAATATAAAAAGGCCATTGCCAGCCTCCATCATTTAGCGGCCCTTCAGGGATCCCTGTCTCCGCCCCAGATCACAGGGCAGGGCACCCTGGAGCATCAGCGGGCGCTCATCCAGCTGGCCACCTGCCACTTCGCTCTGGGGGAGTACAGGGTAAGTGTCAGCGCCTCACAGGGTGCTCGGGTGCTCCCGCCTCCCTGTGGCCAGCTCAGTCCTCGAAGGGCGTTTTAACTCAGTGCGTGATTGCTTGAGTGTTCTGTGTGTGTGTGTGTGTGTGTGTGTGTGTGTGTGTGTGTGTGTGTGGTACTGGGATTAAATCCAGGGATATTGCATCTCCAGGCTATACCCCCTTTCCCTGTGTGTTTTTTATTTGGAAACAGGGTCTTGTTAAGTTGATGAGGGCTTCCCTAAGTAGCTCAGGCTGTTTTCGAACCTGCGATCCTCCTGTCTCAGCCTCCCAAGTACTGGGATTACAGGCGTGCGCCACCACGCCCAACTCTTTTGTTTTTCCTGAGATAAAGTTACTTTATTGCTACTCCATCCGTTTTCACTGATGCGTGGGCAGTGACGGTCACAGGAAAGGAGTGTGGCGTTGGGGCGGAGCCTCCGGCCTCCCTGGACACGAACTGCCTGGCAGCTGCCGCAGTGTTCGCTGTAGTGTCTATGCAGGTTCAGCTCAGAAAGCTTCAGGTTGGTTCCTTGGGCCTTGTCTTCCTCAGATGACGTGTGAGAAAGTCCTGGACCTGATGTGCTACCTGGTGCTCCCCATCCAAGACGGGGGCAAGGCACAGGAGGAGCCTTCCAAAGTGAAGCCCAAGTTCAGGAAAGGTACGCTGCCCGGGCTTACTGTTACGTTATGCGGAGCTTTAGGACCCACGGTGAGAAAAGTTGTACAGTTTCTAATGAGATAAGAGTGTCGCAATTTGTAAGGCTTGACGAATTGTATTTTCTAGAAGGTTAATCTGAATCTTTTCTCTGCTCTGATCCCATAAGAAGCTCTCTTTGAAGAGTATCAGCACACTATTTTTAATTTATGGAACAAGTCTAAGAAAAATGATAGATGGATTAATTAGGAACTATCTCTTAGTGTTTCACTCCTGGACCACTTTCGACTTCAGCTCAAGTTTCACATTGCATGAAAGTTAAACTTATACCTAACTTTCTAGGCTAAATGTTAGAATAAGATAAACAAATCAAACCTAAAGAAAGTAAAATGCAGGGGAAAAAAAGAAAGTAGAACTCAGGAAATAACAATTCTAAGAGTAAAAATCAGTGAAATGGAAAAAATAGCCAAAATAGTTATAAAATTGATAAGCCTGTACCAAGATGAGTCAGGAAGAAGATGAATATGAGTCATAAGATCAGGAATAAAAAGGTAAATGTCACTGTAGATTCTATTGGGATCAAAATGACTTTAAGAGAACAAGTTATGAGTAATTTATGCGAACAATTTTTTGTGTGTGGCATTACAGCTTGAACCTAAAGCTGTTCTACGTCTGAGCTACACCCCCAGCCCTACTTTACTTTTTATTTTGAAAAAGAGCCTTGCTAAGTGACTGCACGCTGACCTCAAACGTGTGATCTTCTTGTCTCTATAGTAAAGCATTTAATAGCTTAGGTGAAATAGGAAAGTTCCTTGAAAAACACAATTTCTAAAATTGACACAAAATGGTATAAAAAAGCTGAATGTACTTGCAGCTAAAAAGTAATTAAATTTTATTATCAAAAAACATTCCACAAAGATAACTCAAGTTGAAACGGCATCACTGGTGAATGTTATCAAAAATATAAAAGAAATAGCACCAAACTGACGCAATTTTTTTCAGAAAATGGAGGAAGACACCCAAATTTTTTTATTTATTTATTTTTTTGTGTGTGGTACCAGGAATGGAACCTAGGTGCTTTCTACCTCTGGGCTACACTCCCAGACCTATTTTATACTTTATTTGGAAACAGGGTCTCACTAAGTTGCTGAGAGCTTCACTAAGTAGCTCAGGCTGGCTTCAAACCTGTGGAATCCTCCTGTCTCAGCTTCCCAGCGCAGGGATTACAAGCGTGTGCCACCACGCCCAACCCAAATCATTTTTTAAGGCCAGCATAACCCTGATAGCAAAACCAGTTAAGTGTTCTATAAGAAAAGAACATTGAAGACCAGGATCTATCATGCATATAGGTGCTAAATACTTAGTGAAATATCAAATTGCATAGAGTTAAGAAAGATAATACATTATTACCAGTATACTGGGAATGCAAAGGTGGTTAAATATACAAAAATTAATGTTAAATTAGCACATTAATCACATTAGCAGATTAAAGGAGAAAAAACATGATTATTTAATAGTGTTTTTTATTTTTATATTTATTTTATTTATTTCTTTATTTTTTTGTGTGGTACTGGGGGTGGAACCCAGAGGCTTTCTACCTTTAGGCTATGCTCCAAGACCTATTTTGTATTTTATTTAGAAACAGGGTCTCCCTAAATTGCTGAGAGCCTCACTAAGTAGCTGAGGCTGGCTTTGGACCTGCGCGATCCTCCTGTCTCAGCCTCCCAAGCTCTGGGATTACAAGAGTGTGCCACCATGCCCAGCTTTAATAGTGTATTTTAATACTAACAGAAATTAGTACCTATTTGTGATAAAAAAAAAAAAGTTAGAAAATTAGAAGAAGAAAGAACCCTCTTCAGCACTTTACTAAACCCTGGAATACGAATACCTCTCCCAGTACATAGATGTCAGCCTTTACTGCTTCTGTTCACCATTGCTGGGGTGTCAAACCAGGACAGTAAGGCTAGAAAAACAAAAACAAAAACAAAACAACAACAAAAAACACAGGTGACGTCACAGTCAGTGGGGAAAGAATGTATTTATCTAATAAATGATACTGAGGCAGCTGATTATCCAATGAAGAAGCAACAGAAGCCAGATGTGGTGGTGTGCGCCTGCAATCCCAGTGCCTGGAAGGCTGAGACCAGGAGGATTGCAGGTTTGAAACCAGCCTCAGCAACCTAGCCAGACCCTGTTTCAAAACAAAAATTAAAAAGGCTGGGGGTAAAGCTCAGAGGTAGGATGCCTCTGGAGTCATCCCCAGTACTCCCTCCCAACACACATATATACACAAAGCAACAAAGTTTGAAATTACTCTTTTACACTACACAAAAGCCTTTAAAATGTTAAGAGTTAAATGTGAGAAAAATAGCCAGGCGTGGAGGCACACACTCATAATGTTATTTGGGAGGCTGAGACTGGAGAACTGCAAGTTTGCAGCCAACTTCAGCTACTTAGTGAGGCCCTCTGCAACTTAATGAGACTGTGATTCAAAAATAAAGAACAAAAAATAGGGCTGGGAATGTAGCTCAGAGGTAGAATGCCCCTGGATTCAATCCCCAGTAACTAACACACACACATACACACACACACACACACACACACACACACACACACGAGAATTAAAACTTTGCAATTTTTAGAAGAAAATCTTTATGCCTTCTAGCTAAGTTAGGCTACACAGAACACACAACATAAAAAGATGAATAAATTTGGTCAGATTAAAATATAATACCAACATCAGGTATTATGATCAAGTGAAAAGCCATTGACTACCAGAAAATGTCCAGCACGCAAAATCAGCAAAAACTTAATACCTAGACATTTGAAAGAACTTTCTCATATCAGTGAGAAGTAACCAACAACCTCCCATCGAAAAATCAGTGAAGGATGTGAACACAGATTGACGGAGGCAGAAATCCACATGGTCAAAAGGTGGAGAACATTCTCATCCTTTTAGTAACATGAGAGACTCTGATTAAACCAATAAGCTATAATCTTCCCCACATTGGGATGCAAAAATTCAAAAGCCGCGAGACTGATTCTCCGGATCTGAGAGGTCACCTTGTCCAGATGTTTCCAGAGGTGTGTGAATTTGTATATGCAGCCACTTTGGAAAACAGCTGAGCACGGCATTACCTAGCCATGTGCCCCATCTCCCAATTATGTACACCTCAGCTCAGTGCTTCTTAAATGTGGGTCGTTACCCACTGAGCCATGAGTTTCAAAAAGGAGTTTTTCTTTTTCAGTAAGACTATAATGTTTTTAAATGACTACATTTCAGATAGGAAGGATAGATGCTATCTCATGAATGAACCTTTTAAGTATGTAAGCCGGTGTTAAGTATGTGTGTGCAGGATCCCCATGCAAAAAATAAAAGAATTTATTTCTTGCTACTTCTTGCCTCTGGGGAGAGAAGGATTCAGTGTGTAAAGAGCACAGATCATACAGGAAAAGATTGTGATCTTGGTTTGAAAGCCACTGCTTAAAAGTTTTTTCCATAAGTGTACAAGAAATATATGTCCAAATGTTAATTCTAGCATTGTTTTTAGTAGTGAAAAAATAGAGCTCTCAATATCCATCATAAAGAGAACAAATAAATCGTGACATATAAATATCAGAATACTATATAACATTGAAAACTAATGGACTAGAGCCTCATGAATAAGTCTGAAACACGTGAGGGGGGAGTAAAACAAGCAGCTTGCAAACACGGTATGTATAGTAGGACTGTCTCAGGTGGTAGATTGGCAACATTCGAAGTGTCCCTCTGCATGTTTGTGAGCA
Organism: Muscardinus avellanarius; assembly: GCF_963383645.1. Taxonomy (NCBI): domain Eukaryota; kingdom Metazoa; phylum Chordata; class Mammalia; order Rodentia; family Gliridae; genus Muscardinus; species Muscardinus avellanarius. The sequence goes on along the minus strand of NC_137800.1, from coordinate 15,460,857 downwards.
CAAGCTAACATCGTAAGAGTGTGCAGCGTGCGTGGGAATGAGCACCGCCACGTTCAGAAGTAGGGCTCCACGATGGAGGGGAAAGAATGGTGTCAGAAGGGTACAGACCATCAAAGACCTGTTTCACTTCTCCAAAGTATTAACTGTGGTTTAACTATATTCACTGTCCTGGACTGTCGCTTATCTTTTCTGTTTTTGGAAAGCATCTTAAGCATTTGTTTGTTCAAGGCTGTTTTCTTTGATGATAGCATTCATTAACATTTCGGCTTTTGTCAGGTTCCGATCTGAAGCTTCTACCCTGTACCAGTAAGGCTATCATGCCCTACTGCCTGCATTTGTTGCTAGCCTGTTTTAAGGTAAGCTCCAAGGGCATGGAGAACAATTACTTGGAAATATTGCCTGGATGACGTGGTATGACTTGAGTCAAGAGCCTGTTGATGATTGTTATGTTTAGTGCTTTTGAAGGGCAGGTTGGCATACAGGGAAAAGCACATTGGCTAGGAATTAACCAACATTAGCGAGAACAAGACGAATGGGAGATAATCCCATCCTCAAGAAGTTTATAATAGTGAGACAGATATGCAAATAACCCTGCCTAGAGTGGTGTTCAGTAAATATTTTATAAATTAACATATAGGTCAGAATATATTAGCTACAGAGGAAGGGAAAATAAATGCTGTTGAGTTCCTAGAGGGATGGTAAGTTTGTTATCATGAAGAGAGTGTGGGAATCAATACCAGCAAAGACCCAGTAATGCTGGGAAGGTTCAAGGATTGTTGAACACAGAGGCTTGGTTCTAGGTAGAACAACCTTAGATTAGAGTTTTTTTTTGTTGTTGTTGTTTTGTTTTGTTTTTTGTTTTCTGGTTTTTTTTTGTTTTTTTTTTTTTGTACTGGAGATTGAACCCATGGCATTCTACCTCCGAGCTAAACCCCCAGCCCTATTTTTTAGTTTTACTTTTGAAACAGGGTCTCACTACTTCCTGAGGCTAGCCTTGACCTGCAGTCCTTCTATCTCAGCCTCCCAAGTACTGGGATTACAGGTATGAACCACCACGCCCGGCTGAGTAGAGGTTTATGTGGCTAGAGATACTACTGGGTTTCCACGTTAGTGCAGTAACGTCCAAACCACTTGGGGCAGCAGAATCCATTCCCATATGCTTTTATGTGTAGCTGGCCGTTTAAAACAAACGTTCTGTGGCCATTTCTCCAGTTCACAACACCTTGGTGTTCACTGTCCTCCCCTCTCCCAGTCCCTTGTTCTCTCCACGTAGCCTGACCTGTGGTTCTGGGGAACTGGACAAATTGCATATGCCTCCTCTAAGTGGCCTCTTGCCCATTTTTCCCACTCACTGCTGTCCCCTTAAATCTTCAGAATCTTTTCTCTGTTACACAGGACAGCTCAACTTTCGGTAGCCCTAATCGCCCAATTCAAAGGCTTCAGGCTCATGCCTGCTTGACTACATCTAAACCTGCCGCCAGCAGCCTGTTCCCGAAGGCACAGAGCTGGCCTCAGGCTTTTCTGATTAGAACCCACTCTCCTTAGGGGGCAGCTGTGAGGTTTACCAGCAATTTTGTTTTCTGTCTTATACCCTTCTTTCTCTAAAGGCTTTATCACACATTGGTATATGTAGCATTTTTTAAGGAGGCCATCTTTGTATCTTATATTACCCTGTGATTTACGACCTTTATCACACATTGGTATATGTAGCATTTTTGGAGGTAATCTTTGTATTTGACTTCCTTTCCTTCTCCTGTGAACCTTTGTCTTGTAGCTTAGAGCTTTCACGGACAGCAGAGACGACATGGCACTGGGGCATGTGATCGTACTGCTTCAGCAAGAGTGGCCACGGGGAGAGAATCTTTTTTTAAAAGCTATTAATAAGATTTGCCAACAGGGAAATTTCCAATACGAGAATTTTTTCAACTATGTTACAAGTATCCTTTTTCTTGTTTAAGCATAACCAGTTCTAATTTCTTAGAATGAATACATGATACAAAATTAAATGAACCATTCTGGATAGAAATGCTGGTTCTGTTTTGGGGAAAAGAGAAGGGACAGTGATTAAAAATGGAGCTGTGACAACTGTTCTTGAAAATCCTAAAGGGCTTCAAAGAAGTAATTCAAGGAATCAGAACTGTCAACAACCCTGTTCTGTTTTCTGCCTCCAACTGGCTTCTAGGAAGGTGCTCAAGATGCCTGCAGTATTAGCCTGTGGATTCTTGACACACCTGGAATGGCAGGTTTAGCTACAGAATATAATAGTCCCCTGGCCTTCATCCTTGGCCTCTCCTGGGACCGCTTCAATTTCTTGTTGAGAAAAAATGTTTTTGCTTTTCTTACCACATGGACTCTGCTAACTTACCGTTATAGGAAAAAACATGTCATGATAGCCTTCAACCTGGCCTATCTGAAGCGTTCTCATAGTGCGGTTGTTTGCCTGGTCTAAGAGCTAGTTTGGGGATCGACAGTAGTCAGTGGGGTGGCCGAGGGCAGGCGACTCGGCTGCTGAGAGCTGTCTCCTCATGAGGAGGAGGGGGACCCTCGTCTTTGCGTGCGTTTCACCTGAATGCGGCGGTAGATATTGATATGCTGGAGGAGTTTGCCTACCTCAGAACTCAGGAAGGTGGGAAGATTCATCTGGAGTTGCTCCCCAACCAGGGGATGCTCATCAAGTAAGTAGACTGCCTTTTGCGCTTTCAAATGGAGTCCTATCTTCTGTGTGTTTATGTGAACTATTTGTAAATTTCAGTACCTTTCACAAGTTTAGTGCAAAGGAATCTAAACCTGCCTCCTGTTTTTTGAGAGGTAATTGGGTTCTGGGTGCTTTTTGAAAGGTTTATGTTCCCTTAACTAAATTTCCCCAAAAAATATTGGTTTAAATTGGGATGGTTCTATTACTTTTGAAACATTTTCTTCCGTGAGACAGAAGTGTCCTTCAATTTTATCTTTTTTTAAATCTTTTTCCTTTCCAAAATTTACAGTGATTCTATAAATTTCTGATTAGATAAAAATACTTTTAATTAAGAGCAGCCGTGCCTAACGATGTACCGGGATAGGAAAATTCATTAGAAAACACAACAGATACAAACCATATGGGAAGCCCTCCTAAGCGAGCCTCGTGGCGAAAACAGCACAAAGTGGGATAGCCAGCTGTGTCCCACGCAGGCGTATCCCACGAACACATCTGTCCCAAGAAAGGACGGCGCGAGTACTGGCTCACGGGCATACTGCCCGCGCCCAGTGGGTGGTACTGAAACTCCAGGTCGGCCCAGATGAAGATGCCAAGCTAGAGACCATTTATGATTTTTAAATAGCTCATAATCTTGTTTCTACCCTTGATCTTCATTGTAGTTGGAGTGCACTATCCTTTCTGCTGTAAGTGCCACGTGTGGTTTTATTTTCACACCTCTCCTTTGCTTCCTGCATATTCAGTGTGTCTGTAAACAGTCAGGGTTAGGGCCGCACAAGAGACTGGACCCTGCGTGGGAAGAAAGCCTCACCAAAGCCGACAGCACTTCCTTTTCCCCTCAGGTGTGGACGAGATAGATGAACTCCCAGTTGTTGAAAGCAGAAATCCCCATCTTGCTCTATCTTTGTAGAGTTTTGGGAATGATGAAGGAGGGAAGGAAGAAATGTCCATTTTGGACTTCTAGAACCTCATTAATTTGGCACATAGTAAACATTTCTGCTTATGTGTCCCAGCCAAAAGTAGGGTCTTGTGGAATCCACTCTAAGAAACAGAAAGATTAGTGGACTCTGTTTTGGCCCCCTTTACCTTGTGACATTAAATATTTTGAACATTTACAATAAAAGGTCACACGCACTTGTTTGAAAACACAGGGCCTTGAGCATTCGTCTGCCCAGGTAATATGGACTCGGCATACGCAGCGCTCCTTTTCCATTTGCCCTCCTAAGACTGTAAGTCCAAACAATGGGGAAACAACCGCAGGGTTCAAAATACTATTACCATTGTGTGGGCAGAGGTTACTTTTGACATGGGAGCCCACATAACCCCTTGTGTTACGATCTCTAGGTTTTGAAACAGAATATACAAACATACATTTAATAAAGCTTTGTAGTTAATCAACAATTCTCATTCCAACTATTGGACTATAGCGACATCCTTCATTAGAAGCAAACTCCACCAACATAGGATTAAACCTGTGGAGGCTTAGCACTTACTTAGATAATGCTTAACTGGTGAAGGTATGAGAAAAGGGATTGTCAAAAACTCAGCAGTTGCCGGGCGTGGGTGGCGCACGCCTGTAATCCCGGCGCTTGAGAGGCTGAGGCAGGAGGATCGTGCAGGTTCAAAGCCAGCCTCAGCTACTTAGTGAAACTTAGACCCTGTTTCCAAATAAAGTATAAAATAGGTCTGGGAATGTAGCCAGGAGGTAGAAAAGTCCTTGGTACCATAAACAAACAAACAAACAAACAAAAACTCAACAGTTGAGCCAGGTGTGGTGGTACATGGTTTCAATCCCAGTGCCTGGGAGGCTGAGATGGGAGGATCGCAGGTTTGCGGCTAGCCTCAGCTACTTAGTGAGGCCCTCCACAACTTACTGAGACTCTGTTCCCAAATTAAGAATAAAAAATAGGGCTGGGAGTATAGCTTGGAGGTAGAATGCCCCTGGGGTTCAAACCCTAGTTCCCCCCCAAAAAGCAAAAAACAAAAACAAAAAATACAGCAATTGAACCTTAGACTCCATTGTACTGAGCCTTCTTTTCCCATTTTCCTGGAGCTGAACAGTTCCATGGGTACATGCAGACAATTCCCAGGACAAGGCAAAGCAGTGTCAGATACACAGACGATGTCATCGGAAGGGGTTTTTTGTAGACTCAGCCCCCTAGACTTTTGAGGAATACTTCCAGGCTCTCCCCACTTGATCAGTCTAACACTTAATTTCTTCACACTTCCTGCAGAAGAGAAGCCTCTCAGGAAACCTGTAGTTTTATTGGATTTGAAATGGGACTAGGGCTTGTTACCTAGTGATCTGGCCTTGTAGGATTTTTCTGGGCCTTCTCTGTGAGTCTTAAAGTGAACTGAAAGCCTGTATTTCAGACAACCCTAAACAACAGCCAGAGAGGCTAACTACGTAAGACAGGGCTTTGACTAACTGAGGTGTGATTAGACTCTTGAATAAAACTATCTATATTCCTTTTCCCTTTGGGTTCCAAACAAATTCTCTGAAGCCAATGCAGACCTTTTGGGTGGTCCCTCCAGATGAGTGGCAGAGATGTTGTGAGCAGTGTACGGCTCCTCCCCTGGGGTAAGGTTGTGAGTCCTTCCTAGGTGGGGCTCTCGGATGCGAGCAGGTACGGTACCAACACGGAGGGCACCCGGTGCCTGACCAAAGGAGGAGAACGCTCCTGTTTGTTATATCAACACCTTTAAGTGTTTTTAAACAGAGCAATGTTTCTATGCTGATATTTGCAGTCTCTTAGTTATAGTAGACTGGATTAATGTGGAAAACTCTTATGTCGCATGAGGTGATTACCAGCTAATATGCTAAATCTTTGTTGTTACAGAGTTCTGCAAAGCCATGGGTCCCAGACTCTTTTACCCCATCAGTTGCTTTCCTCAGTACTTATCTGCCCTCACACTCGCCCTTTCTTTATCAAAACATTGCAGCCCTCTAGTCCTCTTGGGAGGGCGTCTCGGTCTGGGGTTCTGTCCTGTCCAAGGTGGCTCCAGAGTCACCTGGCGTATTTCTGGGACTTGCAGAGTAAAGGAGGCTGGATCCGGGCACAAGTCTCCTCAAACACTAGCCCCTCCCCACGGCCACCCAGGTGCATGTCATCGTCCTCTTCCTCGCCGATGGCTCTTAATACAAATCTCAAGAGGCCCGAGCCCTGGGACCAGGAACCAAGATGCCTCCGGTCGTGCCACGGCAGGCACAGCGAGGGCTCGCCCCGAAAGCAGCGTGGCCAGGGCTTGTCGAGGTTACAGTTTCTGTACAGTCTGCGTGCAGTCTCGTGTATCTCCTCCGGAGCGCTGCCCTGCAGTGCAGGGCGCGTCGGTGTGGGTGTTTGAATGCTGCTGTTTGCTGTTTTTTGAAGGCCTTCTAGCCCTCCCATGGGGTTACTGCAGCAGGAATTCTTACCTGTGCTTCAGCCCAGCATACAGACTGCTGACAGGTACCAAGTGGAAAACACCTGCTCATAGTGTGCTGTCCGTCCACGTGTTTACTGCCCATGGTCTCCAGCTCTCTGTTCCTCAGTGCTCTTTTTCATGCTTTATTTATTTTTTTAATTTCTTCCGCATTCCTTGGCAAACCATCTGGGTGTAATATTGTAACATTTCTTATTTTTTTCCCATAAGTTGCCAATGTGTTTGTGTTGAATTTAAAAATCATTATGGATCTGGAAAAAAAAAGTTACACAAAAGCTGTATTAGATGAAGCGCACATTAGGTTTAAGTAGCAAGCTGTGATTCCTTTTCCATAAAATGTAAAGCTTTCGCTCATAAATACTTGAGGATGCTAAGATTTACTTTAAATTTTTACTCGTGTATTTCAGTATTGGTGGCCAGCATTGTTTTGGGTTTGAATAAGCATCACATTCTCCTGCCACCGATGATATTTTTTCAAAACTTGACTTGAAACTGAAAATATGTGGCTAAAATATGGGCTAACATGATGCCACATGGATTAGCTAGTTTATCCTTTTCTTCAGCTATGAAAGCTAACTACAGGCCTGTTTCATTAAATGATGGGGATGGGAATCATCCTTAGATGATTTTGGCATTGTGTGGCATCACAGATGTACGTGTCCAGACGTAGATCATGACTTACTACACACCTAGGTCGTCCGGGGCCAGGGTGGCCCGTCTGTCCACTGCTGACTGCAGCATCATGACTGTAATTCTTGTCTGCATCTAAACGTGCTCGAGGAATAGAGGCTGTAAGTTGTGCTGCTCCTTATAGGTGGACACATTTTTAGTCTCATTAAGGGGACCCTATAGCTTACTCTCTCCAAATACCAGTAACTTCCCTCAGTCAGAGGTCACCTCCAGTTTAGGGGTGCAGCCTGGGGCCCGCAGAGCAGCATCAAGGCAGCATAGGAAGGTCTGCATCGTTTGCTCCCAGTGGGACTCAGCCTCGTCCCCGCTGGTACCCTGTCCTGTACTGAGTTAGCCCACCCGGCTTGACTAGACATGCCCCAAAGAACACTTTTTCTCCGTGGCCCTGCTATTTCACTATGTGGGTCTTTAAAACATCCAAGGGCGTGACAGACTGTTCTTTACTACTCCAACAAAGTCTGATTTGTTTTCTTCTATCGCATTCCCATTTTATAACTCATTTTGTATTTATTTTGTGTAATTAATGAAACACACTGGGGCGGTTTAAATAGTTACATTTTGCCCAATACATGAAAATCTCCTTCTAAAGCTTCTTCCTTTGTCTGAGGGGAGTTAGACAGGAGGGCAGGGCATAGAGCTGGCTTTTGTTTCAACTTCCCCGGGGCAGAGTTAGTGACTGAAACACCTTGCCTCTTAGCCGAGCCCCCTGGTTTTAGCTGATTTTTCTTTTCCTTTCTTCATTTTGCTGTTTTCAGTTTTCTGGGGTGTCATTGATGATGTCTTACTCTCAAGCACAGCTTTTGGTGCACAGTGAGAAACCACTTCACGTGTGTTCCCACTGACCCCACAAAAGCACAGGTCCTCCCTGAGCGCCTGGGCAGAGCTGGTCTTTCCAGGACTTTGCAGGCCACTGCTGACTGTCAGGGATTCTGCCTCTCCCAACCTGTGCCACATTCTTGTCTCAGGAACCCAAGTCCTCCTGCCTTTTCTAAAACACATGAGAGAGTCTGGGTAGCTACAGCGCCCAGAGGAGCTGCCCTGTCTGGCACCACAGGAGAGGACCAGGCGGGACCTGGACCTGACAGCTGTGCAGAAGCCCAGACTTTCCCGGCCTTCAGGATCAGCAGCAGCCACAGGGGCCCCGGGACTCTGCTCAGCGGGTGACGCATCCTGGGTTCCCTCCCGCCTGCCGCTGGCTCTCCAGAGTCTGCTGTCCTGGCTGGAACAAGCTTGTGGCTGATGTGGGCAGCAGCACTCCGCCCCAAGTCACAGACTCAGTGGGCTCAGCAGTAGTGCCGCAAAGCAAGCAGCTTCCCGCATTGAGAAGCAGAGCAGCTGTCATTTCACCCAACACTTAGACGTTTAAAGATAACCTTCACAGGGCGGGAAAAATGTCTCCAGCTTTAAGTCTTACGAGAAAGATCGGGTAGGAGTGGTTGATTGGCTGCTGCTTCTCTTTCTTTTCCTTTTAAAGTTTGATTTAAAAGTTTTATTTATCTACCCTTAGATATGAGGCAGGCTTTATTCCTACGCAAGCGACTCAGGTTAGCGATGCCGCCACTAACGCTGGTCTTTGTCTGTTTCCTGTCGCTGACCTCAGGCACCACACGGTCACCCGGGGCATCACCAAGGGCGTGAAGGAAGACTTCCGCCTGGCCATGGAGCGCCAGGTCTCCCGCTGTGGCGAGAACCTCATGGTGGTGCTGCACAGGTTCTGCATTAACGAGAAGATCCTGCTCCTGCAGACTCTGAGCTGAACGCAGCCTGCGCCCGAGGCAGCTCGCCCGCCACTGTGCGGTGCAGAGGCGGATGCGCAGCGGCCCTGGGCGTCATCGTCGTCGTCACCAATCTAAACGGAAGGAGGCCACCCAGTGCCAGCGCCCAGGTGGCTTCGGTGTAGCTCCCAAGAGTCTGAGAAGATATTTCTATTTTTAAGAGTCATTTTTTGTAATTTTTGTAAAACAAGAGAACTGATCTGTTTTGTAAATAAAAAATCATCCTAAAATTTGAAGTGTCAAAAATTCGACTTCTGAGTGTCTAAGTAGGGGTATAGTTTATTCTACTTTTGCAAGCATATCACGAAGAGAAAAAAAAAAAAAAATCCAACACAAGTGAATCAAGAAATGAATTTTCGCCAGGCGTGGTGACGCACACTTGTAATCCCAGTGCTTGGGAGAAGGAGACAGGAGGATCGCGCTGGTTTGAAGCCAGCCCCGTTGGCTTAAGAGACTCTGTTTCCAAAAATAAAAAAGTATAAAATAGGTCTGGGAGTGTAGCCCTGAGGTAGAAGGGCTTCTAGGAACCCCAGTACCACCAAAAAAAAAAAAGAAAGAAAGAAAGAAAGAAATGAATTTTCTTTTGTAGGCACTTAAAAAGATACACACTTTCCATGTTCTCAAGATTTTACTGTCTGTAGTTAGGCTTTGGTCAGTATCATCTATCAGCATAATATTTGAAACTTGTTATATTAAAATGTTATTAAAATGGCTGACATTTACTAATCACTAACTGTATGCGAAGTACCACGTATACATTATCATATTTACAACAACCTTGTGAGGTTGGTAAAATTATGAATGAAGAAACAGACACAGAGAAGTCCAGTCTCTGGCCTGAGGTCACATCACTAATAAGTGGTGGGGCTTGACCTCTGCTCAAGGGGTTGGCATCTAGACCCAGCCATTCCGCTGGCATCTGCCAAAGCTGCCATATGCTTGCTGTGGTGTTGGACCCGGGGGAATATGTGACTAAAGATAGAAAAATAGAGATGACCTACGGATGTTGACAAGCAGGAGACCCACATACAGCCTCCGCAGACTCAGCCTGTTAGTGCTGGGAGTAGCCGTTCAGAGATAAAGAACCAAGGAAGGCAGGAGAGGTGTGTTTGCAAAGCTCGGACTTCTATACTGCACCTTAAATTTAAAGTTTGGTAACATCTAAAAACAAATCCTGTTGAGTGCTGGTAAGTAGTGGTCATTTGGCCAGATGCTGCAAGTTTAAGAATGACCCAGATGGGCTCCATCCCTGCGTTCACTGAATCGACGGCCTAATGTCATCCCATCTTGGGGGCTCTGAGTTTCCTTTTTGGTACCACTGGCCCTCCCAGTCTGCTTGGCCTTTATTTCAGCTTCAGTCATAGTGTAAAACCCACACCTGTTCACCTGTCAAAGGAAGTCAATAGCTGAGTCACACTTCTTCATGAAAAATACTTGATTTTTATCTGTCCCAAGACTGTTGTGCATTCAGTCCTAACAGGGATGTTTCTAACACCAAGCCTCCCTAAATGGGAAGTTTCCCAAGTCATTCTCATGCACATGGATGGCAATCCCACTTGCCCACGCTAGACACATCCGGAGTGAACCAGGCAGATGGTCCCCCAACAACTTTAATCTCTTAAAATTCTCATGGACTCTTCCCTGGAATCTCATCTTTTCTGCCACTTCTGCACAAATTGCTCAGACCCTATGTATTTTCGTAAGGCCGTCATAACAAAGCACAACAAACTGGGTGTTTTAAAGAAAAATTGATCGTCTTCTGGAGGGTCCAAATCCAAAATCAGTGCCATCGTGTCATCGGGGGGGGGGGTAATAATCCTCCTTATGCTCTGGGCAGAGAGAGAGGAAGAGAGAGAGAGAACATGTTACTGGGGCTTAGACCCATGAGCATTCTACCTCTGCGCTACATCCCTAGCTCTTATTTTTTATTTTGAAACAGGGTCTCACTAAGTTGGAAAGGGCCTCACTAAGTTGCTGAGGCTGACTGTGAACCTGCCATCCTGTCTCAGCCTCCCAAGTACTGGGGTGACAAGCGTGCACCACCACACCTGGCTTTGCTTCTTACTAGCTTCTGGTGTGGGCGATGATTGTTGGCATTCCTTGGCTTGTAGCCAGATCACTCCAGTCCCTCGGTCATCCATCACAGGTATCTTATGGCATGTCTTCTTCTTATAAGGCCACTGGTCATACTCCAGAGAGGACCTGCTTTACTCTGGTATGATCTCATCTAAACTAATTACTTGGAAAAGGGTCCTACTTTCAAATAAGCACAGGTTTCAAGGTGCTGGAGGTTAGGACTTCAATATATATTTTGAGAGGATACAATTCCATCCATAATACCCAGGAACCATATTTTTCTCTTTGTTCTTTTTTGTGATATACTCTAGAGGATGATATCAGTTCTCCTCTGCCTCGTAAAGCAATATCAAGTTGTTTGCACCTCCTACATTCTGCAACTCTCCCTTTCCACATAAAACAGAAGCTAGACAAAACAAGGGCCAGGGCTCACATTTAGAGAATGTGTGCATTTGGTGTTTTTCTTTAAATGAGCAACACCGGAATAAATGACTCTGTCTGGCCTCTCTTCCTTCGGCTCCGACATACGTCCACTCATTGGAGTGGGGATGTGTAATCGTAGAGTGACATGTCAATCATTCTTCCTTAACAGCACCTGCTGGAGGTGAAGACAAAGGTCTAAAGTATTTCTGGCTCCTAATTAAAAGTCACATCATTGTGCGTGTCTAGGAGCGCATAATGCTCTCCTTATAAGTTAATTACCATTTTTGTTTCTTACTATAAAACACTCCGAGACTAAAGCAACTTTCTAGAGGAGAGAAAGGATAAAGACTGATAGGCTTAAGGCAGTTTTTCTCATGAGTTAGAGCATATATGTAATACCTTAATTCATCTTTATGTATTCTGTTTGCAGTTAGGCAAGCGAAACTCTAATGGTCAGATGGAGATGTTAGAAAAAAGTAAATCCCGGCAAGCAGTGGATTAGGCACACACCGATCAGTGAAGACATAGCCACTCAAAGACTTAATGAAGGGTAACCCGAAAATGTTCTTTAATGTAGAAGATCTGAAAGAAAATCAGATGACTAATAGTAATTCATGCTTATATAGCAGCTGAACAACTTTAATTTTCTACTTTCCTTGACATATAAAACTATAGCTACATGTTTTATTATAAATATATATAATTATGCATGTGTGTATAGTTATAAATATACATGAGTATATATGTATGTGTTTATATATAATGACCATATATTCACACATATATACATACATACATATGTACATATACTTACATATATGACCAGGCAGGAATTTATCAGCAAGCAGTTTAATTGGTATAAATGATCAAACCCAGAGGCTTTGGGCCTCAGAAGCTCCCTGGGTCATAACTGTGACAGAGGATCATAATGTGTCATCACAGTTTGACAGGGCTTTATTTCCACAGATTATTTGTTATTCCATCGTAGAGCACAGAGGTAGCAATTATCTCAGCAAGCTCTGAAGCACATCAGTTATGTTTAGTATAATAAATGTTTCACTTTTTAGAAAATAAGTATTTTGTGTGTGGGGGGGTAATGGGGTTCCTGGAAACCCTTCTACCTCTGGGCTACACTTCCAGACCTATTTTTATACTTTTTAAATTTGGAAACAGGTCTCTTAAACCAGCTCGCGCGGCTGGCTTCGAACCTGTGTGATCCTCCTTTCTCTGCCTCCCAAGCGTGGGGATTACAAGCGTGCGCCACCACACCCTGCAGAAAATAAGTATTTTGAAAATTGTGGATTATATTCTACTTATACTAGTTGATACATAAAGGTAGTCATTGCATGTTATAGCAACTATCAGTACTAACAAGTCAGAATTTATGTATCTGAATTTTGTTAATATGTCTTATTTAGTATGCATTTTACAAGATACAAATAGTTTTTTGTTGTTGTTGTTTTGGTGGTACTGAGGGTGGAACCCAGGGGCTTTCTACCTTGGCTATACTCCCAGACCTATTTTATACTTTATTTGTTAACAGGGTCTCACTAAGTTGCTGAGAGCCTCACTAAGTAGCTGAGGCTGGCCTCGAACCCATGTGATCCTCCTGTCTCAGCCTCCCAAACGCAGGGATTACAAGCGTGCGCCACCACGCCGAGCACAAAGTTTTTTATCTGTTGAGAACCAGCATTTCCAAAGCTCTTTTACCTTGGGTGATTTAATCCTAACTTATAAAATATATGATGATATGATATAAAATATATTTTTATTTTATTTTCAAGAAAAGCATTATATACATAAGTAAAACCAGACTATAAAAACAGGACTGTAGAATAGTTAAGAGACAGGCTCAGAAGAAAGCTTAAGAAGGAAACTTCAAAGAAAAGAGAATGGTAGCTGGTCGTGGCGGCACATGCTTATCATCTCAGTACTTGGGAAGCCAGGATGGGGACCCGGGTTCAAGGCCAGCCTCAGCAACTTAGCAAGACCCGCAGCAACTTAGTGAGGCCCTGTTCAAAATAATAATGGCTGGGGTGTACCTTGGAGGTAAAATGCCTCTAAATTCAACCCCAGTAACAATAAAAAAGAAAAGAACAAAAAAATCAAAAGGATGATTGTTTACTTCCTTTTGCTTATTTAGGAAAATCATGTCAAACTTACCTAGGGAGTTAAACTATGTTCTTAATGCTATAACCCTAGGAAACATGCAATCTTTAATTTTGTTTAATTTTTGGGGGGGGTTGTACTAGGGCTCCTGGAAGCCCTTCTACCTTCGCCTGGCTAATTTTGTTTAAATTTTACCTACCAACGTATACCAAACTCATTTATGTCAGCATATACAGTCCTGCTTGCAGCTTACAGACTCACTATTTCTTCTGCAGGAAAGAAAGATTATATGATTATAGACGTGCTGAGGTTTTCTATGAGAACAAAGCGGGAGTTTTAGACTCCTTCTATTTCAATACAGGTGCCTTGGGCTGTTGATTTATTTATTTTAATAGCCTCAAAGAATTATGGAGTTTTTTGAAATGTTATGTTTCTTTCTTATATTTATATACCAAATACCCCTAATATAAGAAAAAATAAATCATACAGAGAAAAAAAATACTCTGGGAAACCCAAATCTTGATATTTAACTATGGCCGTTTTATGCAGTTTTACTCCTCTAATTTTTTTTTAACTGCAGAAGAGATTTTAGTGCCCCGTTTAACAAGTGAGTTTTTATTTTTTTAATTTTTTTTATTATTATTATTATTTTTATTGGTGCACTGTATTCATACATCATAGTAGGATACATACTTTTGTAGACATACATGCACACTTTTCCCAGTCAGCCCCCACCCAATCCCCACCCCATTCTCTCCCCATCCCTCCCTCCGATGCTTGGCTTAGTGGTTGACATCTAGTATTATGGCAATTTATCTAAAATTAAAAATGATAATCTCACATAACAGTTTCATTTGTCTGATACCAAGCTTTTGATGACTTAAAGATAACATTTCAATATTTCTTTTTGCTTTCTTACCAGAGAATATTTTTTTTCTATTTTTTAGGTGAAACTATCATATATTTATATATTTATTTTTCAGAAAAAAATCTATCCTACTGTGAAATATGGACTCTAGGTACCCAAAAAGATCTTGAAAAAGAACAAAGCTAGAAGATATATATTTTCTGATTTCAAACCATATAAAGCTACAATAATTGAAACAGTGTAGTACTATTCTGAAGGCAGATATATAAACCATTGGAGTTAAATAAAAGCCTAGAGCTAAATTCGTCCCTATATTGTCAAGTTATTTTTGACAAGGTTTCCACGAACATTTGGTGGTAGAAATATTAATCTTTTAACTAAATATTGTTAAAAAATAATAATTACATGGAAAAGAATAAAATTGGACCCTTACCTAATCCCATATACAAATATTAACTCAAAATAGATAATAGACCTAAATATAAATCTTAAGACTATAAACTTTTAGGAGAAAATCTGGGTCATAAAACCTCACAACATTGAAATTGGCAGTGATTTCTTGGTTATGATTTCAATGGCACAGGCAACAGAGGAGTATACAAACTCCCTAAAAAATAAAAAAAAATATTGTATATCCAAAGACAATGTAAACAGAGTTAACAGTTACTAATAGAATGGGATAAAATATTTCCAATTGCTATATCTGAAGGTATATTAATATTCCAACTAGAAATCCTAAAAATTAACAACAATAAAGGCAAACAATACCCTTTAGAGATAGGTAAAAGACTAACATAAATAATGAATCTCCACAGATAACCAATCTTAGTTGTCTGTTGGATGGAAACTCTTGTTTCTCTAGTTCTGGAGTGTGTTACCTATTTCTTCTTTGTAGTTAATCTCTTTGAGTATTTTCTCTAGCGCTGGTTTTGAAGACATAAATTCCTTCAGTTTCTGTTTGTCGTGGAAGCTTCTTATTTCTCCATCTAATTTGATAGAAAGTTTTGCTGGGTAGGAAATTTTTGGCTGGAAGTTGTTTTCTTTCAGAGTTTGGAATATGTTACTCCAAGCCCTTCTGGCTCTCATAACTTGGTTTGGGAAGTCTGGAGTGATTCTAATTGGTTTGCCTCTGAATGTCACTTGGCCCTTTGCTTTTGTTGCCTTTAAGATTCTCTGCTTGGCTTCCACATTGGTCATTTTGAAAATTATGTGGCGTGAGGATCCTCTTCTCCGATCCTGTCTAAAGGGAGTTCTATACGTTTCCTGGACCTGTGTATCGACCTCTTGCTCTATGTCTGGAAAATTTTCTGCTATTACTTCCTTGAAGAGATTGTTGATCCCTTTGGTTTCACTTTCTTTTCCCTCCTCTATTCCAATTATTCTTAGGTTAGCTCTCTTAAAATGGGCCCATATTTCTTCAATATCAGATTCCTGCTGTCGGATATTTTTTTCTAGATTAGAAACTATGCATTTATTTTTGGTTTGCTCATCTTCTAAGAGTGAGATTCTGTTCTCCATGTGTTCTAATCGGTTGTTTGTGCTTTGAATTGAGGCCTTTACTTCATTAATTGCATCCTTTATCTCTTTTTGGCTCTCTGAGTTCTTTTCGAAGCACCTCTATTATTTCTACAGTTATTTTCCTGATTTGATCTTCTAGAAATCTCTGATTTTCTGTTTTATCGGGTTCTGATGTTGTGGGATTGTGGGCATTTATTGCTCCAGTATTATTCCTCTTTCCCATGATTTCGGAAGTTTGTGCCTTCTCTGGGTTCTTCCCTTGGGTCACTATGACTTCACTTAAGGTGCTCTGGATCTCGAGTCCGTAGTATCTCAGACCCCACTACTCCTTTACTGGGTTGTATCACAGAGTCTCCGACCCAGAGAGTCGATAGAGGCTGCTTTAGACTGTGGGGGGTGCCAGGTTGCACGTTCTCCTATGGTGTGATATCTCTGCCACCGCCCCTCCCCCACTGGGTCAAGTCCCAGGGAGTACAGTACTGGGATTTCTCCTCTGTGGCCCGCAATTTGACTCACTGTTCTTGAGTATGCAGATGTAGCTGTACTGGCCTCGCTGAATTCGGTGCTGCTGCCGCCGGTGGCAATATGGCGCCGCTGCTACGCCCTCGGCTGTGGGGCTGGTGTTTTTCTTCTTGGTTTTGATTTCCACTCTGAATCCCTGCAGCATGTGCTGAGCTCGGCCACTGGGAGCTTTAGATGCTCTCTGCGCGGAGAAATCCCGCCTGGCTGTTCCGCAGTGGCTCACCTCGGCTTGCTGTAGCTGTCCCGTGAATTCGCCGGTGCCACCGGCAGTATGGCGCTTCTGCCGCGTCTGCCGTGGCCTCGGGCGTGAGGCCGGTGTATCTCCTCTGTGGCTCTGTTCTCAGTCCGCTTTCTCTCTGGAGCCTGGTGATTTTTTTGTTTCTCTGGTGATGGTGTTTTCTGGCTATGAAAGGCGCTGATTTTGTGGTAATGGAGATTTGTTGTTAGCGGGGCTCTTAAGCCCCGCTTTTCTCGGTCGCCATCTTCCCGGAAGTCCAACAAGTGAGTTTTTAAATGGAACTCAAAATGTAATACTAAAAACTGTACAAATCATGAGTGTATGGCACCATAAATTTTCAAATTTAACTCAATCACAACAGCATTCACATCATAAATGAAACATTTTTGGCTTCTCAGAAAACCTCTGGATGTCCTATAAAATCACTCTCTTGTTCTGTAGATAATCTGCTATTTTCATTACTGCCATGCTAGATTAGCTTGAAATGATTTTGAATTTTACGTATCTTTTATGCAACATTTTGTTTTGTAATATGTGTGCATGCAGTAGTATACTTTTGCTATTAATGGCTATTAATATTTTTGCTATTAATATTTTAGCCTTTGACCTGCCCATTAAATGTCCAATAGGTATAGGTATAGAGATAAAGAGAGACAGAGTTAGAGATATAACTTCACATTGCAAAGACAAATAGAACCAGTGTGTAGCAATGGACAGGAGGTTTTAATAGACATAATGGAAAATGACAGACATAGAGATGTGGTTGTAACTGTCTTAGCTGAGCAAAACCAGGCTACAACACAAGCAATGTATAAGTGGAGATATGGAGAATATGAGCTTGTGGGTTTTGTAGCACCATGAAAATCCCAGATTTGGAGAACCAGGTACCAAGGAGGCAGGGTAAGACTCTGGATAAAAATGGAGAATTGATTGAAAGTTTGTTTAGGAGCAGTTGGATTCCCCTCCGCCTAGTCTTGGGCCGTCCAAAGGCCATCTCCTTGCTGGAAGTGGGAAGTGCTTTAAAGATAGAACTGGGGAGACTCCCAGATGGGGAAAAGCAGCTGTACTGAAAGGAGAGGTGGGCAGAGAGCTCAGACAGGAGGATTAGATGAGAGCCTTCACCTTGCTCTAGGGAGATTTCCAAACATCTTGTCTTGTCCTGATCCAGGAAGAACATCTGCCTGCTCCTTGTCAGAAACCGATGAGTGTGTCTCCAGAGAAACTGTGTGGCAAAGAGAAAAGACTGAGAGACGTTAACGTTTAGGCGTTCTCCAGTGAAACAGCTTCTCACTGCCTGGTATCCCTATAGTGACGTCTAGTTATAGCATAACATCATAATGCAAACCTTAGCTGGATTTAAGCAACAACTTCAAAGTTAATATTCTAGCCGGGCGTGGTGGCGCACGCTTGTAATCCCCGCGCCTGGGAGGCTGAGACAGGAGGATCGCACGGGTTCAAAGCCAGCCTCAGCTACTTAGTGAGGCTCTCAGAGGCTTAGTGAGACCCTGTTTCCAAATAAAATATAAAAATGTCTGGGAGTATAGCCCAGAGGTAGAAAGCCTCTGGGTTCCACCCCCAGTACCATCAAAAAAAAAAAAAAAAAAAAAAAACAAAGTTAATAGTCTGATGGTGTCAGGGAAGGACAGCTAAAGTGCCATTTACAAAAACATAAAATTGACAGATAATGTCTATAATTGGCATATCAAAGGCAGCAATTTAAGACTTTTACCAAAATAAAGCTGAGCTCAGTGGTTCCTGCTTGTAATCCCAGTGACCTGGGAGACTGAGATGGGAGGATTGTAGGTTCAAGGCCAGCAACATGCGTAACTCAGTGAGACACTGCTTCCAAATAAATAAAATAGAGCTGGAAGTATAGTTCAGAGGTAGAGTGTCCCTGGGTTCAAACCCCAGTAACACACACACACACACACACACACACACACACACGCAGACTTTTACCAAAATAATGTATAAATATAAATATGTGAAATAACAGGGAAAAAATTGAAAGAGCTTATTACTTATGGGGATCAGGAGATGAGAAGAGGGAAAGAATGAGGTTGTAGACTTTTTCCCATGTGTTATTTAATCATACTCCATTTTAATAACACACTCTATATTTTATCTTTTTAGAGCATATTAAAATTAAATTTAAAGATTAAAAAAAGAAATACTGCACATCCCTTTGAAAGAAAAAGAGAATTGCCAACAGGTGGCACTATTATTCTCTCCCTAAGACTCAGACCAGCCTAAATCCCGATCTTTGTGTTCATTTTATCACATCAGTTTGTGTAGCTTTTTCTACCCCAAAATTGAAATGCTCAAACTGATTGATACTGACTGAGAACATCATTTGTTTCAATGCAGATTTAGGGCAACCGCAAACATTCTTAGTGGCTAAGCTGAAATTCTCAAATTATCTAAGAGAATACATTTTCACAATATGTTTCTTTGGTAAAGCAGGGATAATTCACTAAGCTCTCCTCTTTTTCATAAATATTTGCCTTTGAGAAAAACCAGATAATTTTCAGAACCAGGTTATTTATTTACTTTATTTATTTACTTAATTCTTCTGAGAGTGCATTTTTAAAATGTGTGTGTGTGTGTGTGTGTGTGTGTGTGTGTGTGTGTGTGTTACTGGGGATTGAACCCAGGAGTAACCTACCTCCGAGCTATGCTCCCAGCCCCGTTTTATTTTTTATTTTGAAATAAGGTCTCTCAAGGTTTCTAAATGTCTCAATAAGTTCCCGAGGCTGATCTCGATCCTGCCATCCTCCTGTCTCAGCATCCCAAGTGCTGGGATTACAGGCATGTACTACCATGCCTGACCGATTTCTTTCTTTATAAAAGAGTCATAATGATATACATGCCTGAAGCCTCAGCCTCTGGACCAGGGGAAACCTTGCATTCTACCTCTGAGCTACACCCCAGCCCTATTTTTTTAGTCTTTATTTTGAAACAGAGTCTTACTGAGTTGCAAGGGGCTTAAGTAGCCGAGGCGGTCTGCGAATCTCAATCCTTCTGTCTCAGCCTCCCAAATGCTGGGATGACCAGTGTGTGGCACCACGCCTGGCCCTCTGTCTCTTTTTAAGATCTATATTTTTATCATATACTCTTACAATTCCCTCAAATTGGCACACAGTAAAAAGGCCTCTGCAAAGAAAGGGACTTGATAAAACATTTAATCAGTCATTATAGATATAGACACAAGGGCATTCTCTGTATTAAGAAAGAAAATTGGGGGAATTTGGCTCCCTGACATGGGATAAAGAATAAAACTTATTAATCACTTGCCATTGACTGCGATTTGCTTCCCAAGGTGGGTCTGGTCCTAGAACTGCGTAGGATTGCTCCCTTCCTCCATAGCCATGGGGTGGGAGTTACTCCCTTAGCAAGGAGACATCTAGTCATTCAAGGAAACCCCTGCGCTCCTACCACAGACAAAGGCTTGCTCGCTTCTGATAATTTCTTGAGCTATGAAGCAGCAGGGGCTTTACAAACTGGCATTGCAGAAGAGCCTTAAAAAGTGCAATTAGGCATGGGGTTTCTATAAGTAAGATCTAACATATCACACCATTGCCCCATCGGCCAGGTCTGCCTTACTAGGATTTGTTCCTTTTTGTTTTCTTGGCTCAACAGAATTAATTTAAAAAAATCTTGGTAATACCAGCATTATGTATTCTGCAGGTTAAAATAAAGTTGACATGTATTGTTTCTTTCAGCATGTTTACTGAACATCTATTATGTGAGAGATATTGTTCTGGGTGCTAGGAGGCAGGCAGGCAGAACCACCTAGCAGGAGCTTTCTGTATTCTGGGGAGGGCAGGCAGTGAGTTCACCAACCAAGACATAAATAAGGTAAGCAATAAGAAAAATTGAGATGGTTGTGTGAGAGCACAGATATGTGATGAGCAAGCATCTATTTTATGGTAAGTGTTTAAGAAGACATTGTGGGCTGAAATTTGATAAGAGGAATGATAATCCTGTGTGTGTGTGTGTGTGTGTGTGTGTGTGTGTGTGCGCGCGCATGTGTTGAGGATTGAACCCAGCAGCATTCTACCTCTGAGCTTCACCGTC
This sequence comes from Muscardinus avellanarius, assembly GCF_963383645.1. Taxonomy (NCBI): domain Eukaryota; kingdom Metazoa; phylum Chordata; class Mammalia; order Rodentia; family Gliridae; genus Muscardinus; species Muscardinus avellanarius. The sequence goes on along the minus strand of NC_137800.1, from coordinate 15,440,446 downwards.
AGTCCCCCCTTTTTTTTAACTTTTTGTTTTGAAACAGGGTCTTTCTGGGTGTCTGAGAGTCTCTTTTAAGCTGCCAAGGCTGTCCTCAAACCTGTGATCTTCCCGTCTCAGCCTCTCAAGTACTGGGAAGACAGGTGTGAGCTGCCATGCCTGGCAGAAGAATGGTGATAGTAATGAGATGGGAGGAAAGCATATTCCAAGCAAACTGAGCTGATGGTGCAGCTGCTCTGACACAGCCAAACCTGGAAACTCAGAGAGGCCCCTGTACCTGACTGGAGCAAGTTCACAAAGGGGAGGGTGGTAGAAGAAACCAAGCTCTTCTAACTCAAAACCAGGCTGTGTAAGTCTTTATAAACCACTCTACAACATTTTTGTTGTTGTTGTTGTTGTTGTTGTTGTTGTTGTTTTGTGTGTGTGTGTGTGTGTGTGTGTGTGTGTGTATTACTGGGATTGAACCCAGGGACATCAACTACTGAGCCATACCCCCAACCCTTCTTATTTTTTACTTTGAAACAAGAGCTTACTACGTTACTGCATGCTGGCCTCAAACCTGCGATCCTTTGGTCTCCGCTTCCTAATTACTGGGATCACAGGTGTGCACCATCATGCCTGACCTGATGCTGGTATTTTTTTTATGTCCGTACATGTGTAGAAAAAAACCAATACATTACAAATATTGCCTGGCTGTAAACAATATAAGATGCATCCTGATTTCAGAGTTGTTATAGCATAAAAAAGTATGCCTTCAAATTAATAGAGTACTTTTGATGTGTTACAACTTGTTCTTTGTAAATAGAATGTTTAAAACATTTTAATGGAACTCCATTATAAGCTGTCTTTGTTCCAACTTTTGCAAAGTGCACTATTGCTTCCTTTACTTTGCTATAGATCCTAGGTGTTTGGAATGAAGCTCAGTACACTGGGTATGCCTGCCCAGCATGGCAGTGGCCAACATATTATTTTCAGAGTAATGACAGAATCCAAAATCCAAGTCCAAATTGTTGGAACTGAGATTGAAACAAGATGAGAGGCTCAGAAAAGCTTCTTACCAAACTTGCTTTACTAAACTCGCAAAGGTAAGTCTTTATCAGTTGCTATGGGAATTCAGTTGCTCAGGATCAGAGACCTAGAGGCTCAGTACTAAAAGTGGTAGGCTTATTTCTCTAACACAAGACGTACATTAGGATGACTGGTGCAGAACAAGAAGCAAGACTTTGTCAGCAAGAAGCCTAGAGATCAAGTTGTCTTGTTCATTTCTTTCCAATTTTGCTCCATTCCAGGAGGCAGAGAGAAAAACAGGCAAGTCACCTTATGCTGAAAAGTTTCCAGGTGACAAAATTATTTGTAGAGAGATAACAAAATTAAAAATTCAGGTAATGAGCTCGCTATCACCTTTTTCCAGTTACCCTTGCATTTAATTATTTGCAAGCAATGCTATGCTACAGATAATGTTTTGCTCCGTTAATACACTTTCATACTACAGTCTAATTAATTGCTAGTACAGAGCACTACATTCTCAGGTGTGAAACGAACTTGGAAGCTAGAAGTGGTCTTGTAGCCCAGTTTGGTGATACACCGAAGGGTGAGTCCCCAAATGGCAAGAAACTCAACTCACAGCCAAAGAATTCTGAGTTTCTGACTTAATACTCTCTGAGAGAAAGTGCTATAAGCAGTGGAGAGAGTCCCTAGGTCAGTCTTGAGACTTGAAATGTCATTCTTGTCCTGCTGTGTGCAGACCTGTGTCTGTCTGCTGTCGGTCTCTCTCTATCTCTCTTTTCATGGTACCGGGGATTGAACCCAGAGACATTTTACTTCCATACTACACCTTCAATCCTTTTTGTATTGAAACAGGGTCATGTTAGGATGCTGAGAGTGTCGCTAAGTTACAGAGGCTATCCTTGAACTTGCGATCCTCCTGTGTCAGCCTCCCAAGTACTGGATTACAAGCATGCGCCATCATGCCTGGCAGACCTACCTCCTTTGAAGGAGATCACCCTTCTCCCTGAGCCTCAGATCTGACAGTCCAGGATTCTTATTTATTATTATTTTATTTAAACACTCATATCGCCATGGACTACTTTTGTTTTCAGCCTCAGCTTTCTGGTTCTTCCTGTGCAGGCTAGGTTCATTCCGTACAGCCAGCCTGTACAGATCTATACCCTGTTAGAGAAGAGAATCAAGGATATAATAAAGAATATAAAATACCAGGGAGGATGTACTATAAAGTCTGATGAAAAGGCTAGAAGCCACCAGCCTGTTGACTTCAAGTAGCTCAAATATTCTTAAGCAAGCTTGACAAATTACTCTTATTTCTCTTACAAGCTTCTAGTCATAAAAATGACAACTAAATTAGAAAATGCCTACAAAAATCTCCAATTGAGTTGAAATGGTAGAAATTTCAACTAGAATTTTAAAAAGTAGTCATTTGTCCTTGTGGAATATCTGACTTTGATTCCTCGGAAAACGGAGCCGGGAGGCAGGATTCAGGTATATGTTGTTTTGCTGGGAGATGTGTCTGTCCCCGCCCCAACTTGGGACACTCTTGCCCTTTGTTGCAAGCTCAATCTCCGAAATGCCAGGTGATTCCGATCCCCTGACTGGGGAGGGTCTGAGCTACACCATGTCAGCAGGCAGCGGCTGCAGGCTCCCGGTGTCTGGTGGGTAACTCAGAATGGCGTTCTCGAGATCCAAGAGAACCCAGCCCACCCGGCTCCCGACCACAGACACCCATCCAGGATCCTCATGGCTTTCCTTCCTCCCTCACTACTACTTGCCGAGTCATCTACTCTATCAGAGTTTTATTGCTGCATAACACATTTCCACAAACAAATCACTGCATGTTTACTACCTGCAATAAACGGAGAACCTACTCCGGAGGTCAGAAGAATTCTGAGTTTCTGGCTTAATACTCTCTGAGCGAAAGTGCTATAAGCAGTGGAGAGAGTCCCTAGGTCAGTCTCTTATGTTTCCTATGTTGTGTTTTTCTTTATGGCTGAGTAAAATTCCATTGTGTACATATCCCATAGTTTTGTAATCCATTCATCTGTAGATGGACATCTTGGCTGGTTCCATAGTTTGGCTATGGTGAATTGTGCAGCTATGAACATAGATACACATACATTAGTTTGGTAGTTTGGTTTCCATTTTTTTGGGTAGATACCCAGAAGTGGTACTGCTGGATGACATGGTAAGTTCATTCCCTTTCTTTTGAGGATCCTCCATACAGTCTTCCAAAGTAGTCGCACTAATTTGCAGTCCCACCAACAATGTAGTAGAATTTTCACTTCTCCACATCCTTGCCAGAATTTGTTTGTGTGTTTTGAAATGATTGCCATTCTACTTGGAGTTAGATGAAATCTCAGTGTAGTTTTGATTTACATCTCTCTGATTGCTAATGATGTTGAGCATTTTTTCATGCATTTATTGGCCATTTGAATTTCTTTCATGAAGTGTCTATTTAGTTCCCTTGCCCTTTTTTTGATTGGGGTTTTTTAAAATATATGTTTATTGGTGCATTGTAGTCAAACATCACAATGGAATACAAGACTTGTGAGGATATCCAAGTACACATAGTCCAATTAGTCTTTATCCAATCCCATCTGCTGGAGCCAGCTGGCAAAAGTGGAGTAAGGATGAAAGAATTCAAATCTAAGAATTCAATTCAAAGAATTCAATTCAAGCATGGAAGGGTCACCAGTCTACTGCGCTGAAATCTCTATTGGCCAACGACCGGGTTTATACTCTTGTGGTTATTTATACAGTTTTTAGCTTCAGGTTACCCCGGAATACAAGAAAGACAAGTCCAAAGTACATATAACATGGGGCAGGTCAAACAATACCCTGGTGCAACACAAACAACACAAACCTAATCTTAGCTCAGACAGAACAATAGCATCATTAGTTCTCAGAGAGTCTTAATTACTTTGCAACCTCCATGACCCCAAACCTTGTTGACTCTGGGAGGAAGGACAGTCAGAAGTATTCTTTTAGTAAAGATAAGGGGAAGACCTTAATAGGTCCCCACACCCATTCCACACCCTCCCCCTCCCTCAATCCCATGCTTGATTTAGTGATTAACTTTGATATATTTGTTTACATACATCATGTGTTTTAAAGAGATTCCATCTTCCCCTTCCCTTCCCCTCTGATTGGTCACCTTAATAGCTCCTCCATAGGGTCCTTTCTTCCACTAGATTTCCTCCTTTTACCCATTTCTTCCTAGTTTTTGCATATTAGGGAAAGCATCTGATTTTTTATTTTCTGTGATATTTCTCTGTGTATGCTGCATTGCAAGTTCTCATCCCACTCTCGAAGGCCCTGGCACTGACCTGTCCACCTAGAAGACTCTGATCCCGGCCTTGCTGGCCCCGGCACCGGCCTCACCCCTCAGCAGGCTCCGAACCTGGCGTCAGAGGCCCCAGCACCGGCCTTGCCTCACTGCAGGCTCCGATACCAGCCTCGCTGGCCCCAGCATGGGCAGGCTCCAGTCCCAGCCTTGGCGGCCCAAGCACTGGCCTCACCTCACTGCAGGCTCTGATCCTGGCCTCACTGGCCCTGGCACCAGCCTCACCCCTCAGCAGGCTCTAATCCCGGCCTCGTAGGCCCCAGCACAAGTTTTGCCTCACAGCAGGCCCTGATCCCAGCCTCACTAGCCCAGACACCATCCTCATCCCTCAGCATGCTCTGATCCCAGCCTCGGAGGCCCCAGCACCGGCCTTACCTCATGGCAGGCACTGATCCTGACCTCACTGGCCCTGGTACCAGCCTAGCCTCCCTGCAGGCGCCTATCTTGGCCTCAGGGGCCCTGGAACGGGCCTTGCTGTCTTTCTTGCTGTGCATTGGGCTCTGGTCTCTGTCACTATTAGCAGGTCGTCTACAGATGTTCTCTTTTTACTTCCTTTTTTTTTTGGTGGTATTAGGGTTCCTGGAAACCCTTCTACCTCCAGACTCTACTCCCAGAGACCTATTTTTTATATTTTTATTTGGAAACAGGGTCTCAAGCCAGTGAGGCTGGCCTCAAACCTGTGCAATCCTCCTGTCTCTGCCTATCAAGCGCAGGGATTACAAGCATGCGCTACCATGCCCGGCGTTCTTCAATTTTTTTTTTTTTTAATATGAGAGAGCAGTACATGTCTTTTGCAAAAGCTGGCACCCCCAAAATACCTAGTGGCAATAAATTTTGTCTTCCCTCCAAAGGCAGAGGTCCACAGCTTCACTTTGGAGAGCAGACTATGCTGCTCCACATGTACCTGGCCTCCCACTCTGTGCAGAGGAGTGTGGTGGCCATGAGGGCTGATGACTCCTAGAACATGCAGTGTGGTGGCCCATCCCAGCTATGCAAGGCTCCCTCTGAAACCCCCAAGACCTTTTACAAATTAGCATGTTTCCAGAATTCCCGAGCATGTGTGGCAGGAGCAGTCTACTTTTGGGAAGATTTCCTCAAAAGTTCAAGGTGGACTGGACTGGATCTCTCTGTCCCTCCAAATTCTGGACACCACCACTGCCACTGCCACCACTGCCATCTCGGTTCTCTCCTGAACATCTTTCCCACACAGTTTGTTTTCCAGAATTCCCGAGTATGTGTGGCAGTAGCAGTATACTTTTGAGGATATTTCTTTAAAATTATGAGGGGGATTGGATTGAATCTCTGCCTCTACCAAATACTGTCCACCGCTGCCGCTGCCACAGCCATCTCGGTTCTCTTCCAAGCACCTTATTCACACAGCATGTTGTCCCAAATTCCCGAGCGGGTGTGGTGGTAGCATTCTACCTTGGGGAAATTTCTTCAAAAGATCAAGGTGGATTAAATCAGATCTCTGCCTCTCCTGAATACTGGTCGCTGCCATTGCCGCTGCCTCCACCATCTCAATTCTCTCCCAAACACTTTCCCCACACTGCATGTTGTCCAGAATTCCTGAGCATGTGCAACGGTAGCATTCTACCTTTAGGGCAATTGCTTCAGAAGATCAGGGTGGGTCGGATCAGATCTCTGCCTCTCCCAAATACTAGCCTCCACAGCCACCCCTGCCACTGCCACTGCTGCTGCCACAGCCTTCCTCCTGGTTCTCTGCTGAGCTCCTTCCTTACATGATATGGTGTCCAGCATTCTTATGCATGGGCAGCAGGAGCAGTCCCCCTTCATGAGGATTTTTTTCCAAAAGTTCTAGGTGAATTGGATAGGATTTATCTGCATCTCCTGAATCCTGGCTGCCGCCGCCATCTTAACCCCTCTCCAGTATTTTTTTTTTTTTAATAAGAGAAGACAGTATGTGTGTTTTGAAGAGGTTGTGGGATCGAGCACTCAGCAGCAATGAATTTTATCTCCCCTCCAAGAGTGGAGGCCCACAGTCTCACTGTGTAGAGCAGGATCTGCTGTTCTGAGCACAACAAGAACCCCAGCACAGCATAGAGGATCGTGGCGACCAGGCACGCTGAGCTCCCCAGTATGCATGGCTCGGTTTCCTGCCCAGCACTGCTGAGCTTCCTCCTGGTGGATATTCAGAGAACACTAACTGTAGGCGGGAAGGTCAGGCCGGCTGGATCTTCACACCAGAGGCAGAGGGAAGGCTGAGGGATCTGCTGGGGTGGGGATGGCACCATCCCCTGATGCTCACACCCTGCCCCATGACTCACCTAGCGATTGCCCAGTTTGGGCATTTGGGGAGCAGCTGGGTAGGAGTTGGTAAATGTCCCTTACTCTGTCTCAGGATGCCCCAGGATTTCTGTAGCTGTGGGCCTCAGGGCTGGGTCAACAGCAAGCAGATGATGAGGCTTTGTGCCTTGAGGAAATGTGAGGTGGCACCGAGTACTTTCCCTGCAGCATCTGCTCCTTCAGTGGCTCCAAGGTGGTGGCATTGAACAGGAGGCAGCCTCTGAGCATACAATAAGGGGTGACCTTCCCCAGACCCCAGATGTCTATCTTAGGGCCAAATCCTTGACCCTGGTAGACCTCTGGGCAGAGTAGCAGGCAATGCTGTGGATGGTGTTCCGCTTCTGCCTGGCAGTGAAGCTGCAGCTTCCCTTCCGCATCCAGGAAGATGTCTCCAGCTTCAGGTCCCCATGAAGGATGCCCTTTTCATGGCAGTAGTGCATTGTGCTCAGGACCTGCCTGAACACATTTTGAGCCTCCTATCCCTCCTCCAAGCCAGCTGTCTGCCAGATGTGGTGCAGCAGTAGCCCCCTGCTGACTTGCTCCATTACCAGATAGACGTAGTCAGCCAAGTCTGAGATCTCAAACAGCTGGGCCGTGTTTAGGTGCTCCACTGTGCTTACGATGTCCATTTCAGATGGAAAGAACAGGTTGTCAGTAAATGTAGGCAAGACCTTGGTTCTCGAAGCCACCTCGATTCCGGTGAGGATATGGCAAGCCAGTTTGACCCAGGCAAACCTCCCTTGATGATCCCCCTCAAGACCATATAATTGTCCATGGGTCTATCCTCGCAGGGAGAACTGGCCTGGCCTCTCTCTCTCCTAGCACTCTCCACTGAAAGCTGCAACAGCAACTAATGATACTGAAAAAATGAAACAACAAACAAAAGTACAACAAAATAGCAAACCCAAACAAACACACACACACACACACACACACACACACACACACACCAACAACAACGAAGCCAAAAGCCCAAACCAGCAAATCAGATCCAAAGCCACCAAGCCACCCAAAGCGCTAACTATCCTGGAGTCCTACAGGTCACCACCAAGAGCTCCCTGTACTAGTGGACAAAACCCAACCGCAGTGAGGGCCTTATATAGCCAGTGCTGGAGACTAAGTCACAATGGCTTCTTGTGAGGTCACAGCACGAAATGGCCTGGTCAGAGCTGGGCGTGGCTCACTGTAGCCCTCTCACTTTGGGGCCTCCAGGACTTTTCCACTTTATTTATTTATTTATTTATTTATTTATTTATTTATTTAGTGGTTCTGGGGATGGAACCCACGGGCATTTGACCTCCGAGCTACACGCTGTGCCCAATTTTTAATTATTTTGAAACAGGGTCTCACTAAGTTGCGTAGGGCCTCACTGAGTAGCCGAGGCTGTCCACAAACCACGATCCTCAGGTCTCCGCCTCCGGAATGCTGGGATTATAAGCATGCGCCACCATGCCCGGCTTACTTTTCCCCTTTAATAAGAAGGACAAGGACTCGAGAAGCTTTTTTTGCTTTGGTGGGGTAGTTATGGAGGCTGATGTTTATTTTGGAAAATCAAAATTGTACAATGCACCAATAGTTTTTTTTTCCTCTTGAGTCAAAACTAGCTAATAATTTTTGGCTTTTAAAGAACTCATCACATATACACTCAAGGTATTTAATTTCTTTTTCTTTCACCTTGACACAATTGGTTTCAAACGAATGGTAGCACAACCTACACACAACAAGATAACAAAACGCTCTGTTCCCTAAGACACGGTAGGGCATGTTATTACTTCTGTGTGGCTGAGAGATAAAAGGGTTTAGCCAATTCATCCCATAAGGTCCTCATCACATTTGTTTCAATTATTTTTCAACATTTATTGATGTGATGTAATTATACATGACAGTGAGGTTCAAGGTGATACACACAGCACTCAGAATACATCTTCCAGCATCCCTCCTCTCCTCTCTCCCTAACCGTGTTAGTGAGATGGGTAGTGGTACCTTCATATATGAGCATAGCATTATTTGAACTGTTTCCTTCCTTGACTACCTTTCCCCCCTCCCCAACCTCCATCCCACAATTCCTTCCACTATTCTTTTTATTTTAAATACTTTTGTTGGTGCAGTCTTACATCATAATGTAAACCTTAGTGATAGTGACATACATGCACACAGTTCTTGGTGGGTTTCCTCCCTGCCTCCCTCCTCACTCCCCACTTTCCCTATCCTGGATATAGAAATTGACACTGGTATTCTCACACAGGTACATAATGTCGATGGAAGCAATTCCTTCACTGATGTTCCCTTCTCCCCCACCCCAGTCTTCCCCTAACCACCTTCTTGGCTCTTCCATTATCTGGAGTCCCTATCCCATTACTTCCTGGCTTCCCCTTATGAGAAGAAACATTGTGATTGGCTAATCTTAGCGTAATTCTCTCCAGGTCCATCCATTTTCCTACAACCGACATTATTTTGTTCTTTATCGCCAAAGTAGAATTCCATTGTGTGTATAACCCATAATTTTGTAATCCATTCATCTGTTGATGGGACACTTAGGTTGGTTCCATAACTTGGCTATTGTGAATTATGCTCCTATGAACATGGACATGCATATATTACTGCAATTCTCTGATTTCAGTCCCCTTGGAAAGATACCCAGGAGTGGTAGAGCTGGATCAGCACTTAGAACCAGCTATTCTTTTTCCTCTCAAGAGTCCTAGTTAATTCACCCAGAGTTAAAATAATCTGACACACGGCCACTCAAATAATGGCCCCTGGGAGATCCACATGGGTATCTAAGAAATTTGTTAGAAACCCGGCTCTGTAATTCACTGAGGTCCTCAAACGACTTGTGTGGACGCTGAAGCCTGGGGGCCCTCAGCTGGAGCACTCCTTTCGGATCTGAAGGGCACGGTTCCTGGCAGCTGAGGGAACAAGTCAAGGAAGCCCTTTTGTGTGTGTGTGTGTTTCAGTTTTTATCATTGACGTCAGCAATCTCAGAGCTTCCTCCCAATGCCACACCTGGAGGCATGCCACCATGCAAGATCCAGGAACATGACTTTGACCAGCAACAAACAGCCAAATAGGCCTCCCGGGAGAAGAGGGAGGCAGTGACAGATGCGCCCAGGGGAAAGGGGGCCACGTCCTTTCTGCCTCTGGGAGATTTACCAGCCTCCAAATGTCCTTCGGTCCTCAATCGGGCTCCATGCTCCTCTGTTCCCTCTTTCCGAATGGGGATTTTGCTGAGATAGATTCTCTCCTCTGTATCCTCTCTGACTTTAAAATTAGCTTTCTCAAAAGTATTTTACTGAAATAATATTCACCGAATCAGATGATTATCACAACCTCGTGAAGGTGGCCAAGATATCTGGCCTAAGAACCCCATACTGTCTCGGTGCATGTCTTGATACTCAAAGCTGCTCTCTGATCCCAGTAGGCAAGGAGAAGCAGCTGCCATGGCTGATCTTGGGTGTGAAGGAGAGATTGAATTTGGCTAATAATGGAGAAATAACTTCTAAACTTCACATTATTGTAAGTAACACATAGCCTCAACAATATAGTAGAGAATCAACAGTTAATTTTTAAAGTACTCTGAACTAAGCCAGGTGTGGTACTAGTACTTGGGAGGCTGAGACAGGAGGATTGCAAGTTTGAGGATAACCTCAGCCTAGTGAGACCCTATTTCAAAATTAAAATAGAGCTAGAGGTAGAACTCAGAGGTAGAATGCCCCTGGGTTTAATCTTTAATAATTCACACACACACACGCACACGCACACACACACACACACACACACACACACACACACACAATCCAACAGTACATACAAATGGAATAAAAGAGACTCACTATGAGGATTGGCTCTTGCAGTTATGAGGTGGGAAATTTTCAGATCTGCAGGACAAGTTGGCAAGCTGGAATCTCTGGAAGGTAGTGATTATTCCATTCAGAGTCCAAAAGTCTGGGAACCAGGAAAGCTGTAGGTATAATACTAGTCTGAAAGGTGACAGGCTGGAGACCCAGGAAAAACCGGTGTCTCAATTCAAGTTCTAGTATGACAGCAGAAAAAAATACTGATGTTCCCTGGCAAAAGATGCTCTATTTCTCTGGGAGAGTCAGGCGTTTTGTTCTGTGTAGACCTTCAACTGACTGGGTGAGGCCCACCTGCCTTAGCAAGACCGCTTGCTTTACTCAGAAATGCCCTCCTAGAAGTAACAACCATCTGGGAACCACACAGCCCGGTCAAGTTGACATAAAATATTAACCCTCACGCAGAGATATGACAGAAGGAACAATGTGTGTGGAATAGTAACTCTCAGGCTAGGAGGAGCTTAGCAACTAGTTTGTGTAACAACTCATAAGATTCACATTCTTTTTACAACATCTCTGATAAATGATTCTCCAATTAGGATCTAAATGTCTAAATTGATAGAGGAATAATTACCTTTATTGCTATTATTTTCATCTTTGAGTAACTCTACCAGGGCATTTTATATATAGAAATACAAGCTGTCGCTTTGCAGTACTTACCAACAGTACCAGCGTTGTCTGTTTGGGCCATGTTTAGTAGGGGGAAAGCTGTACAAGTAAGTGCAGGTGAAGGAGATAGTTTCAAATGTTTCAAAACCCATTACATGAAAGAGAAGTTGCCCTTGGGTTCTAAGGCCATTGTGAACTATGAGTAAAAATACTGAAGATGCAGAACAGATGTTCCTATATGACAAGGGAAATTTTTTTGTAAACTCTTTATTTCTATATTGTTGTGCTTTCTGGGTTACAACTCAACACTCAACATGATAATAATAATAATAATAATAATAATAATAATAATAATAATAACAACAACAATAATATTGATAATAATAATAACAAGCTGGGTGTGGTGGCAGGTGTATATAATCCCAGTACTCAGGTGGCTGAGACAGGAGGATCACATGTTCCAGGCCAGCCTCAGCAATTCATGGAGAACTCCAGAAAGTTAGTGAATCCCTGTTTCAAAATAAAATAAGCCGGGCATGCTGGCGCATGCTTGTAATCTCAGTATTTGGGAGACTTAGACAGAAAGATCACAGGTTTGTGGCCAGCCTCAGCAACTTAGTGAGGCCCTGTTTCAAATTAAAAAGAATAACATAGGCGTAGGGGTATAGCTCAGAAGTAGAATGCTCCTGAATTCAATTCTCAGTCCCACCACAAATAAAATAAGTCTGGGGTGGAGCTTGATGGTAAAATGCCCCTGGGTTCAATCACTAGTACCAAGAATAACAATTGCTAGCATTGATTTACTGCTTATATTATATCAAGCACTATTTATTTATTTATTTATTTAGCAGTACTGGGGATGGAACCCAGGGGCATTCTACCTCTGAGCTGCACCCCCAACCCTATTTTTTATTCCTTATTTGGAAACAAGGTCTCACTGAGTCTCAAAGGGCCTCACTAAGTAGCTGAGGCTGTCCACGAACCGAGATCCTCCTGTCTCAGCCTCCCGAATGCTGGGATTACAAGCGTGCGCCACCACACCCGGCTTACCTATAGTTATTTAATACTTTCAATAACCCTATAGCATAGATGTTATTATTAGTATTCTCATTTTATAAATGAAAAAACCAAGGTTCAAAAAGATTAAGAATCCTATCTTCAAATTATAAGGAGCAAGAGCAGAGCAGTGGTTTCCAGGGGTTGGTGGGGTCAGGGGATGATTATGAGTCTGGGAGAGATCTTCTGGAGGAAGCAACTGTTCTATATCATGATAACAGTCACATGGCTGAATGCATTTACCCAAACTCATACTGAAAATGATGCATTTTTTACAATGTGAATTACATTTTTTCTTTTTCTTTTCTTTTCTTTTCTTTTTTTTTTTTTTTTTTTTTTTGGTGGTACTGGGGATAGACCCCAGGGGCTTTCTACCTCCGGGCTATACTCCCAGACCTATTTTATATTTTATTTGGAAACAGGGTCTCACTGAGTTGCCGAAAGCCTCACTAAGTAGCTGAGGCTGGCTTCGAACCCATGCAATCCTCCTGTCTCAGCCTCCCAAGTGCTGGGATTACAAGTGTGCTCCAACACGCCCGGCTGTAAATTACATTTCAAGGAACCTGACTTAAAGGATCTTGCCTTTGTTCATACAGCAAGTCGGTGGCTCTTGTATCTGTCAAGTAATTGCAAAACTGGCTTCTGAAGTTATTTATTTTCCCTGACCTTGGGCCTGTCACTCAGGTCAGGAGACACATTAGCAACAGCAGTGCTGGGTCAAGACCTTCAGTCCAAGTGGCCCCTACAATATGGGGTTCTAGGTGTCAGAATAATTTTTATCACATTACATTTTTTTTCAGTACTAGGGATGGAACCCAGGGACATTCTACCTCTGAGTTACATCCCCAGCCCCGTTTTTTAATTCTCTCTTTTGAAACAGGGTCTCACTGAGTTGTAGAGGGCCGCACTGATTAGCTGAGGCTGACTGCGAACCTGAGATTGATCTCACATTTATTATATTTGTCACTGGTTTCATCTCTTGCTTCACTACTTTATTCATGATTTTTACACTGGATACACTTTGATGAACTTGAAAGTAAAGTTATTGCTGGGTGTGGTGGTGCATACCTGTAATCACAGTTCTTGGGAGGCTGAGAGAGGAGGATCACAGGTTCCAGGATGGCTTTCAGCAACTTAGCGAGCTCCTATTTCTAAACAAAAAATAAATAAAAAGGGCTAGGAGTGCAGAGCTCAGAGGTAGAATGTCCCGGTACTCAATCTGCAGTCTATCACACACACACACACACACACACACACACACACACACACACACACATACACACACACACGCACACACACACGCATACATGCACACACATGCACACAAAAGTAAAGGTATTTTCTTTATCTCTATATTTTTAAGCTTGAAAAGCCTATTTCCTTTCACAATACCTGACTGGGGATATTACTCTTTTCTTCAACAAAGAACATTAGTAAAACGAAATATGGATTTCAGGCTAAGGGAACATTTCAGAGTTGCTGCTACTGGGCGATGGACCAAGTGCCCACTAAGGCAAGGGTGACTTATATCGAGAACAAAGTAATTCCCCAATTACCTTTAATGGAAATGATCAAAATCCCCAATAAAAGATACTCAATGATTTCTCCAAGTCCAGGGGAAAATTGATTTAACAGATTCACAAAAGCAGAGTGTTATAATCCAGGAGAGGGGAGCACTTGGCTTTGTTCCTGCTTGGTTTTTCTACACACAGGTTCTTTTGTGGACATGAATATTTCTACTAGTGGGACTTTAATAAAATTTTTTTTGAGGAGGATACTAGGGCTCGAACCCAGGAGCATTCCACCTCTGAGTTACACCCTGGCCCTTTGTGTTTTGTTTGGTTTTGTTTTGACACAGGGTCTTGCTAAGTTGCTGAGGCTGGCCTCAAACCTGTGATCTCCCTGTCTCAGCCTCCCAAGTAGTGGGATGACAGGTGTGTGACACCAAGCCCAGCTCTGACATCACTTTAAAGGCAAGACCTGGAGGCAATTGACAAAAGAAGCCAGTCTGAATGGTCCATCTTACAAGTGAATCTTTTTGTAATTGACATGTCTAAAGATGTTTCCGAGATCATTGAGTTTATTCTTACTGAAAATAGTTACAGGTCAAAATAATCTACAGTGATACCGTGATATGTGTTCTCTTATGAGTAATGACAGGAAGAAACAAGGTAAGAGGGAAACTCATCTACAAGGTTGAAAAAGCTAAACAGTATGGCTCCTATCTTCTTCACATGTATTTTAGATGACCAGGTCGGATCTGAACACAACACCTTACTCGCCACAACTTTACAAAGACAACCTAACAGTAGACTAAACATGACTCGGGCGGCAGGACGCTGAAGTCCCCACACGCCAATGGTCCTATGAGAGTGTGCTTAGATCCTCGTGCTCAAGGATGGAGACCCAGACCCACAGGATTCAGGGTTGGCAGGTTGCAGGACGTGGAGAAACTCAGGCCGGCGCTCCAGAGTTCTCCTCCCTCCTGAGCACATGACATCAAGCCTCCGGGTCTGCCTTCTACTTCTCACCTGCAACACGAGACCTACAGGATTGCTGGGGTAGATTTCCAGACAAACCTGGTAACATCTCGATAGTTAGTCTAGTAAACATTTGAAATTAAGTTTTGCTCTGACATAAACAGTGTCCGGAAATTTCCTAGTTTTCTGTATTTGCATGGAGTTCGTCATGTCAAGCCATTGTGAAAATGTCTTCCGGGGCCTCCCAGTGTCTAGCCAATCGGGCAAACAGCAAGCCGTGAGGGTTGAGTAAGATAAGGACTTATTTTAAAATAGAAACATCTTGCTCCATACAACTTGTGTCACTGTGAAGACAGAAATATCAGAGAACAATTTCTTATCGTTGCTCAATAGTGGTAGAAAAGGTTAAATAAAAGAGACAAGTTGCCTAATGCATCCTCCCCTCCAAGGCACAAACATGGCAGGGACGTAAGACCATCCTAAAATGAAAAAGTAAATGTCTCTCAGAGCAAAGTGCTATAAAACACATATGAAATATGCAACATATACAAAATAAACTTTGAAAACAGAGGAAATCGCAGAATCGCTTTGGTCAGTGTAGAGTGAGATTATTTTTAATTTCTTGTGGAACTGTGGATTGAACCCAAGAGCACTGGGTTAGCTCTATGACCCCCCTAGCTCTATATTATTATTTTAGTTTGAAACAGGGTCTCTCTAGGCTGACGAGTCCCACAACTCACTGAGGCTGTCTTCGAACCTGTGATCCTTCAGTCTCAGCCTCCCAAGTACTGGGATTATGGGCATGTGCCACTATGCTTAGCTCATGTGAGTAGTGGCAGCACAGGAGCCTAAAGGTGAATCAACCCCAGAGTTTTTATTTATTATTTATCCTCATTTTTCATAGTGCTTTACATTTGGGAGCATTGGAAGATTAAACCCAGGGGCATTATACCTTCAAGCTACAGCCCAGCCCTTTTTAATTTTGTTTGTTTTTGCTTTTGAAACAGGATCTTCTTAAGTTGCTGCGGCTGGTCTCGAACCTGTGATCTTCCTATCTCAGCCTCCGGAGTACTGGATCACAGGCATGTGCCACTGAGCCTGGCCGCATGTTTTACAACTTAAGAATTTTCACAATCATCTTCCTGGAAATTCAGCAACACTCTGAGGTAGAGTAGCCTCATCCATTTGGCTACCTGTCCCCACTCCCCACCCAGGCACCCATGGTAATGGCTCACAGAAGTCAGTGAGAAAACCCTAGAGGTCATGTGACCTCGGGAGCCTTCATCGGCCGTGGACAGCCACCTTCCCATGTCCATTCCTGAACCCAGAACAAAGCAACATACAGTCTCCATACGCAAGGCTGTGTCTGTCTCAGGCAGTCAGATGAATGGATAAACTGGAAACCTATTGGGGCTGCACTTCTAAGCAGTTTCTTCTAAGCAGAGTCCCACCTCTCAGAGACTATTGGCTCTTCTATAAAATACCAGCAGTGATAACACTGCTGGTGAGGGTTTTTGAGTGTGCATGGAGCTCCTTCTGTGTGGGGACCTTGGCAGGACTGTGTTCCTTCTCCCAGGAAGAGAAGAGAGGAAACCAGAAAAGTGCATCATGAGCATTACACTTACATAAAAGAGATGGGAAAGCTGGACCTGGCTCTGGGATCAGAAAGACAGTGGGCTTCCCCAGGCTCAGCTGCTTAGTGAGGCCCTCTGCAACTTACTGAGACCCTGTTTCACACTAAAGAATAAGCCAGGCATGGTGGCACATGCTTGTAATCCCAGCATTTGGGAGGCAGAAATAGGAGGATCGCAGTTCAAGGACAGCCTCAGCTACTTAGACCCTTTGCAACTCAGGGAGACCCTGTTTCAAAATAAAGAATAAAAAAATAGGGCTGGAGGTGTAGCTTGGAGGTTGAATGCCTCTGGGTTTCATCCCCAGTACCACTAAATAAATAAATAAATAAATAAATAAATAAATAAATAAATATAGTGCTGGGAATGTAGCTTAGAGGTAGAAGGTCCCTGAGTTCAAACCCTATTAGTGTAAAATAATAATAATAATAATAAGTGGGCTTCCAAAACCTGCTGTCCTGGGCCCCTTGCCCAGCTTCTGTCTCACATTTGCTGCTGAAGTCCTGAGACTTTTCTGTGTTAAATGGCTACAGAATTGAATTTATGATTACAGCCATGTTACGCAAGGGAAATTATTATATAAATGCAACTGGGGTATTCTTTGCCTTCACGTGGAGTGTGAAGCTAGGCCTTGTGTGGTCCAAGGAATGATGCAAGGCTAGCCACTCTCCACCAACACGGTGTTTGGCTGAAACACAAATGCGAGATTCAAAGCTGAGAAGGGAGTGCGCCAAGGTGGAGACTGATCTTGAACTTGACTATCTCGAGATCTGAGCTTTGTAGATCTCTGAGTGCGAAGTGATGGCCATACGGGGTGGGCCAGTGGTGTGGAAGCTAAACTAGAGAAAAATCTGAGATACAGCTTCTTCGCACACAAGGGTAACCACCACGTCTAGGTCCCAGCCCCGACCTTGGAATGGAAAACCCCTGATCATAGCATCGGGCACCTCTCCAGTTCTTCCACAGCCTGTATTGTGTAGAGAACAGAGTCACCAACAGGAATCAGTAGACTTGACCACTAGCACGGTACAGCCATCACCTGGACAAGTGTGTGTCATATACCTGGTCCTCAGTTCCCATACCTCTAAAATGAGGACGCTGCAGCAGATAATATTTGCAAACCCCTCATAAGGTATAATTGTATCCAGATAGCATAATTCAAACACCAGAGACTTATTTATTTATTAATGGTGCTGGGAGCTGAACCAGGGATTCAAGGGATTCTACCTTCAAGTTACACCCTCAGCCCGATTTTCTTTCTTTCTAGGTCTGGAGATGGGACCCAGAGGCATTTGACCTCCAAGCTACATCCCCTGCCCTATTTTTTATTCTTTATTTTGAAACAGGGTCTCACTAAGTTGCAGAGGGCCTCACTAGGTAGCTGAGGCTGTCCGTAATCCATGATCCTCCTGTCTCAGCCTCCCCAATGCTGGGATTACAAGCGTGCGCCACCATGCCCAGCTTAGCCCGATTTTATCTCAAAACAGAATCTCGCTAAGTTGCGGAGGACCTCACTAAGTAGCTGAGGCTGGCTGTGAACCCGAGATCCTCCTCTCTCAGCCTCCCATGTAATGGGATTACAGGCGTGCGCCACCATGTCACCAGAAACTTTGTAATAAATAAACTTCATCCACGCAACGTTTCCCAGTTGAGAAAATTTGGACAAGTCACTGAACTTTTCTGAGCCCGTTTCCCCAGAGGTAAAATGTGTCTGTGGTTCTTTTTAGGGTGTTGTGAGCATTAGATAAGTTGCACAGAGCACAAGGCCTGGTGCCTGTATCATCAGAGAGATGCGTGCCCGCGGCGGTCTGTCCCCACCAGAGCTCATGTTTTGAGTGTGGTCCTTTGTGTGAACATGTTGAGAGGCAATGGGGGTCTGTAAGAGGGACTGAGGGTCATGCGGGATCCGCCTTCTTGATAGATTTATGTTTTTCTTGAGCAGCTGAGTAAGTCCTCTTGAGACTGGATTAGATCTCCCATGAGTGAGTCAGGTCTTGCGGGAATGAATTAGGTTTCTGGAGACCGGATTAGTTACCATAATAACAGGTTGTCAGGGAGGAAGCCTGCCACCCACAGTCCTGAGCAAGCACTTCTCTTCCACATGTGCTTGCTTGTTCTTTCAATTTTCTACTACGCATGGATCAGGATGAGACCCTCAAAGGCCAAGTTGATTTAACACTATGCTCTTAGATTTTAGAACTGTGAGCCAAAAACCTCTTTTATTTATAAATCATCCAGTCTCATGTATTCTGTTATAGCAACACAAAACAGACTAAGACAGTTCTCATCCCCTCACTGAGGCTCATTGGTGGAAGCCCCATGAAAGTCCTGACTCACATCCCATCAAGACTTTCTAAGGGGGATTCCACAGAGGAACTTCAGTGAGGGAGGAGTGGGCTTCAGCTGCCCAGGCTGACTTTAAGCAAGTCCTAAACATCAATGACCTTCAATTTTTTTACACATAAAGTTAAGGTGCTGTTACTTTTCCCATCTCCTTTGAAGGTATCATGAGAACAAGATGAGCATAGAATGTTTTATGAACTCTAAACACCAGTGCAAGTGGGAAAATCTGCCCTGCCAATGGCTTCTCGCCCGCTCTTGATGAGTGGACATGCTCGCAGGTTGTTACTCGCAGGTGGCACTGGACTGAATTGAAGACACAGGTGTCCTCTAATCTGCTTAAGAATTTCAGTGCTCAGCGTTGCTATTTTATGCTTAACCCCGGAGCTTTTTGGGAGGGGATGCTCTCACAGCGTTAACCGTAGGGGCACTTACATTCATACTGTTATCCACTGCCCAGGCAAGTAGGCTAGTTAAGTATGGATATATTTCCTTCATACCATGACTTTAACAGACCAAATGCCTATGCTCAGAAACTTAAAGTGGCAATTAAATCAAAGAAAGTAGGGTACCTAATTATGGTCATTGTGTCAAAGGCTAGTGGAGATTCTTTTACATTATTTTGTTTCTCCTATCTCTTGCTTTTCTGAGAGACAAAGAGACTGTGCTTCTAACACAAAAAGTGTCTCGTAAGATGACACTTGGAATGAACCCAAGGTTTGTTCCTTCCTGGTTGCCAAAGCCTCATTTCACCCATCTTTGATTTTCCCCTGTGGCTCCTTAGCAATGTGCCAACGTAGGCATGTGTTCATGCGTGGCCCTCACACAAGATTTCTTACTACTTCTAATGGCTGATTACAAAAGCAGCTTGTGGAAAAAGATGCTATCACACGTGTTCCCTACCATTAGTTCAAATTGTGTGTGTGTGTGTGTGTGTGTGTGTGTGTGTGTGTGTGTGACTGAAATTGAATCTCAGGGGCATTCTGCCACTGAACGACACCACCAGATTTCTTTGTTATTCTTAGGGTACTTGCTAAATTACCATGTGCTGTCATCCAACCTGAAATCCTCCTGTCTCAGTCTTCCAAGTACTGGGATTATAGGCATGCACGACTGCACCCAGCCCAAACTTTTAATTTTGTATTAATTATTTTTTTTGCATTGCTGTGACCAAAATAAGAACATCTTGGAGGAGAAAACTGATATTGGCTCAGGGTTTCAGAGGTTTAGCCCATAGTTGGCCAGCTCCAGGGCAGAATTATGGTAGCAGTATCTAGCAGAGAAGAGCTGCTCAACTCATGATGGCTGGAAGCAGCCAGAGATAGATACAGTCCCCAAAGCTTCAGTCCCAGTAATCCACCTCCTCCAGCCGCACCCCACCTCTGAACCTTGTGGCATCGCCAACACATGAGCTCTTCTGGGGGACGTTCTATATCCAAGTCATAACACATTTCCTTTATGAATCAAAAACAAGTTAGCAGTGGAGCTGTAGATAGACAGCTTTAGAAACCTTCAAATGATGGTGGCTGCCTCCTCACATACTTTCTCCATCATCTTGGATGGTACTTGGTAAAGTAATTGGATCTGGGGTAGCATACAGGGAGCTTCTCAGAAAAAAATAAACCTAGAGTTCAGTCAGGATTGATGTGTTTACTTGACTGCTTCCCGTTATTTAGAAACTTCCACTAGTTGTATATTTAAGCTTCAGCGGCAATTATGAGATGAGGATGTAAATAGTATTAATGTGTAAAAGGAATACAGTGTCTAGGTTTGCAGTCGTGCAGAAATAAAAACATTTGATGACAAGTCTGTGTCATGGCAATGAATTTCCAACATGCAGCAGGATTTTTACATTGGATTCATACAAAGAACTTCACATCTAAACTAAAAACTAGGGGGAAATGCGAAGCTATTAGAAGGTCTGAAAATATCCAGGATTCGGTGTAATGGATACAACTTACCCGAATGACTTCTATATAGTCTTGTGCAGTGAAGATAAACTAGCAACCAGGAGGTGATAGGCTAATTCTTTTAGATCCTTTGCAAGGGCAAACTGATGCTGCAAAAATAGACATCTGGGAAGAAAAATGTATTTTATGAGAACAAGTACTCTTCATCTTTCTATGACATGACTTACCCAAACATGGTTGATCCCCATTGAGAAGTACCAAGTTATAGAGGCCATACACATTATCCATTCAATAACATATCCTAAGTCAAAACCTAATAGGTTATCAGCAATGAAAAATTTCAACCATTGAAAAAAATCAACCCAAAGTTGTATTATTTGGAAAAATGAATCTCATTTGATGAAGTGTCTGAGAGCGACATTTTATTTCCACAGAAAGCTATTTCAAAGTACAGCATGATCCCACAGCAGTATCAAACATAGCAACTAAATATGAGGGCTTCGTAAAGAATTCTAAAAACAGAAAATTAAAAGCAAAACCAAAATCAACAACAACAAATAAAAAAAGTGCCTCACTAGACAAATCTACATTCAATACCAGCTCTGTTTTTATAGACAAAACAAATTGAGAATACATGTTTTCATCAAATATAGTTATTCTTGGCTTCTTCATAATGATCCCATTGTAATGGAGAAAAATATTGAGATAGGCAAAAATTAATCTTTTTTCTTTCCAAAGAATTGGATCTGATGACAAGAAGTTCTCTCTCTTAAGATGGTTGAGGTGTTAGAAGATGGACAAACACCCACTGAGAATCTGAGACTGAGAAATGGAAAATTAGCTTTGAGAATAGAATGTGTAGTCTTGCTCTCGAGGAAAAACCTCCCAGTTTGAATTGTTTATGTTCCCTAGCTCATTTGGAACTGTGCAAAGGAGGGAGAGGGAATGACTCTGGGACTTGTCCAGCCTCAGGCTGGAGGCCTCTGCTGTCCTGGCCTGGGGGTCAGGCCTGGCTGCACAACCTTTCACTATGACCCAGACTATTGGGCATCAGAAGTTGAGCTGCCAAGAAAGCAAAGGGACAAAGGTCAGTGGCACCAACGGGTTGTCGACTCCTTCCAAAGTCGTCACATCTTCAAATGCCATAGATGATTTCAGAGCGTCTTCAAGAACATGTCCCTACGAAGCTCAGGTGTCCAACAGGCTCAGCTCCTGGTGGACTCTTCTACCATAGCACACGGGAGCAGGGCACAGCCGACTCCAATGAAACGTCAGTCTCCAGGAAACTCACCGGCTCAGAAATGTCTCCATCCAGGGAGCTCCCTGGGGTGGCTGGCAGGGAACTCACAGAAAGTACTGTGTTTTCTTTTGTCACAGTCCCTGTACACAGAAATGGCCTCTGGGTTCTGGCCTCCAAAGCCATTTCCTTGTATGCTTCTTAGAATTGTGAATTTTTTTTTCCAAGGGTAAAACTCTATTAGGAAAAGCTCTTACACGTGGCCACAGTAGACACAGAGCCAGAGAGATCCGGAGCAAAATACACTCTCCACTCGGACGTCAGCACAGTTTCAAAAATGCAATCAATGTGAGTAAAGGCAGCGTGAAACTCATCTCTTTGCCATTATTTTAACCGTTAGCCTCTAAGGCTCACTTTTGGGAAAACAAGAGAACATTTCATAATACAACCCTCTCATTATTGTAGGCAACCTCATTAAGAAGTTGCAGATAATCTCAGGACACCAACATTTAGACAGTGTTCTTCATTTCACAAATTCCTTTGAAAAATAACCTCATTTTATTTAAAACCCTCCTGGGAGGTAGGCAGGATAAGTAACTTTATCTCATTTTTTATAGACAAGAAACTGGGAGGCTCAGACTGCTCAGGCAAATTGCCAATGCCCTGCCCACAATGTAAGTATAAAGATAAGGCTCTAAACCTTACCTTTTCAGGAGCCTGAAAGAGTACACCCTCACTAGATCTTCTTCTCCCTAACACATTTAGTAATAATAATAACAGCTACATTGATAACATAATAGTAATAATAATAACAGCTACCTCGATTATGACCTCTGGTGACTTGGCTTTCAGTTCTCCTAAGACACATCTAATTTTAAACATTGGTTTTCCTGTAATTTGCATTCAAATAATGCACAGAAAAAATATTTATTATATTATGCACAACAAATATTTATTGAGGGCTTGCCATGACATCTTTGATGAGGATATCAAATGCTTAAGACAAGCACTTGAAAACTTACATTTCACTTAGGGGACACTGAATATATCAAACTGTATAGACTACCTGATACGTTTATATACATCAAAGTGTATAGGTTTAAAAAAATCAGTGAAGGCATTTTAAAAAATCTTTTATCTAGATATTTTAATATCTTACATAGAAAGGTCAAAGACCTGCTGGGCGTGGTGGCACACGCTTGTAATCCCCGTGCTTGGGAGGCTGAGACAGGAGGATCGCGCAAGTTCGAAGCCAGCCTTGCTGGCTTAAGAGACCCTGTTTCCAAATTTAAAATATATATATGTCTAGGAGTGTAGCCCAGAGGTAGAAGGGTTTCCAGGAACCCCAGTACCACCAAAACAAAAAAAGACAAAGACCAAACAACAAAAACATCTCATAGTTTGAGTTCCTTCTTCTTCTGCTGGAGATATTATGCTAATGAAAGTGCCCTGGGCTTCCAGGTGGGAGATGCGGATGGTAATCATAAATTCTCCCTAGTGAATGTCTTTAGGAGGGCCATTGAGCTCTTCACTTGAAGCGCGTAAATGCAAATGGGACCCTACTCAGGGAAGAAATGCGTGCAGCAACCTTAAGAAATTGAAACAAAGAAAGTTGTTGGGTTTTATTCTGAAAAGAGAGAAAAAATTTATAACACACTGTGACAAGTACCAGCTCCCTGATGGGCATAAGGAAAGAGACCTGCCATTCTGAACTTTCTAGGCCCCGGGGCAGGACATGCATCTGATCTGGACACTAAAGAAGGCACTGACTACCCCCGCCAGTGAATCAAGACCGGGAAATTCTCTCCAAGAACTGTAATGCACCAGAACAAGCGCCATGCCAGGGTGTGACTTTAGTCTCAATGGAAAGTTATTAGTAATGAGAAATCATTTAGGAAATGGAAGGACTTTGCAGGTAAAAAAGATAAAAAATAATATATTTTAAAAAATTTTTATTGGTGCTTTGTATTCATACATCTTAATGGAGTACAAGATGGGAGAGGCGTACATGCACACATCACCCAATTAACCCTTACCCAAATCCCACCCTATCCCCTCACCCTCCCTCCTTCTCAAGTTTGGCTTAGTGATTGACTTTGATGTTTGTTAATATACATCATGTACAGTAAAGAATTTTGAAATGCCTCCCTAAAAACAAGGCAACAGAAGACGCACCCACACTGGGCATGGAGGTCACACCCTTATAATCCCCGTACATGGGACGCTGAGACAGGAGAATTTCAGGTTGAGGACCAGCCTCAGCAACTTAGCAAGACTTTCAGCAACCTAGTGAGATTCTACTTTAAAACAAAACAAAACAAAAAGTCAAAGGGGCTGGTGGATAGCTCGGAGGTAGAATGTCCCTGTGTTCAGTAAAAAGAAAAACGTACTCACGTCCTCTCCAAGGGAGAGCCATCTTACTCTTGCCTAGTTTCTGTGTCCAGCTATAAACCTGGTGGCTTTGGGTGCTGGACATTCCTTGTTATGTCCAGATAGGTCCACCTGTATCTGAAAGATGGATGTAATCATCCATACCCCAGCCTCCTCTCCAACACACACACACACACACACACACACACACACACACACAAACAAACACACACACTCACGTACACTATAGCTAATCTCTGTGTGAGTATCAAATAGGAAAATTGCATTGACATTTGTCATTTGGAAGTGTGTGATATGGAACAGGATATACAGCAGTGTCCCCATGCATGGCGGATGTTCGGTACCACTTTATGGGGAAACAGGGACTCCTGGGCCAATGATAGAGGAGACTCCTTGATGGGCCAGTCTGTGGTCAAAAGCACCACTTCTTTGGACTAGTTCTTTTTTTCTGTTTCTGAAAAGTTTTATTGAGACTCCACTGACATACCAGGTATTTTACACACTTAAAGTGTACAGCTCCATGGCTTTTATTTATTTGTGGTATGGGAGAGTGAACCCAGGGGCATTATACCTCTAAGCTATACCTTCAGCCCTTTTATTTTTTAAGTTTGAAGTACAGCCTCACTAAGTTGCTGAGGCTAGTCTTGAACCTGTGATCCTCCTGTCTCAGCCTCCCAAGTACTGAGATTACTGGTGTGTATCACCATACCCTACTTGAATGGCTTTTAGTATATTCACAGATAACTGCAACCATCTCCACAGCCAATTTTAGGATGTGTTCATTACCTCAAGAAGATAACTATCTTCCTTCCTATCCCTCTTCCTTCCTTCCCTATCCTTGGGCAACCACTTTTCTTTATTCTGGCCGCCTCTGACATTTAATATACATGAAATCACATAACATGTGTTTATTTTGTGACTGGTTTCTTTCACTCAACATGAGATTTTATTATTTTTAATTTCTATTTATTTATTTTTTGGTGCTGGGAGTTAGACCCAGGGGCATTCGACCTCTGAGCTACACCCCCAGCCCTATTTTATTCCTTATTTTGAAACAGAGTCTAAATTCAGAGGGCTTTACTTAGTTGCTGAGGCTGGCCGCGAACCTGTGATTCTTCTGTCTCAGCCTTCCAAGTACTGAGATTACAAGTGTGTGCCACCACACCTGGTTTAACGTGAGGTTTCAAATGTTCTTCCTTTTGTAGTATGCATCATTATCAGTAGTTGAGTACTTTTTGCAGCTGAATAATTTCCATTCTACACATGTACTACATTTTGTTTGTTCTTTTATCAATTGATGGGAATCTGGACTACCTCCACTTCTTGACTATTAGGAATAAAGTTGCCATAAACATTTAAGTACAAGTTATCATGTGGATGTATGTTTTCACTCTTGCCAGGTATATATCTAGAAGCAGAATTGCTGGGTTATACAAACTCTCATGAAGTGATAGATTTAATAATTATCACAAACAATGCCTTTTAATGGTCTCCGGAAATAGGCTAGAAATGTTCTACAATCTCAAAATATTTTGTATTATTTATACTAATAGTTGAGATTTAGAAAAAGGAAAACCTAGAAAATAAATTGTTCTCAGCTCCTGCTTAACGAAATGAACACAAAACTCCAAACTTCTGCACTTACAGAGGCGGGTCAGTTAAAGCCCCGATGACTTTCTCAAGGATCCCCAGAAAACAGTGCTTGATACAAAAGTGTTCATACTATTACTCTGACGAAGGGTGAGAAGAATGAAAGGGGAAAAGTGAGGCAGGAAGGAGGAAAAGGAAGTACAGAGGACTACAACAGAGAACTGGACACGCTGGTCTTGCTGGGTGTCTCCCGAGAAGAACAGAAAGCGACCGTACTAGGGAGCAGCCTGTCCCCCCGGGATGAAGGATGAGAACCAATCTTCTGGTTCCTTTCCATGTCCCTCTCCCATTGGCCGAGGTCTTCCTAACAGCAACTTAGCTCCTCTACACGCCTGGGTTCTGTGACCCAACCCCACCCCAAGCATCTGCTCGGGTTTCCAGCTGCTGGTGGGTCTGTGCATCCAGAGCGCACGCGCAGTGGCCTCTCCTTGCCAGTGATTTTATAGTCACAGCAATGGCATGAGCCATTTCTAGGACTGAGCTGTACAGAAAAGGAAGCAAATGGGTGAACTGAAGGCACTGAGGTGTGAGAAAGAAATAGACCTGGACGGGCACAGAAGTTGGATTAAGCGCACGTAGCATTATTTCTACTCTTAAAATGCAAGTCGCTCTCCCGCCTCTCTAAGGGCAGAGCAGCCCTGACCTTAACCTCTCTGTTCACTCACTAATGTCGTTATTTATCCCCGTCTCCATGTAATCAGACAAGTGGCTTGATAAGCAATTATAGTGGCTTAAATTCTCAATCCCTTTCCAACATTTTGCTAAGCATGAAAAATTTATTCCAGGTAAGGTACATTGTTATTCATTAGTAGATAGTCTATTATTATTTTCAAAAATAGCAATTTTTGAAAGCCCCACACTGAGTACAAGAACATTTGACTAAAGGCTTCGTCTGTGGACAATCTTGGTGGAGAGGGAGGAGGGGGAGGGGAGGAAAAGGGAAGAGCGGGAAGAAAACAAAACTACCTAATTGTGTAAAGACAGTGACTGCATTCTTCAACTGATTTTTTAGAAAGAAAAGAAAAAAAAAAACTAATGATTTCTATCAAGTTCATTAAAATTTATAAAAACAGAAAAAATGATTCTAAGAAATTAGCTAAAAGAAACTGGAAGACTATGGATATCTTCCAGAAGGAAGGAAAGAAAGAAGAATGTGGAAGTTCCAGACATATTAGATCAGTTCATTTTCTAAAAAAGATGCCAAAACATTTGAATGGGGACAGTATTATAGATTCCTTAATAAATGATGTTGAAACAACTTACATTAGTTTTCAGATAACTGTACATCAAAACTATAATGAGATATCGCTCTTAGTTGGCCAGGGTGTCTGTAATAAAGAAGACAGATAATACAAAGTCTAAACATCAAAACTATAATGAGATATCGCTCTTAGTTGGCCAGGGTGTCTGTAATAAAGAAGACAGATAATACAAAGTCTAAGAAGGTAGGAGACAAGAAACCTTGAACACCGATGCTAAGAATGTAAATTGCTCCGACCACCTTGGAAAACAATCTGATACTTTCTCTAGTGACTGAGCATAGGGTTATCGTGTGAGTCAGCAATTCTACTTGCAGGTGAAAGGTACATGTCCCCACAGAAACTTGTATACATGAACATCCATGGCACCATTATTCACAGTAGCCAAAAAGTGGGAACAATTCACATGTCCATCAGCAGAAAAGTAGATAAACAAAAAAGAGCACATCCATACAATGGAATATTATTTGTCAATAAAAAGGAATAAGCTGGCTCCTGATGATGCTTGTGTGCTCTTTCGATGAGGACCTGGTACCTCTTTCGTGAAGCGGCAGCTGAGGAGACTCCAGAGCTCACCATGGCCAACAAAAAGCCCAGGGAGGGAGTCAAAACTAAGACCAACTACCATATTAATTTGAAGGTGGTGGGACAGGATGGTTTTGTGGTGCAGTTTATGATTAAGAGGCACACACCACTTAGTAAACTAATGAAAGCCTGTTGTGAACGACAGGGTTTGTCAATGAGGCAGATCAAATTTTGATTTGGCGGGAGCCAGTCAATGAAACAGACGCACTCGCACAGTTGAAAATGAAGCTGGAGGTACAATTGATGTGTTCCAGCAGCAGACAGGAGGTATCTACTAAAAAGGGAGCCTACTTCTTTACTCCAGAACTCTGTTCTTATAGACCAAGAATACATTCTCAATTAGAAAACCGCAATTTGGTCCCAGCTCATCCCGACTACTGTAGTATGTTTTTCTCTGTTGTTTCATTTTTCCCCTTCCTCATCCTTTACTGTACATAAAGTAACTGGTGTATGTGCACAAGCATATTGCTATTTTTTAAATGAAATAGCCGATGATATGTTTTGATTGACATCCAATGGAGATGGATGGAGGAAAATACTGGTTCTGTGAAAATATCCCTTTTCTCCATTAGTGGCATGCTCATTCAGCTCTTATCTTTATATTCCAGTGAGTTATTTTGCTTTCATTGTTTTCACAACAACAACGATAGCAAAAACAACAACAACATAAAAATACCTTACTCGATTGGAGAAGTTTAATGTTTTTTATTTGTCATTGTAAAACCAAGGGCAATTTTATAATGTTTTTGTGCATAGCTGTTATATGTAGGTCAGTCTGTCTCTGAGTAGGGGTAAATTACTCTTAAAGAATCCCCAGTTTGGGCAAACAGTATATCTCTGTACATTGCCAATTGTCACCTGGTTGCCCAAATCATTTCTGGTTGAGAACCACTGGCTTATATCTAGGTTTGAGAAGCAGAAGTCGGAAACTTACTGAGAACTCTTTAATGGCCAGGGGTAAACACCTTTACTTGTGCGATTTGCTGCTTCCCATATTAACGCTCACTCATTTCAAGACTACTCAGGTTATCAACCTACTTGCAAAAGCCCCAGATATTTAATCTCGAAGCTTTTACCAGCTGATACAGGCCAGCTCCAGCATGTTACAGATAAGGACTCACAGTGCTTGAGTGAACAGGACATCTTATCTCAGGATATCACCTTGCAGATATCCAAGTGGTTCCTGGAGCCAGTGCCCTAACAACCAGGCCCAGAGCTCCAGTCTCTGTAATTGCCTTTCCTGGTGGACCTCTCCACCTTTCCCCAATCTTCTCTATCACACTTTTAATGCGGTTTGCTTTCCTTGGAACTTTGCTTCCCTGAAGCTGTCAATGCTGAGGTCTGAGAGTGAAAAGCTCCCTCACTCAGACAGGACTGGGCTCAGGAGACTGCCCGTTTTCTCCTGGCCACTCAAGCAGACTGGGTTCAAGGCCTCTAGTGAAAGCCCTTAACAATGTAGGCCCAAGGTCCTGGCAGATGTCTGCCCCTCTTACATTGCTCTTAAGTAATAAGTCAACTGGGTTGACCTTTTGGAGCATGAAGTGGCCCAAAGCATAGGGCGAGGAGAGCGTATGTGTGGCTGGCTTGGGATGGCTATGTTGAATAATGGACCTGGGTCAGTCTAATTCCCGTGTCCTGAAAAAAAAAAATGTGATGATTGATGTATGAAGTCAGAGAGTGGGGTTTTTTAGACAAAACTCTAAAGATCAATCTATGTGCTAATTTTCCAGGGTAGCTGACAATCACGGCCAGGCCAAATTGTCAATTCTGAGCAGGATGCCTCTGCCTTGTGCACAGCTGAGAAAACTGTGGAAAGGCGGCCCATTGCATGGTTATGAGATTAGTGAAATGCCTTGAGAAGAAGGTTTTCAAATTGCTTCTGGACAACATAGTATAATTTTTTGATAAAACAGTACTCTACTGTTGTGATGACCAAAAATTTGGAAGTGCTTATTAAAATTTTATATGAAAATATTAATTTCAATCAGAGAAAAAAATGCAGCCAGGAAATTATATCAGTTGCTAGAACTCATTCAAATCACATAATGAAAGCAAAAAGCATGATATAATATATAATCACAAACATTTTTAACAATGGAAGGATCATGTCTGGGCCCTCTTTATTTGGCCCTGACTGCTTTCATTTACTTCATTTATGAATAGGACCACAGTGCCCTGTTCATTCAAGTGGAAACTTCTTCAAGATGACAAAGAGTTTAATTTATCTTTTCAGTCCCTGCTCTTCTATAACTGTCATGCCATGAAAACTAGAAAAGAATTTTAAGATAAATAATTTTAAGATAAACACCTTGTGGCACCTTTTAAACTTCTCCTTTCCTCTTCTACTCAGTCATTTGTTGACATCAACGTTCAAGCACCTGACACTGGGAGACAGCTCTGTGCTTGGGGATAAGGTTATGGAGACTGTGAATGAGATTTCATCCTTGGATTTGGGGAGGCTACAGTTTCATGCAATGGGCAGACACAAAGAAATCTCAAGTCATAAATATAATAATCAAGGGATGAACCCAGCTTTGCAATACAGAGTTTGGCAACAAACTCTTAGAGGGAAATCTAGACAATTCCGTAGGGAAAGATACTTAAAAGTCAGCTTCCCAACAACTTAGGGTTAGTTACCATAAGCACCATACAAATCAGTAACTCTGCTCCTACATATATACCCAAGAGGATCGCAAACATGTTGTTCACACAAAAACGTGTACCTAGATAGCAGCATGTTTAAATTACCTCGAAGTAGGAACAACCCACATTTCCATCAACTGATAAATAAAACGAAGTAGATACATACAGTCATGAAATATTATTTGGTAATAAAAAGGAATAAAGTATTGTTAAATGTTTCAAAATGGATGAACCTTGCCGGGCATGATGGCGCACACTTGTAATCCCCACGCTTGGGAGGCGGAAACAGAAGGATGGTGCAGGTTCGAAGCCAGCCCACGCTGGCTTAGGAGACCCTGTTTCCAAAAATAAAAAAATTATAAAATAGATCTGGGAGTGTAGCCCAGAAGTAGCAGGGCTTCCAGGAACCCCAGCACCACCAAAAATAAAAAATAAAAAAATGGATGAACCTTAAAGTTAATATGTTAAATGAACAAAACCAGTTACAAACCCTTATTATATGATTCGTGTACATGAAACATTTAGAATAAGCAAATCTGTAGGGCAAAAGTCAGCTTAAGACTGTGGGGTAGGAGTAGGGGATTGTGTGGAGTGATAGCTGATGGGTACAGAACCTCTTTGAAGGTGATTAAAAAGTTCTAAGATTGGTGATGGTGGCCTATCTCTGTGAATATACTAAACGATATATAGGATAAGCATACGTGCAACAAAAACAACTTAACCATATACTTTAAGTAGATTAATCCCATGTGTGAATTAGGTCTTAGTGTGTAAGACTATTATATATTAAATTAGTCTTGGAACACTACCTGGCACCATGTAAGTGCTATACGAGGGTTAGCTATCACTGTTGTTGTTATAGAGAATGCAGCCTAAAACAAGAGACCATCTTTCATCTGCTAGATTGATAGAGATGAGTTTAGTGACCCAGAACAATGACCAGAATATCTACGACTGCTCACTCTGCTGCCTTGTAGATAACAATGCAAATTTGTGCAATTCTGTGAAAAGCAGCTTTACTTTGACCGTTGTTAAAATGATCAATACTCATTTTTGATTCAGTGATTTAAAAAATTTGTCTTTGTTTATTTTGGCATGGCTTATATTATAAAAACTTAAATAACTACTTCTAGTGTCAGATTAAATAAATGGTGGTACAACCATATACAAAAATCTTATGTAGCTGGTAAAGTGATTTTTAAAGAGGATCCTTTCTGTGTGTGTGTGTGTGTGTGTGTGTGTGTGTATGTGTGTGTGTGTGTGTGTGTGTGTGTGTGTGTGTGTGTGGCATTTCTGAGCTACACTCCCAGTCCTAATTTTTATTCTTTATTTTGAAACAGGGTCTCACTGAATTGCAGTGTGCCTCACTAAGTAGCTGAGGCTGGCCATGAACCCAATCCTCCTGTCTCAGCCTCCCAAGTACTAGGATTACAAGCAGTACCACCATGCCCAGCTAAAGGGAGTTCTTTCTGCAATGAGCTTATCTCTGAGACAAATTATTAACTAAAAAACTAAATTTCAGAACAATGTTTACATGCTAATATTATCATAAAATAAGTTATATATGCATGGATGAATATATACATACATGCACACATTTACATACAAATTTATGCTTATATTGCATACATTTTTTGGGGGGGAATGACTCAGTGACATTCTACCTCTAAGCTACACCCCCAGCTCAATTTTTCTTATTCTTTATTTTGAAATAGGTTCTCACTAAGTTGCGAAGGGCCTCACTATGTAACTAAGGCTGGCCTTGAACCTGTGATCCTCTTGTCTCAGCCTTCGAAGTACTGGGATTATACGCATGTGCCACCACATCTGGCATAGATTTAGTGTGTGTGTGTGTGTGTGTGTGTGTGTGTGTGTGTGTGTGTTGCTGATGATTGAACCCAGGGGCATTCTACTTCTGAGTTAAACTCCAGCCCCAATCTACTCTTTTATTTAGAAACAGGGTCTCACCAAGTTGCTGAGGCTGGCTTTGAAACTGCGATCCACCTGTCTCAGCCTCTCAAGTACTGGGATTACAGACATGTACCACCACGCCTAGAGGACTAGAGGACTGGAAGTCTAAGGTAAGAGAAAGATTTTTTTGATTGGTTATACACTTTGTACTGCTTTAATTTATTTTTATTTTAAAAATTTGACTTTGGTGAACAAAAGATTACATTTTATACTAAAGAGTTAGGAGAAAGAAGAGAGAGAGAGCTGAGTTTCTCTAACTCGGATGTGGCCTACCTAGACTGGATTATGGCAAGGTGTGTGTGTATGTGTGTGTGTGTGTGTACATGTGTATCTGTAATTGAAGTTTCATAATTAATATCTAGTGAACATTTAGAATAAATAATCCTGTTTTCCCTGTTTCACCCCGGATCATCTTTTACCCAGTGTTACTATTTCACCATTGACTAAAACCTTCTATTTACCAGCACCATTAGATGCTTGAGACAAATCCCAGAAGTGAACAAGAAATACTTTTCATCACTTAACTCATGGTTTCACAAAAGAAGCAAGAAAGCTTCCAGAACAATGAAGGAGTCCAACAACCCATCAAGTCATTTGGGTTGCCAACCTCTTCCCATGGCTTTGTTGAGATGTGACAGTACCACCAGAGAGTCAGCAGGGGGCGCCTCCAACCCATGTTCCGCTCAGTGGGGCTAAGATTCATTTCAGACTAGGGCTCTGGTGTTGGTGCAAAGTTAACTCTGCCTGGAGCATCCACGGTCTCGTGGACTCAAGTCAGCACCCAGGTCTCATGGAAAGCCTCCTTTTCCTCCTACATAAACTAAATTTTGTTTTGTTTTGTTTTTTGAAAAAGGGGAGAAACCTGCTCATAAATGAACACAAGTGGTCTGTTTAGTGTGTTGTTTGTGGGGCATGCTTTTTAGGTTTTATGAGCTATTTTCCTGAAAAGACCTATATCCCTCTGTCCCTTGACTATTCAGTTCCTCTGTGGTAGCATCAGTCCAGTATGTTCCCCCTTTGCCTTGTTTTGGATATACCATTGCAACATGTTATGTTTGAGATAAACATGTTATGTTTATTTTTTATCTGGACTGTCCCCCAAAAGCTCATGTGCTGGAGACAGTGCTGCAGTGTGCAGGGATGGGCTTTGGGAAGTAGTTGGACCATGAGGCCTCTGACCTCATTGGTGGACTGGTCTACTAGTGCATTAATAACTGGATGGCATCATGGGAAGTGATGGAAATTTTAGGAGGTGAGGCCTAGTTATGTAGGAGGGGTTGTCTTGGGAGGATAGTTTTTGTTCCTAGCACTTTCCTCTCCGCCTCCCGTCTACCAAGAATTGAAGTATTTCTGTCCCCCTTGCCCTTCTGCCAGGATGTTCAGTCTCACCTCAGGCCCAGAGCCGTGGAGTCAATCTACCATGAACTGAGACTTCGAAACCTGATCAAAATGAATTTTTCCTGATCCGCCATCTGCGGTGGAACCGCCGCCAAGATGCAGATCTTCGTGAAAACCCTCACGGGGAAGACCATCACACTCGAGGTTGAACCTTCAGATACTATAGAAAATGTAAAGGCCAAGATCCAGGATAAGGAAGGAATTCCTCCTGATCAGCAAAGATTGATATTTGCTGGTAAGCAACTAGAAGATGGACAAACTTTGTCTGACTACAACATCCAAAAGGAGCCCACCCTTCATCTTGTGTTGAGGCTTCGTGGTGGTGCTAAGAAGAGGAAGAAGTCTTACACCACTCCCAAGAAGAATAAGCATAAGAGAAAGAAGGTTAAGTTGGCTGTCCTAAAATAGTATAAGGTGGATGAAAACGGTAAAATTAGTCGTCTTCGTCGGGAGGGCCCGTCAGGTGAATGTGGTGCCGGA
Source organism: Muscardinus avellanarius (assembly GCF_963383645.1). NCBI lineage: Eukaryota > Metazoa > Chordata > Mammalia > Rodentia > Gliridae > Muscardinus > Muscardinus avellanarius. The sequence goes on along the minus strand of NC_137800.1, from coordinate 15,406,303 downwards.
GATTTTATGGCTAGCCACTTTGACAGACATTATTGTGGCAAGTGCTGCCTGACTTACTGCTTCAACAAACCAGAAGACAAGTAATTGTGTGTGAGTTAATAAAAGCCATCAGTTAACACACACAAAAAAAAGAATTTTTCCTTCTCTAAGTTGTTCTCGTCAGTTAATTTGGTCATAGTGATAAGAAGCTAGCACACAATGCACTGGATTTTTTTTTTAGTTTTCAAATTTTTCTTTTTAAAAGTTATCTTTTATTTATCTTCTTAATTTTGTTCATTTTGTCATATATATACATACATATAAATGAGTGTGGTTTTTGTTATTGACTTTTAATTGTTTCTGGAAAAGAAAATTGTATGACTATCCCAAGCTCAAAAGAAAAAAAATAGAATCCTTAAAATGTGTTGAGATTAAGCCGGGTGTGGTGGCGCATGCTTGTAATCCCCGCGCTTGGGAGGCAGAGACAGGAGGATCGCGCAGGTTCAAAGCCAGCCGCGTGCGTTGGCTTAGGAGACCCTGTTTCCAAATAAAAATGTAAAAATAGGTCTGGGAGTGTAGCCCGGAGGTAGAAGGGCTTCCAGGAACCCCAGTACCACCACCAAAAAAAAAAAAAAATGTGTTGAGATTAAAGCCAGGCGTGGTGGTGCACGCTTGTAATCCCAGCATTCGAGAGGCTGAGACGAGGATCGCGGTTCGCGGACAGCCTCAGCTACTTAGTAAGGCTCTCTGCAACTTAGTGAGACCTTGTTTAAAAATAAAGAATAAGAAATAGGGCAGGGGGTGTAGCTCGGAGGTCAAATGCCCCTGGGTTCTATCCCCAGAGCTGCAAAAAAAAAAAAAAAATGTGTTGAGATTATCTTCCACCATGACATTATGGTTTGAAGCAATCCTTCTCCCCACTCCTCAACCCCCACCCGCACACACAACCCTTCCCCTGCTCCAAGCAAGCAAAATAACCATGACCCCTTAACGCAATCCTGGTGGGGGAAGAGGTTAGTAGGAGACTAATCACATGTAATATTTATTTGTACTTCTAATTTTTCCAGACCACAACACCCAACTTTGCCAAAGGAGCTATGTTCTATTTGAGTTTCATCTTCCAGAGATATGCTATTTGGGATTCTTCCACACAGCTTTGCTGGGCAATGGATTAAAGATCAGCATCTCTGTCAGCAAATGCCTAGTAAGGAGAGCTGCATCCCCAGGCCCCAGACCCAGAGCTGCTGAGATCCATGACATCTGCCTCTCACCAGCATGCCAGTCCTTACCACTGTTAGGTTTGTTTGTAGCCTCCATTTTACACATCCCTCTGTGATCCTGGAATGTGGATGGGTAGTAGAGGGAAAGCCCTTCTTACAATTATTAGTAAATATGGTTTTTTTTTTGTTTGTTTCTTATTTAAAAAGTGAATAAGCCAGTAGTGGTAGCACATGCTTGTAATCCCAATACCTGGGAGGCTGAACTAGGAGGATCAACAGACCCAAGACCAGCTTGAGCAACTTAGCAAGACCTTGTTTCAAAATAAAAAATAAAAGTAGGACTAGGGTTGTAGCACAGAAAGAGAAAGCCCTTGGGTTCAATCCTAGTACCACCAAAAAAAAAAAAAAAAAAGACAATAGTTTTTCTACTTACAGATTATATTTGTACTAGCCATGTTTTCCTATAATAAATATATTTTTGTAATAGAGACTAGATTCACCTCAAAACTGATGCTCTTTTAGAGCCCATTTAGACATTTCATCATATTTTAGTTTAGCAAGGGAGCCACAAAATAAAATATGCACTAAAATATGTACACACGCAAAAAAAAAAAATCACATCTGCTTCTCAGCCTTTTCTGGTTTGTAATTACAGCAACATTAAGATTTAACATGCCAAACACATTTTCTTTCTCTCCTGGGATTAAGAAGAAAAAAAAAACTTTATTATTTATGGTTACTATAATTTAACCGTTTTTTAGTTTCAGCTTCCTTTATCTGTGCAATGGGAATATTATTCAATTCTGGGCACTTTTGTAATAATTAAATGCAGAAAAGGATGAGAAGAGCCCAGTGTGCTAAGAGCTGGCAGTCAATCAAAATAAGAGACGATAGATGGGTAGATGATAGAGAGATAGATGATTTCCTACGTCTGGAACTTCAATTACTGCGTTAGGTATGCATATTTAGCTTCTTACTTACATCATTTTTAATGCATACCAGCACAAATGTCCTGCCCTATGGGTACTGTTTTATTAAACATTTATGAAATGCTTAGCTTCTTTTAAACACCCCCCCTTTTTTTTTTTTTTTTTTGTTTTTTTGGTCTGTTACAAAGAAAACATCACTTTTGGAAAAAGCCACGCCTCAAGCTATCTGTGGCCAAATAAGCTTGTTTAAACAGATCAGGCGTCTCTAATACACATATGCAGTTCTGACCTGGGGCTCCAGAGAACCTCTGCGCGGGAACTCAGGCACCAATCGCTCCCAGCACAGCCAATCAGGAGAGAGCACTGGCGCCACACCCACCTGCCCACAGTGAGTCTTGGGAGAGGAGCCAGCGTGTCTGCTCTTTACTGGGCTGAGCTGCTATGAGTTGATTCTTCCTGGAAATCTCTGCAACTCCAACGAACCCCGGCCACTCTAACGACACAGCGTAACAGCACAGGCCACTCCAAATGCGGTTTCATAATTAACAACAACAGAAATGTGCCCCAACTCTTAGTGCTGTTGGTTAACCTGGGAAATCGGTGAAGCCTCAGACTTCCATTTGGCAGTCAGGTAGAACCTCGCAGTTGGTCTAAAACTCAGAGAGTGCAGTTTGATTTGGTTGTCTTCTCACACGGCATCTGTATGTCTTGTACACTGGGAGCATATCTAATGCAACTGGACTCCTCCTGTGTCCTTTTTAAATAATTAAAATTTACGATATAATTTTTGGAGGACCGCCATGTCCTACTCGCCTATTGCTGTGGTCTGTTCTGTCACGTCTAAAGTTGTCCTGTGGAGTTTAATTCTTGGCAACTGTTATGATTCTCACATGCTGTATAGGATAGAGTAAAAGTGGAAAATATATTGTCGATTATTGCAATGTAAGACAATACATTTTTTTGTTTTGGCATTGAATGAATCAAGGAGATTGAACTCTATTCCACAGAAGAGCAAATTGAATTATTTGGGCATTATTAGCTTAATTTCTTTTCATTTTTTAGTAACTCTTGAAGGGTGAGCCTAGTTTAAATTGGGGAGCCTTTTATCCTTCTAACCTACAAGTGTACATTACGTGTGTGTTAGGAAAGGAAGAATGCGACGTGGACCTATGAAAGAGACCAGTAGAGACAGCAAATTGAAGATTCTGACTTGATGCGCCCATTTCTCAGCCCTAAGGTGGGGAGTATAGAGTTAATTGTCCTTCCTAGCTGATGCGAATCCTTTTCATTTAAGAAGATATTCAAAGTATTCTGAGCATTTGGGCAGAAAAGTACAGTATCTGGTGTGGTTTTATTTTTCCTATCATTTGTGCATGCAGTGCAGTTTTTATAATAGATTAATGCGTACACCTCACAGGCTTTCAGTGAGTTTACGGAATTGAATAACCATCGCCATAATATAATTTTAGAAAATTATCTCCGCCTGTCAGCCCCCCACCAAACCTCTAGAGTGTTCTATTTAGCCTTATAACCATCAGTCTACTTTCTGTCTCTATAGATTTGGAACCATACGATATGTATCTTTTATGATTATTTTTTCACTTATAACTCTGTGTGTGCATGTGTTCCTGGGGATTAAATCTAGGAATGTTCTACTTCTGAGCTACACCCCCTGCTCTATTTTATTTTTTATTTTGAAACAGGGTTTCTACAGGTTGCTGAGAGTCTAAGTTGCTGAGGCTGTTTTCAACCTGTGATCCTCCTGTCTAAGCCTCTCAAGAACTGGGATTACAAGCATGCACCAACATGTCCAGCTCAGTATATTTATTTATTTATTTATTTATTTATTTATTTATTTATTTATGTATGTATGTACTGGGGATTGAACCCAGAGGCATTCTTCCTTTGACCTATACACCCAGCCCTATTTTTTATTCTTTATTTTTGAAGCAGGGTCTCACTAAGTTGTGGAGGGCTTCAATAAGTAGCTGAGGCTGGCCATGAACCTTTGATCCTCCTGTCTCAGCCTCCCAAATACTAGAATTGCAAGCATATACCACCATACCTTGCTCTCAGTATAGTGTGTGTGTGTGTGTGTGTGTGTGTGTGTGTGTGTGCGCGCGCACAGTACTGAGGATTAAACCCAGGAGCATTCTACCTCTGAGCTACACCCCCAACCCTATTATTTTATTTTTTTTATATTGAAACAGGGTCTCATTAAGTTGCAGAGGGCCTCACTAAGTAGCTGAGGCTGGCCTTGAACCTACAATCCTTTTGTCTCTGCCTCCCAAGCACTGGGATTACAAGTATGTGCCACCAGGCCCAGCTTAGTTTTAAATTCTTTGACCTTGCTGTTCTGTCTCTGAAGATAAAATGTTATTCTTGCATTACTTGACGCACTTGAGGATTGGGTATAATTTGCACAAGGCAAAAATTAGAAACTAGTTAGCGCAAGTGGGCTGGTCTCCACCATATAAACTAATCCATCCTGCCAGAGTTAAAACACCAGATTGTGTAAGTACCAGCTGCAAACGTGTGTGTCCCTGGGTCCCCTACACTGACTCTTTTTTGGGAACAGGGCCCTCACTGGAAGTTAAACAAAACCCATTAAAGAGAAGAGCAAATTTAAGCGTTGTCCAAATGCAGTTTGAGAACAAAACTTCCTCTCCTTGCAAAACTGGTGGTTGTTAAATATTTGACATAAAGCAATGTAAACGTGCCTGGTTCCTATGGTGGGGGGGGCTGGAGTGTAGACAGACCCCATCAGGGTAGGCAAACAGGAGCCTAGTGACTAGAAGCAAAATCTCCCTTCTGCCCTTTCCTCCTCTTCTGGCTGGCAGGGTGGATCCTCATTTCAGTTTGCTCAAATATTTGGAAGTGAATTTAGGGCCCTCCCCCACCTTATGATTTTATAGCCAATAGGTGATGAGGTTTATTTGCATATTTCCAGCCACTTAAGCGGCTGCGGAGGGGTAGCCGTGTCAGACTCAGTTCCTCCTCCCCAGAGGAAAGCAGCTGCTTCCAGCCGCCCTGCCCTCCCCTTTAAAGGGAGTCTTGCCCTGCGCCCCGCCGCGGCCCCAGCGCTCTCCGGCCTCTCGCTCTGCCCAGCCGGGGCACCAGCCAGTCCGCGCCCCCGCCCGCGCCCCAACACCCGACATCGCGCCAGGTCATGGAGAGGAAAGCGCTGCTCCTGGTGGTCCTGGGCTTGTGGCTCCAGAGTCTGACCGCCGCCCGCGGAGGGGTGGCCGCCGCCGAGGGTAGGTTTTGCGCGCAAACTCCGCTCCACCTGCAGAGATGGAGAAGTTGGAAGGCGCCGAGAAGGGTCCCCAGAGTGGGATCTAGGAGGATGGGGAGGGGGCCTGCCCTGGATTACGCCCGGGCGGCTGGCTCCTGGTTCCCGCTTTTTCTGTTTCCCGGGTTCCCGCGCTGTCCCTGGCACCCGGGCTGCGGCCGCGTTGTTCCCGGGCGCACCGGGCCATCAGCCGGGACGGTCGGGGGTGTGACGGGCGGGCCGAGGGAGGCGCGGACCGGCCATCCCCTTCCATGGGGGGGCTGGAATGAAAGGCACGCGGGCCAAGGTGACCCCGGCTTGGCCCGGGGTGGCAGCGCGGGCAGGCAGTGGCCCCCTGGGGGGAGCCAGAGGGGGGCGGGTCCCGGGGCCGTGGCTCTCGGGCGCCCTGCTGGAGTGCGGTGGCCGTGGAGGGGACGCGCGTGCGGGGACCCGGTGCCCGGCGAGCGCGCTCCGCTCCCCTTAGAGCCCCAGGAGCCCCAGGAAAGCGCTAACCCTCCCGAAAACGACCCCCATCTGTGGCCACAAAGGCTTGGGACTTCCAGGTCTGCACTGGGCCACCTTCCCGCTCTGGGATCGCCAGCTAGCCGGGGCCTCCAGCCCCGCGGGGCAGCTGGAGCCTGTGGGTGCGCAGTGGAGAGGTCGCGGGCTGGACCGCGGTGGCCACCGGCGCCGCCTGCCCGCCTGGGTGACCGCGCCTGGGGCCCTGGGCGAATTTCTTTATTACAGAGTAGTGAGCCCAGCGAGACCCGCCCACAAGTGGGAACCCGTGTAACTTGAACCTTGGTTCAGCTAACACTGAGAGTAGTTTAAAAGGCCACTGAAGAAAGTCATAAAAGGAGGCGACATTTCCTTTTCTCCTGGGTGGTGGAGTTGCCATTAATCGCCCCGAGGTGCTTTTAGGGGACCCTTTGCAGCAGCTTAAGTTATATTCCAGTCTGCCCATGAGTGCCTCTAAAAGCCTGTTTGATGTCTCCAAGGCCTTCTGCAAGAACATTTTTTGTTAGGTTCAAAAGATGGACAGTCAGACAGTCCATCAGATCAGAATTGAACACAAAGACAAATATCTTTTTTAAAAAATCGGAGTTGGGGGTGGTGGCGCTGGTTTGTAATCCCAGCATTTGGGAGGCTGAGACAGTAGGATCGGGGTTCAAGAACAGCCTCAGCTACGTAGTGAGGCCCTTTGCAACTCAGTGAGACCCTGTTTCAAAATAAAGAATAAAAAATAGGGCTGGGGGGTGTATCTTAGAGGTGTAATTCCCCTGTTTCATCCCCAGTAACACACACGCGCACACACACACACACACACACACACACACACACACACACAAACCGGGTCAGGTGCCAGGTTGCAGGCCTGTAATTTAAGCTACTCAGGAGGCTGAGGCAGGAGGGTCACAAACTAGAGGCCAGCCTCTTTAACTTAGGGCAGCCCTGTCTCAAAATCAAATCAAATAAAAAGGGTTGGGGATGTAGTTCAGTGGTAGAAGCCCCTGGGTATAGTCCCCAATACCACCACCGGAAAATAGATCAATAAATCAATAAACCAGATCAGCCTGAAGATAGTGGAGATTCAATTCGAAAGTCTTAAACGTTTCATGTGATGGTATGTTCCTGTCTGTGTGTTTGACGCCAGATGAGAAGACTGTGGGAACAGGGGCCAGATTCTTATACTAGAAAGCACACCACCTATTATGTTACCTTCGCTGCAAAAACATGCCCAGAAATGCGTGGTCCACATTTCGTTTTTGCTGGGCTCCCTTAGGGTTTATGACCCTAAATTCTTAGGCAGGCCGGCGTCGCCTCTCTGGGTTTAGCTTCTTCAGCTGTAAAAATGGGGGCTGACAAGACTGAAAGTTCTCGGAGGCCCCTCTCATCCTTACTCTTTGATTTAACTGGACACTTGACCGGGGACTTAAATTGGATTTTATGCAGCACGTGCTTTTCTCGGCGGATTATTTCTGAGTAGACTTGAAGCGATTCCCTCTCCGCTGTGGCTCCACTTTCACTCTGCCCACTCTGGGGAAGACGCCTCTCTTACCTTCCCAGCCCTTTCTCCTCTGGATGAATTCATCGGAGAGGAAGGTGCAGCCGAGGGGGATGATATGGTCTGAGCTGACTTAGAAATCACTCTGATCCCGGGCGTGGTGGTGCACACTTGTAATCCCTGCACTTGGGAGGCTGAGACAGGAGGATCACAGGTTCGCAGCCAGCCTCAGCTACTTAGTGAGGCTCTCAGCAACTTAGTGAGACCCTGTTCCTAATAAAATATAAAAATAGGTCTGGGAGTGTAGCCTGGAGGTAGAAAGCTTCTGGGTTTCATCCTCAGTACTACAAAAATAATAGAAATCGCTCTAGATTTCTAAGGAAGGGCATGGCTGTAAAGGCACTGGCCTCAGGCTCTTATTCTTGGACACACTGCAGTCTTCCGTGTGGCCCCAATCAGGAAACTCGAAGGACTGAGAAAGGGGAGCCTGTAGGTCCCTGCTCAGGAGCTGCAGTTTTATTTGACTGGCCACTGTAAATTTCCAAGTTAACAACTGAGTTACTTATAACATGTGTTGAGAGCAAAACAGCAGATGCAATTGGGGTAGAGCTCAGCAAGGGGGTGATGACTATTAATTCCAGACAGTTCATGGCTGTCTGGAAAGGTAGAAGCCAGGTAGGGGGGGGGGCAGTCTCAGGGAAGGGTTTCACTTGCTTTCAAACAGTGTATTCTTCTCTCAGCTCTCTCTTCTGGCTTTCTTATGAGGGAGAAATTGAACTAAACAATTTACTGTCTTTATTATGTCAGATTGTTTGTAAAAAGTGCCTTAAAACATGCTACATGTTCCTGATCATTTCTTCTCGATCCGTTGCCACACTATTACCAGGAAGCTGCTCTGCTGTTAAATGAGGAGGTGTCTGGGGCATCCAAATGATAGCTGTTAATGACTGGATCACAAGGTGTAGGACAAGTATTCAAGCCGCAAATATCAAAATTTTTTGGGTCTGGGTGAAGATATCATTTGAACTTAGTCATAACATATTTCCAACTTTTGTGACAATAGCAATAAAAAGAAAATTATCATCATCAGGTTTGGGGGGTATTCTGTTACAGTGGACGAGACTTTTTGATCTGGGATCAAACGTTTGTCTTGTCATGGGTGGTTCTTGTCACATATTCATTCTCTCTCTCTCTCTCTCTCTCTCTCTCTCTCTCTCTCTTTGCAAAAGTCAGAGGCTTTCTGAACACACTGGGCTTCTGGCTTGCTTAGTAAGTGTGGGTTTGAAATGTACTCTGAACAATGTCTGCCCACTGGACTGTATGGCCTCGCTCGCATTGGTATCTTGTGGCCATTTAGAGACTGTCTTGATTCTGTGAGTGACACCATTTGGTGTCAACAAATGTTGGTTCATCCTAATGGAGGAAATAAATGTCTACCAGGAAGGAAGGAATGGGTTATCTTCCTTCCTGGGTGATGATATGTGTATATGTATACAGACATGTACATTATATCCACATATACATATTCTAACGGAAATGAGCCTATTAAACATGTGCCAATATTCTTTTTTTCTTTTTCCAGTCTGTTCTCTCAGAATGATCACTTTCATCCTACGTCATTTAGCGGTTTTGACTTTTGAATGAGGGAAGGAAACTGCCCCCGACTGCTCCCTGGCAGTAAATGGGACAAAGATGCTTCAATTAGCATGCTCACACGCAGTCTCCGTTACCATATTCCTGTTTTTCTCTTAGATGATAAAGCCTGTTTCTATGTTATACCATTCTGGCTCCAGATTCATTTAAGTTTGATATATAAGTTCACAGAATTTTTTAAGTAGTCTGAAAAATCCAAATCTTTTGGGGAGATGGCAGATAAAGAGCTCTGATTCTACTTTTTTCTACTGTTCTCATCCAAAGATAGCAATCTGGAAATCCACATGTACTTCTGATAAAAAGGGGAGGATTAAAAAGTTAATTATGGTGAAAAACAGCCTAAGAGTAAGTACTTCTTCTCTCCCTCTCTGTCTTCCTTCCTCCCCCCTTTCCTTACATTTTTTTTCCTTCTTCTTTTCCTCTGTGCCAACATGTGAGTGAATTTCTACGGGACGTGGTTAAAAAAAAAAACAACACAACAGTATAGTTAGATAAGTGCAGTCACCGCTATGATTTCCATGTGCAGAACACAATAGTTTCTTAGTAATGTCACATCAGATCAGTTCACCTGCCACCCCGGGAGCAATCCAAGGTGTACCGAAATAGCTAAACATACAGATTGACCCATAGCTGGGGTCCCTCTGCCTGCCTGTCTCTACGCGGTCTGAGACAGTTGCCCAAGGGATGACGGAGGTTTGGGGACAATCATTGATCTTCACAATGCTGAGACAGGCTTGAGGAGCTTCAAACATAGGCAGTGTGGAAATTCCTAGCAGAACACCAAAGAGAAGCAAAGATTGACCAGGCAGCAATATGATTTATCTAGCATAGCACTGAAACCAGCACATAGCACACCCTAAGTGATGGTATTCTGTCAAACTTGAAAAGGAAAACGCTTTCTTTCTTCTAGAAGTGAAATGGAAGTCTCCAAGTTCAAATTTGCCTGAGAATGTATGAATTTCCTGTTATTTTTCTCAGCAAGCAGCAGACCCAACACTGGTCGCAGGACAAAGAACCATGTACAGAATCTAATACAAGATATGCAGGTTGAATAGACTTTTTTTTTTTTCACGGAAATATACAAAGCTAGTGTTAGTCATTTGAGAGAATATTCTTGGTCATTTCTAAATCACTAGCATTACCAAGGCCACTGTAAGTTGCACAGTTCTAGGGACAAACAGACCAAAGTAAGTGGCCGTTCTGGAGTCATATAAAGTGATAGCCATTAATGGCCACGTGGCAAATAGATCTGTCTGCCGGGTTGCTCAGATCAGCTCTGCTTTGAAAAACCGATCATCCAACTTGTTAAAATTTAAGACTGTTAGAGAGGTGATGTGAGTTATTTAAGGTGGAGAGATGTGGGAGCAAGTGGAATTAATTTAGTTTTACATTTTCTAAAGCACTTTCTAAAAATAAATATTCTTGGGCGCTGAGAGTAGAATTAGACTAAATATATGCAATATTCTTTTGACTAATAATGGTAACCAGGTTTTCTGATGAGGATAGAAGAAGGAGACCGGGAGCTTCAAATAAGATGAGAGGCAGAACATCTTCTTGGTAGATAGAGATGGACTCGGTGAGGTTTCACTGCATGGAAATGGGAAAAGCTCAGTAGTATAGAGCAAGCCCTTATTTGAATAACTTAGAGCGTTGAGCAACTGTTGCCAAACTCACTTCTTTCTAATAAGTATGATCATTGAGAAAGGTCTCCATTTTAAGTAGTGAATATATATGTGTGTATGTGTGTGTGTGTGTGTGTGTGTGTGTGTGTGTAGGTATGAGCACATACATGTTTATGAACAATTTGTTGTATATAATGAACCACTCAGCCAGTAACCATACTATGACATAGGGGATTTGGAAAATAATTGATAAAAAAGGACAGTGCTGGCCAGTCCTCAGATAATCACATGAACCTAGTTTGAATGTCTATACTTACGCTATTACTATCTCATTCTTAGTTTTATTCTTGGCCTGACTTTTACATTGTGATTTTGAAATTATTTCAGATTTTGAAATTATGAAAAAATAAGCTTAGATTAAAAATTAGAGCTCTCCCTAGTAAACTTGTTTATCTCCTAAATGTCTTGAATCACAAAATCTAAACTCTGTGGGCTATTACCTTTTTATAGAAAAACAGGTGTTTTTTTAACTTGACAAGAAATTAAATAATTTCCCTTAATATAACTTTTTTGATTGTGCTTTACTTTGTGAAAAGAGTCTGATCGTCTTTGCAATATAATTTGCTTCAAGTGCCCCCTGTGATGCCATAAGTACTGTATAGAAATGCCCAGGATGGTTTACCAACATTAGATTTATTGGGTATAATTTCAAAAGCTACATTCTTTTGCTATCTGTCTCCAATCTGAAATTAACTTTGGAGAACTCATGTGAACTCTTTACAGCAAGTTTTGCTGTAGTTTTCAGTTCTGACTTTGTGTAGAGTCTGTCATATTTAAGAAAGAAAAGAAGTATCTGGACAAAATATTTGCCCTAGCTCATGGCTTGTACTGTCTATCTCAGCAACTCACGGAGGATTTCCCAAAACATTCGACATTCGAGCCAGTCTATCTTGCCATGAGAGTGGAATCAAGTCTACGTAAAAGCTTCCTTGAAGTCCCAGTTTTTCTTGTTGCTAATATTTTAAAAAGGCATGCTGGACAAAAGCAAATAACCTTCTCTCGAAAAGGCCTAACTGCGTAATATTGTGAGAAAATGTTTTGATGCAATCAGAGATTGTTTCCCCAATATGCTGTATGGTTAGAAGGCACCAGGAAAAGTATATTAAAACCCAACAACAACAAAGGCAAGGATACATAAGCAATTTTGATGCTCTCAAAGACGTGATGCTACTTGGAAGAAGTCAGTCTCCAAAGTTTACATCCTATGTGGTTTGATTTGGGTTGGGAATCAGAGATTTAAAGAGGGTGTAGTAGTGCATGAAACAAGGTGAACCATACAACACAGTCTGGCAATCAGTGTTCTCCAGGAGAATGAACTTTCAACTGAACCCGAGAGACCTAAGTTTTGGTTCTCACTTTCTTTCTGACCTTGGCCAAAACACTTAGATCCATGCATGGCTTGAGAAAAGATGGAATTAACTAAGCAATCCCCAAACAGCAGTTCACTTGGGTGAAACTACATACACATATACACACACCCTACCTGGAAGAGAGCTGAAGTCCAGGCTGGGAGACGCGGGAGATCTCAGTAAGTACTGCCTCACATAGTTAATGTCATCTCTGCCCATTATCACCACTGCAGCAGCAGCATCCAAATAGGATTGACAGTGGTTACCAGCTCGCCTAAAACACACCGTTCCAGCAAATAAAAACACACGACTCTTCAGGTAACCTCCTCCCCTACTTTTCCTTTTCCTACAGAAGGAAGAGGTTTTCAAGACATAGAAAGTAAATTTTCCCTAAGGACCCCTGAAGACACCGCCGAGGACACCTGCTACCTCCTCCCTGGAGTGACAGAATCCGTGGCTAACTGCCACTTCAACCACAGCAGCAAAACCTTCGTGGTGATCCATGGCTGGACAGTAAGTGGGTCTGGAGGAAGGCGTGGAGTGGGTGGCCGGGCCTGAGATCTTGGGCACCCCATGGCAGATTCACGTTGCACGCTTCTGCCTGCTCTCTGGAGGCTTTGCTTAAATACAAAGGAAGGCAGTCTTGGCGCAGAGTGGCATCTAAAGACACAGGTTGGTGACTATTCCCCTGGACCGTGCAGCCTTCATTTTAACACCGGACCTGGTTGATGATGCCTTTGAGCCAGCCATTCTTATGTGATGGGCAAAGGAGTCTCTGGTTTGAGACAGTGCAGTGTGTTATTGCTGGGAGAGCTGATGAGAGCCAGGAGTGGTCCTTACTCATCCAGCACAGCATCAAGCATGAAGAAAGCCACCTGTAAGTGTGAGGACAGGCTGGGGCGGAGCGAGGAGATGTGTGCTGCAGTGCTGGCTGGACCACGCTCCCCTTCTGCCTCGCAGTTAAGACCCTTCTCATCTCTGGGCCTCTGTTAGCTGATCTGTAAAATGAAGCAGTTGGGCTAGACTTCCCCAGGGGCCCCTCACTTCCAATGCTCCCTCGCTATTGTGTTAGGGAACTTGTCTAGAGACAAAAGAGGGCCAGCAAGCCAGGGCACGGGCATGCAGGCTGGTTGGAAAAGTGAAAATTGTGGTGAAATCTACTCACTTAAAATATTAATAAAACTGGGCGTGGTGGCGCACGCTTGTCATCCCCGCGCTTGGGAGGCTGAGACAGGAGGATCGCACGGGTTCGAAGCCAGCCTCAGCTACTTAGTGAGGCTCTCAGCAACTTAGTGAGACCCTGTTTTCAAATAAAATATAAAATAGGTCTGGGAGTGTAGCCCGGAGGTAGAAAGTCCCTGGGTTCCACCTCCAGTAACACACACACACACACACACACACACACACACACACACATCTATACACATCTCTACATGTGGTATATATACACATGTGTATATATACACATCTCTACATGCGGTTCTTGCTTAATTTGTTTCAAGCTTTTCAGTTGCCAGTGAGTAGACTGTATGCTTATGAAAAAGGATTTATATAAAACACATTGTTACAGATGCATTCTTTTTCATGTCAGAGCTTGTGAATGTTGTGATAGATACAAAATTTTAATGAGAACTAATTAGATAAGGAACGATGCACATCTAGTTCTGATTTCTTTCCTTCTAAGATGAAAACACCTTTGTTATTGGCATGATATGCAATTGCTGTAATTTTTTTTTTGGTGGGGGGAATTGAGCCAGGGCATTCTATCTCCGAGCTACACTCTCAGCCCTCCTTTTTTCATTCATTTTTCTTTCTTCTTCTTCTTCTTCTTCTTCTTCTTCTTCTTCTTCTTCTTCTTCTTCTTCTTCTTTTTTTTTTTTTTTTTTTTTTTTTTTTTTGTGTGTGTGTGTGTGTGTGTGGTCCTGGGGGTGGAACCCAGGGGCCTTCTACCTCTGGGCTACACTCCCAGACCTATTTTATACTTTATTTGGAAACAGGGTCTCACTAAGTTGCTGAGAGCCTCACTAAGAAGCTGAGGCTGGCTTCGAACCTGTGCGATCCTCCTGTCTCAGCCTCCCAAGCGCGGGGATTACAAGCGTGCGCCACTATGCCCGGCTCATCTGTTTGTTTTGAAACAGGGTATTCCTAAATTGCTGAGGCTGGCTTAGAACCCAGGATCCTCCGTCTCAGCCTCCCAAGGACTGGGGTTACAGGAATGCACCACCATGCCCTGCCAATTGCTGATGTTTTGGGGGGACATGCAGGCAGCTGTTTATAGAATTCATACAGATGTTTATTTTGATAAAATACATCTACTTACTAGCGATAACATAGTAAATGACATATCTTCTGATAAAAGTTCAGATTCCCAACATGAATCTTTTGATGTTTCAGGAGGCTTAAGCCAGGCAAAGGACTCTGGTGGTTTTTAGAAGCATTTCGGATATATATACAATGTGGCTTTCAGTCCTTTTCCAAAAAATGTATTTCAGCAACAGGAATAAGCTGGGTATCTCAGACATCTCAGCCTCATCCCTGAGAGAATTTTGAATGTAGAGTTTTTTTTAAAACAAAACTATGTTTCCTTCTCCTACTAAGAGGGCACGTGTAACTCTGTGTCAGTAGCACCAGTTGCTATCAAGGGCCCCACGGCCTGACTAGGCTTGTGTTCTTCCCGTCATGTGTTCTGTTGTTTGAGTGCCTGGCCTCCGAGGCTAGGCCACAGGCCATGGGCCAGAGTTTCCCTATCACACAGAGCCGTCAGGTTGATACAATAGCCAAGCCAGACACACTGATCTGGTCTCATCTCAGCCAATTCACTGGTGGTTCAGTGGGACCACCTGGGCCAGGTGGTGGGGGGGCTTCAATGTATCTAGCAAAGATTTCCAAAAGTCGTCCTGATTGTAGTACCTCAGAAAGAACCCCTAAAAACAAGACCTGAGTTGAGGAGAGTAGGTGCTTGGATTTTTTTCATCCCCTTTGTTTGGGGTTAGTTTTATCTGTGTTTTATGTTGAATCAAATGGAAAGGCCTAGATTAGCTGTTACCTAATTAATAGAAGTATCAGCCTCTGTAGAAATAAGTCAGATTATTTGCCCTTTTAAGGGCTGAGTAACTCGAAACATTGATAGCATAGAAACATTGATAGCATAGAGCAGCTCAGAGGCCAGAAGCAAACAGGGCTTTCCCACTTTAAGATAAGCAGCTAGTCCACTCAAGGGCACAGACTAAGGGAGATAAGGCCAGGCTCAAGAGACCCCAAAGAACGATTAGCATGTAGCGTGTACATCTCCGAGGGCGGTTCAGACACAGTTGTATGTACTCAGCTTTGCCACTTGCCTAGATGTACTGACTTTAAGTACAGAGCGCTCATGATGAAGCAGGAGGCCTTTAGTGTGGCTGGAATACGGAGCGATCCACACTGCATTCTGAGAAATGACAGCATCCTCCCCTGATCTTGAAAGGCAAGCCCTGCAAAGGGTGACCCGTGACCCCGGCCAGGATCACAGAAAAGGACCAGGTTCAGTTGATTCCCTCAGAGACCCACAATGCACCTGGACTCGAGGCAGCCGCCCTGAGATATGTACAAAGGAGGCTTCAATAAGTCCCTAATGGGCTAACATTACCTTTGTACCTTTTCTCCTCTGTTTTCTTTCTCTGTTAAAGTAGCCACAACACTGGTGTTTTATCACTGCAAGTAGATTGGGAAACAGAATGGCCACAAGTAGGAATGCATGAGGTGGAAGGGACCTTCGAGATCACCCGAGTCCAGCCCCTTTGTTGTAGAGGTGGCCTAGGAAGGCTTACGCCATTTACAGAAATATATTTAATGGGAGAGAGAGATCTGGAGTCAGTATCTTCTGAGTCCCAGCTGCCTTTTTCTACCATGGGGTACAGCAACTTGGTGAAAAATTGTGGATTTTATTTAATGTTGGGAGCGAAGCTAGGGCTCATGTTTGGATAGTTTTAGTGAACAGATAAACAAAGAAGGCATAAATTTGAAAGAACCGATCATATAAAAGTTCCAAATGAAAGTTCCAAATGAAGTTCCTTAGTTTGGGATTCCCAGGCTCCCATTTCTCTGTTGGAATTACACTAGGTATAATCTGGTTTTTACAAGTTTTTCAGTAAAAGCTGCGTTAAGCATAAATTTCAGAAACTTCTTTGTCTATTCAGTAAATAATTGAGCAGCCTTTACAGTAGCTACAATATAACCTGCTTTTGCTGTCACTAGCATATCAGCTCATGGAAGTGCTTCTTTATAAAGAAATATATGCATTTATGTTCTCTTACCCAATTTTTGGGAAACATTTATTAGCCTCATTGAAAGTAATTGAAATTAATTTCTTTAAAAGTAGTCTATAATTCTTCTATAGAATTTTATTTAATTCAGGCCATTCTTTTTTTAATTAATTTTTTTTCCGGGTTTGGGGATGGAACCCAGAGGCATTCGACCTCTGAGCTACAGTCCCTGCCCTATTTTGTACTCTTTATTTTGAAACAGGGTCTCACTGAGTTGCAGAGGGCCTCACTAAGTAGCTGAGGCTGTCCGTGAACTGTGATCCTATGGTCTCAGCCTCATGCGCCACCACGCCCGGCTCATTCTTTTTTTTTTAAATAATGGAAATCACTAAAGTTTTGCTAAGTTTATGAAACGTGCTTTTAAATGAAAAGTGTGATAAATCTCAACCTGTCATTGCCAAACTCAACACAGTCTTCTTCGGCACACCGAGCTAACAGGCACAGGTTTCCTAGCAGCCGTGAGGTTTAATTTTTCTGTCTGAGCCAATGAGTTTCCTTGCAGGTTTATTATTATCCACTCAATGTTGACTTCATGTGATGCGACTGCAGGTGGGTTTTTAAAGAAAGCCTTGTGTTGTCCTCTTCAGGTGACAGGAATGTACGAGAGCTGGGTGCCCAAGCTTGTGGCCGCCTTGTATAAGAGGGAACCAGACTCCAACGTCATCGTCGTGGACTGGCTGTCGCGGGCCCAGCAGCATTACCCAGTGTCTGCCGGGTACACCAAGCTGGTGGGAAAGGATGTGGCCAGGTTCATCAACTGGATGGAGGTAAGACCAGCAGAAAGAACCTTCTGTGTCCAAAACAGAGCTTGTGGCTACAGCCAGATGAATGGCTGATCTTTCTTGCTTTAGAACTTGCCCTCCATAGAGTTATTTTTGGGGGCAATTCAAATCTCCAGGATGAGCAGGGGCATTATCTTTTAGCCCAAAGCAGCATTATGATAAGAATGATAAGACTATCAAGTCAATTAACAATCCTGCCTGCTCTGCCCTTTGATATTTTCAGTGAATAGATCTACTGAGACCAAGAATCAAGCAGGCAGAAATAACAGGAGCTTATTATTCCAGGACAGAGGGAAGATGGCAAGTTCGGCCGGATCCTAGCCTACCAATTGGCTGGAACATGGGCGTTTTATCCTGGCTCTGCCCCCACTTAGAATACCAATCTCTCTGACAAAAATATTAACAGTATTTATTTCTTAGTGTGGATGAAGAATCCAGATTTTTATTGAGATAATATGACTCAACCTCATGTTTGAGGGGAGGAGTGAAATTGATCTAAGAGGCCAGTGGCTGGGAGGCGTATAGAATATGAATTATCTGAAGTCCAGAATTCTAACCTAGCTGCAAGTTTTTTCCCCTTTCGGGGAATGGCTTACTTTTCCGGACCATGCTCCAAAAATTACTTTTGAAAAGTTTCTTGGGTTTGCAAGGAAGCTAATACTCTGGCAGGGCCAGATTATTTACACCAAATAATTGGAGATTAAAAAATGATCTGTGCTTATTGGACTAAACATCAAAAGACAGTCCAAGCTGGGCAATGGTGGCGTACGCTTGTAATCCCCGCACTTGGGAGGCGGAGACAGGAGGATCGCACTGGTTCGAAGCCAGCCTCACTGGCTTAAGAGACCCTGTTTCCAAATAAAAATATAAAATAGGTCTGGGAGTATAGCCCGGAGGTAGAAGGGTTTTCAGGAACCCCAGTACCACAAAAAAAAAAAAAAAAAAAAAGGCAAAAGTAAAAGTGGTCTTGGCACTTTTACTAATCAGGAAAGTGAACTTGGATAAATCAGATCACCTGCCTTTGAATGAGAAGGCTGGACCATGTGTATCTCTGGTTTCTTGACTCTGCAATACTTTCTGATAAGTCACTGCTTGGCTAACCTTAAAGCATAAAGTAATGCAGGGTATTTATTTATTTATTTATTTATTTATTTATTTTGCGGGTCTGGGGATGGAACTCAGGGGCATTCAACCTCCGAGCTACACCCCCTTACCTATTTTTTATTCTTTATTTTGAAACGGGGTCTCACTAAGTTGCAGAGAGCCTCACTAAGTAGCTGAGGCTGTCTGAGAACCACGATCCTCGGGTCTCAGCCTCCCGAATGTGAATGCTGGGATTACAAGCGTGTACCACCACGCCTGGCTTCAGGGTATTTAAAGAAATGATGGCTTAAAGTTTATCACACACACACACACACACACACACACACACACACACGTATATATATTCACATAACTATATGTATATACACACTAGTATATATGCATACATACATACTAATATGTATACACATTTATAGGTAAATAATACAATTCAGGTTGTATGGGAAAACCTAATTTGAATCTGTTTAAAAAGAGTGAAAATCTCAACAGTAGAGAATTTTTCCTCTCTCTTACCCGAAACACAAAATTAAAATAAATAAGATCAGGCTGGGCATGGTGGCGCACGCTTGTAATCCCCGCGCTTGGGAGGCGGAGACAGGAGGATTGCGCAGGTTCGAAGCCAGCACTTAAGAGACCCTGTTTCCAAAAATAAAAAAAGTATAAAGTAGGTCTGGGAGTGTAGCCCGGAGATAGATGGGCTTCCAGGAACCCCATTACCACCAAAAAAAAAAAAAGAGAGAGAAAAATAAATAAGATTGCCGGGTGTGTTGGCCCACCCTAGTAATCCCCCCCTGCCCACCAAGCTTCGAGGCAGAGACAGGAGGATCATGCAGGTTCGAAGCCGGCCTCGCTGGCTTAAGAGACCCTTTTTCCAAATAAAAATATAAAATAGGTCTGGGAGTGTAGCCCTGAGGTAGAAGGGTTTCGAGGAATGTCAGTACCACCAAATAATAATAATTAATAATAATAATAATAGTAGTAATAATAATAAGATCAATTTATAGTAGTAGGCATATTTTGAAGACAATATTTTTCCTTCCTTCTGCCCTCCCTCCCTCCCTTCTTTCCTTCCTTGGCTTTGTGCATGTTAGACAAGAGCTCTGCCACTGAGCTACATCCTCAGCACCATTTTATTTCTTTTAGTTTTGGTGTAGGGCAAAGAATTATAAGAACTTTCTTTTTCTTCCACAGGATAATTTTAACTACCCTGTGGACAATGTCCATCTCTTGGGATACAGCCTTGGAGCACACGCCGCAGGAATTGCAGGAAGTCTGACTAATAAGAAGGTCAACAGAATTACTGGTAAGGAATCCATTCCCACAAGAGATGAGGAAGCCCTCATTCTGAAAGAGAATCAGAGCACGGTTTGCAAAGCAACCACACATGCGTGGTATTCTTGTAGGGCACCTGCCTGGCTTTGATTATCTCAGGATTAGGCTCCTTTTCAGGAAGAAGATCCAGTACAGATGGTTGCTCTCATGGACTTAGCACCTATCAGATATGCCATGAAAGTAGAGTTAAACAACAGATGCCCACAGGTGGCTCTGAGAAGCCAGTTCCCCTCCTCCCTCTGCTCTCTGCTTTGGTTACGGATTGCACCCATGTTATCACCTTTCGCATCAGTACTAGGGAGAATAAAAAAGGATCTGTTCCAGAGGCCAGATGCAAAGAAGACAGTCATTCAGGCTGTGGCAATCGATGGTATGGCATCCAGAGAGAAAGAACTCACCACTGTTTAAAGTTCTTCTCTCCAGATTCAGAAATAATTTGCAAAGAATATTGTCATCATGAGTGAAAATCCTGCATATATAAATAATACAATTCTAAATGTATGGTAGAATTTTCTAATTTATATCTGCTGTTACAAAAAAGAAAGAAAATCCCAGCATTAGAGAATGTCCTTCTTTCTCTTACTTCATTTTATCTCTCTTGCCTGACTAGTTTAAGAGGCTCAAATTTCATTTTAGGAAAGCCTCGGCCTACTTTTATGAATCTCAGTAATTTAAAGAGCTAATTGCTGTGTACTAGGAGCTAATAAGAATTGAAGTGTTGGTCAGTTGCATTCACGTGATGTGCAGTGGAATGCTGGTGTTTACCAATGAGAACTAAAACTAGTGCAGGTTTAAAAGTCTACGGAACCTTTCTCTCCCACCAAGGTCTGGATCCAGCAGGACCTAACTTTGAGTACGCAGAAGCTCCCAGTCGCCTTTCTCCTGATGATGCAGATTTTGTAGACGTCTTACACACCTTCACCAGAGGCTCGCCCGGCCGAAGTATTGGAATCCAGAAGCCAGTAGGGCACGTTGACATTTATCCCAATGGGGGCACTTTCCAACCAGGATGTAACATCGGGGAAGCTATTCGTGTGATTGCAGAGAGAGGCCTTGGAGGTAAATACGATTTACCAATAAAATAAGGACCTTCGGTCATAGATGCCTAGGACGGGATCCTAGGCTCATCCTATCCTAACATCACACCTACCCTACTTTTGATGTGCAGAATGAAACACCTGCTGTGGATTTTCTGAGGAAGTAACACTTTCCCTGTGTCTCTTTCTCCCCAGATGTGGACCAGCTAGTGAAGTGCTCCCACGAACGCTCCATTCACCTCTTCATTGACTCCCTGTTGAACGAAGAAAACCCAAGCAAGGCCTACAGGTGCAATTCCAAGGAAGCCTTTGAGAAAGGGCTCTGCCTGAGCTGCAGAAAGAACCGTTGCAACAATGTGGGCTACGAGATCAATAAGGTCAGAGCCAAGAGAAGCAGCAAAATGTACTTGAAGACGCGTTCTCAGATGCCCTACAAAGGTAGGCTGGGGCCCTTTGTAGGAAAGTCAGCTCCATCTATTTTTAGCATGCATTGCTTCTGTCCATCCCAACAGAGTTAAGCAAGGGATACCACTAGACCCCGAGCCCTCATTTGTGTTCCTGTTGATGCAGAGGCCGCCACATGGACCCATTTCACTGATGCTCCTAGTTCCCACCGCCAGTAAAGCCCCAGGGTTCGTACTGGGATTTGCAGCCCCACCTGGCACCTCTTCTGTAGCTCTAACCATTATCATAGTTCAGCCTGTTAGAACTGGGCTCAGAGCTATTTTGAAACTATTGCCCTGAGAACCACACACTGTGGTGGTTGGGCCAGATCCAACCTTTATCTGCATTTTTAAAGAAAGTTTTATTAGAACATGACCACACACATTTATGTCCTTATTATCTAGGGTGGTTTTGTTTTGTTTTTTTGTTTTTTGGGTTTTTTTTTTTTTTTTTGCTACAAGGGCAGAGCTGAATGGTTAAAAAAAAAAAAAAGATCAAATATTGACGCCTGGGCTCTTTACAGAAAGTTTGTCACTATCAAAGTTTGCTTTATGTGAAGAAAGAGCCATCCGGATTTTAAAATTCAACTATTTAGCTGAGTGTGGTAGTGTATGAATACAATCCCAATACTTGGGAAGCTGAGAAAGGAGGGTCACAGGTTCAAGGCTAGCCTCAGCAGCTTAGTGAGGCCGTCTGTAACATAGCAAGACCTTGCTTTCAAGCAAGAAATAAAAAGGGCTGGAGCCAGGTGTGGTGGTACACGCTTGAAATCCCAGTCCTTGGGAAGTTGGGACAGAAGGATTGTAGGTTTGAGGCCAACATCATACATAATGAGGATCTCTGCAATTTATTGAGACACTGTTTCAAAATTAAGAATAAAAAGCCAGGTGTGGTGGCGCACGCTCATAATCCCCGCGCTTGGGAGGCAGAGACAGGAGGATTGCACAGGTTCGAAGTCAGCTTCGCTGGTTTAAGAGACCCTGTTTCCAAATAAAAATGTAAAATTAGGTCTGGAAGTGTAGCCCGAAGGTAGAAGGGCTTCCAGGAACCCCAGTAACACCAAAAAAAGAAAAAAGAAAAAAGAATAAAAAATAGGGCTAGAGGCGTAGTTTGGAGGTAAAATGCCCCTAGTCTCAATCCCTAAGTACTGAAAAAAGAAATGGGAGTGCTGGAGTATAGCTCAGGGTAGAATGTCGTGGTTCAATCCCTAACACCAGAAAGATAAATAAAAAGAAAAGAAAATTCAACTATCTCTGAAAGGCAGGAAAATACCAAACCTGCTAAGCTATGTCAATTTGCTCTACCCTGGAACTTTAGGCTTGGTCTCTTGCTTAGAGGAAGATCTAAAGGAATGGAGGGGGAAAGGGAGAGGAGGTCATCAGATAAATTTGGCAAGGGAGATTGATTTCAGAAAGGCTGGCCTCTCTGGGGTGCTGGTGGCTGTGTGAGGGGAGGGAAGATATTAAAATGTATCTGCTGTTGGTGCCTGTTTGTAAGAGGGTTTGCTAGACTCCATGGAGGGCATTTGATTGTATAGAGACTGGATTCTAGGAAAATATTTTAGACTATAAAGGGAACCCTCAGTTTTCCCAGCTCTTCAGAACCTAGGAGTATGTGTGAGGTACAGAGGAGACTGTAATCTGAAGACAGGGTCAGTCTCCACTATCCCTGCATCCTTCATATGCCAGCAGCTCAGGGATGCTCTTTCAGTGTTCCCTGGGGCCACCTGGGCACTCCCAGCCTCTCCTGCTGATGTCCTGATGCTCCCTGAAAAAGCTCTGTTTTAAAAAAAGATAGCCAGGCGTGGTGGCGCACGCTTGTAATCCCTGCACTTGGGAAGCAGAGACAGGAGGATCGCACAGGTTCGAAGCCAGCCGCGCTGGCTTAAGAGACCATGTTTCCAAATTAAAAAAAAAAAAAAATAGGTCTGGGATTGTAGCCCATAGGTAGAAGGGCTTCCAGGAACCCCAGTACCACCAAAAATAAAATAAAAGATAAAAAATAAAAAATAGGGCTAGGGATGTAGCTGGGAGGTAGAATGCACCTGGGTTACACCCCCAGTACTGCAAAAAAAAAAAAAAAAAAGAAAAGTAGCTCTTACTAGTTGTGGGGTTCTGTTGTTTGTTTGTTTTTTCTTTTTGTGTTTGCTCAGTATCTAACTAGATAACTATAAAAAATGCAGCTCCACAGAATAGAGGTTGCCATCAGCTGATCATCATAAAATGTATTAAAACCTTTTTCATTAGAATAAATGGCCAAAGTAGCATTAAAATATAGTTTTGTTCTAAGACATCAGTGTTAAGAATCTGTGCTTCCGCTTAAGATAAATTGTATTTACTAGACAGCAGCACAAATAAGAAAAAATTCTGACCAAGATTTTTTAAATAAATTTTTATTGGTGCATGGTAGTCATACATCTTAATGGGATTAAAAAAAAAAAACAACCTTGGGGAGATATACATGCACACATCACCCAATCAGACCTTACCCAAGCCCTAACCCCTTCCCTCCCCCTCCCTCCTTCCCATGCTTGGTTTCCTGATTGATTTTGATATGTTTGTTTAAGTACATCGATATAACAGAAAAAAAACACATCACAATAGTCCCCCACCATCTTATTAGCTATGTTTTAGACTGCTGCCTTCCTATCCTTTTAACTCTTCCGAGTTTTGTTTGCTCGGTTCAGAGGCACGGGGTTTCCCGTCCATCACAGCCCCAGTTTTCTGAAGGGGAGCCTCATCAAGGCTTGCACTTTCCAGGTCCGACCACTTAACTGTGTGATACGAAGAAATCTTTCCAAGCCCTTAGATGGTGCCACGTGGTGCACTTGCTGCTTGGGTGCTAATGAGCTTCGTTCTGTGGGTCTGAACTGCTGCATTATTTGGGGACTGTGGTGTTTTCCTGAAGCCTGACCAGCCCTCATTTCAATTCCCTTCGTTACAGTCTTCCATTACCAAGTCAAGATTCATTTTTCTGGGACCGAGAGTGAAACACAGACCAACCAGCCCTTCGAGATCTCTCTGTACGGCACGGTGGCCGAGAGTGAGAACATCCCCTTCACCCTGTGAGTCTCCTTTTACTTCACCGGTGGGTCGGTCGTGGGAGCCAGTTCTGCTGGGGCCCTTGGTCTGAGAAGCAGAGGCAGAGGCACACGTGGAAAGGAAGTGTCCAGGTTAAGAAGTTAAGATCTCACAACTGAGGTCTGTGCCTTACTTTAGGTTGCAAAAATAGTTCTTCCAGTTGGCCATTTTACTTTCATTTATTACCCATTTTTTCTTTTTCTTTGATTATCTTTTACCTTTATACAAAGAAATGAAGCAAAACAATGAAATTCCCTCAAAACTAAAAACATAAATGAACAGTAAAAACAAGAAACTACATTATAATGTCAATATAATAGGTGTAGATGACAGAAGTGGTACAAAACCCATGACAAAGTGTTACCCCTTACTACTGATCAAAAATGTACAAAATGAGGCACGTTCATGATATCCTAAATAAGCAACCCCTCTAACCCCAGTGCTGATGAGACGAGGAAGCCGCGTGCCCACCTGGGCTGTCATTTGTTGCTAGAACCTTCGAGGTAAGCAAGTTGGCCATGCAGTCACTTTCTTCAGCTGTAAAGTATAATTAAGAAATGTAGTGACCTCTTTTTTAGCATTCTGAGTAAATGGTCAACAGAATTTTTTTTTTTTTTTTTTTTTTTTTTTTTGCGGGTCTGGGGATCGAACCCAGGGGCATTCGATCTCCGAGCTACAAGCTACACCTCCTGCCCTATTTTTTATTCTTTGTGTGTGTGTGTGTGTGTGTGTGTGTGTGTGTGTGTGTGTGTGTGTGTTGGTACTGGGGGTGGAAGCCAGGGGCCTTCTACCTCTGGACTATACTCCCAGACCTATTTTTTATATTTTTATTTGGAAACAGGGTCTCTTAAGCCAGGTGAGGCTGGCTTCGAACCTGCGCGATCCTCCTGTCTCAGCCTCCTAAGCGTGGGGATTACAAGCGTGCGCCACCACGCCCGGCTTTTATTCTTTTTTTTGAAACCGGGTCTCACTGAGTTGCAGAGGCCTCGCTAAGTAGCTGAGGCTGTCCGCAAACCGCAATCCTCCAGGTCTCAGCCTCCTGAATGCTGGGATTACCAGCGTGCGCCACCACACCCTGCTTCAACAGAAAATTTTAAAAAATGTTTTTACCGTATGTCACACTTATTATAGTGGTGCATATAGTAGCATAAATTAGAAACTCTTAATATTGAGTAAATTGTGGTCTTTCAAGTCAACATAGTCAAGCTAGCCTTTAAAAATTATAATGATAGCAAGCTAGGTAAAACGTAGTAAAATGTTGAACATAATATGAAGGAGAGCAATGAGGCATAAAGAATTACATATGTGTTGTGATTGGAGAAATATATTCTATATATTTATATAATATATAGATACTACATGAATAATATATGTAATATCATTATGAAGGAGAAATATATTCACATATCAATACAAATTGGAAAGAAACAATGGAAATGAAAATGATGAATGAATTCAATTTCTCTTCAGAATTGTATTGAATTCGGGCATGGTGGCGCACGCTTGTAATCCCCGTGCTTGGGAAGCGGAGTCAGGAGGATCATGCAGGAGGACCCTGTTTCCAAATTTAAAAAAATATAAAAATAGGTCTGGGAGTGTAGCCCAGAGAAGGGTTTCCAGGAACCCCAGTACCACCAAAAAAAAAGAAAAAAAAGAATTGTATTGAATGGTTCAGACTATTGGGGTAAGTGCTTAGACAGAAAAAGGAGATGAACATATCTTTTGAAACACACGAAACTCCATGGGCATTCATCATGAGTGTTTCTTTGGACATTTTTGCGTTTTTAAAATAGTGCCCAAACAATAAAGCTATTTACATCTTGGGAGGAGGGAAGAGAAAAAGCTGATTTCCAGAACTAACCAAATGCATTGAAAAAAAATTTTTTTTTTTTATTCAGGCCTGAAGTTTCTACAAATAAGACGTACTCTTTCCTGATTTACACAGAAGTAGACATCGGGGAGCTGCTAATGATGAAGCTGAAATGGAACAGCGACTCTTACTTCACTTGGCCAGACTGGTGGAGCAGCCCGGGCTTTGTCATTGACAAGATCCGAGTGAAAGCGGGGGAGACTCAGAAAAAGTAATTACGCTGATTTCTCTCCATTCACTGCAGGCCTGAATGTCACTACCTAAGGCTCTTATATCAGGAACCTTCAATGTTCAGGTGCAGCTTTAGTAAAGCTCATCGTTAGTCCTATGTGGCCAAGATAACTATACCTAGAATATTTTCAGGGTATTCTTTTGTTATACTGGGGGAATGTTGACTATCCTTGTGTTTTGCATTGGGGATTTTTTTTTCCAGATATGGACTCTGCATGTCCATAATGGGATAGCTTGAGGATGGGATTCAAGTCTAAATGCAAGATTCATTTATGTCTCCTGTGTGCCTGGTACACAGAGTGGGAAGAAGGTGATGTTAGACAGTATTTTTATTGTGCTTGCATTTTGACTTCAACTTGAAGTCAGCTGTAGAATGTCCCATTTGTGGCATCATGTTGGGACGCAAAAAGTTTTAGATTTTAGATTTCAGGTTTTGGGATTCGGAATGCTCAAATCATGGTTCTTCTGCCTTTTAAGTAAGAAAACTGTAAGCCTTGAATTACTCATAGTTGTTTAGTGTGGTAGCAGGGGATTAGAAGCCAATAATTTCAGCGTTCATTTATTACTATTTTTTGCATGCACAAAAGGGTTGTGGAACAAACCCAGAGATGGTACTTTGACATTCACAGACTAAAACCAATCTCTTGGAAAAGGATGAGATTTCAAGATAATCTCATTCTGTTTCCTCAGTCCCATTCTTTATCTCCATATCTATAAAATGGATTGCTCTGAGCATGGTGGTCCATGCCTGTAATCCCAGTGTACCTAGGAGGCTGAGACGGGAAGATCACAAGTTCGAGGCCAGTGCCAGCAACTTAGAGAGGTCTTTAGCAACTTAGTAAAATCCTATTTCCAAATAAAAAATAAAACCCTGTAGGCTTCAGTCCTCAAGATCTCTCTCTCTCTCTTGCTCTCTCTCTCTCTCTCTCTCTCTCTCTCTCTCTCTCTCTCTCTCTCTCACACACACACACACACACTTACAATGATTGCATAGAGAGCTCCATAGAATTTACAACTTTTATGCTAAATGTGTAAGGATTTTGCAAGCGATAGTGTGCTGTAATCATTAGTAAAAACATCTCTTTAGAGTTGAGAAATTTTTTCTCTTTCCTGATTTGTTTCTATGCTGCAAAAAGATGCTATGGATGGAAAAGCTACTCAGAGCATTTGTTTCTCGACCAGGGCCAGCTGAGGGTCACCCCTGGGACCGCAGTGCAGTTACTAAGAGGTGGTGAGGTTGATCTTGCGCCGTCTTGGTGAGAGCTGCGAGTTTAAAGCTGCTCCAGGCCGTGTGCATGCCTGTCTAGATAGATGAGCTCGCTCATTTGCTGAGCACTGGGTTAAGCCTCTGATTCAGAGGTGCCCTGAATGGTACAGCTAATTAGTGGAAATATGAACACAATTACCAGCAGGATCTTCTAGGATCTAAATAGCCTGGACTTATTATCCCACACGACATCTTAACATCTATTTCCTTCCACAGGGTCATCTTCTGTTCGAGGGAGAAGGTGTCTCGTCTGCAGAAGGGCAAGTCATCGGCAGTATTTGTGAAATGCCATGACAAGTCTCTGAATAAGAAGTCTGGCTGGTGAGCATCTCAGATCAAAGTGCCCAGCCTCCAGGGGAGGCAGCTTCCTGCCCATGGCTAACAGCTGAGCCTGTGGTCCGAGCCCTTGGAGGCCATCTCTCTCAGCTATTCTCCTTACATACCATATGGGTCCATTTGCTTTTGGCAATACTTGCTCTTTCTCTTCTCTTCCATTTTTATTTATTTTTCCTTCCCGTTCCTAACCCTTGTCCCATGAACACAGTTTAGAATTTTCCTTCTCAAACTACCCCTGGTGCCTCACTTTTGTTCCTGCCACGGAGGTGTCTCTGCTCCCTCTCGGGTGCTCTGTGCAGGGCAGGAACCCCAGGGTTAGTGGCTGCCGTCATGGCAGCAGGTGTATCTCCCCAAGATATATCCGGGGGTGAAAATGTCTCATGGCATCAGCTACAGCCACACAGCCGGATTCTCCAAGTGACCGCAGTCTCCAGGACACAGAACCAACAGGGTAGGACCAAGCCCCAGCCTCCAAGCCCAAAGATGGGCGCTGATAGAACAAGCGCATGGAGACTCTTGTCTTCACTCTCTCAAAACAACTGCTGGCGCTCTCCTACCTGACCTTTAAGGCTAATCCACATGGCAGCTGCTGTCGGAATCTTTCCGGAACGTCATCGCTGAGTAGAAACCAAGCATGTGACTTCCCCGCTCCCCTCCTGAGCTCTCGGGAGGGAGGACCTGCTTCACCCCTTGCCCCATTCCCCTGCCGATGCCAAGAACGAGTGGATTGCACAGGCGAAGGGGAGAGATCTCGATCGCATCTTACACGCCAGTGAAGTAAGAAACGGCAGCAGGGGCTGGCCACGGCGCCACCAGAAATAGAAAAGGCTACGGGTTGTGGTCTATCCTCTTTACCCAGTTATATTTATAGACAAAAGTACAGAATAATCATCACCCCTTTGGAAAAAGTACAGTAAAGGCTATATTCCTATTGTTTTAAATTTCTATTATTTTAAATTTCAACTTCATAACAACTTATAGTTGCTCATGATGAGTAAATTAGGAAAATAATGGAGAAAAGGAAAAAAATCACCAAGAAAAGAAAAAATCCAGAAGAACCTCAATTAACATTTTGATTTATATCTTTTCACACTATATACATATTTGCATGTTTATAAATATATAATATTATAGTTATATATACATAGTTATAGTTACGTACATATATGTGTACATATACATAGATATGTAAACGCATACACATATCTTATATATTTTTATCTTTTATAAAAATGGAATTATGGCATATATTAATAACATGATGACACCTTTGAATGACAAGATGAGGCCATCTGGGTCAAAAACATGAACGTAAGAAACTCTGGATCAACTTGAGTAGAGAACAGTCAGTCTAGTGTGCCTGGGAGACTCACCCGGTTCTCATCTCCTGGGGACGCCTCAGCCAAGAGGTTCTTGCTTTGTGCTTATTGATCACAAATCTGTTTCTAGTTATCTTTGCTTCAATCCTCAGAAAGGGGTACCTCTATGATGTTTGTTTGTTTGTTTGTTTTTTCCCTCTATGATGTTTAATCCATGCGCTTATCTTTTGTTTTAAATATCTTTTGTATTTTCTTGGTGCGTTGTAATTATACATGGTGAGATCTAAAGGGACACATCCATCCATGCATGTGCACACATTGACACACGAATTACATACACACGCACACCATATTCTCCTCCAATCATCTGCAATTTAAAGTCTCTATGGGAATATAAAACAGAGCCCTGTCATCAGGATACAAGCAAAGCTGCTTATAAAGCACTTCTGGTCATGTTTTTTATACAAGTTAAAAGAATTTATCTGCCGGGTGCGGTGGCGCACGCTTGAAATCCCAGTTCCTGGGAGGCTGAGACAGGATGATCGCAGGTTCTCGGCCAGCCTCAGCTACTTAGTGAGGCCCTCTGCAACTTAGTGAGAACTCGTTTCAAAATTTAAAAAAATAAATAAATAATCAGGTTGGAGTTATAGCTCGAAGGTAGAATACCCCTGGGTTACATTCCCAGTACTGAAAAAAAAAATGATCTGAGAAAGTCTAATGATGCATTCATTGTCTGATTATAGAATTACTGAAACAAATATTTAGGCAGCTTTTTTCTTCTAATGAATTTTAACTTATAGAGGAGGTAATTATGAGTCAAACCAGTGATCTTCTGTGGTTGTTTTTCTCCGTGACCAAAATCAATCAAACGAAAGGCTCTTTCTAGCATCTTCTGTTAACTCTTCAGAGGCTCGACTCACAAGAAAAGAATGGAGCTGAGCATGATGGAACACGCTTGTAATCCCAGTACTTGGGAGGCTGAGACTGGAGGATCGCGGGTTCAGGGACAGCGTCAGCATCTTAGCAAGACTGGCAGTAACCTAGAGAGAGACCATTTCAAAACAAAAGATAGAAAGGGCTGGGGATGTAGCTTAGAAATACCCTTGGGTTCATCCCTAACTACACACACACACGCACACACACGCACACACACACACACTCCAAAATAGGCTTTTCACTTGATACATTTTGGAATTACGAAATCCCCCTCACATTTGAAAGCATTCAGCTCAGCTCTCTGAAAATGATGTACTTTACTGGGGCTCAACTGAATGCATGGTACTGTGTCTGTTATTCTTAGCAGCCTTAGAAGCCTGCCACTGTCTCTGTTTCATTAGTGACATTTACCCTGTCTTTATTCTCTCTCTCTCTCTCTTTTGTTTTGTTTTGGTACTGGGATAGAATGCCTCGGAGGGGCATTCTACCTCTTAGCTACACCCCGAGCCCTGTTTTTTATTCTTTATTTTGAAACAGGGTCTCCGTGAGTTGCAAAGGGCCTCATTTAAGTAGCTGAGGCTGTCCGTGAACCACAATCCTCCTGACTCAGCCTCCCAAATGCTGGGATTGCACCGCCACGCCTGGCTCCCTGGCTTTATCTTATAGCCTTTGTTCTGAATTTCCAGCTGAATATTTTTCATCATAAAATGATGGGGAGGGGCGAGGAAAGGGATGTAAAATATCAAAGAGATGTCAAGTTGCCTTTCTGCCTTTGTTTTTCAGAGATGCTGGGCATGTGGACAGAAAGAAGAACAGCATGTGAATTCTGTGAAGAATGGAGCAGACAAAGTAAATTTTGCAAAAGACGCCCAGTGCTTGGGGTGTTTAAAAGTGGGTTTTCCCCAAGTATGAATCCCAGTCATATACTTTTAGTTAAATTAGGAGACAGTCTCAAATACAAAAAAGTGGCTAATTTAGTTTGAGGAACCTGGTGACTAAATAGCTCATCCTCCAGCATTAAAACAAAGCAGATAAAAACAGCACTGTATTGTGTCCTTTGAGACAGAAAAAAAAAATTCATTTGTGCCTCTTCATGTGGCGTGTTTGGGCATAGTCTAAAATTAGTTAGAACCTCCTATTTTAGTTAGAATTCTGGATTTATTATGGACTGAGGCCTTCTCAAAGTTTTATTCCCAAGTCTGAATATGGAAAATGGTTTTTTGTGGCATGAGTCAGATCCTTTTACAGCAAACACCTGATCTTTTTTTAGTGTGTGTGTGGTCCTGGGGGTGGAACCCAGGGGCTTTCTACCTCCAGGCTACACTCCCAGATCTATTTTATATTTTATTTGGAAACAGGGTCTCACTGAGTTGCTGACAGCCTCACTAAGTAGCTGAGGCTGGCTTTGAACCTGCACGATCCTCCTGTCTCAGCCTCCCAAACTCGGGGACTGCAAGTGTGCGCCACCATGCCCGGCTTCACCTGGTCTTTTTGAATAGTTTTCTTGCCCCTGGGATGTAGCCCCATCGTTAGCCAGGACCATGTGGCTTGGAGAGAGAGACAGAGAAGGGGGCTGATAAACGTCAGGTCTGTTCCCTCCGTTGGCCTGTATCACAGCTAAGTTACAAGTGAAAGAAGACACAAAATTCAGAGCAATTAATTCTTAGCCGACTTTCTATTTTATTGCTTAACCTCTCCCCCTTTTTTCCCTTTGACTTAATATTATGGTTTTACAATGTTCTCTGAATAGATGTTGAAAATGAGCTTATAATGCTTAGCTGACACATAATTCAAATGGTGCAGAAAGAAAACAATGCTGTCATTTTATTATCGTATTTTTTAGATTATTTTCATCTATTTGAGATCATTGAATATCCAACGGTTACTATTTAGTTTTAGGCTTCAAACATGTCTATTTAATTTCTGGTTCGGATGTGTTCAAATTCACATTTTGTGTCATACAAGCTACCAATCTCAGACAAGTATTGTTTTTACAAAGTACAAATGTGGCGTTATTACTGGGCTACATGGTAAACACTGCTTATAAAACGTCGTGTGCAGGGAAAAAATTATCAATTGCGTTAGCCATAGGAAGTGCCAGGAGGGCTGTTACTGTTACTTTTAATAACTAATCCAGAGTGAGTGAGCGATTATTTATAAACTAGATCTCGTATTTTCAGAATACATTTCTATACATTAAATGCTAAAGAAATCAAATATCTCAGAGGCTATTGCTGGGAACCCAAACTGTGAAAGCGGGTGGGTATCTAAACACACACATAGGAAGACCCACACAGGCTTACTTGTCATTCAGTGTGCTTTAGAGGAAAACAGTCAACGGGCGTGTTGGAACAGGTCAGAATGGAACTCATCCTCAATGGGCCAGAACCTCAGCCAGAAGAAGACACTGGGCCTGTATCTTGTAGGATGAATGTTGCAATTGGCTCCATCAGGCTTGGAATGAATTCTAACAATAAAACGATGTATGATTTGTCATTGGCATCCCCCCTTTATTGCTAATTCGTTGAATTTTTTTGCATTTGGTTTTTTTTATCAAGTGTGCATCAATTTAAAAGATTTAGCAAATCAGTGCGTGGCACTGGAAATTCTGGCTTCTAAAGATTTCACTTTCTCTCTTTCCATATATATATGATATACATACATATATATATATATATATATCAACTATACGTTGGCTTTAAATTTTATTTATTAGCTGTAAATATACGTGTTGATGTGTAAGGGAGCTTGTCCATATTGGAAAGGTCGTCGTGGCTACCTGCATTTAGAGATGTGTGGTGCTAACTTTGTACGTGTCTTGATCAGTGGTGTTCTCACTGACCCAACTTACTCTTCTGAAATAATAGAATGATATGAGCTTCAGTGAAAGAAACTGGCTTAACTATGTGAAGAAATGGAATCTGCTTTTAATAAAATTGACAAAATTTTATTACAATTCTAAGTCATTATTTTGTATCATTTTAGCCCCTAGAAAAAGTAAATGTATGCTTAGGGCAGATTCATTCAGCAACTTTTAACCAAGTAACTACCATATCTAGTAAGTAGCATAATTTCTGTGTGTGTCTCTGTGTGTGTGTTACTGGGGGTGGAACCCAGGGGCTTTTCTACCTCCAGGCTACACTCCCAGACCTATTTTATACTTCATTTGGAAACAGGCTCTCACTAAGTTGCTGAGAGCCTCACTCAGTAGCTGAGGCTGGCTTCAAACCTGTGCGATCCTCCTGTCTCAGCCTCCCAAGTGCGGGGATTATAAGCATGAGCCACCACGCCTGGCTCAAGTAGTATAGTTTCTAAGAATTACAGTGCACATTTTAAAAAATATTTATATTTAGCCAGGTGTGGTGTCACATTCTTTTAATCCCAGCATTTGGGAGGCTGAGACAGGAGGATCACACAGGTTCAAAGCCAGCCTCAGCTACTTAAAGAGGCCCTTTGCAACTCCATGAGACCTTGTTTCAAAATAAAAAATAAAAAATAGTTCTGAGGATGTAGTTCAGAGGTAGAGGTAGAATGCCCCTGGGTTCCATGCCTAGTACTGTGATAAATAAATAAATACTTATGTTTGCATGAAACTATACAAGACTTGAGTATACTCTAAACTAAATATACAGGAAAACTATACAGATATTTTAAAATAAAACATACAAGAATTTCCTTGCCTATGATATGCTTTTTCACAAGAAAAGTGTTAAATTAACAAAGTTTCTTTGATCATTTTTTTTTTTTTTGGTGGTACTGGGGTCCCTAGAAGCCCTTCTACCTCCAGGCTACACTCCCAGACCTATTTTTACATTTTTATTTGGAAACAGGGTCTCCTAAGCCAGCACGCGCAGCTGGCTTCGAACCTGCGCGATCCTCCTGTCTCTGCCTCCCAAGCGCAGGGATTACAAGGGTGGGCCACCACGCCCGGCTTCTTTGATCATTTTCTAAGGTACATTGTATATATTTCTGAAGTCTCAATGACTATAGTAATACAAGTGAACTTGTTCAATAAAATGAACTATGCCAGATGGGAGGGTGTGCTATTTAGGACTTTGCGTTGGGTTGCCTTGATATTAAGAAGAATTAGCATACAGCCCATGCAATTAAGCAGGAATTTCTTCTTAGTATAGTTAGAAAGAATTTAGCCCAGAGAGCATTGTTTTACTAGCCATTGACCCACACTTTTATTTTTAGTTAGGGTAAGATCTTCTAGAGATAGGGTCCCCCCTGACAGGAGGGAACTTTCTAGCTTATACGTTGCCACTTCACATCAATGCCTGTTGATATAATAAAAAAGACAAACAATTACTAGTGTTGTCGAGCATGTGGATAAACACAAGCCAGCATGCGCTGCTGATGGGAATGGTGGGACCCCTCAGAAAACTTGGCAGTGTTTCCAAAGTTATGCATAGAGTTTAATTGATGTGCTCTGGCAACCCCACTACTAAGTGCAGACCCAAAAGCAATCATTAGAAGGTAAATGACTTGGTCTTCTACTAAAAGAAGAGGAATTGGCATCAATGCCCTCTCATCCCCTCTGTGGCTGACCAGGAGCCTTGGTCTTGAGGTTTTCCGGGAAGTGCACTCTGTTCCCTGGGCACTGGCCAGTTAATTACCTCTCAGGCCTTTGTTTCATTCTCTCAGTGTCTAGACAGGTGATCAGCCATGTCCACGCCATGCGTGTCTGCAGAACAACTGGGCTAGTGTAGGGACCACAAGCCAAGCTGCCTCCAGGATCCCTGCTTCCCGGTAGTCACACCCCTACGTGGTTCCTCCCACGTGGATCTGTGTGGCCTAGAGCGTATGGCAGAAGCCACGGTATTGTCTTCCTAAAATCAGGCTGTGGAGGACTGCAGGCTAGGAAGGACTTTCACTGTGGGTGCCCTCACATTTTGGGAGGCACCAAGGATTGAAACCAGGGGCATTCTACCTCTGAGATACACTCTCCCCAGTCCTGTTTATTTATATATTTTTTTAATTTTGAAACATTATCTCACTAAATTTCTGAGGGCCACGCTAAGTTGCTGAGGCTGGCCTTGAACCAGTGTTCCTCCTGTCTCAGCCTCCCAAGCGCTGAGATTATAGGCTTGCACCACCATGCTGGGCTATTCTTACATTCTGTCTTGGGTCACTTACTTGGAGAAAGCCATGGTGTAGGGAGAGTTCCACATGGTGCAGAAGAGATCACTTCAGCCACATGAAGGAGCGTATCCTAGATCCCCCAGACCAAACCAAGCTCCAGGTGCAACTTCAGGAGAGACCCTGACCCACTGGCAACTCTCAGATCCATGGTGCACAGTACCCATGAAATAATAAATACTGCCGGGTATGGTGGCACATGGCTGTAATCCCAGCGCTCGGGAAGCTGAGATGGGAGTATTCCAAGTCCGAAGCCAGCCTCAGCAACTTAGAAAGACTGTCAACAATTTGGTGAGATTCTGTTTTCAAGCAGGAAATAAAATAGAGCTGAGGGTGTAGCTCGAAGGTAGAATGCCCCGGGTTCAATCTCCAGCACTACCAAACAAAATAAAGAAATACTGATTGTTTTTTTTCTATTTTTTTTATTTTTTGGTGGTGCTGGGGTTCCTGGAAGCCCTTCTACCTCCGGGCCACACTCCCAGACCTATTTTTTTTTATGTTTTTATTTGAAAACAGGGTCTCTTAAGCCAGCACGGCTGGCTTCGAACCTGCGCGAACCTGCATGATCCTCCTGTCTCTGCCTCCCAAGCGTGAGGATTACAAGTGTGTGCCACCACGCCCGGCCACTGATTGTTTTTATCTGCCAAATTTGGGGGCAATTTGTTACACAGTCATAGGTGCATAAAACACATAGTTGGTTTTTAATTTATAGGTGAATTTTCAGGGTTTTGTCTTTTCTTTTTTGCATGTCTGGGGATGGAACCCAGGGGCATTCTACCTTCGGGCTACACCCCCTGCCCTATTTTTTATTCTTTATTTTGAAACTTGGTCTCACTGAGTTGCAGAGGGCCTCACTAAGTAGCTGAGGCTGTCGGCGAACCGCGATCCTCCGTTCTCAGCCTCCTGAATGCTGGGATTACAAGCGTGCGCCACCACGCCCGACTTCAGTTATTTCTTATAAATCAAACATGTTTGAAAAACACAATTTTAAAAGAACAAGTGATACAAGAGACAGGAACTTTGGCTTCTACGAGGGTAGAAATGAGATTGAATCAGGTGAGTGTGAACATACGGGCGAGGCTTTAACTGGGGCTTCAGCTGAAGGGTCACAGCACTGAGCAGGAGGGGGTCAGGCTGCCTCCTGAACAGGGGGAGATGCGAGCTTTCATTAGCTCCGTGAGTTTGCTAGGGTCTGGTCATTTCTATTGGCCAGAGGCACAGTTTTATTTATTTATTATTTATTTATTATTATTATTATTATTATTATTATTATTATTATTATTATTGGTGGTGGTACTGGGGTTCCTGGAAGCCCTTCTACCTCCAGGCTATACTCCCAGACCTATTTTTACATTTTTATTTGGAATCAGGGTCTCCTAAGCCAGCACACCCGGCTGGCTTCGAACCTGTGCGATCCTCCTGTCTCTGCCTCCCAAGCGCGGGGATTACAAGCGTGCACCACCACGCCCGGCAGAGGCACAGTTTTAGAAGATGCTTCTGGTAGCATAAGACTTGGGAAGTGAAGGCCAACCTGTGCTCTTGTCACTTGACCCATTATCCCATGCAGACATCCTGGTCTCATGGCTCGAGCTGGGCCTTACTGTAGCTCTAAAGGTCTTGGAGGAATCGGGTAGATAGGGCTGCGATCGCCTCTGAAACAGCATGAGAGTAGGGTAGAAGAAAACACACACCAGCTCCAATGGGCAAGCACCATGTCTCCATGCAGAGCTGAGTAGAATCTGACCCCAAAGTTACGGCAGCAAAGGACACGCAGTATGAAGACAGACATCTGATTCCAGGAACCCATCGGACATCTGCAGGCCCAGACGAAGATCGGCGTTCGTCAGCAAAACGGCTTTTAAGTGG
This sequence comes from Muscardinus avellanarius, assembly GCF_963383645.1. NCBI lineage: Eukaryota > Metazoa > Chordata > Mammalia > Rodentia > Gliridae > Muscardinus > Muscardinus avellanarius. The sequence continues at coordinate 15,369,168 of NC_137800.1, read as the reverse complement.
CTGGAGTAACCCAGGCAACCGTTATCATGATAACCCACATGTCAGATGTTACCTACAGCAAAGCTTGCAGGAGGCTGACACTGTTCTACCCGGCAGTGTGACCTCCAACACCAGCAATGTGTAGGTTGAGCAAAAATAAGCGAAGCTAGAGAGTTTATTTAGTCGCCCCCCGCCCCCCGTAACAATTGCAGCTTGTGCCAACATTCTACTTCTGTGGTTTTATCAAGGTCTCATGATATTGAAGGGGCAGCGGGGTTGAGAAGCAACATGCCATGCCACGAGGGTCCAGGGGTTTACCTCCGGGTGCAGGGGCTTGCCTACTCGCCCCCACCTCCGTCCCATCATGCTGGTTCTTGACTGTCTTCCTAGGGAAGGGTCCATTTTGAAGGAAGCTGTTTGCTTCTCTTCCTCTTTGGAGGTGACACTAAAGATAATGGGTAATCAGTTCCATGCTTCTAATTTTTATAATGATTTCAATTTTGTACTTATAAATAGTACACTTCTTTCACAGAAGAGGATTCTTTATAAAGAGTCATATTTACATCCAGTGAGATTTGGGGGCTAAGAATAACCAAGTAACTTGCTAACTAAATTCCTTCTTTCCTTCCCATAGCTTTGCCACCCAGAAAACTAGTTCCACGAAAAATCTCAGGAGAGCAGTGTGGCTGGGGAATTTCTTGTGTTTGAGTTGACTCCCCACCCACCCCCTGCCGCCTGCCCTGCCGAACCACACACAATAGCAGAATTTAGGTCGCCAGGTGGTCTCCCATCCTCTCCTCCCTCCTTCTCTCCACACACACTCTCCTTCTCCTCCTCTTCCTTCTCCTCATTCTTCTCCTCTTCTTCCTCCTTCTTCTTCTCCTTCTTCTCCTCCTCTTTCTCTTCCTCCTCCTCTTCCTCTTCCTCCTCCTTCTCTTCTTCCTCCTCCTCTTCTTCCTCCTCTTCCTCCTCCTCTTCTTCCTCCTTCTCTTCTTCCTCCTCCTTCTGATCTTCCTCCTCCTGATTTTCCTCCTCCTCCTCCCCCTCTTTCTCCTCCTCCTCCTCCTTCTCCTTCTCTCCCTCCTTTTCTTCCTCCTCCTATGATACTAGAGATTGAACCCAGGGGCACTTTACCAGTGGGCCAAACTCCTTGGCATTTTTATTTTGAGGCAGAACCTCACTAAGCTTGCTCCAGCTGGCCTTGAACCTTGGATCCTCCAGCCGCAGCCTCCTGAGTCACTGGGATTACAGGTGTGAACCGCTGTGTCCAACTTCCCTTCTCATATTGTGGTCCTACCACCAATTGTGCCACTCGGCCCTTTACCTTGGGGGCTGGGGGCTTTCTAAAGAGGCGTGGAGTCCTTGTGGCAATCTCCTCTCCACATGCAGGTCTGGGTGAAGACGGCATGGCACCCCGATGGCTAACCACACACACCTCATGAGTATCTTCCTGTTCCAGGCGCTCTGCACGGGCTGTCTCAGTCTGGTTGGCTCAGAGATGAAAGACCACCTAGTGGTTAACTGGCTGGGCTTCGGGCTCTTGGCTCCCTAGAGACCTGAAAGGTTTAGAATGTGAAGAGAAGTTAGAAGAGATTAATTTCAAATGTACTCTGCCAGCAGGTGGGGCTTTCTGCACCAACACCTGCAGGCACAGGGCTCCGCGATGCTGACCCCAGCGCTACTAGTCAACCACAGCAGATGCGCGTTGCCAAGCACGGGGCAGGGCACAGACTCCTACACTGGTTTCAAGACCTGGGATTTCCTTTCTGGTATGCAGAACAGGATTTTTCCAGGAATTTTATTGCTGTTGGTTTCACCGACTGGACCTTCTTTCTTTAAAGTGCCATGGGCTTGCATCGACCATATCAGCATTCACACCAGGCCTGCTCAATGTCAGAAAGGCAGCATGGGTGCCTGGACGGTCCCGTTGCCGCTCTACAAACCCTTACAGCTGTTTTAGAACACTAACTCATTCTGGTCTGGGATACTGGGATTTGGTTTTACCTTGTAAGGTTCAAATCCTCAAATCATCCAATTGATTTTCTAAATCTTCTCATCAGAGAGTACATTGTAATAAGCTTCCCATAGATATACTTAGGAATAAGAAATTACCTCTAGAAAGAGCTGCCTTTGGAAAGGCCTTACTCCTCCAGCTCCCCCTAGTTCCTCCCATCTGTGTCCCTGAAGCTCCTTAATGGGCCCCTACATCTCAGTAAAGGCCAGTGTTTGGACTCAAATTCCATTCTTTTGAGTCTCTTAATTATTCCTAATCTCTTCCTCTGCTTTTGAGAAAGTATAAATATGGATGTGATTCCAGCTGGTAGTGAGGATGGGGAAGGGTGTGTGTGTGTGTGTGTGTGTGTGTGTGTGTGTGTGTGTGTGTGTACATGTGGGCAGGCACAGCAATAGGGGTGGATTTTAAGTGTTGGCTGCTGCATGTAGAGCCAGCTAAGGGTACTGATAGTACCAGCCTAGATTCTTCCAAGTCACCTTTCTAAAAGTTAGAACTAATCCAGGGGGTTAAAGTGGAAAATGGGAGCCAAGGTTTGAGGATAAGCTAGAATACTAGGCTAGATATGGGAATGCTAAAAAAGATTAAAGAAAGACAGATGCAAGTACTTCTTCCTCAACTGTGTTGATTCCCCCTCTGGAAGTAAAAGAGATGGCACTTTAGTATTTCTTCTTCTTTCCATGGTAATTCAAGGCAATTGTTGAGAGCCCCAGTGTCCAGCTCTCCATGTGTTCGATCTTTCAGTGGCGTGGTGGACAATCAAAAACCTGCTTAGCATGCAAGCCAGGCGTGGTGGAGCACACTTATAATCCCAGCATATGGGAATCTAAGACAGGAGGATCGCAGTTCACGGACAGCCTCGGCTACTTAGTGAGGCCCTTTGTAACTCAGTGAGACCCTGTTACCCTGTTTCAAAATAAAGAATGAAAAATAGGCTTTGCAACTCAGTGAGACCCTGTTTCAAAATAAAGAATAAGAATGGGTTTTGCAACTCAGTGAGACCCTGTTTCAAAATGAAAAATAAAAAATAGGGTTGGGGGTATATCTTGGAGGTAGAATGCCACTGGGTTCCATCCTCAGCACCACACACAAAAAATTTTTTTTCAATAAATAAAATCTGCAAGGGCTGGGATTTAGCTCAGTGGCAAAGTGCTTGCCTTGCAGGTGTGGAGCTCTGGGTTCAATCCCCAGTTTAAAAAAAAAAAAAAAAACCCTAATATACATGCCAGGTGTGGTGGCGCACACTTGTAATCCCTGCTCTTGGGAGGCAGAGACAGGAGGATCGCACAGGTTCGAGGCCAGCCGTGCTAGCTTAAGAGACCCTGTTTCCAAATAAAAATATAAAATAGGTCTGGGAGTGTAGCCCATAGGTAGAAGGGCTTCCAGGAACCCCAGTACCACAAAAATAAAATAAAATAAAATAAATAAATAATAAAACAGGGCTGGGGTGCCCCTGGGTTCCACCCCCATCACCACGAAAAGAAAGAAAATTCAATGAAATGCTGGGTACAGTGGTGAAAAGTCTGTAAACCCAGCTACTGGCTGAGGCAGGAGGATCACAGTTGAAAGCCATCCAACCAACTTCACAAGACCCGGTCTTACAATAAAAAAATAATAAGATAGAAAGGGTTGGTGGTTTAGCTCAACAGTGGAGCACCCCTATATTTAATCTCCAGTAGCACTACATACATACATACACACATACATACATGCATGCATGCATACATACATACACGGCAAACTAAGGCTCCACCTCCTAAAGGTCCCCAACATCTCCAAAGAGCACTCCCCCGAGGACTAAGCCTTAAGCACAAGACCTTTGGGGAGCACCCTCCGTACTCAGATCATAGCAGTTACTATTTCCAGAGGTCCTCCTTAGCTGTGTACATTCCTATTCCCATCTGGCACCACTTTCTTATGCCTTAGGGACATTTAACATTTATTTTTTTGTCTTGCGCACACATGAGTAATGAATTGTTTTAGCTTTGATATGTCTGAAAAGGCTTTCCCCCCATTTTGCTTTTGAAAGGTATTTTTAGTGCGCGTAGAATCCTAGCTGCGGGCTTTATCTCTGAATACTTTAAAGAGGTTGCTCAAGGGTGCGCACGTGGCATCGTTTTCATCTGCTTTCTCTTGTTGCTTTTAGATGTTGTTTCTTGTTTGTTTTGAGCAGTTTGATTATGGTGTGCCAAATCTCCTGCAGCCTGGTTTCACTGAGTTTATTGGGTTTATAGTTTCATCGGATGTAAAGATGTTCTTCCATTTTTTACTATATTATATATGTATGTCTCTGCCTCCCAAGCGCGGGGATTACAAGTGTGAGCCACCACACCCAGCTTTATTTTATTTTTTATTTGAAAACAGAGTCTCAGTAGGTTGCACGAGAGCCTTGCTAAGTTGCCGAGGCTGGCCTCGAACCTGCGATCTTCCTGTCTCAGCTTGAGATTACGGGTGTGCACTATCATGAGCGGTTTGCTCTGCCACATGACCCCCACCGTGGCCAGACCACCCACCCGCTCATCTGCGTCATCTGCATATGGTCCAGCTACTTATTGTTGCCAACGTCACCTCAAAGCGTGGTTAAAGCAGTTCATCATTATCTCTCTTTGGAGCTTTGGTTAACTGGACCTGGCTGAGCAGTCCTCCTTTAGGGTCTTCCATGTGGTTGCATCTTGAGGTTAAAGTCTTCTGAAAATTCACTTGGCTGGAGGTCCAAGCGAATTCATTCCCAGGGCTGACAACTGATGCCAACTATTGGCTGAGAGGTGGGTTAGGATTTTGACCAGAGCATCTACACAGAATCTTTTCATGTAGCTTGGACTTCTCACATCACGAGTTCTGAGTTCCAAAGGGAAGCGTCCCCAGAGGCAGAAAGCAGAAGCTATCAAGCCAGTTACGAGCTGTACTTTAAACTGTCCTTTATATCATATTCTATTAATAGAACCAACATCAAGGCCCACACAGATTCAAAAGAGAGGGGAGGAGAGATTCCAACTCTTAACGGGGTGGGCAAGTTAAAGCTACAGAAGCCTAAGTGGCATGGGCGATGTGGTTGCGACCACCTTTGAAAAACAGAATCTGCCGCAGTATGAATATTGAAATCATAAGAGAAAATAATGAGATCCCTGAAGTTGGAGGGAAAGGGAGTGGTCCAGGTGCTAAGATATTAAAGCTGGGCAGGGTGGCACATGCCTGTAATTCCAGTACCTGGGAGGCTGAGACAGAAGGATTACAAGGTTGGAGGACAGCCTCAGCAAGTAGTGAGATTTTCATCACCTTGTGAGATTTTCATCAACTTAGTGAGACCCTGTTTCAAAACAAAAATTTAAAAAGTAGGGCTAGGGATGAAGCTCAGAAGTAAAACATCCATGGGCTCAATCCCCAGTACCCCCCCAACCCCGCATACACAATTAGAAAACTTGGAAGTCTACGTATGTCCACAGCAAAGACAAATAGAAGGTGATATATTTGTTAATGTGAATTTCAATGAGCTAAGAGTTTAGAAGAGGAGAAAAGGACAATGGTCTAAATGTATCAAGGAGGAACAGAAAGGCTCCCTACCCCACTCTCAGGCTAAGAGAGAAAATAAAATAAGGTAAAATAAAATAAAGTATCCCCATCTGAGAGGGCTGCAGGACCAAGTGGTCTGAAGGGACTAAGGCTCAGAGCAAGAAGATAAAGACTGTGTTCAGACAAGAGGCCAAGTAGGTGTTGGATTTTGCTGATGGCAAATTAAAAATCCCGGGAGTCCCATGGTGGGATGAGTGGGTTGAGGGTGTGAGGGAAATGGAGTCAGATTAGGGAATGTACATATTCATAAGAAGATGAAAGGCAGAAGGTGACCAGGGAATCGAGCTTCTGGTTGAGCATGGAGGAATTAAGGCATATTGGTTCTCACGACAGACGGCTGTGTTCAAGCTTGTGTCTTGTGTCGGGACAAGGTGTTCTTGCTGGAGCAAAGACAGCTTTGTGACGCCCTCTTCCATTATGGATGGTTTAAGGCCCAGGAGTAGGGTGATCTCTATAAAAAAGAACTTGACCTGTAATATATTCATGAGTAAGCAATATATAGCTTCTTTCTCTTTTATTCTGTTTTGCCTTTAATAGCTTGTTGAGGAAAAACTGAATTACACACTCCCTAACAGGTACAGTTCATGTGATGGTAAAACCACCAATATCCACAAGATAATGAAATGACCACACCAACTCCCAAATGTCTTGTTGGGTCCCTTGACATGGAGTTAATGAGTAGAAAAATAAACGTATTCCCACTCATTTTTATTTGTTGAATAAATGCATAAATAAGTGAATAGTGACTACCATGAGTAAGCGCTTTCACACTCTAAACAGTAGCGAACATAAATGAAATTTTTACTTTCCCTGTATGTCTCTGCTTCCGTAGATTCCTACAGAGAGCAGGTGTAACTGAGGTTGACTGGTCTACTCATTCTCTCTGGGAACAGGATATGTAGGATGTTCTAAAAATACATTCTCGGGTTCATTAAAGTTGATTTCTTAAGAATGTAACACACATGAATATAATTAGTTCGAGGAAGAATCTTTTCTGTGTATGTTCTAAGAAGGGGACAAACGGAACTGAGATATTGACTCAAAGATACCATTAGGAAAGAGTGGGTGAATGGGGCTTAAAAAAAGCACTAGAAAACAGAAGTTAGGAAAAAGGAAGGAATCGTGTCATGATGCTAGATCATTCGTATAGCTTAAATTTGATTTTAAAAGAACGAATAACTTTCTTTTACCACCACATGTCCCAACATCACGGGAGATGCAGTCACACATCAACAACAGTGATAGTACTAGTTAAATAAAGAGTTGATTGAAATGCCTGAGGGACATTGTGAACTCAGCACTTTGATTCCTTTCTGGAATCCAGAAAGGGTAGCAAAACTAGAAACTAAGCTCTTAAATGTCTCCATATTGGAGGTGAGCTTGGCTGTAAAATGAGGCCCCAGGATTTTTCTGCTACCTTGTGTGATTTGGCTAAGATGCCAATATGTGGAATATTCCCTCAGAGCATCCTGTCTGAGACCAGGCCTCTAATCATCTCCAGGGGACCATGAGCCCAAGGTGCATTTTGACTCTGTACTTTGTTAAATGCTGGTGAAAAAATGTAGAACAGAAACCTCAGCAAAGCTAGAAAGGAAGGGTAGGCGAGGAAGAAGGCTGAGCTTGATTAATGGAGGAGCTACATTCAAAAATGTGTGTAAGTGTGAATGTAGCATGGTCAGCCTGGACACTCATTGTTGGGAGGGGGAGGGTAGAGAGGGGGAGGGCACCAATCACTGTGTGAATGTAGCCATTGTTGATATGATCCGCATTGTGCTGTGAAACTGTAGTGTACCGATAAAAATTAAAAAAAAAAAAACGTAGGACAACTAGAATTTTCACGTATTGCTGGTTGGAATACAAAATGGTGCTGCCATTTTGTATTGATAGATATTTGAGTTGTTTCATCTTTTGTGTATTGTTAATTATGTTCATGATTGTGTGTGTGCATACATTTATTTTAGTTTCCTAAATACTTTGGAAAATGGTGCTGCTGATTCTTATAAAGTTAAGCCTGCAACTTCTAGAGCCCAGATTTTCACTCCTAGGAATCTATCAAAGAGAAATAAAAGTAGATATCCACACAAAGAACTTTAGGGAGTATTTGTAGCGGCTATAGTAGTTTCCGGTTGCTGCTTTAGAAAATTAGTAGAAATTCAGTGGCATAAAACCAACATCAATTCATTGTTTTATGGTTCTGAGGTCAAAAGTGCAAAGACATGACTGTAAAGATAAAATCAATCCATCTTCAGGGCTTTGTTCCTTTGTCCCTTTGGGGGCTCTAGAGGAGGATCTGTTTTCTTGTCTATTCTGACTTTGGAGACTCTCTTCATTCATGGCTTATAGCTCCCTCCCTCCATCTTCAAAGCCAGCAGCACAGCATCTTCTGATTCTCTCTCTCTCTCTCTCTCTCTCTCTCTCTCTCGCTCTCTCGCTCTCTCCTCTCGCTCTCGCTCTTTCTCTCTCCCTCCCTTCTTCCCTCCCTCCCTCCACACACATTTTCAACTGTCATATCTCCTTCTCTGTTTCTCCTTTTTTCCCTTATAAAGATACTTGTGATTGCCTTGAGCCAATCTGATAAAATCTAGGATAATTTCTTTATTGCAAACTCCTGAATTTAATTTCAGGTAGGTGGGGTGTGCTGATCAGCTTCCAGCCTGAGTATCACACTTTACTCTTGAAACCAGCATTTTAATCTGTATTACTTATGGTTTTGTTTTCTATATTTTATAATGATTTCACATCCTGGGGCATCACAGACTCCATAAGAGGTTACCCACCTCAGCTAGCTAATTCCTAGAGATAGAAAACAATTTGCCTGTGAGAATGCATTTTACATGCTAACCTAGCCAATCCTGGCTTAAGTTTAAGGTAGACAAATTACAGATATTCTCCCAGAGTGCCTGACCTCAGGGAGATTTCTATCTATATAATGGCCAGGAAATCCTTGTTCAAGCCAAGGCAAATTTTTTCATGCTTGCTTAAATCACAAAGGCCGGTATTGGCTCCTAGGATCAGGTGAGGACAGGCTTGGGGGTATTGGTCCCATGGTGCATTGAAAGGAGGATGGATTCGACAGCACTGAGCAGGTGCTACTTTGAATACGGTTTTTCTTCTCTGAAACTCATGCTAAAATTTGACTGCCATGATGGAGATACTGGGAGATGCTGAGCTCAAGAAGGATTAGTGCCTTTTTGGGGGGAGTGAGTTTGTTTTCAAATACACATTATTATAAAGTCAGGTTTTGCCGCGTGTGGTGGTACACATCTGTAATCCCAGAATTTAGGAGGCTCAGATAGGAAGATTGCAGGTTCAAGGGCAGCCTCAGCAACTTAGTGAGGCCTTCTGCAACTTAATGAGACCCTGTTTCAAAATAAAAAATAAGACAGTGTAGAGCCATTATATGTCTCCCAAAGGCAGAATGACAAGATGTCTCCCCATCTCACACATGTGAGAAGCTGGAATCAGGGGAAATCACAGAAGTTGCTTGTAGTTTGCAATAGGTGCTTATTTTGGTCATTAGTCTCACTGCTGTAATCCAATAGCCTGACCACATACAACTTAGAGGAAGGAGATTTTATTTGTTTACAGTTCTGGAGATTTCAGAGGCTCAGTCCGTATCAGGCCTGGTCTGCAGAGCTCAGGGCATGGCTTCAGGAAGGAGAGAGAGAGAGAGAGAGAGAGAGAGAGAGAGAGAGAGAGAGAGTGAGAGAGAGAGAGAGAAGGGGAGGGGAGGGGAGGGGAGGGGAGGGGAGGGGAGGGGAGAGGAGAGGAGAGGAGAGGGGAGGAGAAAGAGAGAGAGAGAGAGAGAGAGAGAGAGAGAGAGAGAGAGAGAGAGATTCTGTACTCACATTGTAGAAGCTTGAAGAGAAAGAATGTGAAGGAAGAGGAACCATCTATAATTCCTAAGGTCATACCCTAGGAATCTCGTCTTAATCAAACCCAGTTCCAACATGGCTTCCTTTTCTTCATGAGGTCTCAGGGGACATTATAACTCCAAACCATTACAGTGCTTCTGCAACACGAAGGCTAGAGTGATCTAAATCACCTTAGAAAGGTCTAGAATCTCAAATCCAGGATCTACTTTGCATCATTGATGTATCAGTACTACATGCTATTTTTGACCACTGACTATGAAATTTTTTTTTTTTATCTGAAGGATACTTTTAAGTGGTTAGGAGTTAAAAGCTTGGCCAGAAAAATAAACATTTTGTCAGCACTTTCTGGGAGTTCAGTCAACATGTGACGACTATTTGTGTTTTTGTGTGAGTTCTATTTCAGGTTTGTTCATTCAGTGATTACTGAAACAGGTACTCGAATGCTGGCTGTGAGCCAAGCTCCAGTGAGGTGCTGGGACTCTCACACTCACCAAAGCACGGTCCCCGTCTCTCAAGACCAATGGGCCCAATGGGAAAGATAGGCATTGGGCTGATGATGGTCTTAAACAATGTGCCAAGAAAGAAAAGTATGAGGTGCCCTTGGGGGGTCTAATAGGGATGCCAAACTCATTTGGAAACCGGGAAAGATGACCCCGTGTAAGACTGATTTAAATAAGGAATTGAAAGAGAGAGAGGAGTTGTTCAGAGAAGTGGGATAGGAAGAGAGCAAACGGATCTTAAGTATGGGAACAGCGAGAGACAGAAAAAGACTTGTCAAGAGAATGAAAAGCAGAGGAAGCCAGCAGTTCTGGATCTGAATGCAGGAGATCACAGAGGCAAAGAGGAGTCTGGAGCTCAGGGAAAGGAGGAAAAGTCCTTAAAGAACTTTTGTTCCACTTGGACTTTATCAGTGTAGGCCACGAAGCAGTCTACACATGTCCAACCATCAGTGATCCATCCCCAAGCCCAGTCTTGAAAATTCATGATGCTTTTGTGGGGTGTGTGTGTGCGTGTGTGTGTGTATGTGTGTGTGTGCACATGCCCACACGCTGGGGATTCAACCCAGGGGCATTCTGCCCCAGATTCACACCACTAGCCCCCCCCCCTTTTTTAAATTTTGAAACAGTCTTGCTAAGTTGCTAAGGGTCTCACTAAATTGCCTCGAACCTGGAACCTCCTGTCTCAGCCTCCCAAGTACTGGGACTGCAGGCATACACCCCCATGCCCAGCTCCAGTCTTGAAAATTCATGGCGAACAGAGGAAAATAGAGGACAGAAGAGGAGAGTGCTGCACCAAACCAGCTTCGGATGATGTTCTTTCTTCTCAGAAATCTCCATCTTAATGTCAAATTCAGTCCACATAACTAGCATATTTTCCTCAAAAGCCCTGAAAATAAACAAATGTATTGTTACTCAGAATGCACTCTTTCACTCTACATCTGACTTTGGCTGGCCAGGCAAGCCCTGCACGCTTAAACCTGAACTTGATTTTCCTGGAAGTCGAAGGCACCCCCCGTAACTGTCTCCGCTCTTGGAAAACAGCCAGTGCAGCCTGGCAACCACTGTGCTGGTCGCCATGGGTGGAAAAGGAAGCCCAAGGGGTTGAACACACATACTTTTTATTCCCTCTCTTAAAATTAGAATCTGCCATGCCGGGCGTGGTGGCGCACGCTTGTAATCCCCGCGCTTGGGAGGCGGAGACAGGAGGATCGCGCAGGTTCGAAGCCAGCCGCGCTGGCTTAAGAGACCCTGTTTCCAAATAAAATATAAAATAAGTCTGGGAGTGTAGCCCGGAGGTAGAAGGGTTTCCAGGAACCCCAGTACCATAAAAAAAAAAATTAGAATCTGCCAAGTGCACAAAGTTCACACACAATGGGAAATAGGGCATCTTTTCCTTTCTGAAGGCGAGCCAGCATGAAATTAAGGCAAAATTGAGCCATGTGTTTATTTCCAGGCTATTAGGTCTCCAAAAGATACTGGAAGGAACTTACAGATGAGCAACCAAGGACAATGGCTTTCATTTACATCTGGTCAAAGAGTGTATGTTTGGTGAGAATAAAGGTAATAAAATGAACCGATACCTTAAAATAAAGATGGTATTTCTGTGTGTGTGTGTGTGTGTGTGTGTGTGTGTGTGTGTGTGTGTGTGACTGTGTTGCATATATGCTAGCAACATTGTGGAAAAGATAACTTATGCACAAACTTAAAACAGTTAAAACATCCCCATATATGAAATCCTCTTTCTGGCCAGGTCGTCTATTCCAGATCCTAAGCCTCCCTTTACCTTAATTGCCCTGCCTTCCTGGCTCATGTAAGTCTTGCTTAAGGCCCATCTCCTGCCACGGGCTCTAGATCAGGCCAGAGTCTCTCTCTGACTAAGTTCAAGTAGATGTCATGGCTCCTTTGGCTGCACATAACTGCTTTGCAGTTTCAACACTCTTGATTTGTTTTCCTTGCTTGCTCAGATGCTAATGTTGAGGGAGAGAGAAATCTATTGCTTCTTGAGAATTCCCCTCAAAATTGATTACCAGCCAGGCATGGTGGCACACACTTGAAATCCCAGCATTTGGGAGGCTGAGACCGGAGGATCGGGGTTCACGGACAGCTTCAGTTACTTAGTGAGGCTCTCTGCAACTTAGTGAGACCCTGTTTCAAAATAAATAATAAAAAATTAGGGCAGACAGTGTAGCTTGGAAGTCAAATGCCCCTGGGTGGTTCTATCTCCAGACCTAAAAAGAAGAAGAAGAAGAAGAAGAAGAAGAAGAAGAAGAAGAAGAAGAAGAAGAAGAAGAAGAAGAGAAAAAGAAAGAAAAAAAAGGATTACTAATGATCAAGAAATCCCAGTTGCTTAATAGTTAAAAAAAAATGCAAAGAAATTGTTTCAGGTCCATTCAGCTTATAGAATAAGATTCCAGATATTTTCCTACAGGTTTTATTTATTTATTATTTTTTGGCACTAGAGATTAGACCCAGGGATATTCTACCTCCAAGCTACACTCCAGCCCTATTTTTCATTCTTTATTTTACAACAGGGTCTAAATTGCAAAGGGCCTCACTAAGTAGCTGAGGCTGTCTGTGAACCGCGATCCTACTGTCTCAGCCTCTCAAATGCTTGTATTACAAGTGTGTGCCACCACGCCCAGCTTACATAGTTCATATTTTTTATGCTATTGTAAATTATCTTATTTTTAAATTCAACCATCTTTGGTCACACAACATATAAAAATACAGCTAATTTTGTATATTGTTCTTAAATTCTGACATCTTGCTACATTCATTTATTACTTCTAGTAGTTTCTTACAGATTTCATAAAACATTTTAGATGCTATATAGAAGATTAAATTCAAGTATAGACAGTATTGTTTCTTTATTTTCAGTTGGAATGTCTTATTTTATCTTGCTGTATCACATAGTGAAAACTTCTAGTAAACATTTTTGTGTGTGGTGCTGGGGATTGAATCCAGGAACACTGTATCTCTGAGTACACTCCCAGCCCTATTTTATATATTTTATTTTGAAACAAGGTCTTACTAATTTGCAGAGGCTGGCCTTGAACCTGAGATCCTCCTCTCTCAGTCTCTCCAGTACTGGAATTATAGTCATGCACCACCATGCCAGGCTTAGTAAAATGTTAAATAGAAATGGTGAGATTAAATCTACTTTCCATGTTCTTAACCTTAAGAGGAAGCAACTTGGAATACTCATGTTTTTATTTGTTCATTTGAATTAGAATCCAAATAAGGTTTACAGATTGTGATTGGTCGAGACATTTATTAATTTTCTTTTGATGTACAAATTCTGCTCCCTTTTTTTTTCTCTTGCATTTTGTTGTTGTTGTTTTTGTATTGCATTCCAGGAAAAAAAATCCATGTGGTAGAACTAAATGTCACATTCTGTTAGATCAAAGACAGAGGCAGATAGATCCAGGATCATACACAGTGCGAATTATTGGAAACTGATGGATAGAAAAATGGTCAAGGACAAGAGCAAGGCCACTGGGTCCTCCTGACTGGGGTCAAAGGAGGGAGATTTATGTGGTCATCAGAACGAAAGTGTATCTAATTAGAAATGTATCTAATTTATTTCAAGCTAATATCAAAGACATCAAGTTACCAGAGTCTTTGAACAAAGGCCCCAGCTCTGGAGTTTTCAACAGACCAGGTGTGGCCACTCATTTTAATATGCCAATCAAAGAGAAGAGAAATGGTAGCAGGAGAAAAGAGCTTTGAATCTATATGGCCTTGCTGGAAAGAGTAGATAAAGAGTTATGTTGATGAAAGATCTATTTTCAAGGGACTGACAGAAGCTTTTAAGTTTTTAGAACAGGGAACAAAGTTAAGGGTTGTGGCGTGTATGACTGAGAAGCTTGCCCGGCAGACAGAGTAAATCCCGGTCAGGTCATGGTTTGGTGGGTCATTATCTCAGGACTTGTTCTGTAAGACCTGGGAAGGTCATCATCACCCGAAGAGGCAATTTAGTCCCCGTTGTGAGACAATTTCTCCTGCTTAGGTGAGCAGCCTTGGCTCTGTCATGGGGTAATTGTTCCTTCCTAGGGGCACAATCTCATCATGCGGTGATTGGTTCTTCGAGGCTTACCATTGCATACGGCTTGCTTCTGATTCTTGTCATAAAGATGATTATCCACCAGGCCTGTTATCCTTGGAATCCAAGGTGTTTGGAGAAGAAAGTTGCACAGAAGGAAGAAAAGTTTAAAAGGCAAAGGTAGTCTGAAAGGGACAAAATGGAATAGGTTAGGCTGGTCGTCTTCAATGATGGGCGTGTCTGATTCTCACAGTGCCGGGTCTAGTTGTAAAGCTCTGGCACTTTTGTCGGTCTGTCGTGTGCTGGGAAAGGATGCAGGGAAAACAGAGGAGGGTTCCCTGGGGGCAATCACTGTGGTTATGACTTGATGGTCTGTCTGACCAAGAGGGCTACAGTGAGGTCAAGCCAAATCTGTGTACTGGTAGAATTTAGTCTTTTCCTGCCGTCCCTAGATCTTGGCTACACAGGTAGGTAGATCCCAAGGCTTTATCTGATTCAGGAGAGATATTTTCTGCACCACTATCTGTCATCTTCTTTCATCAGAGTCGTGAAGTCTGTTTGACTCTGATGTTATCAGCCCTTTATAATCATCTTATAAACCCATTAACCCACTGGAGTTTATCAAATGAGGATATTCACATTCTACCAGTTTTCTTGGCTTATTAGCTGGAATACATCTATAAGAGAAACTTTGTTAATCATTTAGTTGGCTTGAGGGAAGGCAGGAATATGCTTACTTTTTATCCTTAATTAGCTTTTCAAAATACTGACTTGATTCTTAGTACTCTTCAAAGGTGACCAGTGAGGTTTTTTTAGCTGTATCTTTAGAGTAATTATAAACTCATGGATTTAAACCTATTTGTAGTGTTTCAATTAACTGAGTTATCCTATCGGCTGTATTATGAGCTCCTGTGCCTTACTCTTATGGAAGAAGCCAGTTCTCTGCTTTGTCGGGTTGATTCCCAAATACTCCAGCTGTGCTTGCTAGTGAATGCCACCGCCCATTCTTGAGTCCTTGTGTTCCAAGGATCTTGAAATGCCCCACTGTTTCCCTGACCTTGTTTTTTTAGACATTAGTTATACTACCTTTGAACAACTTCATCAGCAAATGTGGTGAAAAGAGGAGCCAGTACCCAGAATCCAGGTGAGAGGAATCAATGTGGAGAGGAAAGCGATTCATCTTTCAGTTTGAATCCAGTATTTGGGATCTGAGAATTACAGATAACAGTGCATTGAAGGAGCTCAGGAAGTGCCAGCCCCCAATATGCCAGTTGGTGGGATGAATACTTTGAACTAAGGGCACAAGGGAGACAGAAGGTACAGACAAGCTTTCTGCATCTCTTCTGGGAAAGGACAGGTCCTATAGAAGTGACTCAGCTGTCACCGTTTCTCTCCCCAGGAGTTTCATCAACCAGCTAAGACGAATGGTGTCACAGGAGAGGAGACTAGAAGTGAATGCAGTTGTCACCTATTCTTAAGGCCCATTCATCTTTCCTATGAATAATGTACTATTCCTTACCTTCCTGCAACATCCCATCTCTCTTATCATGGGGATGTACAGGCTTCTGGATCTCACCAGGTTTGGGGACATTCACTTTTCTTTGTTGGCATCCCTGTACACACTGTAAGTCTATATACATTTTCTCTCGTTGATTTGCCTGTTGTCATGAGTCAGTTTATCAAACTCTCAGAAGATGAAGGGGAAACCTTCTCTTCTCTACAGCACACAGTGGAAACACTCAGTTATGAGTAACTCAGTGTCAGAGATGAAAAGGTTTATATAACAAACTTACCAAAGGTGTGCATGTATGTGTTTCTGGCTGAAGGTGGAAGGTATGGATGATTCTCTTGGGCTCTTCTACACCAATAGAAATGGGTGATCTGTTTCCATGGCAGCTGAATTCACAGGAAAGTCCTCATGAAGGGGGTTTTATGGCAATTGTATACTGTAGAGGCTCGGCTGTAGTCAGATAAGGGAAATATCAGATAAGATTTCCTCCCTGTAATTTAATTCAGATATTTTCAATCTAAAATAAAGAGTTATGCCTGCTTCCAGGGGCTGTGTGGCCCCCACAAAGGTGAGCCATGCTCAGCAGGGACGTCCAGCACATGGGCCAACTCCACCCTCCCAGTTCCCTGGGAAATAGCACTGCTGCAAGAGGCCAGAAGAAGCCAGCGGCAAATGTGACTTTTTAGCATAAGGATTATTTTGAGCTGACTATTTTGAGAAACTGAGGTTGGAGGAATAGCTCTGAAAACAGTGAACATTGTTCTTTTGTAAGGGACATTTAGGTCTACAGCCAGAATCTCTTGTCCCTGGAGAAGCAGCCTCCTCCCCATTGCTGGCCTTCCCTGTATCTTTTTTCAGTTATTTAAGCCTGAGTCTAAGACACTTCTTGGAGATTTACTCCCTTTTCCTGGGTATGTCTCATATATACAGAAGGCACATGTGTTGATAAACTTTGGTTTGCTTTTCTCTTGTTAGTCTACCGTGTGTGTGTGTGTGTGTGTGTGTGTGTGTGTGTGTGTGTGTATGTGTGTGGTACTCGGGGTGGAACCCAGGGGCTTTTCTACCTCCAAGCTATACTCCCAGACCTATTTTATACTTTACCTACAAACAGGGTCTCACTATGTTGCTGAGAGCTTCACTAAGTAGCTGAGGCTGGCTTCGAACCTCCGCCATCCTCCTGTCTCAGCCTCCCAAGAGCTGGGATTACAAGCGTGCGCCACCACGCCCGGCTGTTAGTCTACCTTTGGTTACAAAGGTTTGTCCAATCAAGAAGTACAAATGCTAGAGAGAGAACTATTTTTTCTTGGCCCACACCAGAAGGCATGAAAATTACCATGAGAGGGAACTGAGCCTTTAAATTGACTGAATTAGAGCCAGACATGGTAGTACATGCCTCTAATCGCAGAACTTGGAGGCTGAGATAGGAGGATTGCAGGTTCAAGGCCAGCCTCAGCAACTTAGCAAAGCCATCAGCAACCTAGTAAGACTCCATTTTGAAAATAAAATCGGACTGGGGATGTAGCTCAGAGGTAGAAGCCCTTGAGTTCAATCCTCCCCCTCACCCCCGTTCCAAACACATAAAAGCTGTGGATAACCATTAACTGGAAATTCAACATTTGTGTTTCTTCTGGCATTGGTGAAGATGAAAGCTTTGGAATAAGCAAGCAGCTCTGGAAAACAGAGGCGTGTACTATTCCCCAAATACACATGAATTCTTTGTGGACACTAAGGTCTTCCTATGTCACTGATGCCCCAGTACTGGTGAGAAACATGGGAATCCACGGAGGTGATTCCTTCAGGAAAAACTTCCAATGGCAAGTGCTTCCCACACTGAGGCCACGGGGCCCAGCCTCAGGGCCAGCCCCGCACAATTGGTGAGGGTGAAAGAGAGAGACACTGACCGGGACTGGGAATGGGTGCTGGGTAATATTTTTTCATTCTCTTTTTTTGTGTGTGGAATTAGGGATTGAATCCAGGAATGTTCTACCTTTGAACTATACCCTGGGCCCTATTTTATAATTTTTTTAAATTTTTAAACAAATTTAGGGTCCTACTAAATTGCTAAGAGCCTCCCTAGGCTGCTGAGGCTGGCCTCCATCTTGTGACTCTTGTCTCAGCCTCCCAGGTAGTGGTATTATAGATATGTGCCACCACATCTGGCTGAATTCTTGATTAATTAAAATTATCCAGAACAATTTAGAAATTTAGAAATTAGAATATATTTTGTCTAACTTGTGCATAAATGAGTCTAATGGAATTATTAATAGAAAGAAGCAGGCCTGCTTGTTTTGTATCTGAGACCAATTTGCAGTCCCTGGAAAGTTTGAAACCACAAGATCCCAGCATTAGCAGCCCATGTCCTGCTTCTAGACTTCAGGATTTTTCAGGTAGACCCGGTCTAGCGCCCCGATTTCCAGCCTATTCCAAAGCTCCGCTTCTCAGCAAAGTCTGGGCTTGTCCCAAAGTCCAAGACTCCCGAGCTCATCTCCAGAAGCTACTATGTTTGAATACTGCAGGAAAAACGGAAAGGATGGTTGTCCAAGGAGCCTAGTCTCTTTTGTCTTACAAACTAGACATTAAATTAAAAGAACTGTCCTCACCTTTTATCATGCTTGGGAAAGGAGATATATTGTTATGCTACCTTGACTCTTGCTTTGGCAATCTCTCCAGAAAATTTTAATGAAGTCATTTCTTGTAGTCTGAGCATAAAGAATAGGGTTAAAACAGAAAAATTCCGATGGGTGGGGGAGACAGGTTACTCTGGGTCAAATTCCTTCTAGTAACCCCAGACTGTAACTTGCCTGTGATGCCAGCTGGCCCTAAAACAGCTTGAGGGATTGGATATTTCCTGTAGAATTTTCTAGCTTCATGTTTTTTCACATTAAAAATGTTGTCCCAAGAGACGGACAAGAGGCCCCACCAAAATCAATAATTGATATCAGCTGAAGCCTCATCCTGGCCGCTCTGCTAAGACAGTGATTCTCTAAGTTCATTGCATATTAGAATTAACTGGGGAAATTTGACCAAAGTGAGGGCCCAAATTCTCTGCCAAGCTAAATCAGTGTCTCGAGGGTGGGACCCAAGCCTCGATATTTTTTAAAGATTCTTTCAGGTAATTATCACATCCAGTTACATCTGAGGTCCTAAGAGATCTGGGGAATAATGATACTGAACTTAAAAAAAAAAAAAAGAGTGTTTCTTGTTGAATCAAGGGATGGAATAGCTTCTCTGCACTTTTGAGAGAAACCATAAAACATGAGAGAGGCGGAACCCGAGGACCGAGGCAGCTACCACCACCCTACAGACACACTCTCTCTTCCTCCAGCCACAGGGGAAATGAGGAAGGCCAAAGATCGCTGGTTTCCAGAACGTTTCCATGTCATTAAGGCAATTAATCCACAGTTACTTAATAACAGGAGAGGGGAGAAAGAGCCGGAGGAATTATAGCCACAGAATGCTGAAGGTTTGAGTTTTGCTGAGTGCAAAGATAGGAAAGGCTCTTTGCTCTCCTCTTCCAGTTGATAAATGGATTAAGGGACTTGGCAGGAAAGGCTCCCGCAGAGAACCCAACTATACCACAAATGCACTCTCAAGAAGTGACCTGGGTGCCCAGATGCTCATTGTTATGCCAGGTTAGAGGAGGGACAGGGAACCCCACTGAGGTCTCATGGGAAAGGGACCTGGCTACCCCGGCACACCACAGTGAAGCCCAGGGTATCTATCAGGTGGCCATCTGACGAATAGTGGGTTTACTGCACAGCCTTTCAACAAATATCTATTGAACAATTCCTATGCAGCAGGCATTGTTCTGGAACCTTGAAGACACAAAATAAAACAGATAAAATCTCCTGGCTTCAAGGACCTCAGAATCTAATTTCCCTTCATCTCAGTCTAATGCCTGGGGCTGAGTTTTCTCAAACGCCCACTGTACTGGGTTGACTTTGGTCCCCAAACCTTGGTCCACCTGGAATCTCGGAATGCTACCTTATTCGGAATAAGGGTATTTGCCAATGTTATTACATTAAAAATCTCCAGTTAAGATTTCTGGTTTAAGGTGATCTAAAATCCAAGGATGACTATTTTTATTTCTTTATTTATTTTTGCGGGTCTGGAGATGAAACCCGGAGGCATTTGATCTCCGAACTATACCCCCAGCCCTATTTTTTATTCTTTATTTTGAAACAGGGTCTCACGAAGTTGCATAGGGCCTCACTAAGGAGCTGAGGCTGTCCGCGAACTGCGATCCTCCGGTCTCAGCCTTCAGAATGCTGAGATTACAGGCGTGCGCCACCCGCCCGGATGACTATTTTTATAAGAGGTGGAAAAGGGGAGAGAGAGACTCAAATGGGAAGCCCAAGTGAAGATGGAGGCAGAAACTGAAATGTTCTGTCTACGATCCAAGAAACAGCAGAGATTGCCAGTCTTCTCCAGCAGCTCTGAGAAGGGGAGGGGATGGGCTCCTTTACAGAGCCTCTAAAAAGAACTGATGGGGTTCTGGCCTCCAAAACTGTAAGAAAATACATTTCTCTTATTTTAAGCCATCCAGTTTGTAGTACTGTTATGTAGCCCTAGGGAATTAATACTACCTCTCTCCCATACTGGGCTTCTTTCCTCCGTTCTTCTCCCCTGTCGCAGACAGAGTAATCCTTCTGGAACCCATGTCAGACCATGCTATTGCTCAGCTCAGTACTGCAGTGGCTCGCACTCATGTAAAATGGAAGTCAGGGTCCTAGCCAGGCATGGTGGCTTACATCTGTAATCTCAGAATTTGGGAAGCTGAGACAGAAGAATCACAGGATCAAGGCCACCCTCAGCAACTCTGTGAGGCTTGTTTCAAACTAAAAAATGAAACAAAATAGAGCTGGCGGTGTAGCTTAGAGGTAGAAATCACCTGGGTTTGTTCCCCAATAACCCCCCCCCACACACACACACACACATAAAGTCAGGATCCTTTTAAATACATTCAAAGACTTTGGCCCTGATGATCTGGCATAATTATCCTTGTTATCTTAGCAAACCTTCCTCTCCTTCCCTAAAAACCACTGTGCTCTCACCACGCCGGGGTTTTCCTAGAGCTTGTTCTCCCCTTCCTAGAATGATCTTCCTACATGGTTTTCCTGCCTCTTGTCAAGTCTCTGCTCAGAAGCACACAGTGTCAGAAGAGGCCTTTTGGGAGTTCAGGACCGACTTCCGGGAAGATGGCGACCGAGAAAAGCGGGGCTTAAGAGTCCCGCTAACAACCAATCTCCATTACCACAAAACCAGCGCCTTTCATAGCCAGAAAACACCATCACCAGAAAAACAAAAAAACCACCAGGCTCCAGAGAGAAAGCGGACTGAGAACAGAGCTCAGGGCCACAGAGGAGACACACGAGCCCGAGGACGCGGCAGCAGCGCCATACTGCCGGCGGCAGCGGCGAACTCAGCGGACGGCTACAGCAAGCCGAGGTGAGCCGATGCGGAACAGCCAGGCGGGATCTTTCGGCGCAGACAGCATTTAAAGCTCCCAGTGGCTGAGCTCAGCACACGCTGCAGGGATTCAGAGTGGAAATCAAAACCAGAGAAGAAAAAATACGCCAGCCTCATGGCCGAGGGCGTGGCAGAGGCGCCATATTGCCACCGGCGGCGGCAGCAGCAGTGAATTCACCGAGTCCAGTACAGCTACATCTACGTACTCAAGATCAGTGAGTCAAATTGTGGGCCACAGAGGAGAAATCCCAGTATTGTGCCTCCTGGGACTTGACCCAGTGAGGGAGTGGTGGTGGCAGGGATACCACACCATAGGAGAGCGTGCAACCTGGCACCCCCCATAGTTTAAAGCAGCCTCTATCGACTCCCTGGGTCGGAGACTCTGTGATACAACCCAGTAAAGGAGTAGTAGGGTCTGAGATAATACAGACTCGAGATCCAGAGCACCTTAAGTGAAGCCATAGTGACCCAAGGGAAGAACCCAGAGAAGGCACAAACCTCCGAAATCATGGGAAAGAGGAATAACACTGAAGTAATGAATGTGCACAACCCCACAACATCAGAACCTGATAAAACAGAAATTCAGAGATTTATAGAAGATCAAATCAGGAAAATAACTGTAGAAATAATAGAGGTGCTTCGAAAAGAACTCAGAGAGCCAAAAAGAGATAAAGGATGCAATTAATGAAGTAAAGGCCTCAATTCAAAGCACAAACAACCGATTAGACCACATGGAGAACAGAATCTCGCTCTTAGAAGATGAGCAATCCAAAAATGAATGCATAGTTTCTAATCTAGAAAAAGATATCCAACAGCAGGAATCTGACATTGAAGAAATATGGGCCCATCTTAAGAGAGCTAACCTAAGAATAATTTGAATAGAGGAGGGAAAAGAAAGTGATACCAAAGGGATCAACAATCTCTTCAAGGAAGTAATAGCAGAAAATTTTCCAAATATAGAGCAAGAGGTTGATACACAGATCCAGGAAACTTATAGAACTCCCTTTAGACAGGATCCGAGAAGAGGATCCCCACGCCATATAATTGTCAAAATGACCAATGTGGAAGCCAAGCAGAGAATCTTAAAGGCAACAAAAACAAAGGGCCAAGTGACATTCAGAGGCAAACCAATTAGAATCACTCCAGACTTCCCAAACCAAGTCATGAGAGCCAGAAGGGCTTGGAGTAACATATTCCAAACTCTGAAAGAAAACAACTTCCAGCCAAAAATTTCCTATCCAGCAAAACTTTCTATCAAATTAGATGGAGAAATAAGAAGCTTCCATGACAAACAGAAACTGAAGGAATTTATGTCTTCAAAACCAGCGCTAGAGAAAATACTCAGAGATTAACTACAAAGAAGAAATAGGTAACACTCACCAGAACCAGAGAAACAAGAGTTTCCATCCAACAGACAACTAAGATTGGTTATCTGTGGAGATTCATTATTTATGTTAGTCTTTTACCTATCTCTAAATTGTATTGTTTGCCTTTATTGTTGTTAATTTTTAGGATTTCTAGTTGGAATATTAATATACCTTCAGATATAGCATTTGGAAATATTTTATCCAATTCTATTAGTAACTTTTAACTCTGTTTACATTGTCTTTGGATATACAATATTTTCTTTTATTTTTTAGGGAGTTTGTATATTCTTCTGTTGCCTGTGCCATTGAAATCATATCCAAGAAATCACTGCCAATTTCAATGTTGTGAGGTTTTATGACCCAGATTTTCTCCTAAAAGTTTATAGTCTTAAGATTTATATTTAGGTCTTTTATCTATTTTGAGTTAATACTTGTATGTGGGATTAGGTAAGGGTCCAATTTTATTCTTTTCCATGTAATTATTATTTTTCAACAATATTTAGTTAAAAGATTATTATTTCCACCACCAAATCTTCGTGGAAACCTTGTCAAAAATAACTTGACAATATAGGGAAGAAGTTAGCTCTAGGCTTGTATTTAACTCCAATGGTCTATATATCTGCCTTTAGAACAGTACTACACTGTTTCAATTATTGTAGCTTTATATGGTTTGAAATCAGAAAATATACATCTTCTAGCTTTGTTTTTGCTTCGAGATTGTTTTGGGTATCTAGAGTCCATATTCCATATCAGGATAGATTTTTTTCTGAAAAATAAATATATGATAGTTTCACCTAAAAAAAAGAAAAAAATATTCTCTGGTAAGAAAGAAAGCAAAAAGAAATATTGAAATGTTATCTTTAAGTCATCAAAAGCTTGGTATCAGACAAATGAAACTGTTATGTGAGATTATCATTTTTAATTTTGGATAAATTGCTATAATACTAGATGTCAACCACTAAGCCAAGCATGGGAGGGAGGGATGGGGAGAGAATGGGGTGGGGATCGGGTGGGGGCTGACTGGGCGATGTGTGCATGTATGTCTACAAAAGTTTGTATCCCACTATGATGTATGAATACAGTGCACCAATAAAATAAAATTAAAAAAAAAAAAGAAGAGGCCTTTTGGCCCGCCCTGTCGAAAATACTGTCACTCTTCTCTTTTCCTGCCATTACCCTTGACCTGACGTGCATGTAGGTCAACGTAAACATGCAGATGAGCTGTGAAAGCAGAAATGGAAACATATGGATGGTTGCACAGCTTGTGTCTCCCAGTGGACTATAATTCTCCAGACGAGGAGAATTTTGTTTGGTTCCCTGCTATATCCTCACTACCTATTTCTGAAATGCCATATTCTCGAAATTTTTGCCTGTTATTTGAAATTTACACATTATTTTATGTAAAGGACATCTTTTCTTATGTCTTATCTCTTCTTTAGCTGAATTGTAAGCTTTTTAAAATGTTTTTATTCGTGAATTGTATTAGCTTCCTTTTTTTTTCCCCAGCACTGTGGATGGAACCCAGGGGTATTCTACCTCCGAGCTATACCCCTAGCCCTATTTTTTTATTCTGTTTCTGTATTTATTTATTTATTTATTTATTTATTTATTTATTTATGTATTTATTTATTTGCAGTACCAGTAATGAAACCCAGGGGCATTCTACATTTGAGCTACACTCCTAGCCCTAGTTTTTATTCTTTATTTATTTTTTTGTTTTGTTTTGTTGTTGGTACTGGGGTTCCTGGAAGCTCTTCTACCTCCAGGCTACACTCCCAGACCTATTTTATATATTTTTTAAAATTTGGAAACAGGGTCTCTTAAGCCAGCAAGATTGGCTCCGAACCAGCGTCATCCTCCTGTCTCAGCCTCTCAAGCGTGGGGATTACAAGCGTGTGCCACCACGCCCAGCTTTATTCTTTATTTTGAAACAGGGTCTCAGTGAGTTGCAAAGGGCCTCACTAAGTAGCTGAGGCTGTCTGCAAACCACAATCGTCCTGTCTCAGCCTCCAAAATGCTGGGATTACAAGCATGTGCCACCAAGCCCAGCTTTGCAAGCTTCTTGAAGTTAGGAACTGCTTTAGTCATCGCCGCCTCAGCTTCTCTCTGAAAAGACAAAGACTGTACTTTGTAGACAGTCACTACTCCAGATACACTCATTTTTTCTACCCACACCTCTTAGCAGACCCTCCCATTTTTGTTTTTCTGATCTAGATTTTTGAAGGTATAAAGCTATATAAACTGAAACTTAATTTTCCTCTTTTCTGAAAAGTTTAAAGGATGAACTATCCTAAAGGATATTGAACTTTCACGAATATATCTTGGGAAGAGAGCAGTCCTATAAAAAGGTTTTGAAATCCAAATTATGCTTTCAGGGAGGAATATTCATATCCTCTTTGACATTTATTAAATGTCAACAGTAGATCTTGTATTTGGCATGTTATATTTTTTTGCTTCTTTTAAAATTCTAGGGGTCGCCGGGCACGGTGTGCATGCTTGTAATCCCAGCACTTGGCAGGCTGACACAGGAGGATTGCACAGGTTCAAAGCCAGCCTCGGCTACTTAGTGAGGCTCTCAGCAACCTAGTGAGACCCTGTTTCCAAATAAAGTATAAAATAGGTCTGCGAGTATAACCCAGAGGTAGAAAAGTCCCTGGGTTCAACTCCTAGTACCACCAAAAAAAAAAAAAAAAAATAGAAAAATTCTAGGAGTGATGTACATCACATATAAATTCTGTTATTTCCAATTAAAAAGGGGGGTGATCATGATCTGAGGTATTTTATCTAAGTATACAACAAAAAAAGTTAGTATTTTAACTAAATCTCAGGAAAATTATTGAAAAATATCTGAGAATTGCTTCTCTTCACACTAAGACAAGTTGATTTCATGGAACTATTAACAAAATTCACAATGATGGGTTAAAATAAAAAACCATGTAATGAGCATTTTAGATACTAGAAAAACCCATACAATTTTAATGTTTGCTCTTTTATTTAAAATAGCTCTTAATAAAATAGATATAAATGGATGCTTTTAACATTAAAAAATTGTATCTTAACCCCAGAGCCAGTATCAGTATTGTCCTTAATGAGAAAATTCTAGAACATTTCTACTAGTGCCAGGGACAAATAAGAATTTTTTTTATCATCACTATTATTTTACATTGTTTTGTTCAGCCCAGCAATATAATTGAATATTCATTAAAGAATACATAAACATTATAAGGCAATAAAATTACGTTTACATAAAAATGGTAAAAACACAGAATTGTCTGAAAGTATTATACTTCTGTTAATAGCTTTAATGTATAATGTCCACCAAGTGCTCATGTGTTGGAGGCTTGGTCCCCACTGCAGCAATGTCCAGAGATGAGGCTTTCAGGATGAGTTTGGATCATGAAGGCTCTGACTACATGATCAATGGATTCACCCACTGATGGGATGATAATTGAGTGGACTATTAGGAGGTGGGGGAGCCACAGGCAGTGGGGCTTAGTTGAATGATGTAGGTCGCTGGGGGCCTGCCCTGGAAGGATCTATTTTGTCCCTGGCCCCATTCTTTCTCTCTGCTTCCCTGATGCCACGAGGTGAGCAGCTCTGCCCCACCATGACACCCCGTCGCCCCTCACACCATGATGTTCTGCCTCACTGGTGGCCCACAGAAATGGAACCAAATGACTACAAGCTGAAACCTCTGAAACCTTGAGCTAAAATAAACCTTTCCTCCTCTAAGTTGTTTTTCCTTAGGTATTTTTTCATAGCAGTAGAAAGAATAATATCACACCCAATTTTAAAATTCAGTATAGTGGGTGGGGGTGCATTAGTATACAAAGTCTATAGCTTCATGTATACAAGCTAGTCAGAATATAGAACAAAAGAAATAACTGTTAAGAATAGCAACAAAAATAATCGAATATCTTGAAATTCGTTTAACTGGAAATGGGAGTGAACTTTCAAATTATTACTTAAGATGCACACACACACAAAAGATGAATGGAAGTATATCCCATGATCTATATTAGAACTGATGATTTATGATAAAATATATCTTTTAGCCATATGTTAACCAATGCATTCTATATAAAGTCAACACAATTTTTTCACAAGAAAAGTCTTTCCGTGTTTCTAAAATCCTATGGAAAATAAAAATAAGGGGAAGTGTTCTGAAAACAAATAAGGATAGTGCACAAGAATGAACTGTACAAATATTAGGATACTTTATAAAGCAATAATAATAAAGCGGTGGTGTCTGGTGCATGGAAAGACAGATCAAGGAGACTACTTGTAAAATGAACGCGTATATACATATATACATACAGTTAATATACTTATATGTGTATATGATGAGTTAACATGAAATGTCATGGGAAAAATTAGATTATCTCATAAATGGCACTTGCACAAGCGGGTAGCCATGTAGGAAAGAATATTGATTATTATTTCCCATCTTACACCCAAGTCAATCCCACATGGCTTAAAATTTTAAGCATTAAAAATGAAACCATAAACATGCTGTGAGAAAATATAAAAGCTTAATCAAGTATTCTTAGAGTTGGTAAAGCATTCCTAGGTATAAAACAAAATTCATAAAGTCATGAAAAGGATAAAAATATGTAACTTTTTAAGTTGAAAATATTTCTGTGTGGCAGAGAAAGAGAAATATAGATAGATCAAAGAGCTAATTTTCATAGGCTATAAAGAGCACATACAGATCAATATAGGAGAGTCTAGCAAATCAATTAGAGAAATGGAAAATATATGATCATATATTCATAAGTAAGCCAGGTATAGTGACCCATGCTTGTAATCCCAGTACTTGGGAGGCTGAGACAGGAGGATCGTAGGTTCAGGGACAGCCTTAGTAAATAGTGAGACTCTCATCAACCTAGTAAGATGCTGTTTCAAAATAAAGAATAAATTAGGGCTGAGGCTGTAGCTTAGAGGTAGAATGCCCTTGGGTTCAATCCCTAGTACCACACACAAAAAATTACAAGTACAGGAATATGAAGTGAAAAGATGTTCAACTCAGATCCAATTATATTAAAAGAAGTACAAACTAAAATTAAAATGAGGTGACATTTACTAAAAAAGAAAGTTTAATAAAAGTGGTGTTGATGAGATTATATGGGGAACTTTCTCTTACACTACAGGTAGGAGGATATATTAGTAAAACTTCCTTGGAGAGAAATCGGCCAATATAGTACATTTTGAAAACCTGAAAACTGATAGGCACTTAGATTCAGCAATGCTTTCAGATATTTGTCTTATGTGCAAAATCTTACATGTGTACCCTACACATCCTCACTAACACTTACCTTTTCGATAGCCTTTCTAACTGGGGTGCAGGTGTGGTGATACCTCCTTGTAATTTTAATATGCATGACTGGTGATTTTGAGCATTGAATATTTTATTATTATTGTTGTTGTTGTTGTTGTTGTTGTTGTTGTTGTTATGTGTGTGTGTATGGTACTTGGAGTTTGAACTCAAGGGCATTCTACCTCTGAGCTGTACCCTCAGCCCTATTTTTATTTTGAAACAAAGTCTCATTAGGTTGATGAGAATCTCACTACTTGATGAGGCTGTCCTCTAATCTGTGAACCTCCTGTCTCTCGGCCTCCCAAATACTGGGATTATAGTGTGCATCGACACACTCAGCTTGGCTGATCTCACTTAACATAATGTTCTCCAGGTCCTTCCATCTTCTTGTGAATGACATGATTTTGTTCTTCTTTATTGCTGAGTAGAATTCCATTTCTGTGAATTTTCCCATAGTTTTGCAACCCATTCACCTGCTGATGGAGACCTAGGTTGGTTCCATAATTTGGCTACTGCGAATTGTGCTGCTATGAACATGGGTCTGCGTGTGTTACTATAGTCCAGTGACCCAGTCTGTGAGCGTTGACCAAGAGTGCAGGGAACCTTAAAAATCATTACTTTCTGGGATATGATCCAGCTATACCACTACTGCGTATCTTTCCAAAAGTAATGGTGTTTCAAGTACCCATGCTCTTGGTCAAAGCTCGCAGACTGGGTCACTGGACTATGGTCTGGTTGTGGGGAGTTGCTTCACGGTCTCTCCTTATCTTATCTGTTTGTCTTCTCCAAACACACAACAGGGACAGTTTCACTGACAGGGCTGATAACTTCCCAAGGCACAGAGCTGCCTGAGGCTTTGCAGCACTCAAAGAGGGCCAGGCTGATGGACACTGTGGGGTGGTAGGCATGGACAGACTTGTTTTATGACCCATGGGACTGGGCACTTAGGATCCAGCACCAAGGGCCTCCAGGGGTAAGGCATGCTGAAGGCAGGGAGTCAGGAACTGGCCTGGGGACCACTATGGATGCTCTTCCAGTGGACCACACAGAGAATGCTCTGCAGAGATGCTAAGGAGGCAGACCCCAGGCCACATTTGGTGAGTGGGAGAAGGCCAAGCCATCGCTCTCCTCAGGAGGGAAAAGAGTGGCGGGGGAGTCGGCAAAGAATTAACACAAAGGCAAAATACACTGCGTTCACCTTCTTGATCCTTGGTTCTAGCTAAGCTTTCCCCATAAAAATACTGAAAAGCTGAGCTGGAGGTGTAGCTCAGTGGTAGAGCACTTGCCTAGCATGTGTAAAACTCCGGGTTCAACACCAAGCAATGCCAAAAAGAAAAACAATACACATGGGCTGAATAGACAAAGTCTTTGATTACTTTCAATTCTTTGAAAAGCTTGTTCTTTAGGTACTAAGGGTTAGACCCAAGGGGATTCCTTTAAGAAGCTGCACCCCCAGCCCTTTTTATTTTTTATTTGGAAACAGGGTCTCTCTAAGTTGCTGAAGCTGACCTTGAGCCTGTGAACCTCCTTTCTCAGCTTCCCAATTGCTGGGAGTATGGGCCTGGCTTTGTTTCTTATTTTCTTGTCTCTTAGCATGATTTTTCCCTAAATTTCCTATTGTATAGACCACCCGGATGTTTTATCCTTTGTTCAGATCTTCAGAAAAGATTTCCCATGGGTTGGGGGCTTCTGTGGGAGGTGGTAAGGGCAAGGAGCCCCCTTCTGTCAGTGGTACAGGCCAGGACTAAATGACTAACAGCTATGATTTAAGAGGTGAAATTGCCTTAGGGGAAAATAAACATTTTCTCAGTTGCTGGGGACATAGCTGTTTCTCATCTTACTACATTATACTCTGCCTAGTAACAAAAAGGTTTTGAGGTTCCCTAAAATACAAATACAAATGTTTTTCCAATAAACAGATTAGTGGAGAGGAAAATTTGGGGCCAAGTCTTACCATAAAAACAAGGGAGTCCAAGTAAACAGAAAGGCGCAACGTGAGGTCCTGCAGGAGACAAGAATCGAGCCAAAATTCAGCCCTCTTCTCTCGCAGCCAAACGGAGGCGACTGAAATTCAGAGCCCCCAGGGAGGGCGCTCCTGACTGGGATTGTGTAAGTGGCCAAGAGCAGGTCTCTTTCTGGGAAATGAATCTGACTTGAAGGCAGAAAGAACACGTTTCCCAAAGATGGGGAAGCCTGGGTTTGATATGCTGTTGCTTCTTGTCTCCCAACCCCAGGACTCAATCACAGAAAACCACACTGGCTGCTGCGCTCTGAACTTTGACCACATGTAGGATATGCATCGGGAGGGTTGGCTTAAGAGGACGTAAGGACAGAGTTTCAGGTTTGGGTTTTTGTGGCCTTTTATGCTTACTCACTTACACTAGGCTTTTCTCTCCTGTGTCCTCTTTCTCCTCTTGCTCCTCCCCCTCCTCCTCTCCGTCCTCCTCCTCCTCCTCTTCCTCCTCCTCTTCCTGTGCTTAAGAGCAATTCCTTGACCATCTGGTGTAGATCCATGTCCCAGAAAAATGGGACAAATGCCTCAGGTGCCGTACCTGCTTTCAGTGTGTGAGCTGAATGAATACCGCGAGGGGTCCTGAAGGGGGAAATGGATGTTGGATCCAGGAGGCCTTGGTTACCTCCTGGGTTACCTCCTGGGTTACCTCCTGGGTTACCTCCCGTCTCGGCCCCTTTTCCATCTTCTAGCTGTGCATGCTTGTGCAAATCATTCCATGTGCCTGTGACTTATGTTCCAAAAGTGGGAATAACAAAGTACCTAAGGGTGGGAATGAGTGTCTTAGGAACATCAGGACCTAATCCCATTGAGGAATGTCGTTGAAGGAGAGCTCACAATCAAAGAAAACTGAAGGATCCCATGTCTGTCTCATTCTTTTTTTAAGCAAACTTAGTTCCCTAAGACCATTTAGGACCTGGGAGAGCTTTAGTATTTCTATTTGTGGAAATTCTACATCAACCACATAATTAAAAAAAAAAAATCACTAGCCAGGTGTGGTGGTGCAGGCTTGTAATCCCAGCATTCTGGAGGCTGAGACCGGAGGATCGCAGTTCAAAGACAGCCTTAGCTATTTAGTGAGACCCTTTGCAACTCAGTAAAACGTTGTTTCAAAATGAAGAATAAAAAAAATAGAGCAGGGGGTGTAGCTCAGAGGTAGAATGCCCCTGGGTTCCAGCCCCAGACCCACAAAAATAAATAAATAAATAAATAAATAAATAAATAAATAAATAAAATCACAATACTTTCTTAATTCACATTAAGTATACTTTTTTCTTTCTTGATTCTGGGGATTGAACCTAGAGGAATTCTACCTCCAACCTATGCCCTCAGCCCGACTTTATTTCTTTATTTGGAAAGAATCTCACTAGGTTTCTTAGAGCCTAGCTACGTTGCCAAGGCTGGCTTCGAACCTGGGATCCTTCTATCTTAGCCTCCCAAGTACTGGGATTACAAGTGTGCACTACCATGCCTGGCTCTAAGTATACTTTCAACTTAATATTAAAATGATTGTTATATTTCTACTTTTGATTTTTTTCTGAGAAATTTACAATTGACTGATCAATCTTGGTACTTATTAGGTATTGTCAGAAATTCTTATAAAGTGAAATTGGGTTTGAAAGTAGTAAGGCTTTAAAATGTATTACATTCAACACTTAATGATGTTAACATATGCTTGTGGGCATTTAATTATGTATTTTTTCAATTTTGACTTTGTAGCTTTCCAGGCTGTGTTTTGAGGCCCATAGTTAACATTCCAAGTGTCAACATTAATCTCTTCGCGCCCTTCTACCTCTAGGTCCCTGGTCCCAGAGAAGCCAGGGCTTCTCCAAGGAAGGAGGAAATGCTATTGGTTTCAGGGAAGTGCCTGGCTGCTCACGTGGGGATTCCTGAGCACCGTCACAAGGAGTGGTGTCTTTCTCATAGGCCAGGCTTTGGTGCTGTCTGCAGAGCCTGGCAAAAAAAAAAAAAAAGCAAGAATCCAACCAGATGTCACTTGATATCTTGATAAATTTTAGCTCAGACTAAAGGAAAGAAAATAAATAAAAAGCAAGGTCCACGAGTTGGGCGTGGTGGCGCACCCTGGTAATCCCAGCATTTAGGAGGCTGAGACAGGAGGATTGAGGTTCACGGCCAGCCTCAATTACTTAGTGAGGCCTTCTGCAACTCAGTGAGACCCTATTTCAAAATAAAGACTAAAATAATAGAGCTGAGTATTTTGCTTGGAGGTAGAATGCCCCTGGGTCCCACTCCAAGTATTGCAATAAATAAACAAACAAATAAATAAAATGTGTCTCCATTTTAGGGCTTCAGAATTTTAGTTGAAAATGATTTAAAAAACAAGTTGGCAAGCAATATTAAAATGTTTAAGTAAATTTGGAATTTGTTGAATATTTAAGATTATTTAATTAGAGAAGTGGATAGATAGAAGTTTGTGGTTTAAGATTAGATTGTGAGTGCTTTGAAACAAATCCCATATATTACTGCTTATAAAAAGAGTTTAAGATGTTTGCAAAAATATAAATATGTCATAACAGGATTTATTATATAGGATATCTTGTCAGTTATGTGTGAGTTGATTAAAAGCTAATCAAAAGTTGCCCTACAAACGATCGGTACAGAAGGGGGGGCACCAAATGTTATGTACATGCATGACATTGTCAACATGGTTTACATTATGATGGGATGTGAGACTTAAAAGTATATTTTTAAAAAGTAGATGTTAAATTTTATTGTATTTCAAAGTAGAATAATGAAAACAAACTTAAAGCTTAATTACAGCTGGGCTTCAAGAACACCGGGACTTAAAATAATTGCAATCATAAATTAATGATTAATTTTGTAGTCTTTGATTTACACAAACCAATCTATGTGCACTAAGCAAACACGGATCTTCTGATTCTCCACTTCTCCAAAACCCAGCTTTCTCCGCCTTATAATCTCAGAATTATTAACCCTAGCACTAATCCTGTTAATCTCTTAAAAGCTAAAGTATCGACTTTGGACTTCACATTCCTTGAAAATAGAAGTGGTCTCAGAGGTAGACAGTCAGAAAACATGTTTGGGAGACTATTTTTTTTCTCATACAGATTCAGTTTTGGGGCCTGAACATTATATAATTGGGAAGAAGCTCCACAGGAAAAATAATGCAAGCTCTACACATAAACTCAGCGATAATAGTCAACACTTATTTATAGAATGAAAAGTCTTGATAAATTAAAAACTAAAAATATTACAAGTAGTATAAAATCCAGAAAAATATATGAATTTTGCCAACAAGCTATCTGATATATTTCATAACAACTTTACTTTTTTTTTATGTAGTTCTGAGGATGAAGCCAAGGCCTTGTGCACCTTAGGCATGTGTGCTGATACTGAGCTCCACCCCAGCCCTCTCTAATAACTTTTTTTAAAGCTTGATTTCAGAATTTACCACAAAGATACAGACATATAGGTAAGTAGAACCAAAGAGAGCATCCAGAAACCAATCAATACAAAGACGACAAATCGGCCTTCAACAAATGTTCTAAGAAAACAGAACAGGATGTTCAATGTGTGGTGGAAACATCCCGCACAATAAGTCCTCTGTAAGTTGAAAAAAAAATTAAAACCCAAATCACAAAACTTCTAGAAAACAATAGAACATTTTCATGTCCTCAGAGGTTATAAATATAAATATTATCGTATATAGGATCTGAAAACATGAGCCATAACAGAAGACAATAAAACACTAATCAGCATCGATAAATATTAAAAGTGCTGCTCTTAGCCTGGCGTGGTGGCACACACTTGTAATCCCAGCGCTTGGGAGGCTGAGACAGGAGGATCGCACAGGTTCGAAGCCAGCCTCAACTACTTAGTGAGGCTCTCAGCAACTCAGTGAGACCCTGTTTCCAAATAAAGTAGAAAATAGGTCTGGGAGTGTAGCCCGGAGGTAGAAAGCCCCTGGGTTCCACCCCCAGTACCACACACACACACAAAAAGTGCACAATAGCTCCTACAAGGTATAAGAAGCTATAATTTCATAAGAAAATATAAGCAAATGACCAAAGAGAAAATGCAAATAGCTGAAAACTTACAGAATGAGGCTCAATTTCATGAGCAATCAGAGAAATGCAAGTAAAAACTATAATGAAATCTCACTTCACACTTAACATATTGGCAAAGATCAAGATACCCAATGATACTGGTTTTGCAGAGGATATAGAAAAATAGAAACTCTAGCTCTTCATGGTGGCGCACGCTTGTAATCCCCACGCTTGGTAGGCGGAGACAGGAGGATTGCACAGGTTCGAAGCCACCCTCAGTTACTTAGTGAGGCTCTCAGTAACTTAGTGAGACCCTATTTCCAAATAAAATATAAAATAGGTCTGGGAATATAGCCCAGAGGTAGAAAGCCTCTGGGTTCCCTCCCCAGTACCACCAAAAATAAATTAATAAATAAAAAATAGGACTGGGGGTGTAACTCTGAGGTAGAATGTTCCCGGGTTCTATTCTCAGTACTGCAAGAAGAAGAAGAAGAAGAAGAAGAAGAAGAAGAAGAAGAAGAAGAAGAAGAAGAAGAAGAAGAAGAAGAAGAAGAAGAGGAGGAAGAGGAAGAGGAAGAGGAAGAGGAAGAGGAAGAAGAAGAAGAAGAAGAAGAAGAAGAAGAAGAAGAAGAAGAAGAGGAAGAAGAAGAAGAAGAAGAGAAGGAGAAGGGGAGGAAGAAGAAGAAAGAAAGAAAAATAGAAACTCCAACTCTAGTACACCACAGGGTAGATCAAACTAGTACAAAATGCTAGCTGAAAAATTTAGCAATATTTCCCAAGTTTTACCATTCTCATATCCTTGAAATATGCATCTACATTTACATAAAAATGTTATGTAAGGACATATAAATATGTTTATTGTATCATTGCTTTTAGTAATGAAAATAGGAAACAGTCTAAATTTAAAGGAAAATAGATAAATAACAATAAAATAGTCAAAGAATTACTGTACATGTATCAATCTCGATAAAAACAAACATATAAATATAAAAGTAAGGCTTAGAAGGTTGTAATCCACCATGAATATATTATTTTCAAACCTGTAAAACAATTTATGGTTTACTGTTGGATGAACAAGTACTTTGAAGGCAAGAATATGAAGAAATGCTGTTTAAGATGGTGGTTAACTCTAGAGAGAGGAGAAGTATGTGGTATGAAATTCAGCTTTGACAGTATCTAGAATGTCTTCCATGATGCTCTCCCTAATATGTGAAAGCTAAGGAGAAACGCGTCATAGGAGGAACTCTAGATGAAAAAGGAAATCCTATAGAGGAGCAAACAAGACAACGTAAATGAGGGGATGGGAGGGGGGAAGAAGGAAACTCTCTAAAACACTCAATGTACTTAAACATATCGAAGTCAACCACTAAGCCAAGCAAGGGAAGGACGGACGGGGAGGGAATGGGGTGGGAATTGGGTAGGGGTTAAATCAGTGATGTGTATATGTCTGTACATACAAGTTTTTTACCCCAATATGATGTATGAATATAATGCACCAATAAAAAAATTTAAAAAAGAAGTAGCAAGTTGGGTCTTGTGGCACACACCTGTAATACCAATGCTTGAGAGGCTGAGACAAGAAGATCTCAGGTTCAAAGACAGTCTCAGCAACTTAGTGAGGTTGTTAGCTACTTAGCAAGACCTTGTAATAAAAAATAAAATTGAAATAAAATTGGGGTAGGGGTATATCTCCGAGGTAGAATGTCCCTGGTTCAATCTCCAGCACCACACACACACACACACACACACACACACACACACACACACACACGGAAACAAATATGGAAGAATGTTAAGGATTCTTTAGTAGTGCACATGCAAATATTATTATTCTGCTCTTGTTTTTATACTTGAAGTATTTCACCATGAAAAATTCAGGAGAGGAAAAGCAAAAGAATAAAAAAAATACAGTGGGGTCCTTTTCATATCAAAGTTGGAAAGAGAGCTCAAAAGATAGACGCATGCCTTCCTGCTGGCTTTTGTTTTTAATAGGAGGCCTTGGAAGCTGTTGACAGAAATAGCTTTACATGAGTTTGATGTCACCAAGGGCGCCGGGACCTGGACAGTGATGAAGGATGGAATTTGGCAAAGACAGAAGGAATGATCCCGAGGTAGGAGGGAAGGGGGTGTGTTGGCCCCAGGTGTCAAGTGTCCTCTTACTTGAAAAGAGATTCCAGAGCATGACTCAGACAGGCACTTGCAACAACCTCTTGCTGGTGGTGGTTCCTGGGTGCTTTTCTTTTTTCTTTTCTTTTCTTTTCTCTTCTTTATCTTTTCTCTTTTCGGTACTAGGGATTGAACCCAGTGGTATTCCACCCCTGAGCTACAGCCCCAGCCCTATTTTTATTTATTTGTTTATTTATTTTATTTATTTTTTGTGGGTCTAGGGATGGTACTCAGGGGCATTCGACCTGCGAGCTACACCCCCTGCCCTATTTTTTATTCTTTATTTTCAAACTGGGTCTCACCGAGTTGCAGAGAGAGAGCCTCACCAAGTAGCTGAGGCTGCCCGCGAACCGTGATCCTCTGGTCTCAGCCTCCCGAATGCTGGGATTACAAGCGTGCGCCACCACCCCCGGCTTTATGTCTTATTTTTTGAAACAGGGTCTCACTAAGTTGCGGAGGGCCTCACTATGTAACTGAGGCTGCCCGCGAACCGTGATCCTCCTGTCTCAGCCTCCAAAGTACTGGGATCCCAAGTGTGCACCGCCAGCCCGGCTAAATGCATTTCTTTTTCAGATAACTTGGAGATATTTCCTGGACCATCTAGGGACAGGAACTCGATATGTGGGAAAGAGACACTGGCTCCCAGTCAAGAGGAGTAGATATAATGGGGAGGGAGAATCCAGACCAGAGTCAGAAAAATCTGGTTCCAGTTTTAACTAGCTGTGAGGCATCTACAGTTCCCTCTGTTCTCTGGGCTTTTCTCTTACCTGTAAAGTGAAGGAGTAAGTTTAACTAATCTCTGAAGTCACTTATGGCATTAACACTTTACCGCTCCCTCTAAGCATCGTGCCTTTTATATTTAAGGGAACCAAGGAAACATTTGCTATTTGTTCTTCTTCCTAGGGCTCTCTAGTGATAAATGAAAAGTGAGAAGACCAGGTTCTGAGATGAAGCATGTTTTCTTTTTTCTTTTTTTTATGAACATTGTCATCATTGCGAGTGCCATGCCACTGTCACTAAGAAAACAGAACTATGTAAAAACTTTCTGCTGGGTGTGGTGGCCCAAGCCTCTAGTCCCAGTACTTGGGAGGCTGAGATGGAAGGATTGCAGGTTTAAGGCCAGCTTCAGCAAGGTAGTTAGACCCTAAGAATAGAAAGGGCTGGGGGTATAGCTCAGAAGTAGAATACTCCCGGATTCAATTTCAATACCAAAATTAAATAAATAAAATAAAACTTTTTTTTTTTGGTGGTACTAGGATGGAACCCAGGGGCTTCCTACCTCTGGGATACAGTCCCAGATGTATTTTATATTTTATTTGGAAACAGTCCCACTAAGTTGCTGAGGCTGGCTTCAAACCTGTGCGATCCTCCTGTCTCAGCCTCCCAAGTACTGGAATTACAAGCGTGTGCCACACATCTGGCTTAAAACAAAACTTTCTAAGATGGTAATCCTCCTCTCAAGGAAACTAAGCATCATAATATTTTTATAGAGTATTTTTTATATTTTTAAACTATCTTAAGAGTTTTAGAAGCCATATGCCCAGTAGAGAAAACACCTGAATAGCTGTCATGACAGAGAACCTGAGGAAATGGTAAATAAACTGAACGGGGTAAAGAAGAAATGGCATACTTGGAGGCTGCAGCACAGACCACTGATGGCCCCTAATACTCATTCGCTTTTTCTTCCTCCAGAGTTTTAGCTGGGCAGTTGATTTCCCGGCCCCTGACTCTTTTGCTTCGCTTCCTTTGTGGGGTATCACCAAGGGTTGCAAATGGCAATTCTAAGAGCCACATCTTGGCCTCATATTTTATTTTATTTTATTTTATTTTATTTTATTTTATTTTATTTTATTTTATTTTTTGTGGTATTGGAGTTCCTGGAAACCCTTCTACCTCCGGACTACGCTCCCAGACCTATTTTTATACTTTTTTATTTGAAAACAGGGTCTCTTAAGCCAGTGCGTCTGGCTTCAAAACTGTGCGATCCTTCTGTCTCCACCTCCCAAGCGCGGGGATTACAAGTGTGTGCCACTATGCCCGGCTTTTGGCCTCATATTGTGTGTGTGTGTGTGTGTGTGTATGTGTGGTACTGGGGGTGGAACCCAGAGGCTTTCTACTTCTGGGCTATACTCCCAGACCTTTTTTTGTATTTTATTTGGAAACAGGGTCTCACTAAGTTGCTGAGAGCCTTACTAAGTAGCTGAGGCTGGCTTCGAATCTGTGATCCTCCAGTCTCAGCCTCCCAAGCGCAGGGATTACAAGTGTGTGCCACCATGCCCGGCTTTTGGCCTCATAATTTAAAGTAGGAAGTTGTATGTTCTTTTCTTTCTCCTTCCCCTCCCAGCAGGCTAAGATTCAGACATGGTTCTACTAAGGCAGCTTTGACTCTGCAAGAAACAAAAACTTGAAAGTGACCAGAATGTAGCTCCTAGATGGAAGGAGCCTGAGTCCCAGCTGACTCTGCGGAGCAGAGCCACTCTACCAAGGCTACAGGCTGCTCACCTGTGGACTGTAATGTGAGAAATGACAATCTGTCTAGTTTGTGCTGTAGAGTTGAAACCTTTCTGTTACAGGTATTTAGCCTACTCTCTAACTAGTACAGTGTATAAAAGGAGCTAGAGTTTCTAACAGTGCTGCCAGAGGAAATGATTTTTTTAAATCAATGACCTGTGACTTCCAGGATGATAAGAAACAAACACTAGTTTGAATTTAAACATGAACAAATCATCAGAAAAATCCAGGTAGAAAGATATTCTGCAGAATAAAGGGCCTGGATTCTTTTTAAATGTCAGTGTCGTAAAAGATAAAAAGAGGCTAGGTATCCAAAAAAAGCAGCCCATGATAACTAAACTGATATATTTGACTACATTACAACATAATGTTGTCCATCAAAAGAAACCCTGAAGTCAGGTAAGGTGGCACATGCTTGTGATCCCCGTACTTGGGAGGCTGAGACAGAAGGACTGCAGGTTTATAGCCAGCCTCAGCTACTTAGTGAGGCCCTCTGCACCTTAGTGAGGCCCTGTTTCAAAATAAAAAATAAAAAATAGGACTGGGGATATAGCTCAAAATAGAATGCCCCTGGGTTCTATCCCCAGGACTGCAAATAAATAAATAAATAAATAAATAAATAGGAAGAAATAATAGTAATCATTTCCTAGTATAGGCACAAATCATACATTAAATAATACACCTCCAACAAAGAGCTGGGCCTGCTCCAGGACCCTTCTTACGTGGCTAGAAAGCTTACGCGTGGCCTTGGTCATCTCTCCATCAGCTATTCTTCCCCCTATATGTTTTATCCTAAACTTTTCCTGAATACTCGTGTTCTCATTCACCTCCAGGCCTTTACACATGCTGCTCCCACTGCTTAGAACAGCCTCATATTTTTATCTAATTGCTATTTTTGTGCACATCTTATCTCAGACAGCCTCCTCTTGCAGGATGCTTCTCCACCCACCACCTCCCTAGTTTAATAGAAGTACCCTCCTGTGTAGTCACATAGAGCCAGACACTATTGAACAAAGGCTCAATATTTATTGAATTAATGAGTTGCAGCACTATTCCCAGCACGAATAGACAGCTTTCTAATATACTCAGCTAGCACCAACGTGCTCTTTGGCAAAGCTTGGAAACTAGCAGAGACGGAGAGTTGCTGAGACCACTTTCCTTTCTTCCTTCCCTCCCTTCCGGCACACTCCGGGCTGTCCCCATTTCTCCTATCCAGTCTCAGCTAAGGGAACTGTTAACTCCCTCATGTACCAATCCCCAGGCATGGATCTTGTTCTCCAGCTTAGAGAAATACCATATTGCACATTTCAGAAGGTTTTGTGCAGAGGGGTGTGTGTGTGTGTGTGTGTATTTCTGAGAGAGAAAGAGATTTTTTTAGGCAGGCCTAAGAAAACTTTCTTGCCCATACTCATAGCAGAAACTGACAGTGGGATTTGGATCTGCTGGAAAATTAGCAAACACCCATCCATATCACCACGTTGTGTCTTCACTAATGTCAGAGCTACCTGGCACCTGTCCTGACACTGTCTTACTAATATCAGGTATGTGTACCCCTGGTACCTGGGAATAAGGCGGGATCTGCCTTCCTTTCACTGTAACCTTGACAGGAAGTAGCTTTGAAGATGACCCATTGCCTAGAGGTAGAAAATGTTGGCAAGATGGAGTGTTTCCCTCTGGCCACCTCATTCCCTCCACTGCCCTCTGGCTTGGTTCCCATTCCCTGTGTCATAAACACGTTGTCCTCTCTCGCACTTAAGTACAGCTGGTGTCATCTCTGCCCAGATTGCCTTCCAGGGCAGACACCCAAGCTTCAAGGACTCACAGTCTGTACTCAGAGCATCCTTTAGGCATCTGAGGCAGGGCACACAGATTCGCTTGGAGTTGAGCTGAAGGGTCAGCATGTCTGAAGGAGATAAAGCTTGTCTTCTCATAGAACATTTGAGAGGATAAATCATAATAAGAGTTAGCCACCAAAACTGATTAAAAAAAAATGTTAAAGACACATATGTTGTAGTAGAGAATGTGCATGTTAGAAAAGAGAAAGGCTACTCATTGAAAAATCAACAAAAATGCCAGATTATGTCATCTACCGCATTAGTAGAATAAATTCTTTCATCAGGATTTGTGAAGACAGGAAGTTCCTACATTT
This sequence comes from Muscardinus avellanarius, assembly GCF_963383645.1. Taxonomy (NCBI): domain Eukaryota; kingdom Metazoa; phylum Chordata; class Mammalia; order Rodentia; family Gliridae; genus Muscardinus; species Muscardinus avellanarius. Next base: position 15,328,663 of record NC_137800.1, on the reverse strand, counting down.
AACTCAATTCAAGAACCTATTAATGAGCAACAACTGTATGCCAGTAATATGGAACATGCCAGAGATTTAAATTAGGATAATTAAAGCCTGGGCTGTGCTTGAAAGACGGAAAGACCAGCCAGAGTCTCACCTTTATCATCCATTGGTGAAAATCTCACCTGTGTTTTCTCTCTTTGTCTAGAGGTTATTCATTTCTTTAAGAAATTTAGTTTCCATGTCTGCACTCTTTCTATCCAGTGCTTTAAATATTTTCTTAAGGTGGATTCTAGAAATATATACATAATCTTGAAGATTTAGGCAAAACATGACTTATCTCTAAGATAGAGTCATATCTTTGGCTTGTTTCTCATGTTTTATAGATGATACTCCATGGCAGCTTGGCTCTTATTGACTTTAGCAGCATGATTGAAATGGTATATTCAAGGATGTCTATATCCATTTCTTGTACTATGAACTATCAGGCAAAGTCTAGCAGCTTCCAAAACTGGTTTTCATTATTATGTGATTAAATGTGGTAACAGCATATTTATATATAACCATACCAAAGCTCCCTGTCATTTTCCCAACAATTTAAAAGCCTTTGTGGGAATACTCCCACAGTACTTCCCTTTGTCTTGGTAATTTAAACTATCTACTTAAAATCACACTAGCTCAATGACAAATCTTTTTTGAAGAATGTTCTTTTGAAAGACTTTTTGAAAAAGAAAGCTCTATGCTGAGAAATTGTAATAAAAAATCATGGTGTAAATGCAGATATATGGGCTTAAAAACCAGATCAACTTACAGTTGTGTTCTATCTCTGTCAATTAACTCTATACTCTGTATACAAATCACTGAACCCTCTAAAATTCAGTTTCCTTGGAGGTTGTATCAGTCAGATTTTCATCACTAGAACAAAATGTCAGACATGGGTTATTTATAAAGTAGAGAGGGTTATTTAGTTCATGATTTGGAAGGTTCAAAGTCCAAGATCAAGTAGTCCCATTGGCTGGGTCTCTGGTGAGGGAGGAAGATGGTAGAACATCATGGTGGGAGCAGGCTTTGGACCAAATGGCCACATGTTGAATAGGAACAAAGTACCATCCTTTAACATATTGACTTTTGGGGGACACTCGAAATCCAAGCCATAGCAGCAACAAAAATAGGGGAGCAATAATTACTGTAGAAATGTGTGAAGATTATGAATAATAGTCACAAGATATTTGGAGAGTGGCCACAGCACTGTCTAATAAAATTTTCTGGAATAACAGACATTTTCTATTTTGCCTGATCTCATATGGTAGCTACTAGCTACCGGGTATTTGCAATGTGTGACTAAGGATCAAATTTTAAATTAAATTTACATTTAAAAAGTTTCAGGAAGCTACTGTCTTAGATACCACAGTTCTAGATGGTGGCAGGTCCTCAACAGAGGACAGTCATTAATATGTTTAATATTGGAAAGTTTGGATTCCCTGACCCAAGATGGTCTAAAATAAAGAAGAAAGCAAAATAAAATTAAAAAACACTCCAACAAAAGAAAAATTCTCATTACAATTTTCTGAGATTGTCCTCTGGGATCTTATGGCGTATCAACCTAAGAACGTTTAAATGTGGTCTCTTAGAGCCTCATTGCCCCACATCTCTGGGTCCCTTCTATACCCCTGAGAACAGCAGCTATCCCAACTCTCCCCCCACTTTCTTTGCTGATATACCTCCATTATGGAATAAGGAAAGTCTTCCTGAACTTCTAATACTGAAGCCCTCAAGTTACCCAAAACAACAAAAAGTTCCTAAGAGAGAATGCATTCTTTTGGTATTTGGGATCATTTCCATCCAGAAGCTTATGGAAAAAATAAACAAACTCCAAATGCGTCAGATCCTCGACTCCCAGACACTTCATTCACCTTGTCATCCAACACAAAGCAGACTTCAAGACTAGATAGTTCAGCCAACAAATGCTGCTGCTAGTAATTTTATCATACATTTCTCAATAGTAACCCAATGCCAGCTTCTAAAAATACTAACCATTTGGGGCCAGGTGGCCTTGGAGACCTCATGATTTAAGCAACTTGGACTTCAGTAGAGCCAATCTCTCTGAACTCCAGTGACTATCCAGCTCAACAGAGATGGTTTATTTTTGTTTGTTTGTTTTGTTTTTTTGTGTTTTGTTTTTTCTTGGTGGTACTGGGGTTCCTGGAAGCCCTTCTACCTCCGGGCTACACTCCCAGACCTATTTTATATTTTTGAAACGGGGTCTCTTAAGCCAGCGCGGCTGGCTTCAAACCAGGACGATCCTCCTGTCTCCGCCTCCCAAGCGTGGGGATTACAAGCGTGCGCCACCACACCCAGCCAGCAGAGATGGTTTAAATCATGAAAATGCCTTTGTTTATAGTTTAGAACATTGGTTCTATGGTCTGTATAATTAGGCTTACTTCTAAAAATATAGCAAATGAAACAGAGGTAGACCAGAGGTTAGTAGCATGCTTTCTAAGTCAGACATTAGAATTTTCTAGGCATCCCAAATGATTGCATAAAATGATAAGAAATTAGCCAAAACCTTAAGCAAGTCTGAAAACATAAACCCGGTGAACATTATTATTTGAAGCAAACATTCTTTGATGCCTCTAAACTTATACTGAATAGGCATAAGAGCACGGTGATATCACAAATAATAGAATATTGATGCTTTTAGGATCTTAGGAATATGTTAGCTGATCTGTTCATCCTACAGAGAAAAGAGAAGCCCAGCAATATTGTGATTTTAATGTAGTCTCACAGACAGTTAGTGGCAAAGCTCAGACCTGTATCTCCTGGCTCTCATTCTAATATTCTTTCTAGTATACCAGAAAGCCATCCAATCTGGGGGTTATCTAACAAGCCCTTGCGTGAGGGGAGGCACCTTCCCTGCTCTCCATTTGGTCTACCGCTTGTGTCTCAGCAGTTCCAGAACTCTGGGGAGGGCAGCTGTGTGGGTGAATGAGTGAGTCATGTTAGCAGAAGCATCCAGAGCCCCACCTTCTTATTGAGTTCCACCAGCCCTAACTTAGGACTCCCAGTGGGAACTGAAGGGCTCAGCTCCCCAGGGATGCTGAGCAGATGCCTGGGAATTCTCAACCATCAGATGATGCCCATATGTGGTTTACTACCCAATGGAAGATGGATGAAGTCATGATGATGACTGGATCCTCACTTCCCTGTGCAGGAGCATGCCCTTGATCCATTCTGCAAAGGTGAATTCCCACCACAGAATCAGCTATGTTCACAGATTCTGGAAACCACAGTGCCCAGCATGTATCAGGAATGCTCCTGGCCTGAGACGGGGATTAAGAGTGCATTTATTCATCCCAGGAGCACTTCTTGAGTAGGTGTCAAGTTCTATTCAAAACCTACAAAAATCTGGACACCAGTTAGTCCATCAGAAATATCTCCTGGGTCTTGGCGTGGTGGTGCACGCCTGTAATCCCAGCATCATTTGGGAGGCTGCGACCAGAGGATCATGGTTTGCAGCCAGCCTCAGCTACTTAGTGAGGCCCTCTGCAACTTAGTGAGACTCTGTTTCAAAATAAAGAATAAAAAATAGGGCAGGGGGTGTAGCTCGGAAGTCAAATGCCCCTGGATTCCATCCCCAGACCCGCAAAAATAAAAAGAGTGAAAGAAAGAAATATCTCCTGGGCAGGAATTGGGTAAGGGCTAATTGGGTGATATGTGCGTGTATGCTTCCACCATCTTGTACTCCATTAAGATGTATAACTACAATGCACCAATAAAAAATTTTCAAAAAGAAATATTTCCTGAGTGCCAGCGGTGTTCTAGCTGTTGAAGATGTAAGTTCTTTGAACGGTGCTGCTGATTTTTCCCCCCATCTGTGATCCCAGAACACATTTGCACTTCTACAATGGCCCAGTCTTATTTTTGATATTTCTTCCTGTATATTTATTTTCTCTTTTCTAGTCTGTAATTACTCATGGACAAGGAATGGAGACTTCTTTGCAATAGCTGGGTAAACGATAAGCAAATCTGCTAACGGTTGCTAGGGACCAGCAAAATTGATGTGATCACCACGGTAGCTCCCTTCTCCCCAGCAAGCATTTGTTGCTTCTCTACTCTGTCTTCAGCACTGAGCTCTGGGCCTAAGTTGTATGCCCCTTCTTCCAGACTTTTGCAATCTGGTGTGGAGCAGAAAAAGGAGAAAGGATCATGCAACCCAATGTTAAAGTAATTAAATGAGAAAACGCAATATTCCAACCAGGTGGAAGAAATCGCTGAAAGACCTGGTGAGGAAGAGAAGAGCTGAGCTGGGCTTTCGGTAATGGGCTGGTGAATTGGAGAGAGGGATGGACAATTTGAGTAATCCAAAAAAGAATGAGGAAAGCACAGGACCAAAAATGAAGAGGAATCGAGTCTATCTGTGGTGGAGGGTTAAATGTTAAGAATGTGCAGAAATGCGCTTGGTTTTGCCACTTTTGCTAATTTCCAAGGTGTGACAAAATCAGGTTGTAGATTATTTTTCTTCAATAGCTAATCTGGAGCAATTTTATCCAGGACCTTACCAGTCAAGAGAGGTCTTTTGGAGGCCGGGCGTGGTGGCGCACACTTGTAATCCCCGCGCTTGGGAGGCAGAGACGGGAGGATCACGCAGGTTCGAAGCCAGCCATGCTGGCTTAAGAGACCCTGTTTCCAAATTAAAAAAATATAAAATAGGTCTGCGAGTGTAACCCAAAGGTAGAAGGGTTTCCAGGAACCCCAGTACCACCAAAAAAAAAAAAAAAAGAGAGAGAGGTCTTTGAGAGGAATAATTTTATCTTCTGTAATTAAGAAAGCTGGGGGAGCCGGGCGTGGTGGCGCACGCTTGTAATCCCCGCGCTTGGGAGGCAGAGACAGGAGGATTGCGCAGGTTCGAAGCCAGCAGTGCGCGCTGGCTTAGGAGACCCTGTTTCCAAATAAAAATGTAAAATTAGGTCTGGAAGTGTAGCCCGAAGGTAGAAGGGCTTCCAGGAACCCCAGTACCACCAAATAAAAAAAAGAAAGAAAGAAAACTGGGGAAATGTTTCAGTCTTTTACGTATAAATCATGTTTCCGTCATGGGAAAGCTTGTTAAACACGTATTACCCTGGGAGTTTCTGGTTCAGTAGACTTAAGGTGAGGCCTGAGAAATTGCATTTTGAATGAATTCTTGGTGATGCTGGTGTTGCTGGTTGGAAATAACATTTTGAGTACCTTGGATCACCAGCAAAGATGGAGTAGGCTTTCCCATGGAGTAGGCTTGTAATACTTGGCATTGATGCCAGCCATGAGTATAAGGAAAATGTAAAAATAAAATATGTATATGATTAAAAGAACCAAATTTGTTTTTGAGCCTATGGACTATAACAGATAAACATTTTAACATGACTTCTAAGAATACTGAACATTTTTTCTGAAAATTACTATTGTTATTATTATTGTTGTTGGGGGGGTACTAGAGATTAAACCCGGGGGCAATTTACATCTGTGCTACACCCCAGCCCTATTTTACTTTTTATTTTGTAATAGAGTATCACTAAGTTGCTGAGGACCTCACTACACTGCTGAGGCTGGCCTTGAACCTGTGATCCTCCTATCTCGGCCTTTCTAATACTAGGGTTATAGGTGTGTGCTAACATGCCCAATTGAAAACATTTTTATACGTTTATTGGCGCATTGTAATTATACACCATCATGAGTTTCAAAGTGATACACATACATCTGGGGAAAAAAATAAACACTAGCACTAAGCCTTTTAACTCAGTGGTGGACAGAGTCATATCAACTTTAGTCAGGTGAAAAGAAAAAACTAGGGTTACTGCCACTGGTTTTGTATTTGCCCTTTGGCATATCATGAATGTATTAGGTTCTCCAGAGAAACAAAATCAATAGTGTGTGTGTGTGTGTGTGTGTGTGTGTGTGTGTGTAGATTTTAAGAAATTGGCTCACATGATCATGGAAGCCTGGTGAGCCCAAGATCCAGCAATGCAGATCAGCAGTCAGGGAAAGAACTGACACTCAAGTCCAAAGCAGTCCTCTGAGCCGGGTGTGGTGGCGCACACTTGTAATCCCAGCATTCGGGAGGCTGAGACCAGAGGATCGCGGTTCGCGGACAGCCTCAGCTACTTAGTGAGGCAACTCAGTGAGACCCGGTTTCAATATAAAGAATAAAAAATAGGGCAGGGGATGTATCTCGGGGGTCAAATGCCCCTGGGTTCCATCCCCAGACCCACAAAAAACAAAACAAAAAAAAGCAGTCCTCTGGTGAACTAGGAGGCGCTGTTGCCACGGAGGAGTCCAGAGGAAGTCTGCGGGGCAATCCTCCTTGCTTAGGGAGCTCTGCCTTTTTACTACTTGGGTTTTCAGTGGATTGGGTGCAGCTTGGCCAGGTAGGAAGGGCAATCTGCTTTACTCTAAGTCCACTGACTTAAAAGTAAATCTCATTCGAAACACCCTCCCCCAAACATCCAGAATAACGTTTGACCAAATCTCTGGGCACCAGGACTCAGTCAGGTTATCACAGAAAACAGGCTGTCAAAACTGGTGTATTTCATTCCATTTTTCTTCTCTACTTTGTTTTTGCCTTCAGGTTTGATTCAACTCAATGCAACAAATGCTTTTGCTTGCCTGATGGTTTCAATGACTGTCATCCAATAAGGGGACCTACCAAGATTTTATTGTGAAAGAGATGTTTACAGCTTATTTGTTTCTTCATGCAGTAAACATTAATTGAGTATAACTTAAGCAAAGCCTTCCGGTGGAGTTTCGCTTTAGGCAGAGACTGTTTCTGAGACTTTGGTTTGGTGACTGATCTATGGGGTTTGGGAGAAAGGAGAGGGGGTCCCCACTTCAGCTCAGCTGTGTCCACTCTAGGAAGATTGTCTTATCTGGCATGTGGCTGGTGTTGATGAAACACAAGGGCTTTGTTGGAAGAGGTGGGAAGAGCTTGGGAAGGTGAATTGAGAGGCTGGAAATTTTTCAGTCATAGGAACTGGTCCTCCACACCAGCATAGGCCTTCTCTCGGCCCTGGGAATGGGACCTTTGCACTGGAACTAAGGGAGATGTTTCTTTTTCAAAGATAGGGGACCACTTTGGCACCCTGAAAACAAATTGAAAACAGTGGGTAAAGAAAAAAAGAGTACAATGGGCTGAAAAGCACCCCCAATCCCAAATGGCGTATCCATCTCAAATCCCTAGAACCTACTAATGTGGCCGTATTTGGTAAACAGGTCTTTGTAAACATAGGAAGGTTAAAGATTCCAAAATTATCCAGATGACACTTAAATCCAATGACAAATGTCCTTACAAGACAGACAGAGGTGAAGACCATCTAAAGATGGAGACAGAGGATGGAGTGATGTGGCCACCACTGAGCCTGGGGCCACCAAAAGTCAGGAAGATTCTTCCCTAGAGCCCTGCCCAGCAGGAGGAAGTCCAGCCCTGCCAGGTTCTGAGTTCTGGCCTGCCAAATGGGGAGGGAATATATTTCTATTTTTTAAGGGGAGTAAAAAGGTTTATTGGAAGCAGCAGGGAATAGGGAAAAGTGGCCGAACACCCCCAAAGGGGCTGTCGGAACTCTGAGTCCAGCAGCTGCCTTCAGGACAATACTTGAGGGTATCCCAAGCCGAATGCCTTCAGTTGCAAGCTGCTTTCTCCCAGAGTTCATGCGATCTGCCAGAAAGGAATAGGGAAAGTGGCAGAACACCTATAGGGCTGTCGGGGCTCTGGTGTCCAGTAGCTGCCTTCAGGTCACTACCCAAGTGTAGCCCAAGCCAAGTGCCATCAGTTGCAAACTGCTTTCTCCCAGAGTCCACGCGATCTGCCAGAAAAGATGTGCAGGTCATCCCTAGGAGCCCTGGTCGGCCTTGATGTCCAGCAGAGGCCTTGAGGTCACTACCCAAGTGTATCCCGGGCCATGTGCCTTCAATTGCACTCCGCCTTCTCTCAAGGCTAACATGACCTGCAAGAGAGAGAAAAGCTCCCCAAAAGGGGAGGGGTTCCCAGAGAGGGAAAAACCCTATTTCTATTGTTTTAAGCCTCTGAGTTTGTGGCAATTTGTTATGGCAGCCTCAAAATCAACACAGAGAGGCTTCCTACTTCTGCTCCACGTTTCAGTTGGCTGTGGCTCTTTGGTTCCTGGAAGTGCAGCTGTGCTTGGCCAGGGCAGCTGGATGGTGGGATCCAGAGACAGCGATGGGGTCCCTCTGTGCAGTTTCCAGGCAGTAGGGACTCAGCAGCCCTCATGGCCTCTGCACTAGAAGATGACTTAAGGTCACTAAGATGACTTTAGCTCCTCTGGATTTTATCCAGGCCCATAAGAGAGGGCAGAGCCCTCACCCTTACACCTGGGGCTGTATCAATCCATGTGGAGATGAATTCACTGTGTCTGATGGCACAGACTCACATTGAGTTGGTCTTGGTCTCCTACTGCCTAATGTTCGTGAGTAGCACGCAGTGTTCCCAGGCCTGGATAGCCCTGTTCAACATGTTCTCTTTACCTGGGCGCCTGTGTTTTGACTTGAATAATCAGGATGAAGTTAACCCAGCCCCCAAATCTACATATGAGACCTTGGAAAGACTTCATGAAGATCACATTTTATGATAAGAACTAGACACATTTCTTATATACTGACCGAGGGGCATATACAGTTTTTCCTCATTTTTCATGGATTCCATATTTGCAAATCTGCCTACTCATTAAGGCACTTGTGCACCTGCGTCAGGAGGCAAAGCTTTGTAACTACCTGCTGTGCGTGTTCCCAGCTAGGGCTGAACAAGGTGGCCCTGTGCCTGCTAGTCTCAGATCTAATCCTGTAAATAAGCTTCCTTCCATGGTCTATGGGGCGCCATATTTTATTTTCATTTTCATGCCTTTTGATTTCTTGTTTAAAATGGTCCCCAAGCGTATGTGCTGGTATGTGTGTATTTGGCATTCTTACATGCAAGAAGGCTGAGGTATGCCTCATGAAGAAAATATGTACAGTAGGTAAGCCTCATTCTGAAATGAGTTTTGATGCTGGTGGCCATGAGTTCAAAGTTAATGAATCACAATGCACATTAACTAAAATGTCTTTAAAGCCAGGTATGGGGGGAGGACAGCTGTAAGCCCAGTACTTGAGAGGCGGAGACAGGAGGATCAAGGGTTCAAGGCCAGTCTCAGCAACTTAGTGAGACCTTGTTTCAAAACAACAACAACAACAACAATTAAATAGGACTGGGAGATGTAGCTTGGAGGTAAAATTCTCCTGGGTTCAATTCCCAGTGCTGTCCCTGACCCCACATCTTTAAAACAGAAATACAATCAGGCGTGGTGTCACGTGCTTGTAATCCTAGCATTTGGGAGGCTGAGACAGGAGGATCACGGTTCACAGACAGCCTCAGTTACTTAGTGAGGCCCTTTGCAACTCAGTGAGACCTTGTTTCAAAATAAAAAATAAAAATACAGCCGGGCTTGGTGGCGCACGCTTGTAATCCCCGCGCTTGGGAGGCGGAGACAGGAGGATCGCGCAGGTTCGAAGCCAGCCGCGCTGGCTTAAGAGACCCTGTTGCAAAAATATAAAATAGATCTGGGAGTGTAGCCCGGAGGTAGAAGGGCTTCCAGGAACCCCAGTACCACTAAAAAAAAAAAAAAAAAAAAAATTAAAAATAAATAAATAAATAAATAAAAATACGGCTGAGAGTGCAGCTCGGAGGTAGAATGCCCCGGGTTCCATCCCTAGTATCAAATAAATAGGAGTCGGGAGGCGGGGCATGGGAAAGCGCAGAGATGGCTGTTGCTTCTCTGTCAAATTCAGCAGTGCCTGGGACACAAAGGACCTTGAGAAAGCAGCTGCTTCCCTCCCCAGCCAGCCTGGCTACCGCACAGAGAGATTACACAAGAGGAGCGCGAGGCCCAGAGCAGAGTTTATTAGCTTAGCAGACCTGTTTGTTTAATGGAGCCTCTTTCCGAGGATTCCATTCATCAAATTGGCTCAGGCTGAGTGGTCTTTTAAAAAATAATAATAAAAAAATAAAAAAATGTCAAAGACCCCACAGAGACAACATACAGAAAAACCTTGCAGCCCAGGATTTTAGAGGATTCAAAATGAACTCCAGAAACAAAGATAAATATTAACTGTCTAAGAATAGGAGCTGATTTTCCCAAGGCTAGACTAGAGGGAAAAAAAAAAAAAACAGCTGAGCTGTTCACCAGGCAAATAACTCCAGATGAGGTCTCAAGGCTGGGCTGGGTTTGGACCAGTTATTTGCCAAAGCATCAGTGCAAATCGTATTCTGTTGGGGAATGTCAGAAGTCAAAACTGGGAAGATGGAGTTCTGCCATTGAGTTCAGAGATCAAGTGTGGGGTCAGAATAAGAGAAAGATGGTAGACAGGTCAGTGGCTCCACTTGGCTCCGTGTCTGGGCTGTGTGCTATCTGCACTCCTTTGTATCTGAAGATAGTAAAACGAATGAGAAAACAAGAGAGTTCCTGTACAGAAAGATATAAGAAGCCAGGCGTGGTGGCACATACCTATAATCCCAGTACTTGGGAGGCCAAGACAGGATGATTGCAGGTTCAAGATAGCCTCAGCAAATCGTTAGCAATTTAGTGAGATTCTGTTTAAAAAAAAAAATGAAGTGGGGAGAGGGGGTAGAATGTTCCTGAGTTAGCTAGGCGTGGTGGCGCACCCTTGTAATCCCAGCATTTGGGAGGCTGAGAAGAAGGATCATGGTTCACGGACAGCCTCGGCTACTACTTAGGGGACCCCTTGCAACTCAGTGAGACCCTGTTTCAAAATAAAGAATAAAAAATAGGGTTTGGGGTGTCACGTGGAAGCAGAATTCCCCTGGGTTTCATCCCCAGTACCACAATAAGTAAATAAATAAATAAAATAAAAAATGCTCCTGGGTTTAATCCCCAGTATCACAGAAAGAAAGAAAGAAAGAAAGAGAAAGAAAGAAAGAAAGAAAGAAAGAGAGAAAGAAAGAAAAAGAAAAAGAAAAAGAAGATAAAAGATGTTATAGTTTAAACTTGTCTCCCCAAAGCTTATGGACGGGAGGCTTAATCCCTCTGCCCCTGTGAATGGATTCATTGCTGTCAGAGCATTGGGCTCAGCGTCTCCAGAACAGCCTAGCTGGAAAAACGACTCTTTCTGGCAAGCAGTCCTCTCTCACCAAGTAATGCCTGGCTCGATATTGTCCTGCAGTGGGGGACCCTCACCCGATGCCAGTCTCCTGCCCCTTAATTCCCGGGTCTCCAGAATCAGGCACTAAATAAACCTCTGTTCTCTGTGAGTCTCCTTGTCTATGGGATTCGGTTTTCGGAATAGAAAATGGACCAAGACGAGCCATCATCGCCAAGACCAGAGTTTCCGCTTTTCACTGTTGCTCCATCCTGAAAAGTGTAAACAGCCTAGGCTAGAACCCGGCCGGGTGGAAAGGGCAAAGGTGTAGGCTTGAAGAGATACCGGCCAAAGCCCGGTCAGATCGCTCCCTGGCACCCCGGTCCTTTTCTCAATAGTCTCTGAGTCCAGTTCATCTTGAAGATGAGTGGACTGTTCTGCCTCACGACCTCACGGGATAGGATCACATGCGGTCAAGGACACGAACAAGCCCTCGGGGCAGCGCGCAGTGCTTCGGGTTACAGACGATGCTGTCATGGCGGTCCCTGCAGGGTGCCAGGCCCTTGCATGGCCTCCAGGGCCCACAGAGTCTAACCTGCCCTCTCCCTCCTCCGCCCTCTCTGCTGCAGCCACGCTGGCCCTTCCCATCCCCGCAGCCCCTGCCTCCCGCCACTCTAGGCTCACTCCCCCTCCCTCCTCTGCTTGGCAAGCTTTCCTTCTGGGAATCAGCCTCACCCCTCTGGGTGTCATTCAAATGTCAAGTTCTCAGAGAGTTTTACCCCTTTCCCTATTTAAAACCACCCACCTCTTAGCACTCCCTAATCTCATCCCCTATTTCAATTTTATTTTCCTCTCAAACCCTTCATTCTCTAGTTCATAGTTTAATTAGACCACAGCTATGCTTATATTCTGCCCTGCACCTTCACAATGTGAGCTGTGGCACTTAGGGCGATAAAACGTAGACCAAGACACAAGCTGATTGCTAAGAAGACTAGAGTTTCCTCTTTTTAATTGATGTTTCTTTTTATTTAGATTTATGTATTTATTTATTTATTTATTTATTTATTTTTGCATACCAGGGGCATTCTACCTCCAAGCCACACCCCCAGCCCTTTTTTTAAATTTTATTTTTTATTTTTCTGTGGTACTAGGGGTAGAACCCAGAGGCTTTCTACCTCCAGCCTATACTCTCAGCCCTATTTTATATTTTCTTTGGAAACAGGTCTCACTAAGTTCCTGAGAGCCTCACTAAGTAGCTGAGGCTGGCTTTGGACCTATGTGATCCTCCTGTTTCAGCCTCCCAAATGCTGGGATGACAAGCGTGCGCCACCGCTCTGGTGCCCCAACCCTATTTTTTTATTCTTTATTTGGAAGAAGTTGCAGAGGGCCTCACCAAGTAGCTGAGGCTGTCCGTGAACCGCCATCCTCCTGTTAATGCTAGGATTACAAGTACGTGCCACCATGCCCGGCTGACGCTCCATTTTAAAAGCATACACACCTTCAGATAGAATCAAGATGCAGAGGGAAGAGGGAAGGTCTAAAAATGAAGAAGCCAGGCATGGTGGGTGCAAACTTGTAATCCTGGTACTGGATCTTAGGTTCAAGGCCAGCCTCAGCTACTTAGTGAGAACCTCTGCAACTTAGTGAGACTCTGTTTCAAAATAAAAGATTAAGCTAAACATGGTAGCACATGCTTGTAATCCCAGCATTTGGGAGGCTGAGACAGGAGGATTATGGTTCTAGGACAGCCTCAGCTACTTAGTGAGGCCTTTTGCAATTCAGGGAGACCATGTTTCAAAATAAAGAAAATAGGGTTGAGGGTGTCGCTCGGAGGTAGAATGCCCCTGAGTTTCATCCCCAGTACTGCAAAATTAATTAATTAATTAATTAATAAAAAAATAGGGCTGGGGGTGTAGCTTGGAGGTAGAATGCCCGAGTTCCATCCCCAGTACCGCAAAATAAATAAATAAATAAATAAATAAATAAATAAATAAATAAAATACAGCTGAATGTGTAGCTTAGAGGTAGGATGTCCCTGGGTTCAATCTCCAGTACCCTCCCCAGCAACAAAGAAGCAACATGAGATCGAATTCAAATCAAATTACTTTCTGAGAATTCACTGTCCCTTATGTAAAAACTGAACCAGAATCGAGCTAGGGAGGGCAGGGATTTTTATCTGCTTCAAATCCTAAACTGAGAATAAAGTCTAGTACTTGAAAAATATCAGATGTATGAAGCTGTTAAAAGACAACTTCAGTCATGCATGGTGGCTCATGCCTATAATCCCAATATTTGGAAGGATAAGACAGGAGGATCTCAAATTCCAGGCCAACCTCAGCAACTTACTGAGACCCTCAGCAATTTAGCAAGACCCTGCTACAAAATGAAAAATAAAAAAGGAGCCAGGTGTGGTGGCACAAGCTTGTAATCCCAGCATTTGGGAGGCTGAGACAGGAAGATCGTGGTTCGCCACCAGCCTCGGCTACTTAATGAGGCTCTTTGCTACTCAGTGAGACCCTGTTTCAAAATAAGGAATAAAAAATAGGGATGGAGGTGTAGCTCAAAGGTAGAATGCCCCTGGGTTCCATCCGTAGTACTGAATTAAAAAAAAGAAAAGAAAAAGAAAAAGGGCTGCAGGTGTAGTTCAGAGGCAAAATGCCCCTGAATTTAAATCCCATGTACCCCCCCAAAAAAAAAAAATACAACTTCACCACTTCACCTCCTCTGCAGAATGACTTTCCCACAGCGGTCAAAGTGGTTCCACCCGATAAAATGCGTGGTCAGCACTTTGCTACCTACCCACTTGACTTCTCCTCTGGTTCCTTTTGAGACTACAGGATATTTCATTGAACTCTTAATTTATCCCTGTTGGTTGTAGCTCAGGGAAAGAGCATTAGGAAATGCAAGGTCAGGTGTTCACTACGTTTGCTGACCTACTGGTGAAATGAGACCGTTCAGAGAAGTAGGGAGTAGAATGAGACTTCTGATAAGGGCCCCACAGAGGAAAGAAAAAACAGGGGCACTCCCCGTAGAGCAGAGTATTTAATAGGCATCCAGAAAACACATGTGCTGTACTGAAAGGTGAAAACGAAGCCCACTGATTTCTTCCTCCTCCTCCCCCTCCCCCTCCTCCCCTCCTCCTCCTCCTCCTCCCCCTCCTCCTCCTCCCCCTCCCCCTCCTCCTCCTCCTCCTCCTCCTCCTCCTCCTCCTCCTCCTCTTTGCTTAAATGCATTGTCTAGACTCAGTGACTTTGGGAAATCTGCTATTGCTGCAGAACTTGGAAGCAGGCTGAAGGTTCTGCCAGCAAGAAATCAATTTCCCTTTGGGGGTTCTGTTCTTATTTTCAGTTATTTTCTCTTGGCCTAGAACCTGGTTCTAAATTATTCTCAGATGGCTTGCTTCTGGGTCAGTTTTTACGTAAGTACGGTTACCTCACCACAATCCGGTCAAAGCCAGTCTCTAAGATACGGAGACTAGGAGAGAAGCTGGGAAAAAAGGCCACCTCTTTGTCTCTTGCTACTACATTGTTTTTAGTTGTTATTTTATTTTTATTAGTGGACCTAACAATGTTATCTGTAGGATTCAGAGCACATGCTGGGGAAGCAATATACCACCATGTTAATGACCAGGTTTTACTTTTCTCTACTTTTATTGGTGCATTGTAATTCTACATCAGACTGAGGTATAGCACAGCAGAAACAGATGCACATAACTCTTGGAGCATTTATGACCAGGCTTTAGAATCAAACACTCCTAGGGTTGTAGTTCAGGGGAAGACCATCTGCCTAGCATGTTTGAGGCCCTGGATTTGACCCCAGTATTGAAACACACACACACACACACACACACACACACACACGTTCAAATCTCAGTCTTTCCATTACTGATTCTACAACTCTAAGCAAATTACTTAACCTGCCCGAGACTCAACTTTGTCATCTCTAAAATGGAAGCAATGCACCCTGAGAACATATGAAAAGGGCCCAAGAGATTGATCTCGTGGGTACTTATTATTTTCCCCAAACCCCAGGAGACTGGTTTTGTTACTGAAGGCAATTTCCCCTTCATTGGTAAGATAAGACAGAAAGCAGAAGGAGGGGGTGCTTAGGACAGTGTAGCCATCAGGTGAAACTTTAGCCCAAGTGGCAGGGTCGACCTGTCAATCTCAGAGCTGTGGCTCTGCAGAAGGGCGGGAGGCCAATGGAAAGTTGAACCATCTGCCCCGAGGCCAAGGAATTGATGCTCCCCCTCCTCCCATGATCCTCCTTCCTGATGCAGCTTCCTGAATCGGTCATGGCATCTTCACCCCAAATGCATACACTGGATAGATCTACCTGGAGGAGCTCTGGGCTTGGATGCAGAAATCCTGGGCTGTAGTCCCAGTACGGTTTACTCAGTAGTTGAGTTGAGCAAATCACTTTGCCACAAAGTTTAATGGTTACATAGAACCAGTCTGTGTGGATTCAAAGAGGCTGCTTTGCCATTGACTAGCTGTGCGACCTTAGGTGGCTTGGGTCAACTCTCTGAGCCTCAGTTTATCCACTCATAAACAGATTTGCAAGAGTACCTACTTCATAAAGTTGCTAGGAGAACTAAAGTCATTCTTAACATTTAAAACAGTGTCCAGCATGTATGGGCCTATGAAAACTCATCATTATCTGCAACATAAAGCCCTTGTGGTATCTTCAAGGCTCCCACATTTGGGAGTCATCTAGGATTCTCCGCGGTGGCTGAGCTTTCCACCACCTGCTTCGTGCCCTTTTCTCCAGTCCTCCTACCATTTGTCTCTCAAGTTTCATAACTTCCCTCCTTGGCAGAAATTCTGAAGCTGTCCAAGTGTGCCATGGTTGGCTCAACTAGTTGACAGAGATGTGCTTTGCTAGGAGTTTTGGTGGAGGAAATCTTATCACAGGTCCAGGAAAACACTATCTTCCTGCACAGGAAGGAGACTCCAGGAGCCCGGATTCGGAGCAGGGCTGGCACATGCATCCGTATTATCGGTCCAGGGAATCAGAATGGAGAGTACATTTCACGGGACAATAGAAACAGGTAGCATTGAGCTGCCCACCGCGCACCAGGGCCAAGTGACCAGGGGCCGAAGAGCATGCGGAAAGCAGCCAGCCTGGAGTCTGTGGGCACAAGGTGCTGCTCCAGATTTACACGTTAATGCAAATGAGATCTTGGGGATTGTCAAACCTCAGAGGTGCAATTGTCTAAGCTACTAAGCAGGGATTACAAAAGCAAGTTCATAGGTTGTTTTAAGGAGTAGGACAGCAAGGGCGCAAGTACAGGGAAGTGGAGGAGCAAAGGTAAATGCTTCAAGCGTGTAGGCTCTGCCAAGGCTAACCACAGGGACTCCCGCTAGAACCTCAGCGCAGGCCAGCTCTCCAGGTCTCTCTCCTTTACAAGACAGGACCTTCGTGAGGTCTACTGTCCTGATGGTTTGAGATAGTTGTTTTTTTTGTTTGTTTTTTTGTTTGTTTTTTGCTGTTTTAGCTAAGCAAATACATTGACATAGCTCAAAAAACAAAACAGAGTATCACAAGGCAATGTACCCCTCCCCCCCACATGCCTGGCCCTCCTGTTTACTAGATATTTTTTTGAGTTTCCAGAGCTTTTGAAAACCTATGTAGGCAAAGGCATTTATACATTTCAGAATACATTCTCTCTAGCTGGGCGTGGGGGTGCACGCTTGTAATCCCTGCGTTTGGAAGGCTGAGACAGGAGGATTGCACAGGTTCGAAGCCAGCTTCAGCTACTTAGTGAGGCTCTCAGCAACTTAGTGAGACCCTGTTTCCAAATAAAATATTAAAATAGGTCTGGGAGTATAGCCTAGAGGTAGAAAGCCTCTGGATTCCACCCCCAGTACTACAAAAAAAATTATCTCTGCTCCCCACTCCCTTTTTAGCTCAAATGGTGTAATACTGAACCCATTGTTCTAAACTTTGATTTTTTTCTTAAAAAATCTTAGAGACACTGACTTATCAGTACAGATAAAGCTTTCTCTCATTTTTTCCTCTTAATTTTTTAACTGTTGGATGAATTATATTGTGTGACTGTAATATGATTTAATAGTCCCCTATCAGTAGAAATTTATTACTTATAATCTGTGCTATTAAAAATTAGTTCATATATGTGTGACTATTATGTGATACTTACATTCTTAAACATGTAATTTCCTGGAAGAAAGCCTAGCTAGCGATTTATCATTTTAATATGAATTGACAAACTGACCTCTATAAGGTTTTATAAATTTAATTTGTTCTCATTTTTCCATTCCCTCTAGTCCTTTAATTATCTTTTTTACTTTTTGATATCAGATTTATGTGAAATTTATACTAGAGTGGAATTAAAGAGTATGCCCCAAATGACCACCCAATGTATGTATGTATGTATTTATGCATGTGTGTATGTATGTATATATGCATGTATGTATATGCTGGGGATTGAATCCAGCGGTGTTCTACCTCTTAGCTACACCCCCAGCCCTATTTTTTTTTTTGTGGTACTGGGGTTCCTGGAAGCCCTTCTTCCTCCGGGCTACATTCCCAGAACTATTTTTACATTTTTTATTTGGAAACAGGGTCTCCTAAGCCATCGCGCATGGCTGGCTTCGAACCTGCGCGATCCTCCTGTCTCCGCCTCCCAAGCGCGGGGATTACAAGCGTGCGCCACCACGCCTGGCTCTATTTTTTATTTAAAACAAGGTCTTACCAAGTTCCAGAGGGCCTTTCTAAGTTGCTGAGGCTGGCCTCAAATCTGTGATTCTCTTGTCTCAGCCTACCAAGTACTGAGATTACAGGTATGGGCCACCACACCCAAATCAATTGACACTTCTTGAATGACAGTTTTCCCCATTGATTTTTTTTTTATGTTTAACAGATGTAAACTACTAATGAATATTTTCAGTGAAGTAACACTAAATACATTGCCTTATGGTATATAGTTTTCAAGGTAAAATGTCAGAAACAAGCACCAATATTTGCAATTCTTTTAATGTGTATTTCAGTGACACATTAAGAGATAAATTCTTCGGGCTGATGATCTGATGATTCTTAAAAGAAGAAAAATAGCAAAAGTGATGCAAATCTTCACTGTGGGTTTATGATTAAGCTACATTTTAGAAGACGATAGCATACGGTAGCAATGACCCCATTCAGCATCCTGGATGAGACCCCTTCAGGAGGGATTGAGAATAAGCCCCACTGGTTCTGAGAGGCCATCTTCATCATATTTTACATCCCTGGGTTGTTGATTCTATTTCAGGTCTTTGGTAATCAGAATTTCCAATAAGTGATTTCACCAAAGAGTGTTATATCACTGGCAGGAGCCCAAGAATAGCAGGATACCCTATCAGAACTATTGTCGCCCATGTGGTCAGCTCCTGGTGTTTACTCGAACACATATTTTAGTGCTCTGGGGAAATTGTGCTACAGGAAACGGTATTCTCTGGGGAGGCACTTGTTCTCCTCTTTTGGAGGGTAAATGTATCATCATAGGATTCACATAAAAAATAACTTTAAAACATCCCAGTGACTGCACTGAGACTCTTGGTGCCGGTTTATGGAAGTTGTAAATAGAGTCCTAACTCACACAGGAAGCCAGACTCAGGGTCAGGTCCAATGTGTCTTTGTCTCTAAAAATGAGAGCAAAAAATCTCCTCAATGCCCTTCCTTCCTTCCTTCCTTCCTTCCTTCCTTCCTTCCTTCCTTCCTTCCTCCTTCCCTTCCCTTCCCTTCCCTTCCCTTCCCTTCCCTTCCCTTCCCTTCCCTTTCCTTTCCTTTCTTTCCCTTTCCTTTCTTCACTAGGGATTAAATCCAGGGACATTGTACCTCCAAGATACACCCCCAGCCCTTTTCACTTTTTATTTTGAAACAGGGTGTCACTAAATTCCTGAAGGTCTTACTAAATTTCTGAGGCTGGCCTCAAACCTGTAACCTCCTGTCTCAGCCCGTGAAGTACTGGCATGACAGGCGTGGCCCGCCACACGTGGCTTCCCTGCCATTGTTTACTAACGCCTTTCCTTTCCAGTCGGCCCTCTAAGGTTCCAGTTATTTTAATCATTATCACTAAGTGCATTGAATGTGTTTATGGGCCTAGACTCTGCTAAGTGTTTTATTTACTTTTTCTTGTTTGATCCTCATAACACCTTCATGAAAGAGTTATTGGTATCATGATTCTTTAAAAACTGGCAACAGAATCCAACCTACCAAGTCACACACAAAAGGAACTTATTAGAATGATGGATTAGGGTTTCTGGAATCCAAGGAAGAGCTGAACAAGCAGGTTTGGAAAGAGTAGGAGAAAGCATCAAGGGTCTAGGTAACAAGAACCAATTAGTACTCTGTCTTGCTGGAATTTCCCATACAAGATGGCTCAATTGCAGCCGTGTTCCATAATTGATTACATCTCTCCACCCCTGATTCCAAGTCCTAGGAGAGAGTTGCTTGATGTGGTAGATTTCACGCGGCCACATATTCTTTTTTAATTTCTCCCCTCAAAAGTTAGAGTCTAGCTGGGCGTAGTGGCGCACGCTTATAATCCCAGTATTTGGGAAGCTGAGACAGGAGATCACAGTTTCAAAGCCAGCCTCAGCTACTTAGTGAGAACCTTTGCAAATGAGTGACACCCTGTTTCAAAATAAAGAATAAAGAAATAGGACTGAGAGCCGGGCATGGTAGCTCACACTTGTAATCCCCGCTCTTTGGAGGCTGAGACAGGAGGATCGCACAGGTTCAAAGCCAGCCTCAACTACTTAGTGAGGCCGTCAGCAACTTAGTGAGACCCTGTTTCCAAATAAAATAGAAAATAGGTCTGGGAGTATAGCCTGGAAGTAGAAAGCCCCTGGGTTCCACCCCCAGTACCACAAAAAAAAAAAAAAAGGACTGAGGGTATAGCTCAGAGGTAGAATACCCCTGGGATCAATCTCCAGTACCGCAAAAATAAATAAATAAATAAATAAATAAATAAATAAATAAATAGTCTCCAGGCACACCCTTAGAAATGGGGCTGTGCCTTGTTCTTATCAGTAAAATGTGGGGAAGATGACACTGTGGCAGTTCCAAGGTGAGGCCTCATGTGATCTCAAAGATTCTGCCTTGTGTGTTTTGGAACCTGGAACACCATGCTGAAGATAGTTTCCTTGAGTATAAGAAACCCCAGGAAAAGAGAGAGGCTCATCCACCTCAGCCCTGGCCCAGGCACAGGGTCAAGCTGCCCGACATAAACACTGTCCTATTCCAATCCACCAGCTAACTTCGATCCATGACTGAACTTAGGTGAAGCCAGCAGAACGGCTCTTCCAACCCTGAGTTGTGAGGAAACACAATTCTGTGTTTGTTAAAGCTCTGTCTTTGGGAATGGCCTGTTCTGTTCCGACAAATAACTAGTAATGCTGGGTTGGCCTAATTTGGTCCAGTTCTTCCTCCCAAGCCATGACCTTATCTAGGGAAGAGCAGAGAACATCAGTCAATTGTTCAGTCAAGATAAAATTCAAATCTCTAGTTCCCTGAAGAACAAAAAATAGATGCTCAATGACCGAAAAAAGAACGTATTTACACTATAGCCTAATATATATTGTACATAATTGTAGTATACATAGCTGCAGTATAACTGCATAACCATTATGGTGTATAATGGAATAACATTTGTCTTAGTCCTTTTTGTCTTGCTATCACAGAATATGACCCGAGATCAGGTAATTTATAAAGAATAGACGTTGATTAGGCTCCCAGGTCTGCAGGCGGGGAAGTTCAAGACGGAGGGGCTACACCTAGTTAGGATTTTTTTTTGTGGCAAAACATGGCAGAAGGCATCACTGGTAAAAGAGCATGAATGGGATAGGGTGCCAAACTTATCCTTTGATCAGGAATGCACTCCGAGAGGACTAACCTGCTTCTGCAATACAGGCATCAGTCCATTAAGAGATGGCCTGATTGCCTCATGAAGCTCCCTCCTCTCAATGCTGGGGATTCAGCTCCCAACTCATGCCCTTTGGAAGACACCTTCAAACCACAGCACCAATTTGCAGAATAGGAGATAAGGCTGAGAGGGCAAAGCCGGCCATCTTAGATTCTACAGCGATGCCAGATGGGATTCTTTTACTTATACTTGTCATTTTGACATAGCTTAAGGGTGATAAGAAGTCCCCAAATCAGAGTGTCCATGTACTGTTTCCCCAGCTTCTCCCAGTGATAAAAATCTCACATAAACCATTGTGACTTATCAAATCAGACAGAATGGGAGCCAGCTTTGTCTGGCTCCAAAGTCTTTGTAAGTAAGTAAATGCTGTGTATGTGGTTGCGTTTATTACACACACTCGTGAGGCAAGGCCTTGATTTATGCCAAATGTGTTTCCATCCTGCTCTTTCACAGCTGCCAGCAGGAAGAATGTCACCACACTGGTGCATGAGCTCTGGGTGTGCTACTGACACCCTCAAAGAGGAGCCCTGATGGGTACAGTGGCACACACCTGGAATCCTGGTACTTGGGAGGCTGAGACAAGCAGATCACAGGTTTGAGACCAGCCTCAGCAACTTCGTGAAACTCTCAGCAACCTAGTGAGATCCTGTTTCAAAAACCAAAACAAGGCCGGCCGTGGTGGCGCACGCTTGTAATCCCCGCGCTTGGGAGGCAGAGACAGGAGGATGGTGCAGGTTCGAAGCCAGCCGCGCTGGTTTAGGAGACCCTGTTTCCAAAAATAAAATAGGTCTGGGAGTGTAGCCTGGAGATAGACGGGCTTCCAGGAACCCCAGTACCACCAAAAACAAAAAAATAAAAAAAATAAAAATAAAAAATAAAAAATAAAAAAGCTAGAGGTATATCTCTGAGGTAGAATGTCCCTGGGTTCAATCCTCAGTACTTAAAAAAAAAAGAGGGCCTCACATCTAGCTTCTGCCATCCTTTCACAAACTGGGTGATATATTCCACTTGGCCTGAAGCCAGCCGTTGTGTGAGACCTTCATTAAATCTTCTAGAGAGAACCGATAGGTCTTGACACAGCTGGTAGATACATCTTTATTTATCTGAATCTCAACTAGGCTCTGAGGTTCTCAAGATTGGCAGGCATTGTTTTACTCTGTAAATACAGAACTTAGCAGATACTCACTAAATGGGCACCAACTTAATGGAAAGAATTGGAATCTCCTACATGATTTGTGGCAGAGAACTTCTTAATCCCTCGGATATTAGGATCATTGGGTATCTTGACTTTAGTTTTGCTTGTTGTATCACTACTATTGGTTCAAATATAGATCTATCCTTTCTTTTTCCCCTTTCTTAAACAGCAAACACAAGAAAGCCACAACTGATTTTTCTAAGATTGGAGCCAAGAATTCAAATAGCTAAAAGATTCATTGGTTTCCTTCAGTTTTATACCCAGCTATTCTACCTTTTCCAAAACTCAGTGGAAGGGAAAAAAATCACCAAACAACAAAAACAACACAGGATGAAAGTGAAGTCTTTATCTTAGGTCTTCTCCAGGAGCACTTCTCAAATTTGAAGTACATCGACATCACCTTGGGATCTTATCAAAATGCAGGTTCTGACTGTGGATCTGGGGTTAGGAGAGCCGATATTCTGCTTTTACAACAACCTCTTGCAGGAACTCAATGCTGGTCTGTATACCACACTTTACATGGTACAAACCCAGAGAAACCAAGTAGTAAGCGTGTTAATAAGATGTTTGAGCAGAAAATATCACAAAACTTGTAGCATACTTACTGTGGGGTTAGTGGATTCGCTTTGGGGTTGTCTGTGACTTGTTTTCTAATTTGGTTGCTTAACAGAGAGTTTGCATCAGTTGCTGGTTGAGAAATGGGAGAGTCTCTCTCCTTTGCCATTCCCCCACAGGGCATTCTGAGCATAGGCATTAGGAGATTGACCCTAACAGACCCAAACTTTTCATAAAGCTACAGATTTGTGAGGGGAACAGTGGATGGCCAAGCATGTATTGTTTTTTCCAACCAACATTCTGTGCTAAAGCCCACATTTTTAACAATTGAACCCAATTTCTTATCTGAACTGAGGAACCCTTGACAATTCACATTATGTTGTGTGATTTTAACCTAAAGATATCTCAGATATTAAAACCAGTTCTATTTGTGAGTTGATAAAAGATAAAATTACATATTTGCCTAAGAATTTCTTGTGCACCGAGTGTTTCTCAAAATCTCCATCCACAAGAAGTTTAAAATAAAAAAGTGAGGTGTTAACTCTACTACAGTGAGGTCCACGGTGTCAGTATAAAATAGAAATGATTTAGCACTGACTTGTGCCATGCATCTTAAATTCATATCACTGCTAGGTGTGGTGGTGCACACCAGCGATCCCAGTGCTTGGGAGGCTGAGACAGGAGGATCACAAGCCTCAGCAACTTAGCAAGGCTTTCTGCAAGTTAGCGGGATCTTGTTTCAAAATAAAAATAAAAATAAGGCTGGGAGTATAGCTTAGAGTTAGAATGCCCCTGGATTCAATCCCCAGAATCACACATGGAAGAGAAAGAGAGGAAGGAAGGAAGGAAGGAAGGAAGGAAGGAAGGAAGGAAGGAAGGAAGGAAGGAAGGAAGAAAGAAAGAGAGAGAAAGGAAGGAAGGAAGGAAGGAAGGAGATATAGGTTGTGTTATCACTTAGGAATGCATGGCCTACAGATCAGGAGGAGAATGGCCATGTAAAGCGTTTGATACTCAGGGATCCCCAGGAGAGGAGCCATACAACACCACAGAAGGATATACCACCAGGAAGCAGCGGGGTCAGTCCAAAGCAGAGAGTGAGGGAGATGTACATAAGAGCCATTAGTACATTTTTTCATTGAAAGGAACAGGTTAGGCAGAGTGAGCCAGCTTTGGATGGACTGCTTTGAACACTTTAAGCAGGCTCTGGGGCACAGGGCTCCAGGTGGCACTTGCCAGGGGTGATTAGGAAGGGGGAATTCTGGCCCTGAGTGGGGAAGAGGCGGTGGTTAGGGGTGTGGTCCTTTGTATTTGAAAGGCATGCTCAATTTACTATCTGTAGGAATCCCAGCTACTGCAGGGAGGGTGAGTACATGGTTAACAGTATCAGTTTGTTGGCAATCAAAATATCTGGCTGAGGTTAGAGCCCCAGGCTTATGATGTAGGCAGGCCCTCTAATTTGGCCAATTACTATGGGTCCTTTGTCTCCGGTGGTTTGGTTGGTGTCTTAGTCTATTCCTGCTGCTATAACAGAATACCACAGACTGAGCAATCTATAAGGAACTGATTTACTTTCTTCTTACGATTCAAGCTCAAGGTGCTGGCATGTTCAGTGGTCTGGTGAAGCCTGTTCTCTGCTTCTGAGATAGCATCTTGGGGCTGCCTTTCTCTAAGGGAGGAGTGATGCATCCTCACGTGGCAGAGAACAGAAGGGCAAAATTGTCCCATCCTGAATGAAGCTCTTTTATATAGGCCATAATTCCACTCACAGGGGGAGGAGTCCTCACGACCAACCATCTCTCAAAGGCTCTACCTATTAATACCATCACACTAGCCATTAAATGTCAATACCTGGATTTTGGAGAAGACATATTCAAACCTTAGCAGTTAGTTGGTGATGGTCTTTGGGTTCTAAGGCGTGTATTAGACACACTCAATAGCATGTTGGCCTTAGCTTTTCCACTATTTGATTAAAATAATGGCTTTCTTGGAGGGTTTGAGCCTCTGGGAGTGTCTAGAGTCTAAACTGTAAACCAATGAAAGAACCCAGACCAGTATTAACGAGGCCGACAGTCGATAGAATGGAATTCACCCGCACTGCACAGTCTTTTTGTTTTGTTTTTGTAGAATGGGAGTGTATGTGCAAATGGGTCCCCAATCAGATGAGTAGCTGCTCAGCCCAAAAGATTCTGTATGGACAATCAGCCCCGAGGATATGTGTCTTTGGTCATTAGTCTTTATGGGGTGAAAACAAGATTTTAAAAAATATGCTCAAGAGTTACTTCATTAAAGGGATTTTTTATTTTTACTTTCATTTTTTTTTTTTTTTGGTGGTACTGGGGATTGAACCCAGGCATGTTCTACCTCTGCGCTACATTGCCCCTATTTTATTATATATGTACTGGGGTTCCTGGAAGCCCTTCTCCGGGCTACACTCCCAGACCTATTTTATTTTTGAAAACAGGGTCTCTTAAGCCAGCGCGGCTGGCTTCGAACCTGCGCGATCGTCCTGTCTCCACCTCCCAAGCGCGGGGATTACAAGCGTGTGCCACCTCACCCGGCTTTATTTTATATTTTGAAACAGAGTCTCCTAAGTTGCTGAGGGCCTCACTAAGTTGCCGAGGCTAGCTTTGAATGTATGATCCTCCTGTTTCAGCCTCCCAAGTACTGGGATTACAGGCACGTACCACTATACCCAGCTTTATTATGAATCTTTATATATGTGGAGGTAAGGTATATCTTCTTTTAAATATAGGAGAATGTGATGAGAATTGTTTTTGTGTGATACTAGAGATAAAACCCAAGGGCATTCTACCTCTGAACTACACCCCCAGCCCTATGTTTTAATTCTTTATTTTGAAACAGGGTCTCACTAAGTTGCAAGGACCTCACTAAGTAGCTAAGGCTATCCACAAACTGCGATCCTCCCATGTCAGCCTCCTCAAATGCTGGGATTACAAGTGTGTGCCACCATGCCCGGCTAAGAGAAAGTATTTTTTTTAAGTTGGTATGAAATGGTAATTAGCCATTGAATTTTGAATGATGAAAAAATGAGGCCTGGGACAAGATAAAGAATTTTCCAGGCACCCAGTGCTAGGAGAACTGCCTGAAGGCTGGTCAGTGTGTCGCTCCTTGGGTCTCATCCTTCATCAGGGACACCCTGGCTGAGGTAGGAAGCAGCAGCAGCCCACTGAGCTCTGGCCTTGCTGACCCTTGTCTTCACTTTAAGCTACCATTGCTGCCCGCTCAGTTACCCCAAGGGCTCCCCTGGTCGCCAAGGGCCTGGAGCAGAGGAGACTTCCTCCAGCACCTTGACATCTGGCAAGGGACTGAGGAAGAGGAGGCTTCTCCTTCCTGCAGGTGCAATCTGTCAGAGAGCCAGGTTTGGTTCTTTGATGTATCAAAGACGCATTCAGAGCCATGCTGTTTCCATGACCCAAGGCAGATGGTACGGAGGGTCCCGGGCTCAGGGTGTACAAGTACCTCTATTTCCAGAAAGAGACGAAAGTCACTCATTTAATAGTACACAACAAGCTTAGATAGAATGCCCTGGGTTCAATTCCCTAGTATCCCCCCCACTCTAGAATATATATATATATATATATATATATATATATATACATATACATACACACACACACACACACACACACACACACACACACACACATATTAGTGGAAGCCCTTCTATCTCCGGGCTACACTCCCAGACCTATTTTTTTATAATTTTTTTTTGAAACAGGGTCTCTTTAAGCCAGCACGGCTTGCTTCGAACCTGTGCCACCCTCCTGTCTCTGCCTTCCAAGCACGGAGATTACAAGCGTGTGCCACCACGCCCGGCTAAATATAATGCTTTATAAAAGAAAAAAATAAATTTAAAAAATTGTATGCAACACAGGTGCCTCCTTTGAGCCACCGCAGTACTGCAAAAAAAAAAAAAAATAGAGGTAGGGGTATAGCTCAGAGGTAGAATGTCCCTGGGTTCAGTTCCAAGAACCAAAAAAAAAAAAAAGGCTAGGACTGTAGTTTGGAGGTCGATGCGTCTGAGTTCAATCCCCAGTAAAACACACAGACAGACAGACAGACAGACAGACACACACACACACTCACACACACACACACACACACACACACACACACACAACCTATAAACAGCTTTGTAAATGATGCAAAAAATCAAGCCAAGAAATAAAAACACAGAGAGTAAGTATGGTTAGGGAGGCAGGTGCCTGGAGCTGCTCAGAGTCAGCAAATGTTTGAAATGAAGCGTTCAATGGCCTCTTAGACCCAGGCCCTCCTCGCCGCCCTCGGCTCCCAGGGCACCGTATCCTGGGGCACATTTCTCCGGTTACCAGGCTCCAGCCAAGAATAGACACAATTCTTAGAACAACGAGGCACTGCCACATGACTCCGCACTCGGCGCCCACTGTGTGGGATCCCTTGCCAGAGTCCCAGCTGGCTGGCTGGCCTCCGATGCTGTTCCGCACCACGCCTGACCTTGACATCCATCTGGACAGCGGGGGGCTCTCTGGGGACAGTGCCGGGCTCACCTCTGCGCTCATTCTCCTTTCCCCAGCTGTTCGCTGTCCCCAGCTCCCCCACGTGGAAGGACACTGGCTCCCCACCAGCCCCTCACCTCGGTCACGTTATGGGCCTGTGTATTGCCAAACACCCTCCTCCTTGGCCTGCGCCCAGCCAGTCACACATGTTCCCCTGGAGGTGGCCAAGGACTGGCAGTCCCTCCTCTCCATACCTCAGACGAAAGGCACCCCTGGGCACCCGTCTTCTTCCGCAGCCTGGGCTGGCTGTTAGGATAGCAGGGTCAGGGTGGGAACACAAAGGTGATTTCTCCCTTCTTCTTTTTTTTTTTTTTTTTTTTTTTGTAGTGCTAGGGATGAAATCCAGGGGCCTTCTACCTCCGGGCTATACTCTCAGACCTATTTTATATTTTATTTTGAAACAGGGTCTCACTAAGTTGCTGAGAACTTCACTAAGTAGCGGAGGCTGGCTTCGAACCTGTGCGATCCTCCTGTCTCAGCCTCACAAGCACAGGGATTACAAGTGTGTGCCACCACGCCTGGCTCTTCCTTCCTTTTTAGACTTACTTCTCTCCTCCATGCCAGCGGCTGAGGCCTCTAATATCTCCACCTGCCAGAAGCTTCTCCAACTGATTTTCAGTCCTGTTTTATTTTATTTAATTAATTAATTAATTTTTTTTTGGTGGTACTGGGGTTCCTGGAAGCCCTTCTACCTCCTGGCTACACTCCCAGGACTATTTTTACATTTTTATTTGGAAACAGGGTCTCCTAAGCTAGCACGCGGCTGGCTTGGAACCTGCGCGATCCTCCTGTCTCTGCCTCCCAAGCGCGGGGATTATAAGCGCGCGACTCCACCCGGCTATCGGTCCAGTTTTATAATCTACTATGTTGTTTTTTTTCTGTGACTGACATGACAGATTGTCACAACGTGAGTAGCTAAAAAGACATAACAGTTCATGAAGCTGGGAGTCTGAAATCAAGTGACAACAGGGTTGGTCCTCTCTGAGGCCTCCGCAGGGAAATCTGCTCCAGGCCTCGTTCCCATCCCAGACTCTGGTGGCTGCTGAAGTCCTTGACACTGACTTCCTGGGTGGGGAGCCACCCTGCATCTGCGTCTCTGCCTGTCCCCAAGGACTTCTTCTCTGCCTATGCCTCTTCTCTCTGTTCACTCTTGTGTGTGTGTGGTACTGGGGATGAACTCAGGGGCATTGTAACTCTGAGCTACACCCCAGCCCTAGTTTTTAGTTTTTGTTTTGTTTTGTTTTGTTTTGGGTGGTACTGGGGGTGGAACCCAGAGGCTTTCTACCTCCGGGCTATACTCCCAGACTTTTTTTAATATTTTATTTGGATACAGGGTCTCACTAAGTTGCTGAGAGCCTCACTAAGTAGCTGAGACTGGCTTCAAACCCGTGTGATCCTCCTGTCTCAGCCTCCCAAGCGCGGGGATTACAAGTGTGCGCCACCACGCCCAGCTTTTTTTTTTTTTTTTATCTTTGAAACAGGGTCTCACTGAGTTGTGAAGGGCCTCACTAAGTAGCTGAGGCTGTCCGCGAGCCGCGATCCTCCTGTCTCAGCCTCCCAAATGCTGGGATTACAAGCATGCGCCACCACGCCTGGTGCCTATTCTTTATAAGGACCATTCAGTTTTGAGCAAGTATAAATATACTCTTGCTCACACAGAGTTTACTGTCTAAGCCAGGAAAATGTATGAATTGCATAAGTAAGTTTTAAAATGATATCTATGATAACTCCTTATTAATTAGAAGTTTATGATCTTATGAGAAGATAGAATGGAAGGATTTTAATTCATCTTAAAAGGGAGGATAAAAAATGGAGGGAGAGAGAGAGAGCAAGCATGAGCATGTGGACCTCGGTGTCTGTCAATGCTTTTATTTTGCAACAATGTCTTCAGCGGAGCCATGATTATATTCACATGACTGAATGCCTTAATTCACTTTAAAGCACTATAGTGGTGTCCAGCATGCACTCAGTAAGAGGTTAATAAAGGTCAGGGAGAAAATGAGGGGGATCTTGTCTCTGCAAACACTTTATGTTTCTCTGTATCTCTATAAAAAGAAGTTGTGCCTTTAGAATTTGATCCAGCTTGGGAACTTCATAGCAAAGGAGTGAATATCTCCACCTGCTATTTAGAAAACCTTACTTTGTTTTTCATGTCTAAATTTAGCATTTCTAGTAACAGCCCTTTGTATAATAATAAGGAAGGGCACTGAATAAAGAAATGAGAGACCAGGCTGTCATCCTTAGCCAGACTTTCCCCACTAGAGTGGCTTTCTTGGGCTTCCTGGATGAATCCTAGAAGACGACTCCTCTAGTATTAAACACCTTTATCCTATTCTTAAACCTCCGAGCAAAAGAGATTCTCTTACGCCGGGCGTGGTGGCGCACGCTTGTAATCCCCGCGCTTGGGAGGCGGAGACAGGAGGATCGCGCAGGTTCAAAGCCAGCCGCGCTGGCATAAGAGACCCTGTTTCAAAAATATAAAATAGGTCTGGGAGCGTAGCCCGGAGGTAGAAGGGCTTCCAGGAACCCCAGTACCACCAAAAAAAAAAAAAAAAAAAAAAAAAAAGACATTCTCTTGTCCGAGAGAAAAGCATCGTGAGGAGGAGCCACTGAGCAACTGGACCCCCAGCCCTCGCTGACTGGCCCGGGGGCTCCCTCACTCCACTCCCTAACAGAGGTCTCTGGCATGGCAGGATCCTCCGGCGAGCAGTCAGCCTACATTTGCTTGTGATTACTCTCTGGGCTTCCTTTTAAGTCTAAGGTCAGATATTTCCCCACTTCCTGCCCTGGCAGCAAAAAGAGGAAGATGTTGAGTTGCAGAAACAGCTGGTTGGGACCTGGCGCCCGGAGACAGATTGGTCTAGAAGCAAGGATGTGGACAAACCGAGGCACACTTGGGATTGCTGCCCCCCTGGGACACTGGAGACTTGGGAAACGAATGAGACAGCGGCTCATGGGAGTGCTGAGAGCAGCTCTAACTTAGGTTACCTCTCCTTGGCTGACCCGGTCCAGAGGAGGGACGGGAGAGGCAGAGAGACACAGGCTGCAGAGTGAGCCCCGAGCTCCAGGTCTCGGCTCAGGAGAGTGTTCCTTCCTGTGCTTTCAGCCATGCAGAACCCAGAGACGTGTTCTGGGTCATTTGTCTTCTGGACTGTATTTACTAGAAACTTCTTCTACAAACTTTACTACCTGGGAGTGTGCCCAGTCATGGAACCTCACCCAGATTCCAGGGGCTCCAGGAAGATAGATCTGATGGATAATTGAGGTAGTTTTATCAATTTCATTAAATCTGTTACGATATAACCTTTTTTTTTTTTTTTTTTTTTTTTTTTTTTTTTGCGGTACTGGGGATGGAACCCAGGGGCATTCTACCTCCGAGCTACACCCCCAGCCCTATTTTCTTATTCTTTATTTTTGAAACAGAGTCTCACTGAGTTGCAAAGGGCCTCACTAAGTAGCTGATGCTGTCCGCAAGCTGTGATCCTCCAGTCTCAGCCTCCCAAGTGCTGGGATTATAAGTGTGCGCCACCACACCCAGCGAAGACAGAATCATTCTTATACTGATTCACTGAAAGAAAGTATTTTCAGACATCCCTTTCATTCTCTCATCCCGAATCTTTACTAAGCACTTATTATACACGAGGTGCAGCTTTAAGCTCCTTAAATGCATGAATATATTCATGGTGCATATTTAATCGTGTCAGTACTGATCACATATTCATGGTTTTTCCATAACCTCTCTCCCTCTGTCACTGGGGAAAGGGTAGGATACTACATTCCCTCTTTCCTCGGATCCTGTGCCAGCCAGACTGATAGAGGGTTCCCTGTCCTTCCATTGCCAACTGCACAGCTGTCAGAGTCTCTTAGAGAAAGATCCATAAAGCTCTGTGTCTTCTGTCAAGACCCCCACTGCTTCCCAACACCCACAGACTCTCTGCCATTTCTGCCTAAAGACCATCAGGGCTAATTTCATGACCTTTAGGGGCAACTTCAGATGACCCATCACAGCCACATCCATGCCCAGGTGCCCCCACACCCGTGCCTGCCCTCATCTTTTTGTAGATTATTGTCCTCTGTTAGGAAAACATCACTGAAGCTGGGTGTGGTGGGCATGCTTGTAATCCCAGCATTCGGGAGGCTGAGACAGGAGGATCGCGATTCGCAGACAGCCTCAGCTACTACTTAGTGAGGCCCTTTGCAACTCATTGAGACCCTGTTTCCAAATAAAGAATAAAAAATAGGGCTGGGGGTGTAGCTCAGAGGTAGAATGCACCTGGGTTCCATTCCCAATACCGCAAAATAAATAAATAAATAAATAAATAAATAAATAAATATGAAAACATCACTGAACTTTCCCTGAGTTTATCTTTACTTTCTTGATTAACTCAGAGGTTTGTGGGGTTTTTTTTTTATCCCTGGCTATTTATTAGAATTGTCTGTATGCCAGGTGTGATGATGCAAGCTTGTCATTCCAGTACTTGGGAGGCTGAGACAGGAGGATCGCAGGTTTGCCACCAGCCTCAGCAACTTTGTGAGGCCTTCCACAACTTAGTGAGACGCTGTTTCAAAATTTAAAAATAAAATAAAATAAAATCAGGCTGGGGGTGTAGCTTAGAAGTAGAATCTCTCTTGATTCAATCCCCAGTACCACATATACAAACAAACAAAAAAAGAATTGCCTGTAAAGCAAAGCATAGGAAAAAAATTTAAATAAAAATCCATCCCTTCCCCATTAATAATCTCATCAAGAATTTGAGGGGGCTGAAGTATTAGTATTTTTATGATTTTAAAACAAGAAAGGTGTCTATCTAAGGTTATTACATGATGTGCAGGATCTCAGGAAAGCCAGGGACCCAGCTGGGGCGATCCTGGCTCCTAGAGGCTGTCCTGCCTAGGGTGACATCCTAACAGCCACCTTCACCGGGAGTAAACGCTACCCACCATGTGTTTTCCCTTCTACAGAGAAAGACTTTAAAAAAAATTAACATGTAGTAAAATTGCCTTTTTTATTAGATGGGCACTTACATGAGTTTAACACATGAACATGGAATACTTCAGTCACCTCGGGTAAATCACTCACATTCCCCTCAATCAACATATATTTCTTTCACTGTTTTCCTAACAACCTCTGGCTTCCTTTCCATTATTAGTACCTTTTCTGCTTGACATTGTGATTTCAGAGCAACAGTACAGCATGTAAGATTTGAGAACGGATCCCTTTCCCTGGCATCACGTCCTTGAGATCAACCCACAGAATGGTGTGTATCAACCACATCCCACTGAAGCAGAGTATAGTCGACCCTTGTATGGATATACCAATTTATTTTTTCCTTTGTCTTAACAGATGTTTGGATTGCTTGGGTCTTTGCTTAGTAGAAAAGAACTGTCATAAGCATTTAGTCTCAGTTTCGGCATGAATATAAGTTTTCATTCCTCTAGAATCAATAATTTAGAGTGGGTCATGTAGTCAGAAACTATCAAATTGTTTCCCAAAGTAGCTGCACCATTTTATAATCCCATAAGCAGAATATGGGTGTTTCTGTTGCTCCCCATCCTTGCCAGAACTTGATATCATCAGTATTTTTCTTTTCTTTTTATTGTGGTACTGGGGGTGGGACCCAGAGGCTTTCTACCTTCAGGCTATACTCCCAGACCTATTTTCTATTTTATTTGGAAACAGGGTCTCACCAAGTTGCTGAGAGCCTCACTAAGTAGCTGAGGCTGGCTTCGAACCTGTGGGATCCTCTTGTCTTAACCTCATGGACTGAAGTTAGCTGGTGGATTGGAATAGGACCGTGTTTATGTCGGGCACCTTGACCCTGGTGCCTGGGCCAGGGCTGAGGTGGATGAGCCTCTCTCTTTTCCTGGGGTTTCTTATACTCAAGGAAACTATCTTCAGCATGGTGGTCCAGGTTCCAAAAGAGTCAAGGCAGCATCTTTGAGATCACATGAGGCCTCACCTTGGAACTGCCACAGTGTCATCTTCCCCACATTTTACTGATAAGAACGAGGCACAGCCCCATTTCTAAGGGTGTGCCTGGAGACTATTTATTGATTGATTGATTGATTGATTGATTGATTTTTGTGGTACTGAAGATTGATCCCAGGGGTATTCTACCTCTGAGCTACACCCTCAGTCCTGTGTGTGTGTGTGTGTGTGTGTGTGTGTGTGTGTGTGTGTGTGGTACTGGGGGTGGAACCCAGGGGCTTTCTACCTCCAGGCTATACTCCCAGACCTATTTTCTATTTTATTTTGAAACAGGGTCTCACTAAGTTGCTGAGAGCCTCACTAAGTAGCTGAGGCTGGCTTCGAACCTGTGCGATCCTCCTGTCTCAGCCTCCCAAGAGCGAGGATTACAAGTGTGCGCCACCATGCCTGGCTTTATTATTCTTTATTTTAAAACAAGGTCTCGTTGAGTTGCAAAGGGCCTCACTAAGTAGCTGAGGCTGGCTTCTAACCTGTGCGATCCTCCTGTCTCAGCCTCCCAAGAGCGAGGATTACAAGCGTGCGCCACCATGCCTGGCTTTATTATTCTTTATTTTAAAACAAGGTCTCGTTGAGTTGCAAAGGGCCTCACTAAGTAGCTGAGGCTGGCTTCGAACCTGTGGGATCCTCCCAAGCGCGGGGATTACAAGCGTGCTCCACCACGCCCGACATGATATCATCAGTATTTTTATGTTGCCCACACTCACAGGTGAATAGTAACATCTTAATAGAGGGTTTAATTTATATTCTCCTTGTTGTTTTTAATGCACCCATGTGACCTTATGATGCAACTAGAATAAAATGGAACTTGGCCGCCACCACCAAGTCTACTAATGTCGCTGCAGGTGTTTGCCGGTCCTCCCTGTTACGCTGGGTAAACTGTCCATGTTCCTATCAACTGCTCCATCTGCACTCCATCCACACCCTGGATTTAGTCCTGTCTCTTCTGCCCAACAGCACTATTTGTATGGTCCTTTATTTTCTCTCTTATCCTCATCTTTTTTTCCCTACTATTACATCATTATTATCAATGACATACAAATGTTTCACAATTTTTAAAAATTCTATACGCCTCCAGGAGTGGTTGTGCACACCTGTAATCCTAGTAGTACTTGGGGGGCTGAGACAGGAGAATCTCAGGTTGGAGTTCAGCCTCAGCAACTTAGTGAAGCCCTCTGCAATTTAGTGAGACCCTGTTTCAAAATAAAATAATAAAATAGGGCTGAAGGTGTAGCTTAGAGGTAGAATACCCCTGAGTTCAACCACACAAAAAAAAATCCTGAACCCCAGATCCCTTACTAAACACCACTTTATTTCTCCACCTCCCTTACTACAAAGTCTGTGAAAGTCATCTATATTTACTAAGTCCACATCTCCTTTGGTGGGGGGCAGGTACTGGAGATTGAACCCAAAGACATTCTACCTCTAAGCTATACCCCAAGTCTTTTTTATTTATTTTGAAACAGGGTTTTGCTGGGTTGCTGAGAGTGTCACTAAGTTGCTCAAGCTGGTCTTGAACCTGTGATCCTTCTGTCTCAGCCTTTCAAGTACTGGGATTATCGGCATGGGCCACTGCGCCCGGCTACCTTTTCTTTAATATCTACTCAAATCAGTCCATAATTTCAAATACACCAATGACCCTGATGTGACAAATCCAAAGTTTGGACCTTCTCAGTTCTCGGCTTATTCAGTAATACTCAGCAGGACTGATCGCCCCATCTCCTTAATTTTCTATTGGCCCAACATGGAGGCTGTCCTCCCTTCTCAGTGGCTGCTCTGTCTCGGCCTCCTCTGCAGGTTCCTCTTCATCTTCCTGACCTCTGGCCCTGGGCTCGGTTCTCAGCCAGCTTCTCTTTCACTCCCTTCCCAGTTGACCTTATTCTAGCCCATTGCCTCAAATACTACCCTCAGGCTGGAGACTTGAACTCTATCTCTGGGCTAGATCTCTCCAGTGAACTCTGGACTCGTACAGCAAACCGTCCACTTGGCAGCTGCATTTGGTTGTCAAGTGGGCATCTCACACTTAGCATGGCTGGACGTGGTGATGCATGCTCGTAATACCGTTACTTGGGAAGCTGAGACAAGAGGATCATAAATTCACCACCAGCCTCTGCAACTTAACTAGGCCCTCTGCAACTTAGTGAGATCCTATTTCAAAATAAAAATAAAATAGGACTGGAGCTGGGCGTGCCGGCACACGCTTGTAATCCCAGCATTTGGGAGGCTGAGACAGGAGGATCACGGTTCACAGAGAGCCTTAGCCACTTAGTGAGGCCCTTTGCAATTCAGTGAGACCTGTTTCAAGCCAAAAAGAATAAAAAATGGGGCTGTGGCTGTAACTCAGAGGTAGAATGCCCCTGGGTTCCATCCCCAGTACTGCAAAAATAAATAAATAATAGATAGATAGATAGATGATAGATAGATAGATAGATAGATAGATAGATAGATAGATAGATAGATAAGCCTGGGAGTGTGGGTCAGAGGTAGAATATTTATAGGTTCAATCCCCAGTAAAAAACACACACACACACACACACACACACACACACACACACACACTTAGCACGTGCATAACTAAATTCTTAAGTGGTCTCCCAGTTACCTGTTTTCCATCTGATCTTCCCCATCTCAGAAAATCCTAACTCCGTTCTTCCATCTGCTCAGGCTGAAAAGCTAAAGTTCCTGGAACCATGCTTAATATTTCCTTTTCTCTCATACCCACGCCCATTCAAACAGCAAATACAGTTGGCTCTATCCTTGAATATATCCCGAAGACAAATAATTGTTTCTGTCCACACCGCTACATACTAATAAAATTTAGTATCAACTCCCACTGAAATATGGCAGCATCCTTCTCTGTGGACTCCTTGCTTCCAACTTACTTCCTCGTTTTATTCTTCATACACCTTCAGAGTAAGTGTTGAAAACATTCAAACTTTAAAAACATGAGTGAGAGCCAGGCTGGTAGCACACGCTTGTAATCCCAGTACTTGGGAGGCTGAGACAGGAGGATCCAGGTTCACAGCCAGCCTCAGCCACTTAGTGAGGCCCTCTGCAACTCAGTGAGACTCTGTTTCAAATAAAGAATAAATAATAGGGCTGGGGGTGTATCTTGGAGGTAGAATGCCCCTGGGTTCCATCCCCAGTACCGCAAAAACAAGCAAACAAAACAAAAGAAAACAAACATGAGTGAGAAGATGCCCCAGAAGATGTTTCCATCACCCTCTCATCTCACCTTGAATAAAACCCAAAGCCCTTCTCACTGGCATTCAAGGTTTCCACAATCTTGCCCAACTACCTTGCTCACCTCATCCCTCGCCCCATCCCCCTTCTCCTGCTTATCCTGCCAACTCATGAGCGCCAGCTACAGCTAGCAGCTCACAACAGATAGAACCGTGGTTGTGTTCTTAGAGGTAGGACTGGGGAACAGGGATGAAATTACGGCAGCATGATCCTTGGTTGTCCCAAACGAGCCCCCACTCTGGAGCCCCTCCACCCACTCCCCTCTCTGCTGCTCTTCCTCAGGAGATCTGCCTGGCTCCTCCCTCTGTCGAGGCCTCTACTAAAATACCACGTGATCAAAGAAGCTTCCTTGACCATCCTTTCTTCAATGATATCTCTCTTTTGTCATTCATTCATCTTTACAAGACACTTATCACCACCTCATGTAGAATCCATTCATTTACTCATCGTGGGTCTCCCTTCTACCTCTGGCTTGAACGTAAGCCCCATGGGGCACCCGTGTTTCTGGATTTTGTTCCTCGATGCCTCTCAATATCACACTTGGTATATTGTAGGATTTCGACATTAGCTGAATGCCTAAATGAGTGAATTTTCCCTCACATGCCTATTTCGTGATCATTTTTCTTTCTAAATCATGCATTCACTTCATCCAAATAGTTTCATCTGGGTAATAACTACTAGAGGGTCCCATTAGAGTGTGTTTTTCCCCCTAACCACATTTCCTAGTGATAACCTCGAGTCCCTGAGTCCCTCTAAGGCTTTCTCTGCTCTCAATCAGTTTATTCTGGCATCATTTCAAAGCAGACTCCTATTTGAAAAAGTCATGTGAAAGGAAATTAACCATAAGTAGAGTGCCCTGAGTACAAGGGTTCACACACAGAAAGGTCTGCATAAATAATCACATAATCCCATGCACACAGACAGAATCACACACACTCATACCTAAACAATGCAGCCTCTTCATAAACACTGTGTTTGGTCTCCAAATGGAAAAAACAAGTTCAATTTGTCCTCTGGAACATGTCTTTTGGCTTTTAAAATGATTTAAATTAAAAAAACAAGTAAGCTCAACTCCACAGGGATTCTTACAAAAATGAGCTGGCTGATTGAATGTTTAAAACTAGGTCATCCACAACTGAGAAATGACTAATCGAGTAGAACAAATAGAAGAGGACCCAAAAAATGTATGTTTACATAGCACTTTTAGGGTATCTCATAAATTTTGAATCATATTGATCTTTTATTTTCAAAGTCCTATAATGACACTGGAGCAATTTTAGAAAATGCAAGAAAACAAAATTACCCACCTTCAAAGATGCCGTGGGTAGGTAAGAGCTCTATACCTCGCCAATGCTGTTATCCTGATATATTTCTTTATCGAGGAGTTATATTCTAACAATTCACCCCTCATGGAACTCTGCAGCCCTCCATCACTTAACGGAGCTAATTCACCAAGACAATCACAGCTGCACCAGTAGCTTTGCATTTTGTAGGAATGAGGATCAAAATAAATTGGCTTAGGGGCCGTGATGTAGCTCAGTGGCAAAGCACCTGCTTTGCAGGTGTGGCACTCTGGGTTCAATCCCTGGTTCCAAAAAAGACACACACAAGAAAAAAAAAACTTTAAAAATAAATTGGCTTAAACATTTGCACTTTTCTGGTTGCTGACCATCTTTTTTTCCTAAGTTGATAAAGTGTACTATGACTTTGCTCTCATTCTAGGAGCCTTAATTTCTTCCTTTATCCTTCCTTTATTCATTCAGCAAACATTTGTTGAAGCCCTACTATG
The DNA here is from genome assembly GCF_963383645.1 of Muscardinus avellanarius. Lineage (NCBI taxonomy): Eukaryota > Metazoa > Chordata > Mammalia > Rodentia > Gliridae > Muscardinus > Muscardinus avellanarius. The sequence continues at coordinate 15,290,329 of NC_137800.1, read as the reverse complement.
TGCCTATTCCAGGAGTTTGGGGTCTACCAACAAAGACAACTGAGAAAAGCCCCTGCCCTCATGAAGACTACTTTTTCTTACGGAGAGACACATAATAAAAATGCATTTGTTTTCTGATGCTGCATAACAAGTGACCACAAACGTAGCAGCTTAACACAGCACATACTTACTGTCTCACAGTGTCTGTGGGTCAGTGGTTAGAGCATGCTTTGGCTTGATAACCTGAAAGGCTGTAGGGAAGGTGCTGGCTGGGGTTGAGTTCTTATCTGAAGGCTTAACTGGGACAAAGGCCACTTCCAAGCTCACTCAGGTTGTGGACAGAATTTTTGTCTTTGTGGTTCCAGTATCCATGGCTCCCTCCTTCAAAGCCAGCAACAGAGAGTCAGACTCTAATATCAGTCAGTTAGCATGACAGTGTCGTGTAATATAAGCTAATTACAGAGTGACATCCTATCATTTTTGTAAAATGCTTTTGATTAGAAATCACAGGTCCTCCAGCTTGCAAGGGGAGGCAAGAATCACTGAGGGCCACCTTAGGATCTATCTAGAGCAACACAGAACTAATTTACATAGCAACTCAGGCAGTACTAAAGGCTGTGGGAAAAAATTAGAGTTTGGTATAATCACAGTACTTCAGAGGCTGCTGAGATAGGAGGAATGCCAGACTAACTTAATAATACTCTAAGCAGCTTAATGAGATCTTGTTTCAAAATAAAATAAAATAGGGAAGGGGGTGTAGCTCAAAGGTAGAATGCCCCTGGGTTCAACCCCCAGTACAGGAAGGAAGGAAGAAGGAAGGAAGGAAAGAAGGAAGGAAGGAAAGAAGGAAGGAAGGAAGGAAGGAAGGAAGGAAGGAAGGAAGGAAGGAAGGAAGGAAGTACCAAGAGTGAGTCCAGGAAAAGAGAGTATTCAAGGGTTTTCCTGAGCTGACGAGTTTCCTTCAGTCTTGGATGAGGTTAGAGTTGGCAGAGTGAATTTCTGAAAGAAGGGACAACCAGAATATGAGCCACAAGGCGGAAACCGGCTTGATATGTCCCAGGAACAGAAAGAAAGTGGAGAAGCTGAGCAGAGCGCGCCCCAGTGTGTGACTAGCCTGAATCCACGCTTCCGGTGGGCAGGCTGGCAGCGAGTGTCATGGAGAGCTCACTGCGCCCTACGCTCCAGGGGTGTGGTGATCCGACACAGCTGCTGCTATCAGGGCGCTGGCATCAGGAGGAGGGGGACTGGCAGCAGAAGAGCCGACACTCATAGGGCTGCTCACTAGGCACAGGACTCTGTTACAGGAGTTAATGTACGTGAACGCATTTAATTCCCATAGTTGCCCTCTTAGGTACATGCCGTTATCTTTTCCCATTTTACAATGAAGAATGTTTGGCCTAGAAATTTTAGTTCATCTGCTGTCCTTTCACTAAACTTACTTCTGAGGTTATCTTTTTTTTTTTTTTTTGCGGGTCTGGGGATAGAAGCCAGGGGCATTCGACCACCAAGCTACACCCCCTGCCCTATTTTTTATTCTTTATTTTGAAACCGGGTCTCACTAAGTTGCAGAAGGCCTCACTAAGTAGCTGAGGCTGTCCCTGAACCGCGATCCTCCAGTCTCAGCCTCCCCAAAGCTGGGATTACAAGCATGCGCCACCACACCTGGCTCTGAGGTTATTCTTTTACATATGACTGTAGACCTAGAAACAGATACAGACATCATAGAGAATTTTTGGGATGGGTGCTGTGGCTGATGCTGGAGATGGGCCTAAGAAGGTGATGTCTGAGTTGAGAAGGCAGCCATGGGCAGGTCTGGAGAAGAGGAACCATAACTGAAGAGCACAAGGGTCGCTGCCATGTGAAAAGCTTGTCTGAGGAATGAAAAGAGGCCGGTGTGGCTGGGGAGGAGCCGAGAGCGTGGGACTGGCAAGACATGAATTCAGATACGCAGGCGGGATCTCACAGGCCTCACAGGCCTCGCAAGGGATTCTGGATCTGGTTATAATTGGAAGTCAGTGGAAGGCTTAAGCAATGAAATGCTGTGATCCAGCATAGGCATCAGAAAAGTCCCCCTGTAATGGGTGGATTATTAGTAAGGTCAAGAGTGGAAGCAGAAAAATGAGTTAAGGCGCTGCAGGGTTAATCCATATGAGAAACGGTGGTGGTGGGTAGGGCTTTTGGGTACACCAGTAGAGATCGAGAAAGTGATCAAATTTAGGGTACATTTTAAAGGTGTAAGAAATAGGTTTGTAAGAAATAGATTTACTGATACACTGGGGTGTGTGGTAACAAGATTTGGGCCTATGGAACTCCAATAATTGAGATGGATAGTCTTTACTTTCTGTTACATAAGGACTTATATAAAAAGATATCCTAGCCAGGTGCAGGTGTGGTGCCGCATGTTTGTAATCCCTACACTTGGGAGGCTGAGACAGGAGGAGTGCACAGGTTCTAAGCCAGCTTCAGCTACTTAGTGAAGCTCTCTGCAACTTAATGAGACCCTGTTTCCAAATAAAATATAAAATAGGTCTGGGAGTATAGCTCAGAGGTAGAAAACTCCTGGATTCCACCCCCAGTACCACCAAAAAAAAATTTTTTAAATAAAAATAAATAAACAATAAAAAAAAAAGTGTGTGGTGGCACGCCCTTGTAATTCCCGCACGTGGGAGGCGGAGACAGGAGGATCGTGCAGGTTTGAAGCCAGGCGTGCTTACTTAAGAGACCCTGTTTCCAAATAAAAAATATAAAAAATAGGTCTGGGAGTGTAGCCCGGAGATAGTTTCCAGGAACCCAGTACCACCAAAAAAATAAAAATAAATAAATAAATAAATAAATACAAGAAAATAATATAAAAGATATCTTGCTTTTCATAGTTAGGGGAAGTGCTTTTATTCTCAACATTATTTCATGAAGACTAATTCATATTGTTGCATTTACCTATTTTTCTTCCTTTTATTACTGTGTAATATCTTCTACTATATGATGCACAAAATTTGTTTACACATTCTCCTCTCAAGGAGTATGGTCAGTCATGAGCAATGGCTCCTCTAAAGATACAACTTCCCATCCCTAGAACTTGGGATCATGTCATGTTGTATTACATAGAGGAATTAAATTGCAGATGCCCCTGAAGTTGGTAACCAGCCAGCGTGGGGAGGAGGAGAGCAGCCTGTATTATCCAGGTGGGCCCAGTGTGATCATCAGGGTCCTGAACCTTGGGAGAGGGAAGCGGAAGAATCCATGTCAGAGTGACGCGGCACAAAGAAGTGAGTCAGCCATCACTGGCTTTCAAGATAGAACTGGGCCTGAGCCAGGGGCGTGGGTGACTTTCGGGAGCCCAAAAAGGCAAGAAAACAGATTGAACTCTATTAGCCTCCTGACTCAGCTCTACCCACACTTTGGTCTTACCCCAGGGAGACCTCTTCCCTCCTCCTTTAGACATCTGACTTCTAGAACTATAGGATTTTCCATCTGTGTTGTTTTAAGCCACCATATTTGTAGTAATTTGTTACGGTAGCAAGAGGAAACTAATACAACAGATATTTTATGTTTTCATTTTTTTAATGATTCTGAACAGGACCGCTCTCAATGCTCTTGTACTTGTTTACATATGTGCAAGTTGTTCTCGGGTGTATGCCTAGGATGCAATACCCAAGTCCCTGGGTATACAAAACCTGAATTTTATAAGGTGATGCCAGATTGGCTCCCAAAATGGTTACATCTATTTATCTCCTCACTAGCACTGTATAGGAGCTCTGATTTATTTTGATTTTTATTTGTTTATTTGTTTCTCCTTTTTAAAAAATACTTTTATTGGTATATTGTAATTATACATCGTAGTGAGGTTCAAAGTGGTACAAACATATGTGCACACAATCCTTAGCGTGTTTGCCCCACATCCCACTCCACTTCCCCGTCTCCCTCCCTGTACCTGGTAGTGAGATTAGTAGTGATATTTTCGTACATAGAGAGTCCTGGTTGACTTAGATCTTCTCCAATACTTGGTAATGTCCTAAGCAGTAAGAGTGTGTGTGTGAGTGTGTGTGTGTGTGTGTGTGTGTGTGTGTGTGTGTGTGTGTGTGTATCTAGTTCTGAGATTCTGAGATACACTCCCAGCCCTTTTTATTTTCGAAACTCCATCTTGAGAGGTTGCTAAGAGTCTTGCTTAAGTGCTGAAGCTGGTCTCAGACTTACAATCCTCCTGTCTTAACATCCCAAATACTGGGATTACAGATACGCATCAACACAGCTGACCTATGCATTAATTTTAAGCAATTAAATAGATATTAAAGTATATCTGACTGCAACATGGACTGTATGACCTGAAAAGCCGTAAGTGCTGATTGCTACTGAAGAGAGCATTTTAATGTTGACTGGACAAATGTCTTCCTCTCCTGTGAAATGCAATTTCATTTTTTTTGCATATTTTCCCATTTGTACTTTTCTTAGGAACTAATAGGAAATCTCTACCTAGTCTTGATCTACACAGCTCATCCTGTGGCTGGTGGATATGTTGAAAATGTCTCCTTCCAGGGTGTATTTTGTCTTTTCACTTTCTTTAGAGTAGGAGTCCACATCCTACAACTAGCTGAACAAAGCCAACGTTGTATGACCTTCGAGCTAAGTGCGATTTTTTACATGGTTAAATAGTTGTTAAAATAAAAAACACTACAACAAACGAAAAGATGTGACAGGGACCGTGTGGCTGAAGCACCTAACATATTTACTGGCATATCCTTTTCCTGCTATAAAACACCCATCACTAAACATTCCTTTTGATTAAACTCTTAATCTTTCAGGGTATTATTTAAGAAATTCTTTTTTTTAAGGACAGAAAGATATAAAGCTATGTTTTATATTAAAATGTTTAAAGATTTTCTTGTGGTGTTTACATTCTTCTGCTATTAGGTAGTTAGGCAGAAATGAGCAAGGGTTGAGGATAAGGTTTGATCCATTCAAACTGACAAAAAAATTCACCCCACCTTGGCACTGGAGAACTCTCCATAAACCGCCTCCTCCACAGCTGGAGTCTATTTATCAAGTCCAAAAGGAACCAGATGTAATTGGCATAAGGGGTTTTCCACCTTTGGAATAAGCACAGATCCCTAAGTCCATGGGTTTTGCTTTGATACTAATAGGAAATTTTCCAACATGGCAGAAATAGCACAGATGCACCAAACAGTCAATCATCCCTGTTTCAGTCAGCACTCTCACCTCTGTTGCCCAAACACCTGACACATCAAACTTAGAGGAAGGAGGATTTTATTTGGGGCTCACAGTTCGGGAGATTTCAGTCCATGTTAGGCCAGATTCCAAGTGGGAGCCAGGATGTAGGACCTCAGGGTATCTTGTTGGAGAGCGGAGAGAGTGAGAGCTTCTTTTCAGCTCGTGGTGGCAAAGGAAAGAGAAGCTGGAGTATCCAGCCCGGGAAAAGACAATGTCCCCAGCCATGCCTGCAGAGGCCAACCTTGAGCCCTATCCCGCCTCCAAACATGGCCACCTTGTCTAACACATGAGGTATTGTGGAAGTCTTAAATCCACATAACAAACCCCAAATCCATAATAGATGAGGGTGAAAGTTTTCAGACCAACCAAAAAAAATACACATTGAAGACACCATTGCTATATCCACCCTTGGAATGGACAGCTCCATGGCTCTCAGGTGTGCATTTCCTTTCTTCTAACATGGCCCCCTCTCTTGGAACTGCCCATTCACTTTGATGAACAAATCTTCTACACTTATCTTGTGTCCCTTGCATAAAACCTTTTTTGGGAGGAAGACAATAACTGATCTGCTGTCCAGTAATATCACCACTGTGCGTGTGTGTGTGTGTGCGCGCGCGCGTGCGCGCGCGTGCGCGCGCGCGTGTGTGAAGTGAGAAAAAGAGACAACTTTATGCCCGCTCCACCATTGGGTAATTGTTTAATTTCATCACCATCTGCTTGCCATTTGTTGCCAAATACTGCCACCATTTGTTTTGCCATCGATTTTTGTCATCAAAAAGCTTTTTGGGTTGGACCTATTCCATTGGCTCTCTGTTCTATCAGGGAGCCCATTTGTTTCCGTCTGCATATCATACTTTCTTAGCTGCTTCATTCATGTACTAAGTTTGGTTATTTGGTAGGATATAGCTCCTTGGCTTATTCTTTACATTCAGAAGTGTCTTCAACATTCTCGGCCACACACCCCTATTTTAACTTTCAACTCACTTTGTCAAAATCCATGAAAATCTCGTTTAGAATTTTTATTTTAGTTGCATCCAACTATAGTCTGCATGTCCATCTAGAGGAAATGAATATTTATATGACAGTAATTAGTCCTGTCTCTAAAAACCAAATATCTCTCCCTAATGTAGACGATCTTTAATGATTTAATCTTGGTTACCTTTAACATGCCCCAGCTCTGTGTCTTCTCAAGGTAACCCTGAGTGGTCTTCAGGGAGGGGAATCTCTTTAGCCGATTGCTTGGCTGCCCTCCCTCCCACTTATCCCAAAGTTATCACCATTCCAGATGGCTGAGCCATCTTGGGGGTCAACATCATTCTAATTAATAAGTATTTGATACTTATTAATTGGCCACCTTGTCTAACACATGAGGTGTTATGGAAGTTTTAAGTCCAAACCATAAAAAACTTTAGTTAAAAAGTACTTGATACTTGTTTAATTGGATTTATGGAAGCCAGTATGCAATGGATAACACCCAGAAGTACAGTGTACAGTCCCTGCTTTAAGGAACTTTCAATTTAAAAAAAAAAAAAGATCTAATACATAGTTCATCAACTTAGCGTGTTTGCCCCGCATTCAGTTTAAGTTCACCATTCAGTTTAAGTAAACCATTCAGTTTAAGTTCAGGGACAAGATCATCTCCATAATTTCATATGTACTTCTTTGGGCCCTAAGGGGAATCCCTGTTCTTATAGCAACCTACCAGGGCTGGTATTTCTAGCAAAGACTAATCATGAGAAAAAATTAGCCTCTGCTCGATGTAGTTCATAGGAGAGGCTGCAGAGATACATTTTAAACTGATTTCCACCTAAAAGAGCTGTGATATGTTTATATTTTGTTTCTGAAAAGCATAGACCCTCGGCTATTATAATAAAATTTAGGCTTAAATTATTTCTGCTATTGCTTTTTAAATTTTAAGACAAGTGTTAGCATGAGTCATGCAATTACTTCCTTCTCCCATGATGTCTTAGAAAGTTCCTCCGGTTGAAAAAAAAAAATGATTTAGTGGCAAATCAGAATTAGCTTATTGACTTGCAAAATTCTCCCTTCTCCTTTTCATTCTGTGTTTATTTTAAAACAGGAACACTTGGGTGGAGTCTATGTAAGCATTTAGACTCTTGTTTGTACCCACCCTTAGTAACCTCCATTGTTCTTCATGACCTACAGGGCTTTAATCTAAGGGTACCTTTACATGGCAACTTAAGATAAGTAACTTATAACATTCATACAATATTTCCCCCTTTGTAATTGCTGGAAGTAAATAATTATTATAATTAGGCAACAAAAGAAAGATACACTGAAAGATATGTTAATAAAAGGAATGTTGAGGTTTAGATATGTTATTCTAATATTAAGGGAAGTCACTTTTTCATATGTTTTATTGTTGCATTGTAGCCTCACGTCATAATATAAATCATGTTGACAGTGACATGCACACAGCTCGGTAGACACCCCTTATCTTTCCCCTTCCCAGTACAGAGTAGAGATTAACATGGGTATTTTCATACATGTACACATAATTGATGGTAGTGATTCCATTAATGAAACTCACTCTTCCTAAGAAGTCACTTAAACTCATCTTTCTTACTTATGAAACAGGGACAAAAAATATATATTTTCCAAACTCACTAGCATGTTTGTGTTTGTTTGTTTGTTTGTTTGTTTGTTTGTGGGGGGGTACTGGGGAAGGAATCCAGGGGCCTTCTACCTCTGGGCTAAACTCCCAGACCTATTTTATATTTTATTTGGAAACAGGGTCTCTTAAAGCCAGCTGAGGCTTCGAACCTGCGCGATCCTCCTGTCTCAGCCTCCCAAGCGCGGGGATTACAAGCGTGCGCCACCACGCCTGGCTTCACTAGCTTGTTTTGAGAGTGAAATAAGACAGCCTTTGTAAGTTTGCTTATTTAGAAGATTTACCTGAAATGTCTTTTCTTTCTTTCTTTTTTTCTTTCTTTCTTTCTTTCCTTCTTTCTTTCCTTCTTTCTTTCTTTCTTTCTTTCTTTCTTTCTTTCTTTCTCCTTTCTTTCTATCTTTTTTTTCAGTACTGAGGATGGAACCCAGGAGCATTCTACCTCCGAGCGACAACACCCCCAGCCCTGTATTTTATTCTTTATTTCGAAACAGGGTCTCACTGAGTTCAAAGGGCCTCACTACGTAGCTGAGGCTGTCCGTGAACTGCTATCCTTCTGTCTCAGCCTTTCGGGTTGACAAGCATGCACCACCACACTCAGATGAAATGCCTTTTTGAAAAATGGAAATCACCTAGATTCCTGTAATGCTCAGAAAACTGGGACTTTTTAATCATTAGATAAATTTGAGAAATGCAAGTTAGTGAAAGGAGTGTGTTTCACGAGCTGGAGAAAGTTACAGGAATATAAGACATCCAGTTTTCTTATAGTATCTTACAAGTGTTCAAAAAATCCTTTTTAAAATCTTTTCCATATTAACTCTTTTTCTCCCTTCTTGGAATGGAGATCATTCTGCTGTTGCCGGATTTTTGAGTCCTGGCCTCTGGTCTTGATCTGCGGCTGACCACCTGGATCATTTGGGTGGCTCCCTTCACTGCTAGGGGCCTCGTATGCATACCTGCAAAGTGGCCAGATGGCTTCTGCTTCTCTGTTCTGTGTTCCCCTTGATGACCTCTTCCTGGTTCTCCTCTCCTGGCTTTTGAAGTATTTGACCATTTCAGAGTTTAGCACATCATCCTCATTAAGGAATCCGAGAGCTGTGTGCATGTAAGTCCCTGTCATGTTGAACTACACTATGATGTGAGACTACAGTGTACCAATTAAAGTAAATATACATATTTTGTGTTTGTATATGCATAGGAACCACAAACATGCAACGATTTAGTTGAGAGAGTAAGGAAAGTGACTCACTCCACGTCAACCCACAGGAGGACACTCGGTCATTAAGAATGGGACAGACAAGTGACTTGTGCTGTGGACCCCATGAGGGGGGCAGGACTGTGGGCCAGGGCGGTCACATGAGCATTACAGAGGCCGCCTTTGGAATATTACTAGTGAAAAAGGTTTATTATTTTTAAATAAAAAGGCAAAGCATGCATGTTTTATTCTTTTTTTTTTGTACTGGGAATGGAACTCAGGAGCATTCTACCACTAAGATATACCCCCAACTCTATTTTTTATTCTTTATTTTGAAACAGAGTCTCACTGAGTTGCAGAGGGCCTCACTCAGTACCTGAGGCTGTTCAAGAACCATGATCCTCCTATCTCAGCCTCCCAAATGCTGGGATCACAAGTGTGTGCCACCATGCCCGGCTGCATGCATGTTTTAAATTGAAGAGTTTTTATATATTATATATAATATGTCTGCCTATATATATTACATGCAAACATATTTCATAACTATATTATATATTATTTATGTAACGAATCATATTAGTTATATAACTAATATATAAGTGTAATCTGGTGTGTGTATGTGTGTGTGTATATATGTATATATACACACACACATACATATTTGGGGGCACTAAGGATGGAACCCAGAGGCATTCTACCTCTGAGCTATACCCTCAGTCCAATTTTATTTCTTATTTGGAGACAGAGTCTCACTCAGTTGTTGAGAGGCTCCAGGCTAAGTTGCTGAGACTGGCTTTGAACCTGCAGTCCTCCTGTCTCAGCCTTCCAAGTACTGGGATTACAAGCGTGTGCTCGTATTGTTTTTCTAATCCAAGAATAAGAATAAAAAGAAATTCTCCTCCCCAATTAAAGTCCTAATCATTCTTTCCTTGGAAGCCAGCATAGTAAATGCTGAATGTTTTCCAGAAATATGCACACAGATATACAGAGACCCAGACACACACCCATAGACACACACATTCACAGACACACACCCATAGACACACACACATTCATTGACACACACCCATAGACACACACATTCATAGACACACACCCATAGACACACACATTCAGACACACACCACAAGCGCAGCTCTACACATTCATTTTTCTCTCTCAATATATTTTGTAAATCAGACTGGGCGTGGTGTCACATGCCTATAATACCAGTACTTTGGGAGGCTGGGACAAGAGAATTGCAGGTTCCAGGGCAGCCTCAGCAACAGCAACTTAGTGAGGCCCTGTTTCAGAATAAAAGACAAAGTAGGGCTGAGGGTGTAGCTCAGTGGTAGATATTACCAAATTGTTTTCCCTTTAAATCACAGCAAAGGATGGTGTACCATCTCCCCATAGGCATGAAAACTCTGTTTATTAACAATCTTTTGATCTTTGACATTTGGATGGATAAGAATGGACCCTTGTTGTGTTCATTTATAATAAGACTAAGTTTGAGAATATTCTCAGATTTTTGTCCTTTCCTGCTTTCTGCAATTCTTGTTATATAATCTCTAAAGAACAGAGGAATGATAAAATACCATGTCCCTGAATGGCCCCCTTTTGGTTCCCAAAAACCTAGCCAAGTTAAAGGAAGAGGGAGAGCAAACCTGGGCTGAAAATCCAGATGCGATGCAGATTATCTTGAAGGAGACAGGCTTTCTCTTATGCACACTGGGAACTAGGGCCAGCTAGCCTTATCTGTAGAAAGCTAATTTCTTGCATGGACACCAGGACAGTTGCTTTTGGGGATGCTAGTCATAGGAGCAGACCAAGCCAGCTGATGCCGATGATGTCACTCTTTCTGCAGCCCAGAGTATGATGTCACTGTTCTACAGCCTAGCATATGACATCACTGTTTCTGCAGCCTAGTGTACGATGTCACTGTTTTTGCAGCCTAGCATATGATTTCACTGTTTCTACAGCCTAGCGTATGACATTATTGTTTCTGAGACCTAGTGTATAACGTCACTGTTCCTGTTACCTAGTGTATGACGTCACTGCCTCTGCAGCCTAGCGTATGATGTCACTGTTTCTGCAGTCTAGCATATGATGTCACTGTTTCTACGGCCTAGTATGTGACGTCACTGTTTCTGTGGCCTAGTGTATGACATCACTGTCTCTGCAGCCTGGCTATGACATCACTGTTTCTGCAGCCTAGCGTATGACATCACTGTTTCTGCAGCCTAGCGTAGACAGCCCCTCTGAGTGGGGACTGACTCTCCACTGCGGGCAGTAGAAAGGATTCAGGTCAGTTCTCTAACTGGCTGCCGCCGGACAAAGCACCCTAAGGGAGAGGAGGCTCCACTTGGCAGAGCACCAGGGGCAACAGAGGTGCTATCTGCCAGCCTGTTGCTATTGAATTATTATGTGTGAGTGGGGAGGGTAGTAACTGGGAACTAAACCCAGAGACAGTCTACCCCCAAGCTCTCCCCCAGATCTTTTTTTTCTGTTTTTCTTTTTTTGGTCTTGAAACAGGGCCTCACTAGGTTGCTGAGAGCCTCTCTAAGTTGCCAAGGCTGGCCTTGAACCTGAGTCTCCTGTCTCAGCCTCCCAAGCACTGGGATTCCAGGCGTGTGCCACTGAACTCTATTCAAGCAGTCGCTAACCTCTTGTAAGCTTTCCCCGATCAATCACACCTCAAGCGCTGCCTCCAGGCACCTTCTTGGGCCTTTCCACCCCCTACCCCACTCCCTGACACAACCGGGCTGTGGACATGACACTCGACCGTGCCTCCTGCCACTTCGTCCTCTATTTGGAGGAGTGTTGGAGGAGTGAGGTTGTTGGATGTCTGGCGTTCCATGCTGAAGAAGGTGGACTTCAGTCGAGACACTGAAAGGCTGGCTTCTGGAATTTTCTGAAAGACTCTAATTTACTTCTTGAGCAGGGGCGATTTTGTCCTTGAGGACTTCTGGAGACGTTTTTATCAGTGGAGGAAGGAGGGGCTACTGGCATCTATTGGGTGTTGGCTAGAGATGCTACTGATACCCTATAACACAAGACAGGCCCCCACACCAAAGATTATCCAGCCCCAGAGCAAACAGTGCAGGGGTTTATGACTCTTCTGTTAGAAGGGCTGCAGAGCAAAGAGACTATAATCAGAAACAATTTGGGAGGCCGGTTTGGGTACTGTGGGCTCTGACCACAGCCTAATATGGCTTCCACTGGCATCTCCTCTCCGGCATCTTCAACACAAAAACAGTTGAGCCAGCAAAGCCCACAGGGTCCTGGGTCGGCTCCTGTCCCCATTCCTTGAAAACAAATTGCTGTGAGTGGTTTACATGCTTCTTACTTTAGTGTCATTAAAACAAACACACAGGAAAAACCTCAGTCATTTTCCTTCCAAAACTGTTTTGAGAAATCCAGGCTGCAAAACTCTTCAAACATGACACCTCCTTTGGAGTGTGAATGCTCAGGGTCACCAAGCAATGAAATGCAGGAGGGAAACCACAGCGGGCTGATTTTAGAATGGCCACAATCGGAGGGGTCTACAAGTGGCTTTTCTGGTCACGAGAAAAATGAGCACCATTTCCTTCCAAGGAACCACATCCCTAAAACTCATATCTCCCCTCCCCGCCCCACTTCTCCGAGTGGTCTCTGCTACTGGGCTCCCACTGCAACACTTGGTATCGGGCATGCGAACAGTGGCCGGTGCTCCGTAAACACAGGTGTGTGGCCCCACAGCCACGCACAGGGAAATGCCTGGGGATTTTATGAGAAGCTCTTCTGTAATAGGTGGGAATGCAACATCAGCTGGCTCTACTCTTGCACTTCATCTGGGCGAACAGACTCTTCACAACAGTGGGTAATGAGGTGTCACAATTGCACAGGAGGAAACGGTGCCCAGAGGGAAGCCGTTTGCCCACAGGCGCACGGCTCCTGAGTGGAGAGAGGGGTCAGGCAACCCATCAGCAGAGCCCTTCATCTTACACGCTGCGCTGCACGCCGCCGCCACTCCCGCCACCCTCACACAGTGCTATTGTCCTTATTTGATCCTCACACTGGCCTCGAGGGATAAGCACGTAGAGCTCATCTCTGTGGCCTTGGGAGTTTATAACTCTATCTATAAGACTTAGATATATTTATTGGCACATAGTAGCTGAACGTATACATGGAGTGTGACATTTCAATATAGGCAAACCATGTGTAATGATCAGATCAGGGTAATGGACACCTGAGATATTTATCATTTTTTTTTCAGTACTGGGGATGGAACCCAGGGGCATTCTACCTCTGAGCTATATCCCAGCCCTATGTTTTATTCGTTATTTAGAAACAGAATCTCACTGAGTTGCAAAGGTCCTCACTAAGTACCTGAGGCTGGTCCCATACCGGGATTCTCCTGTCTCAGCCTCCCAATGCTGGGATTACAAGCGTGCGCCATGACGCCCAGCAGGCTGATACTTACCATTTCTTTGTTTGGGGACATTTGAAATCCTTTCTACTATGTAGGCATGGAAGTGGAAGGTAAGAGCAGACCTTCCCTGCCTGCGATCCTGTGTCTAGTGAGCCGCCGTGCCGGGTCGAGAGCTCTTGTGCTTTATAAGATGTCGTGATCTGTGTCTGTTATCAATTCTTTGCCTCTCAGCTCTAAATAAACCTTTATGATTGTATAAATGGAGCCGGACCCCGTACACCTTTCTCCCTTGCCCACTGGTACAGTGTTCACATTTGTTAGTGGACAGTGCTTGGAGAAGGACATCGCTGCGGGTGTCTCCTCTTCGGGCTCTGGATGCTTCCTTCTCCCGGCTCTTGCAATGCATGTTCTATTCAACATCTGACCCCCAGATGTGAGCAGTCACTTCAGTACCCAGCTCCCAGGCCCAGGGGCCAACAGTCCTCCTTGCGATGTATCAGGAATCTGCAGTGGATTGTGACCATCACCTTTCAGGATGATGACGCCTCCAATCACACCCACAGCAGCTTCACAGTCTCAGGCCATTCGACCATCAAAGCAGCTCCTGTGACATCCAGAGCACGTGTCCCTGTTCCTTCTCTGGGTAAGCAAAGTCTGTCACTGAGAGTTAGATAACTCCCAAGGGCAAGTGGTGAACAGTAAAGCTGAGAGCAAAGACAAAAATCCAAGACTTCTAAGTTCACCGTTCATTTCCCCTTGTCTCCTCATGTCTGTTTCCTGTGCAAAAGCTTTTTCCTCTGCGAAGGAATTTCAAAGATCAGCACATGGGAGGGTGTGGGGGATTCCTTGGGGAGGGAGTAGCAGGGTTTTTGTGGAGCAGAAGGCATCTCTGCACTGGGCCAGCTCCACCCTACCCACAAACAAGAGGCAGGGACTGAGAGCAGGCAGGAGCTGGGTGTAAGAGGGACGGAAATAGTGTTGCGCCATCTGACAGGGGCTGGAAGGTCATCCTTCCTAACAAGGAGCCCAGGATGCACAGAGGGAGCTGTTGGGTGAGGGCGACAGTCTCTCTCCCAATCCTGCTTGGACACACACCAGGCTCTGTGAGAGAACCCACTTGCCATCTGAGGGTTCTAAACTGTGGTTTAGAACGTGTGCAAAGAACCAAACCCACAGGATTTCTTTGTAGATAGGACAATGGTGTGTCTTGCCGTGTACCTACCACAGAGCAATTAATGCTTGTGAATTCTTTTTGAGCACTCCTGGTACTTCCCATATTAAATGCCTGGTCAACTACAGACACTGGAATGCAGGACAAGGTGCTGCAAAATGAATAACCACCTTAAGTGTGGACATTCACTCTCTCTGGAAAAGCACACTTGGGGGAGGATCAAGGAGCATTCTTGGAGTCACCCTTGTTTTGTGAAAAGCATTTCTCCACTTCCTCCATCCAGGACTTAGTGAAGCCAAACTCATTTTCAATTCTGGGATCCTTAGTGTCTATGGACATATTCATTTAGAAAAAAATATAATAGCTGGGCGTGGTTGGTACAAGCTTGTAATCCCGATGCTTGGAGGCTGATAGACAAGAGGAATGCAGGTTCGCAGCCAGACTCTGCTACTTAGTGAGGCCCTTTGCAACTTAGTGAGACCCTGTTTCAAAATAAAGAATAAAAAATAGGGCAGGGGGTGTAGCTCAGAGGTAGAATGCCACTGGGTTCCATCCCTAGTACCAAAAAAAAAGGAAAAAGAAAAGAAAAAAAATACAAATAAATCCCATTTTTAAGTTCCTAACAAATTGTGGTGGAGTTGAGTAACAGTCAACTGAGAGAGAAGTCTTGAACAGGGGAAAGTGTGTGCACATGTGAAAATTTCCACGTGGAATGTTTGTGTAACCGGGGCAGCCCAGGGCTTCGACAGCTCCTAAGGCCAGGCTGGCAGCCGTGGAGATGGCAGTGACAGTGGCCAGCAGCTATTAAGTCTCATCAGTGTCCAGACTGTTCTAGGAATTCTCTATGCACAATTCCAGCTAAAAGCCCGGAATAATAATAAAGTACATGTAGATAAAACATGTGATAGTTGCCCAATGTTAATAGATATTAGCTTCTACCTCTAGAACTTCTTTATTAAGAATTAATTTCTGCCAGACGTGGTGGCACATGCATGTAATTCCAGTACTTGGGAGGCTGAGACAGGAGTGTGGTAATACTGAAGCCAATCCCCCATAGATACTGAGGGTCAGCTGGATCTCGGTATATATTCAAGATTTTCTGTTTTATTTCATGGGTTCAAGTCACCTCAGATTTGGCCACTGGGAGCCCTGTGAAGTTGGCTCCAATAGGACTCATGCTCTCTGGAGGTCATTTTCCCCACACAGGTGTAGGTACATCTGAGAAGCCATGTTTGCAGGGAACCCTTTCTAGAGCCTGAAAACTGCTGCTGCAGCCCTGCGTCCTGCAGGTCCCCTGCTGCTCTTGCTCGGTTTCTCTTCTGAAGCCCCTGGGGCTGCTCTGGATTCCAGGGTGATAGATGGACATCACCCAGCCTTGTATGGGCCTGTGTCACCTGGGCCTCAAGCAGCACTACCCAGACACACTTCGAGGAATGTGTGTGTTCTCATCAAGGGACTGTCTTCAGCTTCAAACTTCTTATCTTGTGGGAAGTCATTAAGGTTTTCCCCTAAAAGAATATTTCTGACTCAGCTGACTGTCCTTTGCCCAGAGTCAACAAGGTTTGGGGTTATGGAAAATTCAAAGTAAAAGGTTTGAGAGAAGATCAGGTGGTGATGTTCAAAGTAAAAGGTCTGAGAGAAGATCAGGTGGTGATAGCACGGGGATGTTGAGTGGAGAGGTGGGGGGAGAGAAATGATATTGACCCAGAAGTAGGCGTCGGCCAGTAAGTCAGCCCAATAGAGAATACTGACCCAGGAGTAGTCGTCGACCAGTAGAGATATTGACCCAGGAGCAGGGGTCGGCCAGTAGAGATAGTAGTCTGGTGCTTCCCCCGTGTTAGAATTAAATATTCTTTGAATCAAATTCTAAGAGTTGAATTCTTCATCCTCACGCCTCTCTTCAGAACCCATACTCTTGCCGGCTGGCTCCAGCATTATCTCATGCTGAGAATTCTGGGAATGAAAAGAGAAAAGAATGTGGTGAGCTGGCCGCGTTGGGACAGCTGGCTGCCACAGGAAGGAGAGCAATGGACAGCAAGGGGCTGAAGCCTCCAAGATCAGATATGAAGTAGCCCCTCTCTGGGAGCAATAGTCATTTCATCAGTTTATCTAGTAGAGTCAGTAAGCGTCCTTCCTACTACATACTTAGAGTTCTCTACGCCCACCTAAACGGCTGTCATCCTTTATCTAGCTTGATGTTGGTGCACTCTTATGTGAAGAAGCGAAATAAGGCCCTATAAGCATTCTACTTTATGGATAAGAAAACGAAGGTCTTGAGAAGATCATGCTGGCCAAAGTGAGTATCTGTGTTAGGCCATGCTGCCGTCACGGTCATCAAAGCCGCTTCCCTTCTCTTGGGGACTTCCTCAAACTGTGGTTTTTAGACAAAGGAGCTGTGTTATTGTCAGAAGCATATCACAGATTGGTGGAAGGTGATAATGCGGTTTGAAATCAAAGCAAAGCTTTGCTTTGAATTAATTGGTTTCTAATAGTGATAGATTTTTTCAATTAATAGAAAAGGTTATGCGATATTTATGTTTGTCAAAGGGAAAGAAAATGCTGAGAAGCACTGGGCCTGCTGGCTGGAGCTCTTCTTCCCCAGCTCTGTTGATCACTGGTTCTGATTGTGTTAACTAAATGATGCCAGCAAGAACCCCCTTTTGCATATTTTGACCTATGTTTTCAATGACTCGGAGATATTTCTTAGATTTTTTTCTAACATTTTATTTATACATATACATGTAAATATATGTACACACATATATGCATTATATATGTTTGTATATATACATATATATGTTAATAAACATCGAAAAGGAAGGTTGAAGATGGAACCAGGTGCAAATGTAGGAAGTTGATGTGAAGACCTTTGGAAGTATTTTTTAGTCAGACTGCCTTTCTTTCTTTCTTTCTTTCTTTCTTTCTTTCTTTCTTTCTTTCTTTCTTGTAGTACTGGGGGTGGAACCCAGAGGCTTTCTACCTCTGAGCTATACCCAGCCATATATATATATATATTTTGGGGGTGGTATTAGGGGTGGAACCCAGGGGTTTCTACTTTCAGGCTATACTCCCAGACCTATTTTATATTTTATTTGGAAACAAGGTCTCACTAAGTTGCTGAGAACCTCATTAAATCGCTGAGGCTGGCTTCGAACCTGTGTGATCCTCCTGTCTCAGCCTCCCAAGCACTGGGATTACAAGCGTGTGCCACCACGCCCAGCGTATTATATTTTGAAACAGGGTTTTACTGAGTTGCAAAGGGCCTCACTAAGTAGCTGAGGCTGTCCATAAACCGCAATCTTCCTGTCTCAGCCTCCCCAGTGCTGGGATTACAAGCATGCACCACCACGCCTAGCTTAGTCGTAGACTTTAAAGAAAACAGACCCCCCCAAAAAAAAATGTCATTTTGACAACTCCAGAATATCTATGATTTGTTTTAGTTGGAGTTTATTCTAAAAAATTGATTGTTGAAACGTGTGTTTCCAGAAGCTGGGTGTGGTGGCACACACTTATAACCTAGCATTTGGGAGGCTGAATCAGGAGGATCATAGTTCATAGCCAGCCTCAGCTACTTAGTGAGGCACTTTTGAAACCCTGTTTCAAAATAAAGAATAAAGGCCGGGCATAGTGGCACACGCTTGTAATCCCAGCATTTGGGAGACTGAAACAGGGGAATCACAGTTCAAGGACAGCCTCAGCTACTTAGTGAGGCCCTTTGCAACTCAGTGAGACCTTGTTTCAAAAATAAAAGAATTGACTTCCGGGAAGGTGGTGACCGAGAAAAGCGGGGCTTAAGAGCCCCACTAACAACAAATCTCCATTACCACAAAATCAGCGCCTTTCATAGCCAGAAATCACCACACCAGAGGAAAAAAAAAATCACCAGGCTCCAGAAGGAAAGCGGACTGAGAACAGAGCCACAGAGGAGATCCTCAAGCCTGAGGACGCGGCAGCAGCGCCATACTGCTGGCGGCACCGGTGAATTCACGGGACGGCTACAGCAAGCCGAGGTGAGCCACTGCGGAACAGCCAGGCGGGATTTCTCCGCGCAGAGATCACCTAAAGCTCCATTGTCCGAGCTCAGCACACGCTGCAGGAATTCAGAGTGGAAATCAAAACCAAGAAGAAAAACTACAGCCCCACAGATGAGGGCGTAGCAGCGAGCGGCGCCATATTGCCACTGGCGGCAGCAGCAGCGAATTCATCGAATTCAGTAAAACTACATCTGCGTACTCAAGAACAGTGAGTCAAATTGCGGGCCACAGAGGAGAAATCCCAGTACTGTACTCCCTGGGACTTGACCCAGTGGGAGAGGGTCGGTGGCAGAGATATCACACCATAGGAGAACGTGCAACCTGGCACCCCCCACAGTCTAAAGCAGCCTCTATCGACTCTCTGGGTCGGAGACTCTGTGATACAACGCAATAAAGGAGTAGTGGGGTCTGAGATACTACTGACTCGAGATCCAGAACACCTTAAGTGAAGTCATAGTGACCCAAGGGAAGAACCCAGAGAAGGCACAAACTTCCAAAATCATGGGAAAGAGGAATAATACTGAAGCAATGAATGCACACAACCCCACAACATCAGAACCCAATAAAACTGAAAATCAGAGATTTCTAGAAGATCAAATCAGGAAAATAACTGTAGAAATAATAGAGGTGCTTCGAAAAGAACTCAGAAAGAGCCAAAAAGAGATAAAGGATGCAATTAATGAAGTAAAGGCCTCAATTCAAAGCACAAACAACCGATTAGACCACATGGAGAACAGAATCTCGCTCTTAGAAGATGAGCAATCCAAAAATGAATGCATAGTTTCTAATCTAGAAAAAAATATCCGACAGCAGGAATCTGATATTGAAGAAATATGGGCCCATTTTAAGAGAGCTAACCTAAGAATAATTGGAATAGAGGAGGGAAAAGAAAGTGAAACCAAAGGGATCAACAATCTCTTCAAGGAAGTAATAGCAGAAAATTTTCCAGACATAGAGCAAGAGGTCGATACACCGGTCCAGGAAACTTATAGAACTCCCTTTAGACAGGATCCGAGAAGAGGATCCCCACGCCACATAATTGTCAAAATGACCAATGTGGAAGCCAAGCAGAGAATCTTAAAGGCAACAAAAGCAAAGGGCCAAGTGACATTCAGAGGCAAACCAATTAGAATCACTCCAGACTTCCCAAACCAAGTTATGAGAGCCAGAAGGGCTTGGAGTAACATATTCCCAATTCTGAAAGAAAACAACTTCCAGCCAAAAATTTCCTACCCAGCAAAACTTTCTATCAAATTAGATGGAGAAATAAGAAGCTTCCATGACAAACAAGGAATTTATGTCTTCAAAACCAGCACTAGAGAAAATACTCAAAGAGATTAACTACAAAGAAGAAATAGGTAACACACATCAGAACTAGAGAAACAAGATTTTCCATCCAACAGACAACTAAGATTGGTTATCTGTGGAGATTCATTATTTATGTTAGTCTGTTACCTATCTCTAAAGGGTATTGTTTGCCTTTATTGTTGTTAATTTTTAGGATTTCTAGTTGGAATATTAATATACCTTCAGATATAGCATTTGGAAATATTTTATCCCATTCTATTAGCAACTGTTAACTCTGTTTACATTGTCTTTGGATATACAATATTTTTTTTATTTTTTAGGGAGTTTGTATACTCTTCTGTAGCCTGTGCCATTGAAATCATAACCAAGAAATCACTGCCAATTTCAATGTTGTGAGGTTTTATGACCCAGATTTTCTCCTAAAAGTTTATAGTCTTAAGATTTATATTTAGGTCTTTTATCTATTTTGAGTTAATATTTGTATATGGGATTAGGTAAAGGTCCAATTTTATTCTTTTCCATGTAATTATTATCTTTCAACAATATTTAGTTAAAAGATTATTATTTCCACCACCAAATGTTCGAGGAAACCTTGTCAAAAATTAACTTGACAATATAGGGAAGAATTTAGCTCTAGGCTTTTATTTAACTCCAATGGTTTATATATCTGCCTTTAGAATAGTACTACACTGTTTCAATTATTGTAGCTTTATATGGTTTGAAATCAGAAAATATATATCTTCTAGCTTTGTTCTTTTTCAAGATTGTTTTGGGTACCTAGAGTCCATATTCCATATTAGGATAGATTTTTTTTCTGAAAAATAAATATATGATAGTTTCACCTAAAAAAATAGAAAAAAAATATTCTCTGGTAAGAAAGAAAGCAAAAAGAAATATTGAAAAGTTATCTTTAAGTCATCAAAAGCTTGGTATCAGACAACTGAAACTGTTATGTGAGATTATCATTTTTAATTTTGGATAAATTGCTTTAATACTAGATGTCAACCACTAAGCTAAGCATGGGAGGGAGAGATAGGGAGAGAATGGAGTGGGGATCGGGTGGGGGCTGACTGGGCCATGTGTGCATGTATGTCTACAAAAGTATGTATCCCACTATGATGTATGAATACAGTGCACCAATAAAATAAATAAATAAATAAATAAATAAAAATAAATAAAAAAATAAAAGAATTTTAAAAATAGGGCTGGGGTGTTGCTCAGAGGTAGAAAGCCCCTGGGTTCCATCCCTAGTACCATAAATAAATAAATAAATAAATAAATAAATAAATAAATAAATGTGTTTCCAGGCTGGAAATCAAGCAAAGCTCTTTGTACAGAACTGGTATGAGAAATAAAAGCTGTGAGGCTGTAAACTTGGTAAGACAAATGAGAAGTCTAGCTACACATTCTCCTTTTCAGCCCCATTGTCCCCCAGAGTCTGGGGCTTTGGGGGAAGGGGCATGGGAACGAAGTATCACATGTGTAAATGACTTTGAAGCAGTTTCAAGTATGTTTTGCATGGTCAAGGTGGAGAGGTGGGAGTTGCAGGACAGTTTTTGCCAAGCAGTAGAACGGTAGAGGATGGAAGAGCTTGGTGGGATGGGCTCAGAGCTTCTCTCCTTTCCTTTTCTCCCTCATTGGAAACACGTGTCAGGTGTCTTTGGACTGTAATCATAAATGATAATCGTCGACTGCATAAATCATCTAAAACATTGCTTATAAATGACTTTTATAACCACTGTGTCTACAGGTCATGTACTTCAAGAAGAAAATAGATTCATCTGGGACAGTCATTTCTGTTTGGGGGTTTGTTTGTTACTGTATTGGGAACTGAACTCAAGAGCATTCTACCTCTTAGCTATACCCTCAGGCCTATTTTATTTTTTATTTTGAAAGAGTCATATTAAGTTGCTCAGGCTGGTCTTGGACCAGGCTGGTCCTTCTGTTTCAGTCTCCTAAATCCTGGAATTATATGCATGAGCCACCACACCCAGCTCAGAGCCTTCTTTTTAAAGTTTAGGAAATACTGTGGACGGGAATTTGAAGGCCTGGATTTGCTTTCTGGCTCTGCCACGCATGAGTTAGATGACTTGAGCATGACGCTGGGTCTCCCAGGATGTCTGTGCCTCCATCTACAAAGTAGAGGGAATAACACTTGCCTTGTTCGTTTTGGGTCAGATAAAGCGATTTCTACTTAGCACATGTTGGGTCAAATGAAGGTATTTACATGTCACTTTTCAGGTGCCATGTAAATTTAAGACAATATTATTTCTCATGAGAGCCTTTCACCTACATATCCCATACTAAATTTCCATTTCTCTCAACATCAGAGGAAACCCTCTCTCTGGTTTTAAGGTTTATCTGAGGCCCATGAGATAGGCAGTATCAGAGCATACCTGGTACCTTAAGGCCCTTTCATAGAGATTGCTAGAAGCAGATCTCCCAGTGTTCTCCTAAACACAACTCGATGCAAAGTCTGACATGCTACTAGAATACTATTTTCCCAATAGTTCCCACTGAGGGTCATACCCAAGTTCTGGGCCCATAGCTCATCAGCCAGCCTCCTGTCTAGGGCTCCTGTGACCACCGACCAGACTCCAGGAACCAGCAGCTTCCATGCCAGGGGCAATGGCATCTTTACTATATCTGGGGCATTGAAACAATAGGCTTTGGCTGAGTGCATCGCTGTGCATCTAGAATCCCAGCACTTGGGAAGCTGAGAAAGGAGGATTGCAGTTTTGAGGCTAGCCTCAGTAATTTAGTGAGACCCTGTTTCAAAGTAAAAAATAGAAATGGCTGGGGGTATAGCTCGAAAGTAGACTGTCCTTGAGGGAAGAAGAAAGGAAGGAAAGAAAGAAGAAAAGAAGGAAGGCTGAAAGGAAAATACAGACTGGTGGAAAAAAAGGCAGATACTGCTTGCTGCTGGTTGGAAGCTTTGTGGTTTGGATTCTTTACTTGATTTGGACTTACAAACTGTGAGGAGTTGGGCTAATGCGGCCTTATCAGGCCCTCTTTCACCTAAAAGGATGTGTCTAGCTCTCTTTGCCAAACATAATAAAATTCCTTTACCAGGGATCTTGGGGGGAAATAGTCATAGATTTTTCGGAGCATTTGGCCCAGCAATGTGAATTGTGAAATGATTTCCAGAGAATTATCCAGTGGTATCCTGTTTGGATAGAAAGTGAATGTTGTTTTTTTGCTGTTGTTGTTTTAGTTATTTGGAATGTCTTGTATGTTTGTTTTCTTAGCAGAAAAGTGAATCTTACAAAATCAGCACAAGGCCTGGTGATTGTTCTCATTCTTTCCCCTGTGAGTGGGGGAGAAGGCAGGAAGGACCAGATGCTTGAGGCTTTCTAGCAGTCAGGAGATTTTCACTAATCCTCGCTTTTGCAGGAGTGCCACAGGAATCCTAATTAATCAGAGTGCATCACAACTCATTCCTCTCACCCTGCGAGGCGTTTGTGCATGGTCTCCCTGGGTCTGAGGCCTCTTCTTTGCCCTCCTCCTGCTGCTCTCTGGTTTCCTTAGCCCAAGCAACACAAGGATTTTGAAAGAGTCCCTTTGGACCTCTGCACACTCCACGAGATTGTGCAACGCCTTCGACTCTGGGAAGGAAAGTGATTGCCAGAGATTGCCAGCTGCAATATGGCACAAGCAAAGGTGCGAGCCACGACCCAGGTTCCCTGGAAGCTGGGATACTCCCAGACCTGCCTGACCTCGTGGCTCCCTCTACCTACATGGCATAGCCCTGGCCAAGTTGTCTTCCTGGACACCTATCTTTGTGCGCTCCCTTCTCTATTACCAGTAAGAAAGCAGCTTCCCCCATCCTGGCCTGTGAGGTCCCTATGACGCAGGCCCAGCATGTTTCTCCTTCCCTAGCTCTCATGACACTTCTTTTCCATGGCAGTCCTCCTGGACATCTCTCTCTCTCCTCTGCCTGTGGTCCAAACATTCCCATTGTGCTTTCCCCAAGGTGTCTGCTTCTGTCTTTCCTACCATGCATTCCTGGACATCTTTCTGCCACTGAAACCCACTTCCTCATTGGGAATACAACTCAAGACTCCGTGGCTTCCAGAGCATCACACTACACCCAGAGCCATCTCACCTTCCTTTGAACTATTTCAGAAGTGTTCTGTATTTGAACCTTAGTCACTCTCCCCCAAAATGTAATCTCTGATGCTATTATGGTTTGCACTCCCCTCCCTAGTCCATACATTGAAGCATTAAGCAGCAACATGATGATATTTGGAGATGGATGGTATTTCTCCTTCAAGAGAAAATTAGGATTAAATATGGTCATGAAGATGGGACCCTACTCTGACGGGATCAGTCCCCTTTTAGAAGAGGTACCAGACAGCTTGTGTTTTATCTATCATCTATCTATCTATTCTCTCTCTCTCTCTCTCTCTCTCTCTCTCTCTCTCTCTCTCTCTCTCTCTCTTTTTTTTTTTTTTCTTCTTCTCATCCTCCAAGCTATACCTCTCAAGCAGGGCAGGCCACTGTTCTCTCAGATCACTGAGGCTCAGGGAGAGCCCTGGGTCTCTCTTATTGAAACCCACTGAGCTTCTGGTCTGGAAATTTATTCTACTACACAAATGGCTCTGGAAAGGAGAACAGGGTCCCCAAGACCCATCTGTTCCCAATGAGGAAAGCCTTGGGTTCTACTGACACTTTTCCCAGGGAATCTGAAGATGTTTCTACCACACTTACTGTCAGACTTGCATGTTCGCATCAAGCAGCTGTGTGCAAGAATTAAAGCAACAAGAGCGGAATTTCTAAACCAAGAAAGTTGTCAGCTGAGGGAGGCAAAGCAAAGTGGTCTTAGTTATTTTCCCCACTTCCTTAAAGGTGAAATAGTCCTATTACTGAGAGGAAGAGAGAGGAAAGAAAACAGCCCCGTTCTTTCTGTCAGGTTGCAAGATTTTTCCAGGTTACTTCTTTTTTTTAAATAATATAATTTGATTGACTTTATCCCCCTGAACTTCCTAATGTTTCTCTACTTTATAGGTCTCTCTACTCTTTTTTTTTATGGAAACTAAACTATCAAACTAATGTATGCGTATTTATGTTCATAGTTGCAAAATCCGGGCTACTTCTAAAAATCATCTCTAGTGCCAGGCATGGTGGTGCTAGCTTGTAATCCCAGCATTTGAGAGGCTGAGACAGGAGGATCGCAGTTTGTGGACAGCCTCAGCTACTTTGTGAAGCCCTTTGCAACTCAATGAGACCCTGTTTCAAAATAAAGAATAGGGACTTCCGGGAAGATGGCCACGGACCAAAATGGGGCTTACGAACCCCGCTAACAACCAATCTCTATTACCACAAAATCAGCGCCTTTCATAGCCAGAAAACACCATCAGCAGAGGAACAAAAAATGTAATTTTAAGGGACAGAGAAAAAGAAAGCTGGAAAAATGAGACACCAGAAACCAGACTACAGTGCTGCAGCCGGAGCCACGGCGTGAAGCGGCGGGCACCATTTTGCCTTGCAGCACCAGGCTCCACAGAGGAAGGGAACTCATAACGGAACTCAGAAACCAGAGAGGAGATACGCCAGCCTCACGCCCGAGAACGCGGCAACAGCGCATTACTGCTGGCAGCAGCGAGTTCACCAGACGGCACCAGACCAATGCACTCAACAGCCCACCAAGCTCCAGAGAGGAGGACAGCGAGCTGAGGTGAGCCGCTGCAGAACAGCCGGGCGGGATTCGGCAGATTTCTCGGCACAGAGAGCAGCTAAAGCTCCCAGAGGCTGGGCTCAGCGCACCTTGCAGGGACTCAGAGTGGAGTTCAAAAACAGAAAAGAAATACACCAGCCTCACGGCCGAGAGCATGAAAGCAGCACCATATTGCTACCGGCGGCAGCAGCAGTGAATTCACCAAGTCCACGACAGCTCCATCTGCGCACTCAACAGTGAGTCAAATTGGGGCCTCTAGAGGAGAAATCCCAGTACTGTACTCACAGGGACTTGACCCAGTGGGGGAGTGGTGGTGGCAGAGATATTACACCATAGGAGAACGCCCAACCTGGCACCCCCCATGGTCTAAAGCAGCCTCGATTGACTCCCTGGGTCTGAGACTCTGCGATACAACCCAGTAAAGGAGTAGTGGGGACCGAGATACCACAGACTCGAGATCCACAGCAACTTAAGTGAAGTCGTAGTGACCTAGGGAAGAACCCAGAGAAGGCACAAACTTCCGAAATCATGGGAAAGAGGAATAACAATGGAGCAATGAATGCCCACAACCCCACAACATCAGAACCTGATAAAACAGAAATTCAGAGATTTATAGATCAAATCAGGAAAATAACTGTAGAAATAATAGAGGTGCTTCGAAAAGAATTCAGAGAGAGCCAAAGAGAGATAAAGGATGCAATTAATGAAGTAAAGGCCTCAATTCAAAGTACAAACAACCGATTAGACCACATGGAGAATAGAATCTCGCTCCTAGAAGATGATCATTCAAAAAATGAACGCATAGTTTCTAATTTAGAAAAAAAAATCTGACAGCAGGAATCTGACATTGAAGAAATATGGGCCCATATTAAGAGAGCTAACCTAAGAATAATTGGAATAGAGGAGAGAAAAGAAGGTGAAACCAAAGGGATTAACAATCTTTTCAAGGAAATAATAGCAGAAAATTTTCCAAACATAGAGCAAGAGGTTGATACACAGGTCCAGGAAACTTATAGAACCCCCGTTAGAGAGGATCAGAGAAGAGGATCCCCATGCCACATAATTGTCAAAATGACCAATGTGGAAGCCAAGCAGAGAATCTTAAAGGCAACAAAAACAAAGGGCCAAGTGACATTCAGAGGCAAACCAATTAGAATCACTCCAGACTTCCCAAACCAAGTCATGAGAGCCAGAAGGGCTTGGAGTAACATATTCCAAACTCTGAAAGAAAACAACTTCCAGCCAAAAATTTACTACCCAGCAAAACTTTCTATCAAATTAGATGGGGAAATAAGAAGCTTCCACGACAAACAGAAACTGAAGGAATTTATGTCTTCAAAACCAGCACTAGAGAAAATACTCAAAGAGATTAACTACAAAGAAGAAATAGGTAACACACACCAGAACCCGAGAAATAAGATTTTCCATCCAACAGACGACTAAGATTGGTTATCTGTGGAGATTCATTATTTATGTTAGTCTTTTACCTATCTCTAAATTGTATTGTTTGCTTTTATTGCTGCTAATTTTTAGGATTTCTAGTTGGAATATTAATATACCTTCAGATACAGCATTTGGAAATATTTTATCCCATTCTATCAGTAACTTTTAACTTTGTTTACATTGTACAATGTTTTTTTTTTATTTTTTAGGGAGTTTGTTTACCCTTTTGTTGCCTGTGCCATTGAAATCATAACCAAGAAATCACTGCCAATTTCAATGTTGTGAGGTTTTATTAACCAGATTTTCTTCTAAAAGTTTATAGTCTTAAGATTTATATTTAGGTCTTTTATCTATTTTGAGTTAATATTTGTATATGGTGTTAGGTAAGGGTCCAATTTTATTCTTTTTCACGTAATTATTATTTTTCAACAATATTTAGTTAAAAGATTATTATTTCCTCCACCAAATGTTCATGGAAACCTTGTCAAAAATAACTTGACAAAATAGGGAAGAATTTATCTATAAGCTTTTATTTAACTCCAATGGTTTATATATCTGCCTTTAGAACAGTACTACACTGTTTCAATTATTGTAGCTTTATATGGTTTGAAATCAGAAAATATACATCTTCTAGCTTTGTTCTTCTTCGAGATTGTTTTGGGTATCTAGAGTCCATATTCCATATCAGGATAGATTTTTTTCTGAAAAATAAATAAATAAATGTATGATAGCTTCACCTAAAAAAAGAAAAGAAAAGAAAAAATATTCTCTGGTAAGAAAGAAAGCAAAAAGAAATATTGAACTGTTATCTTTTAGTCATCAAAAGCTTGGTATCAGACAAATGAAACTGTTTTGTGAGATTATCATCATTAATATTGGATAAATTGCTATAAAATTAGATGTCAACCACTAAGCCAAGCATGGGAAGGAGGGTTGGGGAGGGAACGGGGTGGGGAATGGGTAGGGGCTATCTGGGCGATGTGTGCATGTATGTCTACAAAAGTATTTTCTTTATACCATTATGATGTATGAATACATTGCACCAATAAAATAAATAAATAAATAATTTAAAATTTTAAAAAATAAATAAAAAATAAACAAAAATAAAGAATAAGAAATAGAGCTGGGAGTATCGTTCAGAGGTAGAATGCCCCTGGGTTCCATCCCCAGTACAGAAAAAAAAAAAATCTCTCGTGGTCCAGGTCACAGAGGAATAAATTTGGGGGAACAAATTCACTAAAACCAAGGTTCCTAAGGACCTAAGGGTGCTGCGAGGCCTCCTGCCTGCTAAACAGCTGGAAGGTCCTCCAAAGCTCAGCCACCTCCTGCTGCAAACACCCACTAGAGACACTCCTAGCTGTGTGACACAGCTTTCTGGTGCCCGTCACTGATCCAGCCACTGATCCAGCCCAGCCCACTGAGCCGAGCCCAGAAATGCCTCAAGAAAAATGAGCTGCCAAGCCAGAAATGAATCAGAATAGCCTTTTTACTTGGGTCAACGCCGTACTTTTTCTAGTCAACCTTTGCCAAGGTCAACACAAAAGATGCCCAAGAGTCCGTCGTGGTGACACTTTTTTTTTTTTTTAAGCAGTACTGAGATGGAATCCAGGGGCATTCTATCTCCGAGCTGTACCCTTAGCCATACTTTTCATTCTATATTTTGAAACAGGGTCTCACTGAGTTGCAAAGGGCCTCACAAAGTAGTTGAGGCTGTCCTTGAACCATGATCCTCCTGTCTCAGCCTCCCAAATGTGGGGATTATAAGCGTGCACCACCACATCTGGCTGGTGGCACTCATTTCTAATCTCAGCACTTGAGAGGCTGAGACAGGAGGATCCCAGGTTTGCCACCAGCCTCCACAACTTAGTGAGTCCATTCACAATGTAGTGAGACCTTGCTTCAAAATAAAAGAATAAAATAGGAGCCAGAGTGTGGTGGTGGTGTACGCTTGTAATCCCAGCATTTGGGAGGCTGAGACAGGAGGATTGTGGTTTGTGGACAGCTTAGCTACTTAGTGAGGCCCTTCGCAACTCCATAAGGCCATGTTTCAAAATAAAAAATAAAAATAAGGCTAGGGGTGTGACCTGGAATTAGAATGCCCCTGGGTTCCATCCCCAATACCGAAAAATATATATATTTTTCTGGCTGGGCGTTGTGGCACACTCTTGAAATCCTAGTACTTGGGAGACTGAAACAGGAGGATTGCAGGTTCTCAGACATCCTCAGCTACTTAATGAGGCCCTCTGCACTTTAGTGAGGTCCTGTTTCAAATCAAGAATTAAAAAAATAGGGCTGGGGGTACAGCTCGGATGTAGTATGCCCCAAGGTTTCATCTCAGTACCACACATCAAAAAATAATATTTCTAAGGATTGAGGGAGGGACCATTTCAAATAGGGTTATGTTCATACATGAAAGTATCACTACCAACTCACTTGCTAATATATCTGGGGAGAGTGGGTTGGGCTACAGAGGGAAATACACTGAGAAATGTGTGCCTGAATGTTTGTGTCATGTTGAATCTCATGATATATAATTATAATGCACCAATAAAAGTACTCAAAGAAGCTGGGCGTGGTGGCGCATGCTTATAATCCCAATACTTGGGAGGCTGAAACAGAAGGATCAGGTTCAAGGCCAGCCTTAGCCACTTAGTGAGGCCTTTCACAACTTAGTGAGACCCTGTTTCAAAACAAAGAATACAAAATAAGGCTGGGGGTGTAGTTCAGAGGTAGAATGCCCCAGTTCTTAAAAAAAAAAAAGAGAGAAAGAAAGAAAGAAAAAGAAAATTACTCAAAGATATATGTTTTTCTTATTCCTCTATGACTCTTTTCCACTTCTTTATTTCTTCTACCCTATTTCACTATGCAGGGCTCAGTGATGATTCTTTGAACCCTGTCAACTCTCACTGTCCCGTCCCTGTCAGCCCCATATGGGGGCTCAAATCTCCCCTAGACCCAATTCCTACCCACAATTTCCTGGGTGAGTCAAAATCAAAATCAAACTCTTTACTAGGAAAGGTTTTAGACACATTGTCCTTACATACAGAATAAAATCAAGATTCCTAAAGCCAGCAGTATAGTGTTTCAGTCCGGTGCCAGAGCCAGCCGGCAAAAGTACCGGTTCCGAAGAGAGGAGTGAGGATGAAAGAATTCAATTCTAAGAATTTAATTCAAAGACTTTTAATTCTAGCATGGAAGGATCGCCAGTCCACTCCCGGGTCGATTTCTCTACTGGCCGATCCCGGGTTTATTTCTCTTGTCGTATTTATACAGTTTCAGGTCAATTGATCCCTCATGCCATCACCACCTGAGCACATACATCACAGGCAGGTCAATCAATACCCTCGTGCCATCACCACCTGATCTTCTCTCAGACCTTGATTACTTTGAACCTTCCATAACCCCAAACCTTATTGACTCTGGGCAAAGGACAGTCAGCTGAGTCAGAAATATTCTTTTAGGGGAAAACCTTAATGGCTCCCCTCAGTCAGGACAATAAAAGTTCAGATCTGCTGAATGTTTCTGGACACCAAGAACTGTGTGATGGCCAAGGATTGTCTGCAATGACACTTGTACTGGGGTCATCTGCTATACAGCTCCTGGGGGAGCTCTGCATGGGCCACGTCGCTGCCGGCTCAAGGGGAGGGCTTTCTGAGAAAGATGGCAGGCTGGCATCTTTTTTTGTTCCAATACTGGGGACTGAGGCATTCTACCTCCAAGATATACCCTCAGCCCATTTTTCATTCTTTATTTTGAAATAAGGTCTCACTAAGTTGTGGAGGGCCTCCCCAAGTAGCCGAGACTGGCCATGTACCTTCGGTCCTCCTGTTTCAACCTCCCAAGTATTGGGACTACAAACATGCACCACCACGTCTGGCTCACAGGCCTGGCATCTTCTAATGAAGGAAAATATAAATGCTCTCCCATGCCTTAACAACCTTAACTTTCTACCCCAGCCCACCCCACCAAGCCTATTAAATCAGAGTTCAGCTGGGATTTATTTATGTATTTATTTATTTGTATTGGGGATTGAACCCGGGGCACTCTACTAGCACTGAGCTATACCCCAAGCCCTATTTTGTTTTGTTTTGAAGCAGGATCTTGCTTCAAATTGCTCAAATTGCTGAGGCTGGCCTTGAACTTGTGATCCTCCTCTCTCAGCCTCCCAAGTACTGGGGTTACAGGTGTTTGCCACCACGCCCAGCTCAGCTGGGATTCTGAGAGCCCTGGCTGGCTGGCACTATACTAAACACCAAGCCAACCACGCTGAAGGGAGACTCCACTGCCCAGCTGGGAGAAGCCCTGACCTTGGGAAGCACAGGGAAGAGCCACAGGTGCCTAGAAGCAGAAGTGTACAGAAACAGTTGGGCTGACAGCGAACTCTGGGAAGGAAAGAACCCTCGGTTCCAGGAGTCTCTTCTCAGAACTGAGTGTGAAAACCAGAAAGCTGGCACTTGGCCTCTGAGGCAGCATTGGGGCACCTTCTCCTGTAGAACGTCATTGGGTCCCAGCAAAGCCCCTTGAAGGCAGATATAATCACCCTCATTCCCTAGGAGGACCCCGAGGCTCAGAGGTGGCGGCTGGCAGGACTGGGACTGGTACCCAGGTCTGTCTGCCTCTTCCTCCCAGGCTTTTCTCAGAAATCAAGGGCCTCCTTGGAGCACACGAGAGCCCCGGGGGCATGCAGGTGAGCCTGCGTCCAATTGGCAAAATCTCAGGGGTAACACCCACTGAAAAGTGTCCCTTGGTAGCTCACCAGCAGGGCCTGGAACTCACACCATCATCTTCCCTCAGCTATCTAACTTGGAATCACACTTACCTGTATTTAATCTCTTCCTAATGCCTGGCTTCTTGATTTATAAAACATTCAACTCCCACCATTCTAAAATAAGAAAACCACTGGGCATGGTAGAGCACGTCTGTAATCCCCAGTATTTGGGAGGTGAGACAGGGAGAGTGCAGGTTCAGGACCAGCCTCAGCTCCTTAGCAAGACTCGCTGCAACCTAGGGAAACCCTGTTTCAATAAACAAAAAAATGACAGGCACAGGGACACCTGCTTGTAGTCCCAGTACTAGGAAGGCTGAGACAGGAGGATCGCAGGTTAATGGCCAGCCTCAGCTACTTAGAAAGTCCCTCCGCAACTTAGTGAGGCCTTGTTTTAAAGAATAGCTGGGCCGGGCGTGGTGGCGCACGCTTGTAATCCCCGCTCTTGGGAGGCAGAGACAGGAGGATCGCACAGGTTCAAAGCCAGCCGCAGCGCGCTGGCTTAGGAGACCCTGTTTCCAAATAAAAATGTAAATGTAAAAATAGGTCTGGGAGTGTAGCCCGGAGATAGAAGGGCTTCCAGGAACCCCAGTACCACCAAAAAAAAAAAAAAAAAGAAAAAAAAAAAGAATAGCTGGGCATGGTGGCACACACGTGTAATCCCAGCACTTGGGAGGCTGAGACAGGAGGATCACACAGGTTTGAAGCCAGCCTCAGCTATTTAGTGAGGCTCTCAGCAACTTAGTGAGACCCTGTTTCCAAATAAAGTATAAAGTATAAAAATAGGTCTGGGAGTATAGCCCGAAGGTAGAAAAGCCCCTGGGTCACATCCCCCAGTACCACAAGAAAGAAAGAAAGAAAGAAAGAAAGAAAGAAAGAAAGAAAGAAAGAAAGAAAGAAAGAAAGAAGAAAGAAAGAAGAAAGAAAGAGAAAGAAAAGGTTGAGGATATTGGTTGGAGGTAGAATGCCCCTAGGTTCCATCCCCAGTACCACAAAATAAATAAATAAATAAATAAATAAATAAATAAATAAATAAAACAAAACCTCAAATTTCCCACACCGCTGCCTCCACCCCCTTCCTCTCTGATGCTTCAGTTCTTTGGAAAGATGTGATCACAGTGCCTTGCATTTTTTAAAATCCTTCTATGGCCAGTTCCTGCTTTGCTAAAATAGACTTCGGTGGGGCTGGGGACCCTTGCCTGGTGCTGATCCTGTCTCTTCCCAGTCTTCTGTCTTGCTGGCCTTTCCGTTCATTCAGCTTTCCTGGCCACCGCTACCTGGAACTGTCTTCCTTCCCAGCTTCTGACAAACTCCTGTTGTTGGAGTCCTGCTCTGATTCTTCCTCCCTCTTCTGGCCTCAATGTCACACTGGTCTCTAAGTTAAAACCCACCCCTACCCGGGCCTCGCCCTCGACCCAAGGCAGCACCCTGGGGGAGGCACAAATCCATCTGTCCCAACTCCTTCCTTTCCGAACTCTCCACACTCGCTTTACAAAGTCTAATCAGCAATCCTGCCTTCTTTCATTCATCCTGCACTTGGGAGGCTGAAACAGGAGGATTGTAAGTTCAAGGCTAGCTGTTTCAAAATTTACTCTGTGTGCGTGTGTGTGTGTGTGTGTGTGTGTGTGTGTCACTGGGTTGGAACCCAGGGGCATTCTACCTCCAAGCTATACCCCAGCCCTATTTTTGATTCTTTATTTTGTGACAAGGTCTCACTGAGTTGCAAAGGGCCTCACTAAGTAGTAGCTGAGGCTGTCCTTGAACCGAGATCCTCCTGTCTCAGCCTCCCAAATGCTGGGATTACAAGCATGTGCCACCATGCCCGAGTTCAAAATTTAATTTTTTTAATGGGCTGGGGGGTGCGGCTCAGTGGTAGCTAGCTCCTGGGTTCTACTCCCAGTACAAAAGAAAAGAGTCTGAACTCCTTGCATTCTGGCTTACTCTTTATATTTTTTGAAACAGGATCTCACTGAATTGCTAGGGGCCTCACGAAGTAGCTGAGGCTGGCTGTCCACAAACCACGATCCTCTGGTCTAAGCCCCCCGAATGCTGAGAGTACAAGCATGCACCACCACGCCGGGCCTCCCAGCCCCTTTATTTATATATTTATTTATTTACTTATTTACTAATTTTTATCTTGAAACAAGGTCTCGCTAAGTTGTGAGTGTGTCTTCGAAGTCCTGATCCTCCTGCCTCAGCCTTCTCTGTACTAGAACTACAGGCACACACCACCGTGCCTGGCTTCAATTTATTTTTAGTATAATTAATACATCATGCCTTAATAACTTCTAATGGTGACCATGGAGAGAGATAGATGATAGGAAATCGAATGAGCTGGTGTATACATGCATGGCTGTTTTGAGGACTTTCAGGAAAGAGGGGGAGAGAGGAGGTCTGGGGAGAGGCAGGGAAGGCAGAGACGGGAAAGTCAGCAACACACATTGGCTGCCTGGATCATCCGCTGAGGTTAAAGGAAAGGACCAGGTGGGCTGTGTTTGACAGAAAGCTGGCTGGTGGTTTAGCTCTGCGGAGCTGCCCGGGGAGTCCCGGGAGAGGTGAGGCGCTGTCCTGGGCCAACCACAGTCCCACAGCAGGAGGCCACACAGGCCTCTGGGTGACCTGTGCCATCCAAACCCGGAGGAGATAGAAGGGCGGCCGAGGCAGCCACTTCACGAGTTTTCCACGAGCCTTTCTAGAGTAACCGTTGTCTATACTGTAGAAAAGTCCCTGAAATGGAGACAGCTGGGCTGCCGAGGCTTCAGTGGTGTGCTTAGGGCTCCTCCTGGTGGCTCAGATACGAGGAGGAAAATATTTTCCTAAGGGCTCTCTCCATCTTGTGCATTTATTCAATTTTCTCTCTCTTTTTCTCTCTCTTTCCAAATAATGCTTCAATCTGTATTAGGTTTTTTTTTGTGTGTGTGTGTGGTACTGAAGGTAGAACCCAGGGGCTTTTCTACCTCTGGGCTATACTCCCAGACCTATTTTATATTTTATTTGGAAACAGGGTCTCCCTAAGTTGCTGAGAGCCTAAGTAGCTGAGGCTGGCTTCGAACCTGCGCGATCCTCCTGCCTCAGCCTCCCAAGTGCTGGGATTGCAAGCGTGCACCACCATGCCTGGCAATCTGTTTTAGTTTTCTGTACAGTTTTCGGGGGGGGTGCTCTTTCTGCAGGGGGGTGCTCTTTCTGCAAGGGGGGTGCTCTTTCTGCAGGCTGTGGGTTCGGGGAGACTCATTTTCTTGCCTTTTTCAGCGTCTCGAGAACATCCACATCCCATGGCTCGCGGCCCCTTCCATCTTCGACTTTTTCCCCCTTCTCCTCACCTCTCCCTCTGACTCTGACCTCAGCTAGGACAGGCTCTCCCTACTGAGGATGTGTTTGATTAAATTGCAAAGGCTCCCAGAGAACTCAGGATAATCTCCCCATTTCATGTAATCACATCTGTAGAGTCTCACCTACAGTATTATATCCACAGGTCCCAGGGGTCAGGCTGCTGTTGGAGCTCAGGCAAGGTCACCCAAGGACAGGTGCTTTGACACACCGCCAGGCCTGAGAAGTGGCCAGAGTCAAGGTCCCTCTGACCTTGTCTGGTTTCTCCCTCTTGGGCGGGCAAGAGACACTCTCCCTGACGTTCTCTTATCTGACTAAGGGAAAGAATGCAATTGAAGAAAACCCCCTCTCTAACCAGGGAAGATTAATGACCGGGGGACACCCGGCCAGACAGACTTTCCCAGCCTTGCCCCAGGACTAGGCAAGGGCTTCACCACTGAGCTACACTCCAGCCCCCCAGATTGTCACCTGTTCCTTGAGGGCAATCCCATGAGATTATCTAGGAGGCTTTACCTACATAAGACAGCCTCTGTCCCTCCTGACCTCCCACATCTTGTCCTCACGCCGAGCCGCTTGCTGTCCTAGTTTCCAGCCTCTCTAGAGCTCAGGAAGTTCTTTAAGCCTCAACCATCAGGACTTCAGAGGAGACTCATACTTCGTGTGTGAGCCCTTGCTCTGATTTTTCTTAGTGCACAGACTTATCTGATTCTTGCAGAATTCTGGGGCAAGCAGGGTAGGGAAAGTTCCTGAGACTTAAGCTTGAGCGAATGGGAGAAGGACATCTACCCTGGGCCCCAGGGCAGGAGGGATCAAGTCCAAGCCTTTGCTGTCTTCTCTGCCAAAGTGATCTTAGAAAATGCCAGAACTAGTCATGTCTGAGGCCTTTAATCTCCGCCTGTACCCAGCGCTTTTCATGAATAAGCTCAGACCCTTACATCTAATGGCCTCTTACAATCCAGCTTAAAACATAGTTTCAAGTCTGACCAACAGTGAAAAACTAAGCTTGTGTGTGTGTGTGTGTGTGTGTGTGTGTGTGTGTGTGTGCGCGTGCGTCTGGGGATGGAAGTCAGGCAGGGCCATTTGACCTCCGAGCTACACCTCCTGCCCTGTTTTTTATTCTTTATTTTGAAGCAGGGTCTCACTGAGTTGCAGAGGGCCTCACTAAGAAGCTGAGGCTGTCTATGAACTGCGATCCTCTGGTCTCAGCCTCCCAAATGCTGGGATTACAAGCGTGCGCCACCACACCCGGCTCACAGCCCTACTTTTTATCCTTTTACTTTTGAAACAGGGTCTCGCTGAGTTGCAAAGGGCCTCACTAAGCAGCTGAGGCTGTCCGCGAAACTAAGTTTTTTAATGGAATAAAAATGCTATGAGGCTGGGTGTAGTAGCACACACTTATAATCCCAGTACTTGGGAGGCTGAGACAGAAGGATCGCAGGTTCTTAGCCAGCCTCAGCTATTAGGTACAACTTACTGAAGCCCTGTTTCAAAATGAAGAGTAAAAAATAGGGCTGGTGGTATAGCTTGGAGAAAGAATACCCCTGGGCTCAAACCCAAGTACCACACGCACACACAAAAAAGTCGTTTTTATTTTTAAACTAAGTTGCTGAAGTACCTAGCCCATTCACACCCAGAGGTAGAATGCTGCTAGGTTCAATCCCCAGTGCAGGGAAGAAAGAGAGAGAGAGAGAGAGAGAGAGAGAGAGAGAGAGAGAGAGAGGAGAGAGGAGAGAGGAGAGAGGAGAGAGGAGAGAGGAGAGAGGAGAGAGGAGAGAGGAGAGAGGAGAGAGGAGAGAGGAGAGAGGAGAGAGGAGAGAGGAGAGAGGAGAGAGGAGAGAGGAGAGAGGAGAGAGGGAGAAGGAATAGGGGTGTCATTGTGTAGGCAAGGTTGATTAAATCATCGCCCACTGGTGTTTGAACCTGCTCTTCGGCTCCTCTCTTGCCCAGGAGATGGGGGAGGGAGAGTGGGGTTGGAAGTCCCAAGCTTCTACCAGTCACTCATTATTTCTACTCTAAAGCCATTTGAGACTTTAAGAGTTGCCTTTTTAGGAAGAAACATTCCTGTGGCCCTTATCACTGAGGAAATTCCAAGGGTTTGGAGCAGCTGTTCTGGGACCAGAGACAATGATCAGAGGTCTTTCTCTGTCGCTACAGCAAAGACTGAAACTTCCCAGGAGACCAATGGGGGCGGGAGGGGGCGGGAGGCTCTGTCCCAGAACCAGGTGAGCAGCTGCAGTCCGCCCTCAGGACAGAGTCCCTGGCTCTCAGGTCCCACCTCGCCTCCTCATGAAGGCCTGGACCCTGGATCCGGGAATCTCCAAAACGCCTACACGTGGACTACAACTGACTCCATGGGCACCTGTATTTGAAAAGCACCTGGCACAGAAAATGTTTGCTTTTTGTTATTTTTTTCTTTAAAAATTAACTTGCATTAGAGAATTTCATGATGTACTTTAACAAACATATCAGTGTCATCCACGAAGCCAAACATGAGGAGGAGGAAGGGGGAGGGAATGGGGCAGGAATTGGGTAAGGGCTGATTGGGTGATACCTCCACCATCTTGTACCCCATTAAGATGTCTGACTACAATGCACCACTAAAAAAATTTTTTTAATAATTTTTTTAAAAAATTAACTTGCAGATTTGCTTCGTATGAACCAGATGGCAGCGGTGCTTTTTACAGTGAAGCTAGCCACCAGTTGTCACTTTGAGGTAAGTCATCAGCACGTACCATCAGTGTTTTTTTAGGATCGTTCTTGGAAGAAAATAGAGGGCAAAGAATCAGAATCCTCACTTATGTAGCTGAGGGCTGGGGGAGGTCAGAATAGAGGCTCAGACAGGCTGAAGTTAAAAGAAACCTAAGGATCTAACCAAGGACAGGCTAACGGCAGAACAGAATCCAGAAAATAAATTTAAAACTTGTCAGTATGCGTGTGTGTGTACGGCCTTCAACAACCAATAAACAGTAAACTCTCAATAAGTCAACAATAGCTAGTTTAAGTCTCTGAAGTTGGTCTAGGCAGATGCCTGTCAGTTTATCAGTTCAGCAACTACGCAATGTAACGTGGACTCTACTGCCCTCTTCTGGAAAGAGTGGAAATCGACCCTTGCTTGTGACTGAGCAAGTTGGTTATAAACTGGAGGAAGTATGGCACCAATTTCACCTGGGGAGTTGAGGCAGACGTTGGCGGGTGGCTCCTCCAGAGGAATAAGAAATAAGGCGGGGACAGACGTGAGTGGTGGCGTATTTCTTCAAGCATGCAGAAAGGTTTCTACAGCCCATCCACACCTTGGTGATAGCTCACTGCTGGGGGTGGGGAGGAGAAAGCCCTATATTAAATATTGCCTATGATTTAAGCTTAGCCTCATTTTCTTTTTCATCTGCAAAAGATAGTATAATGCCTGCCCCAGGGAATTAAGAGATGAAATTTAAGAGGACCAGCTCAACATAGGCTTCCCATCAAGAAACGCAGTTGGGAGCCAGGTGTGGTGGTGCATACCTGTATTACCAGAACTTGGGAGGCTGAGAGAGGAGGATCATATATTAAAGCCAGCTTTGGCATCTTAGGGACATCCTGTTTCAACGAATAAATAAATAAGTAAGTAAATAAATAAATAAATAAGCCGGGCGTGGTGGCGCACACTTGTAATTCCAGCATTTGGGAGGCTGAGACAGGAGGATTGCAGTTCAAGAACAGCCTCAGCTACTACTTAGTGAGGCTCTATGCAACTCAGTGAGACCCTGTTTCAAAATAAAGAATAAAAATAAGGCTGGGGGTGATGCTCAGAAGTAGAATGCCCCTGGGTTCCTTCCCCAGTACCACTAAATAAATAAATAAATAGGGCTGGGGCCGTAGTTCAGAAGTAGAATGTCCTGGGTTTAACCCCCAGATTTTTTGTTTTGTTATGTTGGTACTGAAGGTTGGACACAGAGGCATTTACTTCCAAGCTACACCCCAGACCTATTTTTTTAACTTTTTTTTTCTTTTTTTCTTTTTTTTTTTTTTTTTTTTTTTTTTTTTTTTGGTAGTACTGGGGGTGGAACCCAGAGGCTTTCTACCTCTGGGCTATACTTCCAGACCTTTTTTATATTTTATTTGGAAACAGGGTCTCACTAAGTTGCTGAAAGCCTCACTAAGTAGCTGAGGCTGGCTTCAAACCCGTGCGATCCTCCTGTCATAGCCTCCCAAGCGCAGGGATTACAAGCGTGCGCTACCACGCCCAGCCCTATTTTTTTCGTTTTAATTTTGAAACAGGGTCTTGCTAAATTGCTGAGGCTGGCCTTAATGTAGGATCCTCCTGCCTCAGCCTCCCAAGTACTGGAGTGACAGGTGTGTACAAACACACAGAAAAAGAAAGGAGAGAAAGGAAGGAAGGAAGGAAGGAAGGGAAGGAGGAAAGGAAAGAAGGAAGGAAGGAAGTAGGTAGTTGGGGAAAATTTTTAAATCCTAATAAAAAAATAACTGGAATAAGTTTAAAAAAAAAAGTACCTAGCAGTTCAAGAATGGATAAAATTAACCGGTGGGGAGAGAAGTCCGTTATCTCCGAGGCGGGCCAGTGTTGACTGAGGAGAGACCTGGAAGCCAGCTTGGTTGGAGTGCTCAAAAACATTGTGTGCACGCAATCTATCAAACACCCCCTTAAAACGTGTGCACTTCACGAATGTACTACATACCCAAGAAGAGGAACAGAAAAGAAAGAAACGCAGAACACTTTGGCGACTGGGGCGGGTGGGAGGAATCTCGGAACCGGAGTCGAGATCCCGGTGTCAGCATCTCTAGCCCTGCGGTGTGCACCGCCCCTCCTAAGAGCACTTTCTATGTGTGCGAGTTCTGGAAACTAGGGGAAGAGACGGCCACACCTAGAGACTGGGAGGAGTTCTGCCAGGCGAGGTAAGCAGAGAGGGGGAAGGTGGATGGCCTGTGACCCCACCCATAAAAGGGAAGCCTGGGAGCGTGAGGGTGGTCCCCCAAGGAAACAAGCCCAGCAATCCCAAGAAACTGAACACTGCTTTAAAGCAAGAGGAAATCAGACACGCCCTGCCTGGTTTAGCAGTGAGTGATGCTACTTTGTTCATAATAGTGCAAATACTATTAATTTAGTAAGTTGTGATGCAGCAGGTTGAAGGGCAACGGAGGGGTCAGTAAAAATCCTAGGTTCCCATCTACACACTGTCAAAAGATGCAGAGTCAGGCCGGGCGTGAAGCTTGTAATCTCAGCTTTTGGGAGGCTGAGACAGGAAGATGGTGGTTCAAGGACGGCCTCGGCTACTTAGTGAGGCCCTCTGCAACTCAGTGAGACCCTGTTTCATAATAAAGAATAAAAAATAGTGATGGGGCTGTAGCTCGGAGGTAGAAGGCCCCTGGGTTCCATCCTCAGTACCACACACACACACACACACACACACACACACACACACACACACAAAAAGATGCGGAATCAAGCAAAAGCTGAGTAGATGCCTTCTATATAAAATAAAATCACAATGATAATTATAAATAATAATAATAAATAATAAAACAGATGAGCCAGGCACTTGATAATGCACATTAGTAATCCCCGCGCTTGGGAGGCTGAGGCAGGAGG
Organism: Muscardinus avellanarius; assembly: GCF_963383645.1. Lineage (NCBI taxonomy): Eukaryota > Metazoa > Chordata > Mammalia > Rodentia > Gliridae > Muscardinus > Muscardinus avellanarius. The sequence continues at coordinate 15,249,595 of NC_137800.1, read as the reverse complement.
ATCGCACAGGTTCGAAGCCAGCCTCAGCTACTTAGTGAGGCTCTCAGCAACTTAGTGAGACCCTGTTTGCAAACAAAATATATAATAGGTCCAGGAGTGTTTGAGGACGACCTTTGCAACTTAGCAAGACCCTGTTTCAAAATAAAAAATAAAATAAAAAATAAAGTAGTTTGGAGGTAAAATGCCCCTGGATTCCGTCCCCAATATCACAAAGAAAAAAATAATAAGGCAATCAGCCAGCTATGTACAGAATCTACTTTTAATTGGCACCTTTGGAGATGGGTCAGCCAGTCGTGGGGAAGGGACCAGTCCCAGTCGGCCGGCTGAGTGACTCACCTGGTTGGGCAGAAGTACTTCTGCTTTTAGCCAGTATTTTGGGGGGGGGGGGTGGGACTAAGCATGGGAACGCCGATTCTCTCAACATCTGGAGTCTCGTGAGGCCTGGAGTCTCGAAGCACCCAAACTCACGATATCTCTGCTTCCAGGTGATAAGTAAAATAAAAAATTAAATGCGAGTAAAATAAAAATAAGTGAGTACGGCGGAGTGTGAAAAACACGAGAGAGGTCCGGTACACGTGGCATGTAAAGTTTTAATGGCACGGCTCTCCCGGGGATCAGGGCGAGGCACCGTGGGGCCCTCGCGCCTGTCCGAAGCTTGAGGACGCGGGCTCTCCTTTTCAAGGTATGCATCTCGGGAGAGGAGGGTTTACTCGCGGGAACGCCCAATTCTCGCGGGGGTTTCAGCCCCTCCCTTGCCCTGCAGAGGTCATGTGACACAAAGTCACATGAGTGCAGGACCCAACTTAACGCCAGGGTTTAGCCTCTTGTCCCTGCTGCGAGATCACATGAGAGAAGGGAGGGACCCGACTTATCAGAACCCAGAGGCATTCTACCTCCAGCTAAACTCCTAGCTTTATTTTTTTTTTAACTGTCTCACTAAGTTGCTGAGGCTGGCCTTGAACCTGTATCCTCCTATCTTAGCCTCCCAAGTACTATTACATGTGCCACCCTTCCCAGCTTACTATTATTTTAAAACCATAGTCATATATCATTTTAACAATGGGGATGCGTTCTGACAAGAGCATGATGAGGCATCTTTGTCATTGTGTGAATATAATGGAGTGTGCTTGCATGGCCCCAGCTGGTCCGCCCTATTGCATGTGTAGGCTGTGCGGTCCAGCCCTTTGCTCCCAGGCTACAAGCCCACACAGCGTGTGGCTGTGCTGAATGTCGTAGGCCAGTACAGCATAATGCAGGCGAGCGTAACACAATAAGCATTGGTGTATCGGAAAAGAAAAGGCGCAGGCGGCTTGTCATATAAAAGAATAGCACACCTGAATGGAGCACTTACAGGAACAGAGCCTGCAGGACCCCAAGTCACTCTTGGTGAGTCAGCAAGTGAGTGGGTTGAGGATGTGAAGGCCCGGGTCATCCTCCCTGTACATCGCCGCGGACAATAAGTGCACTTGGGCTATACTGCATTTACAACATTTCTTTCTTTAATAATAAGTTAACCTTAACTTCCTGTAACTTTTTTACTTTATAAAATTTTTAATATTTTTTTAAACTTGCTGACTCTTTAGGGATAATTTTTTTTTTTTCAGTACTGGGACCCAGGGGCATTCTACCTCCAAGCTACACTCTCAGCCCTATTTTTTTTTTAGTCTTTTTTTTTTTTTGAAGGGGAGTAAAAGGTTTATTGGAAGCAACAGGGAATGGGGCAAGGGTGGCTGAACACCCCCAAAGGGGCTGGAACTCTGGGTCCAGCAGCTGCCTTCAGGAAAATACTTGAGAGTAGCCCAAGCCGAATTGCCTTCAGGTGCAGGCTGCTTTCTTCCACTGTCCACACGATCTACCAGAAGGGAATAAAGAAAAGTGGCCGAACACCCCATAGGGGTGGTTGGAACTCCGGGGTCCAGTAGCTGCCTTCAGGGTCACTACCCGAGTGTTGCCCGAGCCAAGTGCCCATCAGTTGCAAACTACTTTCTCCCAGAGTCCACGCGATCTGCCAGAAAAGAGGTACAGGTCACCCCTAGGGGCCTTGTCAGCCATGATGTCCAGCAGAGGCCTTCAGGTCACTACACGAGAGTCGCCCGAGCCACGTGCCTTCAGATGCACTCTGCCTTCTCTCAGTGCCAACACGACCTGCGAGAGAGAGAACAGCTCCCCAAAAGGGGAGGGGGTCCCGAGTGGGAAAGTGCCCCTAGTCTTTTTATTTTTTGAAACAGGGTCTCACTGAGTTGCAAAGGGCCTCACTAAGTAGCTGAGGCTGTCCACAAACCTCAATCCTCCTGTCTCAGCCTCCCAAGTATGTGCCACCATGCCTGGCTTTATTTTTTATTTTGAAACAGGGTCTTACTAGGTTGCTGAGAATACTGTTAAGTTGCTGTGGCTGTCTTTGAACCTACAATCCTCTCATCTCAGTCTCCCAAGTACTGGGATTACAGGTGTGTGCTACCACACCCAACTTATTTATTTCAGTTTTTAATCCCTTTTTATTAAAAACAAAGATACAAGCTGGGTGTGGTGGCCCATGCTTGTAATCCCAGCATTTGGGATGCTGAGACAGGAGGAGGATGGTTCAAGGACAGCCTCAGCTACTCAGTGAGGTCTTTTGCAACTCAGTGAGATCCTGTTTCAAAATAAAGAATAAGCCGGGTGTGCTGGCACACACTTGTAATCCCCGCGCTTGGGAGGCTGAGACAGGAGGATCGTGTAGGTTCGAAGCCAGCCTCAGCTACTTAGTGAGGCTCTAAGCAACTTAGTGAGACCCTGTTTCCAAATAAAATATAAAATGGGTCTGGGAGTATAGCCCGGAGGTAGAAAGCCTCTGGGTTCCACCCCCAGTACCACCAAAATAAATAAATAAAATAAATAAATAAATAAATAAACAAATAAATAAAAATATAGAGCTGGGGGGGGTAGCTCGGAGGTAGAATGCCCCTGGGTTCCATCCTCAGTACCTCAAAAAAGAAAGAAAAAAAAAAAGACACAAATGCGTATATTCACCTTGGTCTACACAAGCCTTCCACCTCCACATCTTGTCCTGGCGGCCAGTCTTCAAGGGTTAGAGCACGCATGGGACTACATCTTCTTGACAAGGAGACCTGTATGCTTCTGGAACACCTACTGAAGGACCTGCTTGAGACTGTCTCACAGTTCACTTTTTAAAAAATATGTAAGTAGGAGCCAAGCCGGTGCATACTTGTAGTGTGGTGATACTCACCTGTAATCTCAGTACTCAGAAGGCTGAGACAGGAAGATCACAGGTTCAAGACCAGCCTCAGCAACTTAGTGAAACCCTGTTTCAAATAAAAATAAAATAGGGCTGGGGGTTTAGCCCAGAGGTAGAACAACTCTGGGTTCAATTCTTAGTATCAAAGTGGGAATATTATTTTAGAGTTAAAATGATAAAATGCAAACCAGTAACATAGTCCTTTAATATTGCGATCAAGTCTTCTGTGCTATATATAACATATACCTTCACATGACCAGGGTTTCAGGAGCTGTGAGTACATAGCATCACACAGACATGTGGCTGACATGTTGATAGGACGCTAGGGAGGCTACAGTGCCATTCGGCATGAGAAATTTTTCAGTTCCATTATAATCCCACGGGACCGCCATGATGTACTCGAACCCATCATGAGCTGAAACCTCTTTTTGAGCTGCCCGCCCTTCTCCTTTGGCACAGCAGGGGACCTTAGAATCGAAGGACCATTCCAAACATGTACTAGTATTGGGAAGAGGTTTCAAAATGTATTAATGTACTAGTATTGGGAAAGATTTCCAATTTTGAAAATATATCGTTTGTACTAAAGAAAGCCAGGAGTGTCTGGAAGAAGGCCTTTTTACATTTCTAAAGAGAAGTAAAGAAAGCCAGGAGCCAGGGAAAAGGGCCTCTTTACATTTCTAAAGAGAGACAAACTGCCTCAAGGATGGAAGGAAATCCCAGATCCCCAAGAAGCAACTTAACACATCTTGGGAGGGTAACAAAAGGTGTGAGGTCTGTGCCAGACAGAGCTGTCCCCCCCACTGCCTCAAAGGGGCAGATCCGGCTGGGCTAGAGATAGGACAGCTTATCTACATATCAAAGGACCTGCCGCAGACTTGGTCGGGATAAGAACACTCAGCATGCAGGGGTCTTTTGGTGTATTCACTCGAGTCGCCCCCCCATACCATTTCTGAATGGCATGGGGCTTTATTATTTATTTATTTATTTATTTATTTATTTTTGTGGTACTAGGGGTGGAACCCAGAGGCTTTCTCCCTCCGGGCTATACTCCCAGACCTATTTTATATTTTATTTGGAAACAGGGTCTCACTAAGTAGCCGAGGCTGGCTTCGAACCTGTGCGGATCCTCCTGTCTCAGCCTCCCAAGCGCAGGGATTACAAGCGTGCACCACCACGCCCGGCTTTGGCATGGGGCTTTAACTGTCTTCTGTATTTCTGTCTTTTTAATAAACTTCTTTAAATCTTCAGCAATGGTCCGAGCTATGTATACCTATCCTTAGCTCAGGACAAGAACCTGCGGTTTTTCTGTTTGTGTGGTTGTGTTGGGGGAATTATTTCTCCCCTCACACACTGAACATATTTCACCGTAACATATTTGGCGCCCACGCGGGGCTGACTTTGTTTTGGGCCATCCCACGACGTCACTCTGTGGCGTGGTGCTTTACTCTAAGCTCTAGCATTCCCTCCTTCTAAGGGCACCAAACCGTAACAAAACAGACCCTGGCCAATGTCACACCTCTGAGAATACTCTGCTCCCCGTTCTCCAGAGGGAGAACAGACAAGAAGAGGAGAAGGGCTGCAGGAGGAAGGGTAGCAGAAAGAGAAGGAGAGAGACATGGGACAGAGAAGAAGAAAACGGGAAAGGGGGGGAGATGAAGAGGAAAGAGAAGGTGAGGGAGAAGGAACATGCTTAATTTCCTTTAGTTTCCTGAAAACAAGAAATCACACCGATTACGTTTCTAAGGTGATGGTGTGTTGCCAGGCTCCCAGCTTTGTTTCCGGCTCCTCCCACAGGACCTACCCCCCAACTCACTGAAGGCCACCCCAAAATGAGCCACAGGCAGATGGAAGCACAGATATCTACAGAAGGGGATGCTGTGTCCCTGAGATGTAAAAGGACTCGTCTCAGATCACACAGCCAATTAGCCTCAGAACTAGACTGTAACACCCGGACTAGGTCGGCTTGCTGCTGAATCAGCCCGCCTCCTACCTCCCTAAGACCTACCACTATTTCTCTCTTAAACCCCTCCCAGCAGGACTGGAGAGGGCTGCATGCCAAAGCCAGCTCACTCCACTCTCCTTGATCCAGAGAAAGTCCTCCTCCTATATCCAAGGCAGGAGGCTGAGCTCAGGAGGACCCAGTCATATAACCACAGGGGCCTGGTGCCCTGCCCACAAAGCTCAGTCTACAGGAGAAGACGAACAGGCGCTGAAGAGCACACAGCTCCTCCACCAAGTCTCCTGCGGGAACTTCCAGGGATGCCCTGCAGAAGGGCGGTATTGCTTTCCTTTTAGTAGGGGATGGAACTCTATGGCATTCTAACTCCAAGCTATAACCCCCAGCCCTGAGGCCTGACTCAAACCTGTGATTCTCCTGGCTCTGCTTCCCAAGTACTGAGATTACACGTGAGCCATCACACCCGGCCTTCAGGTCAACGTCCGAGGTCAGAGAGCTAACTCACACCAGCGTTCCAGAGCTGCCTCCGAGAACACAGGGCAATCTTCTCAGAGCATTTGATTTTTCAGTCTGGGCTGAAAGGATGCCCCACGAATGTGCAGTGCTGTTACGCCCACCCCAGGTACGGAAGACCACTCTTTTACACCTGGGAAAGAGCATGTCTTTGGTTTTGCTTCCAGCATTCTGAGAATGCCCAACCTTTCCCTGGCTTTCTGAAGGCCCACAATCATCTTTGCTGTATCATAATTGGTAGTTTAGAACCCATCTTCCTGGGGACAGGTTTATAGTCGCTCTACCTCCTCCCTCTAGTGAGTGGATATCTTCAACTGCCGCACATGCAGGCCATCTGCTTGCTTGCTTGCTTGCTTGCTTGCTTGCTTGCTTGCTTGCTTGCTTTCTTTCTTTCTTTCTTTATTCATTTATTTATTTATTTTGCAGAACTGGGGATTGAACCCAGAGGCATTCTACTGAGGAGATACAAAGGAAATAGGCAGATAGGGAAAAGGCCTCAGTAGAAAAAAAGTTAATTTCCTGAGTTTCCTGAGGGGTGACAAATACCTGAAATTCCAAAGGCTCAGAGATAAGAAGGCCAGAGCTTCACAAAGCCTTCTGTTTACTAATCAACAAACCCACCCAGCAAGTCTGGCATTCCTGAAAGGAGACCCTTCAAAGGACTTGCAAATACCCTATGCAAATTCTGAGAGCTGCTTCCCAGAATTCCCAAAGTTACCCTAACCAAAAGCGGACTTGGAAGTGGTGGGCAATGGACCTTGGGGATCAGCAATTGGGGCTTTCCCTCTCAGGACCCCCTCCCCTGTTCTCTCTCTCTCAGGTCATGTTGGCCCTGAGAGAAGGCAGAGTGCATCTGAAGGCACGTGGCTCGGGCGACTTTCGAGTAGTGACCTGAAGGCTTCTGTTGGACATCAAGGATGACCAGGCCCCTAGGGGTGACCTGCACCTCTTTTCTGGCAGATCGCATGGACTCTGGGAGAAAGTAGTTTGTAATTGACTGGACTCAGCTCGGGCGACACTCGGGTAGTGACCTGAAGACAACTACTGGACACCAGGAGACCCGACAGCCCAGAGTGGCATTCTGCCTCTTTTCCTATTCCCTTCTAGCAGATCGTGAGGACTCTGAAAGAAAGCAGCCTGCACCTGAAGGCAATTCGGCTTGGGCTACTCTCAAGTATTGTCCTGAAGGCAGCTGCTGGACCCAGAGTCCCAGCCCCTTTGGGGGTGTTCAGCCACCCTTGCCCCATTCCCTGCTGCTTCCAATAAACCTTTTACTCCCCTTCCTGAGGTCTGCGGGTGTCATTCTTCGTTCACTGTAGACAAGAACCCGGTAAGGAGTTCCTTCTTAGGAAACTCCGTTTCATCTCAAGGAAACGCCGGGTTTCCTCTCAAGAAACCCCCGTTTCACTACCTCTGAGCTATACCCCCAGCCCTATTTTTTATTCTTTATTTTGAAACTAAATTGCAGAGGGCCTCACTAAGTAGCTGAGGCTGGCTGAGAACCCAAGGTCCTCCTGTCTCAGCCTACCAAGTACTGTGATTCCAAGCATGCGCCACCACGCCGAGCTGTCTCCTACACTTTTACATCAGAGAATTGCCCATAGCTAGCATCGTCTTAATATTGTTTATAAGGCCACTACTAGACTAATTTTATTGTCTATTCTTGTGGGATTATACTCTTCCATATATATATTTAAGGTTCTTATCCTATTTCCTTTTTATTTATTTATTTTTTGTGTGTGTGGTGCTGGTATTGAACCCAGGGGCACATCATTTCCAAGCTACACCTCCACCCCTGTTTTTTATTTATTTTTTAACGGTATTGGAGATGGAACCCAGGGACATTGCACCTCTGAGCTACACCTCCAATCCTATTTTTTAGTCTTTTTTATTTTTTGCAACAGGGTCTCATTGAGTTGCAAAGGGTCTCACTCAGTAGCTGAGGCTGTCTACAAACTGCAATCTTCTGGTCTCCCCCTCCCGAATGCTGCTGGGATTACAAGAGTACACCACCACGTCCGGTGATTTTTATTCTTTCTTTATTGTTTGTTTGTTTGTTTGTTGTGGTACTGAGGATGGAGCCCAGGGGCATTCTACCTCCGAGCTATACCCCCAGCCCTATTTTTTAGTCTTTATTTTGAAACAGGGTCTCACTGAGTTGTACAGGGCCTCACTAAGTAGCTGAGGCTGTCTGTGATCCTCCTGTCTCAGTCTCCCAAATGCTGAGATTACAAGCATGTGCCACCACGCCGGGCTTATTCTTTATTTTGAAACAGGGTCTCACTAAGTTACAGAAGGCCTCACTATGGAACTGAGGCTGGCTGTGAATTTGTGATTCTGTCTCAGCCTCCCAAGTACTGGGACGATAAGCATCCGCCGCCACGCCCAGCTTCTTATCCTACTTCTGATCTACCATTGTTTTTTTTGTTTGTTTGTTTGTTTTTTGCGGGTCTGGGAATGGAACCTAGGGGCATTCGACCTCTGAGCTACAGCCCCTGCCCTATTTTTTATCCTTTATTTTGAAACCAGGTCTCACTGAGCTGCAGAGGGCCTCACTAAGTAGCTGAGGCTGTCCACGAACCGCGATCCTCAGGTCTCAGCCTCCTGAATTCTGGGATTACAAGCGTGCACCACCACGCCCGGCTACCATTGTTTTTTAAAAGGCGCCCTCACTTACTTTTGAGTATTTAGGGCTGACTCTTGGGCAAGAGTACTTTGAAAATCTTAAGAAATCATACCCCGGTTTCCCCCTCATCCAGTTTTTTGTTTGTTGTTTGACCTGGTAATTCTTATTTTTAAAAAGTGCATCAGCAATTTCTCTAACAAGCCCAACAGTTATCATAAATCTCACCTGCACGGATCATCCACAGGGTGCCGCGCCTATGCACCTCCCGCCTCACCCAGCTTGCCACGGGGCCGGTGGCTTCCCACTCAGCCCACAGTGGTGGTTACAGCTCACACATTTGGACAAACAGTTCTCCAGTTTTACCTTAGGGCTCCTTCGAAATCCGAGACACAGGACATTCCAACTAAATGATGTAAGTCCATCTGGCTCTGCAATTCAGGGATCTCTAGTTAATGCTAGCCCCCTGAAAACATATCCACTGCTCAGGTATTCATTGTCCAAGTGATAAGCACTCATTGAGAGGTTCAGCCCCGATGTGTTCTGATGATTCAGGGCTCCTCCCAAGCCCATCCAAGTCCTCCAGGGGAGCACTGTCATTGGAGAGTGATGTCGCTCCAGGTCAAGTCTGAGCACCCCATCTGAGATCAGGGTGCCCTACAGTCTCCCGCAGTGGGCCCCTCCAGCCTGCCTCGGCCTCCATCTCTGCCATTATCTCCTACCCAGATCTGGAGCACCCTGACCTTCTTGTACAGGAACCCAAGAACACTACCTTGCAGTATTATTTTTATACAGTGTGTATCCCATCTGTACAAATAGGTAGGCAGCTACTTAGAAGAGGTGGGACATATTTCCCATCTCTTTGAAGCCTCATCAGCCATTAACTATTTCAAAAATGTAGCCAAATATCTATGATATTTATATTTATTGTATTTTATTGCACATAGATGTTATATGTAAATGACATATAGCATATAAGTAATGTTTGTATTTATTTATTTATTGTATTTATATATAATATATCCTACTATATTTGCCCACACACACTCTTTTGCTGCAAAACAGTAGCCGGTTTGCCACCTATGAATTAGGTAATAACTTATTCACTAACAGGTGTGAACAATGCCTTACTATACTCCTCATTAGGAAATCCACACTGGAGAGGTTTCAAGGCTGTCTCTTCTCTCTTCTTCCCATAAAACCTTGGGTCTAAAGGGATGTGTTTTCTGTCCTTTACCCACTTGTATTTATTTATTTATTTATTTATTTATTTATTTATTTATTTTTGCAGTACTGAGGGTGGAAGGTAGAAGGCATTCTACCTTCAAGGTATACCCTCAGCCCTATTTTTTATTTTTTATTTTGAAATAGGGTCTCACTGAGTTGCAAAGGGCCTCACTAAGCAGTAGCTGAGGCTGTCCGTGAACCACGATCCTCCTGTTTCAGCCTCCCAAATGCTGGGATTACAAGCGTGCGCCACCATGCCAGGCTCTTGCCCATTTGTATTTCTAAGAGGTTCAGGGAAGGTAGAAATACATACGAAATCATAAGCACGGCAGTGTCTCAAGCATTAGAGAACATGTGCTTTTCCTTCCCATCAAATAAAGAAAACAAGGAGAATTCGTTGAGGGTAAAGTCATTTGGGCTGTTGTAGGTTTAGCTACAGAAACACCATTCAGTTCATGCACGTCTGTGATACCAGTATGTGAGAGGATGAGACGGAAGAATCTCAGGTTGAAGACCAGCACCAGCAACACAGAAAGACTTGCATCAACTTAGCAAGACCCTGTTTCAAAATAAAAAACTTAAATAGGGGCTGGGAGCATAACTCAGACATAGAACACTCCTGGGTTCAACCCCCAAAACCAAAGAAAAAATAATAATATGCAAAAAAATTCTCCAGGTCTGCAGCAGTACCATGTTAAGGCCACCTTCTCAACTCGGTGAGGAAAATCTCAGGGAGGAATAAATATGTCCAGGAACAGAGGAGACTGTACCAGTATTGGGAATGGCTTAGGAAGATTTGAGAAAGCTCTGATTATTAATAGATATATTTCAGAAATAATTGTGTCAAAATGTCAGACCGGGAGAGAGAAAGGCTTGGCTTCAGACAGGAAGCAGCTATTAAACTTTGACTTAATTAAAAGTAATTACGAAGAGGGGAGCTAGGACTTTCTCTGTCTAAAGACAGATCGACATGATTAGCTAATCTACCTAGGATAGGAGGAGGGGGTTGACCTGACCTTTGATCATGACCTTCGTGGAAAGAGACCTAGGCGGAAAGGACACCTGGGCTCCACCTTGGCAGGGAAATAAGGGGACCACGTCAGAATTACATGAACAAGATGGAGGTCATGTGTATAAAAAAGCCGGGTCCACGTGTGGTCCCTTTGGTGAATTCGTTTGAATCACACCCCCCCCCCGTGCCATTTCTGAATGGCATGGGGCTTTGACTGTCTTCTGTATTTCTATCTTTTTAATAAACTTCTTTAAAACTTCAGCAAGAGTCCGGGCTAATGTGTATTTACCATTAGCTCAGGATAAGAACCCGCGGTTTTTCTTTTTTGGGGGGGTTTGTTGTGGTTTGAGGGAAACTGTGTCTGGAACCCTAACAGGGGTCCTCGGGGACAGTTTCCCCAAAACCATAACATTCCCACACCGTAACAGAGGCAATGCTAATAATTTGTTGGGATCACACTAAAGAGAATCAAAGAGTAGATGAGACTTGCCCATCTGTCTGTCTCCCCTCTGGTTTCAGGGGTGCACTGCCCCTGCCGCCTACAGAAATGAGTCACTCCTTGCAGAACTGGTCACAACTCAAGTTTATTCAGCTCCAAAGAAGCCTGGGAGGAGGCATCAGTGTCCTCCCACACGGGCTGCCTGCGCATCAAAGCTAGAGAGAGTGGGTCACAAGGCGAGGACACTGGGGCAGGCGCCAGGAGGAAGGGCAGGAGATGGACATGGAGCCCATCCAGCAGTGCAGCCGGTGCAATCTGGCTCCAGAGGAAGAGGTGGCTGCTGATATCTAAGCCCCAGGCATCCCCCGGACAGGGCTCAGGGACCCTTCTACCATTACTCCCCACTGTTGGGCTCCTCCTCGCTGTCCTCCCCCAGGGGAAATTCCTTTGTGGACTTCTGTGAGGCGTACATCCGGGTATCCATGGGGCACTCCTGACTCAGAATAGCCTGCAATAAGAGGCAAGAAGAGAAGTCACTGCTCCTCTTGGACCCTTTCCCCAACCTCATCCTCCTCCACCCCGCTAACTCCTCCAAGTCCAGTGTTGCAGGAAAGACTCAAGAAGCCAGTCGTCCTCCTCCTCCTGCTTTCTGTTCAAGCCCATGACTCCCAATGTTTGTCCCCAGTCAGAATAAATATCTGATATGCTTTTGTGTGTGCATGTATGTGTGTGGTACATTTGAAGTATGCTCCTAGCTCTTTTTCTTCTTCTTCTTTTTTTTTTTTTTTTTTTTTTTTGGTGGTGGTACTGAGGATGGAACCCAGGGGCCTTCTACCTCCAGGCTATACTCCCAGACCTATTTTATATTTTTTATTTGGAAACAAGGTCTCTTAAACCAGCTGAGGCTGGCTTTGAACCTGCGTGACCCTCCTGCCTCAGCCTCCCAAGTGCAGGGATTACAAGTGTGTGCGCCACCATGCCCAGCTTATTTTATTTTATTTTATTTTATTTTATTTTATTTTTTGGAACAGAGTCTCTCTAGACTTCTGAGAGTCTCACTAAGTTGCTGAGGCTGGTCTCAAACCTGCTATCCTCTTGTGTGAGCCTCCCAAGTACCAGGATGAAAGGCACACACCACCAGACCTAGTAAAAAGCCTGCAGAAACTGGCTCACTCTCTGTCAGACTCCCCTGTCTACTTTTGTTCCTTTGAGTGGCCTCTAAATATATCCCTAACCCACACAAACCCTTAGGATACTCAAGCTACGATAAAACGAAAGCACCTCATTGACTACAATCAGATGGTGTGGGTCTTTCACCTGGGGGATCTGTATTTTAAAAGAGATGGCCCAATAAGAACAAGGGCACATTCTAGTGAGTGAATGAATGAATGAATGAATGAGTCCAGTGAAATTCTATCCACTTAGGGAAGGGATACCTTCATAATTCACACCTTGATAGTAACTACTATAACCTCTGGATGATTTGGACAATCCCTGCTCCCAATTTTCCTTCTTTACTTCCAATTTTTCTTCTTAAGAGCCTCTTAAAAGTAAGATATGAGGCTTAAAAAGGGAGGAGGAAGAGGAGGAGGAGGAGGAGGAGGAAGAGGAGGAGGCAAAAAGGACAAAGCCAGGCATGGTAACAGACCCCTGTGATTCTAGTACTCAAGAGGCTGAAACAGGAGGATCGCAGGTTCAGGACCACCCTCAGCAACTTATCAAGACTCTCAGCAACCTAACGAGACCCTGTTTCAAAACAAAAAATAAAAGGGCTGAGGATGTAGCTTGGAGGTAGAGTGCCCCTGGGTTCAATCTCTAGTACCACAAAAGAAGAAGAAAAAGAAAGAAGAGGAGGAGGGAGAGGAGGAGGAGGAAATGAAAAAGGATCAGGAAACCCAACAAATCAAGCACAGCAGAGAGATGATCCCTGGAGGGAGATGAGCAAGAGATGAACAGCGACAGAAAAGACCATCGAAGCAGTGTGTGTGTTGCTGGCACCAGCGCGGGCCTCACAAGCTTCTCCTCCTTGGCTGGGGGACTCCGCAGGAAGTAGCAGAGTGGCGCGTAGGCGATGTTGATGACCCCAATGACAACCATGAGCCAGGGGAAGCCGATGGCCCGCACGATGGCGCCCCCGGTGGATGGCCCTGTGAAAGATCACATTCAGGGTTCACTGAGCCGCCATCACTTGTAAGACACTCTGCCAGCGGCATTGGGGGAGCCAGAGGAAGTTCCCAGGTAAATATCTCCACACCCCCAGAATGATCAGCCTGCCAGCGCCACCTCTACTGGCCAACAGCAGACAGAGGAGATTGGGGCCCCCGGCTCTGGGTGCTCCCCTCGCCCCTTGCCAACATACCGATAGCGAAGCCCAGACAAAAAGCCACATCAGCGATGGCGTAGACGCTCCCATAAACTGAGGTGTGGCGCAGGTCCACCAAGTGGCCCATGATGGGCATCAGAGAAGAATCCACCATGCCTGTGGCCGGAGCAAGCAGGACAGTGTCAGTGAACTGGACCCACAGCTGTGGCATCGCCTGCCCGGCCTCCTGCATTTGGTCCACGTCCTCGGCCCACTGTCCTCACACCAGGTGGGGACTGTGAGCCCATCTGTCTACAGCCCTCCATCCACTCTCCTGTTCCCTCTCCCCTCCCACCCACCTCCTCCAATGAGAAAAGGAGGAGGAAGGGCTGGCCCAACCCAAAGCCAATATTCAAGGGCCCCTCGTTGCCTCTGAGGTCACGTCTTACCTATGGCAAAGCCAAGACCCGCATTGGGACCAATGAGACCCAAAATACTGTGAGCCAGCGGAACCTACAGGGAGGAGGAGGAGGAGCTGTCAGGACCCCAGCTGGGTCAGGGATGCTGCAAAGGCTCTCCACATGAAACCCATTTATTAACTCTGTGCCACCTCCTTGTGAAGAGGAACCTTTATCTCCATTTACAAGGTATGAAAACTGGGCTGGTGCCATTTGGGTTAAATGCCTTATCTAAGTTACAGAGCTGCCAGGCGTGATGGCGCACACTTGTAATCCCAGCATTTGGGAGGCTAAGACAGGAGGATCGTGGTTCAAGGACAGCCTCAGCTACTTAGCAAGGCCCTTTGCAACCCAGTGAGACCTTGTTTTAAAATAAAGAACAAAAAATAGGACTGGGGGTGTAGCTCGGAGGTAGAATGCCCCTGGGTTCCAATATCAGTACTGAAAATAATAATAAAAAAATTACAGAGCTAAAGTCATTATATATAAAGTCAGATTCAAGTCATTATACCGTGAAAGTGGTCCTTCTCTGATCATGAACCGTTCCTCATCATCCTATTTTTCGCCACCCAATAAGCATTTCCATCCCCATTATTCACGGCATGAAGTTATCACTCTTTTGTGATACTGACATCATTCCAAAGTTATCACTTAAACCCTTAGCTTGAGCAGGGCGTGGTGGCGCACACTTGTAATCCCAGCGCTTGGGAGGCTGAGACAGGAGGATCGCACAAGTTTGAAGCCAGCCTCAGCTACTTAGTGAGGCTCTCAGCAACTTAGTGAGACCCTGTTTTCAAATAAAATAGAAAATAGGTCTGGGAGTGTAGCCGAGGTAGAAAGCCCCTGGGTCCCACCCCCAGTACCACAAAAATAAATAAACCCTTAGCTTGATAGCTACTGGAGCAAGAAGACACAGGCAATTAGCCAGAGGTGAATGTGTGAGGGCCACCTTGGCAAGCTGCAGAGCTCGCTCTCACTGCCCGCCTGACACTCACTGGAGCCTTCCTCTCCTCTGTGAGGTTCCTGACCTCCCTCCCCAGGCACCCGTCACCAAAATCCGCCATCTCCTCCAAGGTTTATCATACTGTTTGGTGGCTCATCTCAATTTTATAGGTGATGCTTCCCGAAGAGTGTTTGTGTGTGTGTGTGTGTGTGTGTGTGTGTGTGTGTGTGTGTGTAGTATTCGAGAGTGAACTTCAGATTGTACCTCTGAGCTACCCCCCAGCCCTACTTTTTATTCTTTATTTTGAAACAGGGCCTCACTAAGTTGCAGGGGCCTAACTAAGCTGCTGAGGCTGACTGCAAACCTGTGATCCTACTGTCTCAGCCTCCCAAGTACACTTGGGATTACAAGCGTGCGCCACTACACCCAGCCTCGTTTTTATTCTATATTTTGAAACAGGGTCTCACTGAGTTGCAAAGGGCCTCACTAAGTAGCTGAGGCTGTCTGAAAACCACGATTCTCCTGTCTCAGACTCCCAAATGCTGGGATTACAAGCATGCGCCACCACACCCGGCTTTTGTTTTGAAGCAGGGTCTCACTAGGTTGCTGAGAGACTTGCTAAGTTGCTGAGGCTAGCCTCGAACCTGTGATCATCTTGTCTCAGCCTCCCAGGTACTGGGATTACAGATGTGTGCCACTATGCCCAACTAAGAGGTATTTATATTTATTAACAGTATTGGCTGAGAGTCGCTGAAGGCTCACTCTGTCAGACACTGTGCTAAAGTTATTACATGGGCTACCTCAATCACCCTGTGAGATGCTATCAGACTCTTCTCTACACAGATGAGGATGTTGAGCAGAGAGAAGTGGTGGGAGGAGCGTAAAGTTCCCAAAATGGCAAATGGCGAAGCCGAGCTGGAGCTCTGAGCGCATGCTCATCATCAGGACCTCCAGCCTGGCCTGAGCACTGTGCTTGGAGCCTTGTTCTCCCCCAAACTCCAAGTGCTTATGATTCCCACTGGGGAGAGGAGAAAGTGAAGGCGTTGAGGGCTTGAAAAGGGCCTTAAAGCTGGAAACAATTTTTTTCTTTATTTTTTTTTTGGTGGTGGTACTGGGGTTCCTGGAAACCCTTGAATCTCCAAGCTACACTCCCAGACACCTATTTTTATATTTTTATTTGGAAACAGGGTCTCTTAAGCCAGCGTGGCTGGCTTCAAACCAGCGCGATCCTCCTGTCTCTGCCTCCCAAGCGCGGGGATTACAAGCGTGCACTGCCACACCCGGCTTTATTCTTTATTTTGAAATAGGGTCTTGCCAGGCATAGTGGTATACACTTGTAATCTCAGCATTTGGGAGGCTGAGACTGGAGGATCACGGTTCGCGGGCAGCCTCAGCTACTTAGTGAGGCCCCCCACAACTTAGTAAGACTCTGTTTCAAAATAAAGAGTAAAAAATTGGGCAAGTGGTATAGCTTGGAGGTCAAATGCCCTGGGTTCCATCCCCAGACACACACACACATAAAAAGAAACAAACAAAAAAACAAACAAACAGGGTCTCACTAAGTTGCAGAGGGCCTCGCTAAGTAGCTGAGGCTGGTCGTGAACCTGCGATCCTCCTGTTTCAGCCTCCCAAATACTGGGATTACTAGCCTGTGCCACCACGCCCGGCTTGTTTGTTTTAAAAGTCCTTGCCATGTGAACCCTTTGCAAAAAAGTGGTCTGGCTTCCTCTCTCTTTCTCTCTTACCTGAGCCTCATTGTACTTACGCAGAGCAAGCTGGTCCCTACTGCCACCATCCCAATCAGGGAGCAGAGCCACCTGGAAGGAAAGGGCCATCAACATTGGTACTCATGCGAGAACCTCTCCTCCCAGACCCACCACACCGGCCAGTGCTGCCCTCTCTGGTTCCAGCAACCCCTTAGGACAGGAGGAGGTCAGCACGTCTTTCCTTGACCAGTTTGTACCCAGGTCTGTCCCTGTCTTTCCCTTGTCTTCCTCTCCTTCCTGGCTCCATGCTTCTCTCCATTCTAGAGGCAGGGGAAATGAGGTGGGACATGTTCTTGCTTCCCTGAGAAGAAGAATCCACTGCTTCAGAAGGCACTCACCCTTGGGGCAGCCCTTGAACTCAATGGCTGCTGTCTGCCAGTTCAGGCTACCTCCTACCTCTTCTATTTGATTTGGTCTTAGAGAACCCATCTCAAAACCTACAAAAATTATCAAATTTTTTTCTCTAATTTCCTATGGCAGTACTTTTCAACTTATTTTTAAATCTTTGTGCTGGATCACAAAGATAAAATTAAAGCGATAGTTCCATATAGTAGTAGAGGAACAGAAATGTGGATATATATACCTCATGGGTCCCAATCCTATTCCCTCGGCGGCTTCTGGGGCCCCTCTATAGAATTCCCTGAGGTTCCATGTAACACAGTTTGACAAACACTGCCCCAAAGTAACTACTGCTTTTATCATAGCTGTTTTCTGTTGGAGTTATGCCATCTCTTCAAATGGGAAGCAAATGGTTGTGGGTCTAATTTATCTACTGTCTCTTCTATAGAAACAGCTCGGAACCATGCTTTTTTTGTGATCCCCTCATCCCCAAACCCCTCTCCCAGTGGGCAGTTTTAATCACTATATACTTGGCCTGAACTTTCAATCTCAGAGAAGCTGTTCATCCCAAGCACAGGGACAACCTCAAAAATCTCTCCCAGATCCCTCACACCCCTGCCATTCTTCACAGGTCCCCAGGCTACATACCGACCCATCTTGTTGGCCAACACACCAAAGAGGTTGGTGCCAATCAGGTAGGACACACTGGCAGGCAAGAAAGCCAGACCTGCGGAAGGAGACAGGTGCTCACCTTGGGACATACCCAAGTTAACTGAAAACATCTTGTTCCTATAAGACAGCAAAGTCCCCTGTCATCTTCCAGGATCTCTAAACCACTTTGTTTTAGGGTTTGGAGATCCTGGTACAAACCCAGAGCAGAAGTCGGAGCACCTGAGCCTGGTGTGGTTGGTGCACACTTGAAATATCAGTACTTGGAAGGTTAAGGCAGGAGGATCACAGGTTCACAGACAGCCTCAACTACCTAATGAGGTGTTCTGTAACTTAGTGAGACCTTGTTTCACAATAAAGAATAAAAAACAGGGTTGGGGTGTAGCTCAGAGGTATAATGCACCTGGGTTCCATCCCTAGTACCAAAAAGAAGTCAGAGGACCACACATCTCTGCTTTCTCAGGAGCAGGGCTCTGTTTAGCCTCAATACATTTAATGTGCTCTCAGACTTTCTGACCCTAAAGAGCCACTGGCATATATAAAATACACCTGATTATCACCACGAGAATATAAGCTTCAGAAAAGATATGCCTACTCCCTGGGAAGTAAGTACCTGCTACGCTATTCACCTGCCTTGATACTTCTCTGCTAGTGAGCATAGGTAAGTTACTAGAACATCCTTAGTCTTGGTTTCCACATCTGGAAAAAGAAAAGCTACGCTTACATCATACCAGGTTGCAGCAAGGAGCAAATAATGTACGGCATTTTGCCAAGTGAATCTCTAGGCATTTGGCTTTGTGTGACATACGGTGAGATGTTCTGAAAGTAAGGGCTTTGGAGCCACACAGTTCTGGGTTCAAAGTGTGGACTGGCCACTAGAGAGCTCTGTGACCTCGGGCAATTTACTTATTTGTAAATTGCATAAGCAAAGATACAAGCCTCAGAGTCTCATTGGTTCTTTCATTCCTTTAATGAACTTTTACCAGGTACCAGTATTCCTGGAGGTAGGAATACAGCAGTAAAGAAGACAGGCGAAATCCTAGCTCTCAGGAAACTCGAATTCCAGGGAAGGGAGACAGACAATAAACAGCTAAATAAATAAATAAATAAATAGTACAATTTTGAAAATCAGTAGTATGTGAAGGAAATTTAATGTGGAGGTACGACAGAGTGACCAAAGAAGGGCTGCCTTGGATTTGATGGTTCGAGGAAAGCCTCTTTGAGAAGGTGGCATTTGAGCTGAGTTTTTGGCAGCCAAAAGAGAGCACTGTGTGTGTGCGTGTGTGTGCATGTGCGTGTGTGTGTGCACGTGTGTGTGCGTGTGTGTCTGTGTGTCCTAATACAAATGCAAAGAATAAACACGCAGACTGTTCTAGGAATAGAAGGAATGATGTGTGGCTGGCACAGGCGAGCAGTGGACAGTGGGAAGCTCTGCAGAGGAATCACACATTCTGTTTCACATTTTCCAAAGTCTCTTAGAAGATTATCTGTCCAGTCAAGGAGAAAAGTGACAGAGCCTCGTCTTGGAAGTCCTAATGGAGAGAAGTGAGCAGAATTGGAAGGTTTAGGTTTTCTTCTTTTTGGTAGTGGGGATTGAACTCAGGGGCATTCTACCTCTGAGCTACACCGCCAGCCCGATTTTTATGTTTAATTTGAAATGGGGCTCCACTAAATTGCTGAGAGCCTCACTAAGTGCTGAAGCTGGCCTTAATTCTGTGATCCTCTTGTCTCAGCCTCCCAAGGACTGAAATTATAGGTGCGCACCACCACACCCAGTTAATTGGAGATGTTTTGAAGGCAGTTGGTGGAATTGTCTGTTGGATCAATACGGACACATGGGAGTAAGGAAAGAAAGGCAACAATAATGTAGGTTCTTTTTCCTTTATCAACTCGGTGATGGATGTGGGGAAGGTCGGTGGGTGAAGAAGAGCTGGGGTGGAGGGACGTGAAATGCTTGCGACACCTATCAGATATCCACGTGGAGATGTCAAGTAGCTGTTTACACAAGTCTTGAGTTCTCAGAAGTCATAGGCAAAGAGACAAGTTTGGTATTTATTGGTTTAGATATGGTTCTCAAAGCCATGGGAATGGATGGAATCGCCTATGAAAGATCAGATAAAGAAGAATAGTGATCCAAAGACAGGGGTTCTTACCTTTGAAAGTTAGCAAAGGAGAAGATAGAAGAGGTGGTGAGGACTAGCCAATGAAGTGGGTGAGAAGTGACAGCGCCCGGAAGGCAAGTGCAGCCTGGCCTTTGATGATGTTGGGATGCTTCGACCTTGTTTAGACAGAAGGCAGACGGTGGGCACAGGTGCAGGGAGGTGGGTACGTTTAATGATAGAACATGAGCTCCTTTCTCATTGCTTCTACTCTTCAATGACTAGGAGGCAAAGTCAACAGCTGGGGACGATGAGGGTGAAGGGAGGGGGCACAAAAGGATGAATGGAGAAGTATAAAACAGTCATTCTGGAAAGTGGGAAGGAGTATAGAACTTACAGAACTTTTAGAAAGATAGCTAGCTGGGCGTGGTGGCGCACACTTGCAATCCCAGCGCTTGGGCGGCTAAGACAGGAGGATCACACGGGTTCAAAGCCAGCCTCAGCTACTTAGAGAGGCTTTTGGCAACTTAGTGAGACCCTGTTTCCAAACAAAATATAAAATAGGTCTGGAAGTATAACCCAGAAGTAGAAGGCCCCTGGGTTTCACCCTCAGTACTACACGCACAAAAAGATAGCTAAATGATGTGAAAACCTATTTTAGATTTGTGATCCAAAATATACGGTGGGACCAAAAAAACCTGGTTGTGTGTGATGGTAATTCCTACAGCACCCTGCCACTGCTCGGGTATAGACAAGGAATACCAAGCAGGCAGGCTCACCAGGGTGAAGACTTGGCCAAGCAGCAGCCTCAGAGGGAGAGAGGCATTTCAAAGGAGTGCCATTAGTGACAGAGTATGGAATCCACGCTGAGTATGGAAAGGAGGATGAGTAGTGATAGAAATAGAAAAAACCCAAGGCCAATGGATTGCTGATCTCAGTGAAGCCACAACCGATAGGGGAACACCAGACCACCTGAGTAAGGAATAGGAAAGGTAATACTGGCCTGGCTGGAACAGAGAGGTGAGGGGCAATGCAATTAATAGAGATGTCAAGGTCAAGGGTATATATAGGATTGATTGGCTAAAGTGAAGAGGGAAAAGGTTACTGTAAGAGTAGGAAATGCAAGGAAGTACGGGGCATGGAGGTTGGGAGATTTCTCCACCTAGATACTGATATCACTAAAAATGGTGACTGGAGCAGAAGAGAACAGAATAAGTTGTGGTTGCTTTAGAGAATGAGGAGAGGCAGCTAAGGGATCAGCAGATGATTGCAATGAAGATGAAAGCACACTCTATCACCATCATTTTCAAAGAAGTCGGTGTCTTCAAAGGAGATGATGATTGGAAGTTCCATGGAGTCCAACATCTGGACAGGGATGGGGGAATGGGGTCAGATTAAGAATCTCTGAAATAAGGAGATGCTATAGTCTAGATAAGGGTTGAACGTGTCCCGCAAAGGATCATGTGTTGGAAGACTGGTCCTCAATGTGGTGATGTGGGATATGATGGGACCTTTCAGAAGTGGGGACTGGGGGAGGTCCTTCAGCCAATGGAGGAGTGGCCATCTGGAGATATTAAGGCAGCTCTTAAAGGACCCCTGAATGTTCCTGAGAGTGAGTGGTAAGAGTGAGCCTGACGTTTGCATCAACCTCTGGCTTCCCATTTGATGATGTTATACTTTGTGTCCACAGGCCTCCTCCATTACCACAAAGCCAACTCTATGCTGAGCATCCAATACCAGGAGCCTCCAATACTGTGAGCTTAACAGGTCTCTTAATAAAATCCGCCTAAGCCAAGCATGGTGGTGCACACTGTAATCACAATACTTGGGACGCTGAGACAGGAGGATAGCAGGCTCGCAGCCAGCCTCAGCTATTTACTGAGGCCCTCTGCAACTTAGTGAGACCCTGTTTTAAAATAAAAGAATAGCCGGGCGTGATGGCGTACGCTTGTAATCCCTGCGCTTGGGAGGTGGAGACAGGAGGATCGCGCAATTTCGAAGCCAGCCGCGCTGGTTTAAGAGACTCTGTTTCCAAATAATAATAAAAAAAAATAGGTCTGGGAGTGTAGCCTGGAGGTAGAAGGGCTCCCAGGAACCCAGTACCATAAATAAATAAATAAATAAATAAATAAATAAATAAATAAATAAATAAAAAACTGGGTCTGGAGGTATAGCTTGGAAGTAGAATCCCCAGTACTGCAAAACAAACAAACAAACAAATATAAAGTTAGCCTGCCTCGGGTATTTTGTTATAGTTAAAAAAAAAATGTCCTAATGCAGGGGATAGGCTGGTTGCGAGGCTTGCTTAAAGGTGATACTGCCTATCCGGCACTTTGCCCAGAGTAAGTGCCCTCCAAGCACTGATTATCATCAGCAGAACCAGTGAGCATCCTAACCCAGGCTGCTCCCTCCAATGCCAGGTCCAAAGCCGGTCCAAAGCCGGGTGTGACCACTGTCCCACCCACCAGTGCTGCAGCACAGATGACTCTAGCATAAGGACCTGCTCAGAATCTGCAGGGTGAGTTTCCCCGGGTCTCACTAGCTCTCTCTGCTCCTCTTTAGACCCACGGGAAGCAACGCAGTCCAACAGAAAGCATCGCAGCCATTACAGCTGAGCCCAAAGTCAACAGATCCCGGCTGACGGCTTGTTTGCTTTTAATATTCTTCTATAGAGTAAAAGTGAAGCATATCTTAGTATATTTGTTGACCTGCACAGGTGGCGATCTTTTTCAAATGGTACCTATTTGTTTATGTTTAATTGCTTTTAAAAATTTAGAGATTGTAACTATTCAGCTGTATATGATATATAGAAACAGGTGCCTTTAGAAAGCTCGCTGGCCTAGATACACCTCCTTGACATCATTGTAAATGGTGTGAGTGTGTGTGTGTGTGTGTGTGTGTGTGTGTGTGTGTGTTACCAGGGATGCAACTCAGGGCTTTCTATCTCTGGCCTACACTCCCAGACTCATTTTATATTTTATTTGGAAACAGAGTCTTACTAAGTTGCTAAGAGCCTCCCTAAGTAGCTGAGGCTGGCTTCGAACCTGTGAGATCCTCCTGTATCAGCCTCCCAAGTACAGGGATTACAAGTGTGCGCCTCCATACCTGGCTTAATAGTGTGAAATCTGCTAAGAAATTTCCCTCAATCTATGTGGCTTGTTCATTCAGACCTGGCCAAAGCTCGTATTTCAGCAGCACTCTGTGTGCCAGACTATGCCTGTC
This sequence comes from Muscardinus avellanarius, assembly GCF_963383645.1. Classification (NCBI taxonomy): domain Eukaryota; kingdom Metazoa; phylum Chordata; class Mammalia; order Rodentia; family Gliridae; genus Muscardinus; species Muscardinus avellanarius. The sequence goes on along the minus strand of NC_137800.1, from coordinate 15,226,791 downwards.
AATGCCCACATTTCACAGCATGACTTCACGGGGTTGGATTACCTGTAGCCACAACTATCAAGATAATTTAAACACAAACAATTTTGAAAATAATAATTCTAAGTCAGGTGTGGTAGCGCACACTCGTAAGCCCAGCATTTGGGAGGCTGAGACAGGAGGATCCCGGTTCGTGCCCAGCCTCAGCTACTACTTAGTGAGGCCCTCCACAATTCAGTGAGACCCTGTTTCAAAATTAAAGAATAAAAACTAGGGCTGGCAGTGTAGCTTGGAGGTAGAATGCCCCTGGGTTCCATCTCTAGTACTGAAAAAAAGAAAGAAAAAGAAAGGAAGGAAGAAAGAAAGAAAGAAAGAAAGAAAGAAAGAAAGGAAGAAAGGGAGAATTCTTATTGACTGAGTACATTCCATGCACTTTGCTAATCTCTTTATAATGAACACATAGATCAAAACAATTCTTAAAATTGTCATTTTTTTTCAAATGAGAAAAGTAGAATTCACAGGCCCTCAGCAACTTAACAAGATCCTGTTTCAAAATAAGAAATAAAATAAAGCCTAGCCGGGTGTGGTGGGCGCACGCTTGTCATCCCAGCATTCGGGAGGCTAAGACCAGAGGATCGTGGTTCATGGACAGCCTCAGCTACTTAGTGAGGCCCTTTGCAACTCAGTGAGACCTAGTTTCAAAATAAAGAATAAAAATGGGGCAGGGGGTGTAACTCAGAGGTAGAATGCCCCTGGGTTCCATCCCCAATACCACAAAATATAAATAAATAAATAAATAAATAAATAAATAAATAAATAAAATAAAGCCTGGCATGGTGGCACATAACTCTAATCCCAATACTTGGGAGGTTGAGACAGGAGGATCACAGGTTTGCAGCCAGCCTCCGCAATTCAGCAAGAAGGTTTCAAAATAAATGAATAAAATAGGGCTGAGGATGTAACTGAAAGGTAGAATGCCCCTAGATTCAATTCCCAGTACTACAAAAAAAAAAAAAAAAAGGGAAAGAGAGAGACAGACAGAGAGAGAAAGACAGAGAGAAGAAATAAAATAGTACTGAGTGTGTAGATCAGAGGTAGAAAATGACCTGGATTCAACCCCCAGGACCACAAAAACCAAAAGAGTTCAAGGGATGAGATAATTTCTCCAATGTGACGGTCAGAATTCAAACTCAAGTGGAGCAGTTTCCAAAACCTAGACTACTTCCCCTCTGAGAGCAGCGCCTGGCACCCCATGGGCCACAAGCAAAGGCCTCGTCACAGAGCACACGCCACACTCAATGGCGCTTCACCTCCACTCCTCCCAGCAACCCGCAGAGATGCTCTTCAGGTAAGAGAGGTGGTTTTCACAGTGCAGTCTCCGACCAGGCATAGAGATCACCTAGAGATTTTCTTGGAAGGCCGACTTGTTTTTCCTGACTTGTTGCTGGTCCTAACAAGCCCTCTGGGTCCCTCTGACGCAGTCACTGGAGAACCTTTAATGTTAGACTACGGATGCAGAGAGTACTGGGGAAAGCTGTGGCCGATGCTGTAACTGGAAGCTGAGTCACTGGTACCTGAGGTGCTGGGGAAGGTCTGACTCATGCCGCAGTTGTTCACAGGTACCAGGAGCCTGAGTGGCCAGAGCCTCCAGCAAAAGGTGCATTATCTGCATTCAGCACTGACTAACTCGATTAATTGTCATGGTCAGAGGCAGTTTCAGCCCAGAAAAAAAAAAAAAAATTCAATTTAGGGGCTAGGAGAGCAGCTGGGAGCCTTACTTAGAATTGTCCCCTAAAAAATTAGATTTAGTGCTTTCTATTGCTGCTGAGCTGTAACCAGGTTCTTATCAGCTTCCCCTCTGGCCCATTAACCTCTCGTCCCTGCAGTGACTGGGCCATTTGCACGTCACCATCTCTGTTCCCTTTCCTCAGGCTTTTCAGAAAGGGCTAGAGCTGCTCCTCTGAGCTCAGATGAGTCACGAAGTCTCCAAGAAGCAGAGGAGGCTGAGACCTTTCTCCTGGACCCAAAGCTTTACCCCCGGGGCACAGAGCCTGCGCCTTCCCTGGATGAACATCATAGGGTATCTCTATGAGCACATTTTATTGGTGCACTGAACTCATACATCTTAATGGAATACAAGGTGGGAGAGGCAGACATGCACACATCACTTATTTAGCCCTTCTCCAATTCTCACCATAAGCACCTTTTTAGAGGTGAAAAGTCTGGAAAAGGGAAAGGGGAGTTGAACAGAAAAAACTATGGATGGTCATGGTGGTACGTACTCTGCGTGGCACAAAGTATTTCCACACCTATGTCTTTATTCCTACAAATAGCATGGATGATGATGGTGGTGTGTGCTAATATTGTGCCTGGTACAAAGAGTTTTCACACCTATAGCATCTATTCCTACAGTTTCTCTTTGAACTAGATAATTACTTAATGCTTATTGCCGAGATGAGAAGGAATTTGCACAAGTTTGCACATGAAATCAATTACACTTAAACAAAACTCTAGGTCTTTTAACCAGAAATATTTTCTTTTTTTTTCAGTACTGAGGATGGAAACCAAGGGCATTCTACCTCCAAGCTACACCCACAGCCCTATTTTTTTGTTCTTTATTTTGAAACGGGGTCTCACTGAGTTGCAAAGGAGCCCACTAAGTAGCTGAGGCTGGCCACGAACCACAATCCTCCTGTTTCAGCCTCCTGAATTCTTGATTCTGTGCGACTGGAAATCTTTAATGGTTCTACCTCTCCCTAGCTCTTTGCACTCCCCGCCCACTTTCTCTCAGGCTGCTTCTCTGAAGGATTGCCCACCTGCTTGGGCATAAAAGGTAGGTCTGTGAAAAGATCGTGCTGTCCCTTTAATATGCAGATGGTCTGGATGGGATTCTTGTTGATGACCTGAGCATGGGCCCCAGCACCCACCTCCTGCCCAGGCCTGAGGTGGGGATGGGGGTCACTTACCTAGCTGCCACTCCGGGGAGCACATGGTCTGCATCATCCAGATGGGCAGTGTGGGCTCCAGGATGGCCACTCCCATGTTGGCAAAGCAGATGGACCCTGGCGAGGCAAGTCTGTGAGCCACTGTGTGGCCTGAAGCCCAGATCCCCCAACCTGGAGGGAGACCCTTGCCAGCTCACCTGCGGCCACCAGGATATAAGGGTCTTTGAGAAGCATAAGGAGTGGAGTCCCCTTGGCACTCTGAGAACAGGAACAACAAAAACTTTCATTTGTACAGTGCTTACGTCCCTCTGACTTTCACGGAATCTGAGAAGGTGCCCGCAGGACCAGAGGGATCATCTACATCAGCTCCTGTACTGGAGAAGCCGGGAAACCCACGTCCAGGGAGAGCGACCGTGTCACTTCACAGCGTGAGCTGGAGGCAGCATCATCCCGTGCAAGGCTGGCTCTGTGGCAGTCACAGGGCGTGGGCAGCCTATTTCAGAGGTGATTCCTGACCCCAAATGACTGCCAGGCAGGTCACAGTGGATAGTAGCAGGGCCGGGATTGGACAACAGGCACTCCAGGGCCTTTCCACTAGACCTTCCTTGCAGCCACAGCTGTCCCAAGAGAACCACCCACAGAGGACTACATTCCAGGACAGAGCAAAGCGCCTGAGCTCTGCAAGCTGTCTGAATTCTTCCTCCTCGGCATCTTGAGCTGGGCTGGTGTAACAGAGGAGCTTGAACACCTCGGTTAAAATTCCAGCCTAAACAACAGTTCAAATTTCCCTTCCCTCAGAAAGATCCTTATCTCAGCACCTCCCATGCCTCCAGCCCCTCCGCTATCACTGCTACCTCCATTAAACTACCTTCCTCCTCATCTCAGCCAGCCTACCCATTCCATTCCTCGAGGTCAACCTCAATTGGATTCCTTTTTTTCTTTTCCTTTCCTTTCCTTTCCTTTCCTTTTCCTTTCCTTTCCTTTCCTTTCCTTTCCTTTCTTTTCTTTTCTTTTCTTTTCTTTTCTTTTCTTTTCTTTTCTTGTGGTACTGGAGATGGAACCCAGAGGCATCTACCTCTGAGCTACAGCCCCAGCCCTATTGTTTGTTTGTTTGTTTGTTTGTTGTATAGGAGACTGAACCCAGGGGCATTCTACCTCTGAGCCACACACCCCCCAGGCCTATTTTTTATTCTTTCTTTTGAAATGTCTCACTGAGTTGCAAAGGGCCTCACTGAGTAGCTGAGTCCAGCTGCAAACCACGATCCCCCTATCTCAGCCTCCCAAATGCTGAGATTACAAATGTGTGTCACCACGCCTGGCTGGATCCCTTTTTTTCCACAATGTTCCCAGACTCAGTAGCCAGGACTTTTCTTTTTCAAACTTCCTAAGCATTGTGTCCTTATCTTCTATGGAGAGAGACTTAGTAGTTTTGATATGATAACCCTCTTTGCAGAAACAAGAGAGTGAATTAAGAAAATTGTGATGAAGGCCAGAGTTTGATTTTGAGTCAGCCTGGGCAACATAGTGAAACTCTGTCTCAAAAAAAATAGAATGTTCAAAAAAGACCTGGGGAAGGTGAGCATGGTGGCTCATGCTTGTATCCCAGTACTTGGGAGGCTGAGACAGGAGATGACGGGTTCGTGGCCAGCCTCAGCTACTTGGCAGGTCCTCTGCAACTCAATCAGCAAGACCCTATTTCCAAATAAAGGATAAAAATTAGGGCTGGGGGTATAGCTCAGAGGTAGAATGTCCCTGGATTCAATCCCCAGTACAGAAGAAGGAGGAGGAGGAGGAGGAGGAGGAGGAGGAGGAGGAGGAGGAGGAGGTGGAGGAGGAGGAGGAGGAGGAGGAGAAGAAGAAGAAGAAGAAGAAGAAGAAGAAGAAGAAGAAGAAGAAGAAGAAGACGACGGCAGAGGAGGAGAAGGAGGAGGCGGAGGAGGAGGAGGAGGAGGGGAGATGCATCTCAAGGGTAGAGCACCCCTAGGTTCAATCCCCAGTACCACCAAAATATAAATAAATAAAAGAAAACAGAAAGCAAGAGACTCAAAACAAAAAATAAGATCATATCCTCTATTTATAATTCAAAGTAAAGAAACTGGTATAAGTCACTAAAATGTACATTAAAAAGTCCAATAAATCCTTTGTTGCAACAACACTTCTTCCAGGAAATTAAAGATTACTGCCAAAATTATACAAATGCATGTCCATAAGGTTATTAACCGCTATACTGTTTGAATTTAAAAATACTGAAAACTTTTTTTTGTGGTACTGGGGATTAAACCCAGGGGCCTTCTACCTCTGAGCTATACCCCCAGCCTTATTTTTTATTCTTTATTTGGAAACAGGGTCTCACTGAGTTGCAAAGGACCTCAATAAGTAGCTGAGACTGTCTGCAAACCATGATCCTGTCTCAGCCTCCTGAATTCTGGGATTATAAGCGTGTGCTACCACATCTGGCTAACTGAAAGCTTCTAAATGCACAAAATACTGAGAACTACTAAGTGCACAAAAAGAAAATTGAGTAAAATATTGTATATATACACAAGGGTGGACCATACAGCTACAAAAAAAAATGAGGAAGAACTCTTCAAACTGATAGGGAATGATAGGGAATGATCTCATTATATATATATATATATATATATATATATATATATATATATATATATATATATATATTGCAGTGAGATATAGTGTGGGGGTGCTGGAGACTAAACTCAAGGGATTCTACTTCTGAGCTTCATCCCCAGCCCTATTTTATTTTTTATTTTGAAACAGGGTCTTGCTAAGTTAACGGGAGTCTCACTACTTGCTCAGACTGTCCTTGAACCTGTGACCCTCCTGTCTCAGCCTCCCAAAAGCTGGGATTGCAGGTGTGTGCCACCAGGCCCAGCTCATGATACATCTTTAAAAGAGAGAAAAAGGTGAATTCAAAGAGAAACATACAGTATAATGCCTACTATGTAAGAAAAATGAGCAATGAAAATATACCCAAACTGCTCATTTTGGGAGAAAAATGAAAAAAGCATCAAAAAGATTAACCAGAAAACAAATTGGTCACTTACAACCAGCAAGGGTGAAGAAGAACAGGAGTAAAAAGGTTGTGGAGGGATTGACACTGAGTGTATGTTTTTGAATAATTTTGACTTCCAGGTGGTAATGTTTTATATATTGAAAAAATAAAATTGTATTAGTGTTATGGACTGAATTGTGTCCCCCTAAAACTCATATATTGAAGATCCACCCCTTAATGTCTTCTTTGAATATAGAGCTTTTGGGAAAATAATTGAGACTAACTGAGGTCAAAATGGTTGGAGCCCTGCTCTGATAGGATTAGTGTCCCCAAAATAAAAGGCATAAACCAGGCGAGGTGGCACAGGCCTGTAATCTTGGGAAGCTGAGACAGGAGGATCACAGATTCAAGAACAGCCTCAGCAAGTAATGAGATTCTCAATAAAAACAGGGCTGAGAGTATGCCTCAGAGGTAGCATGCCCCTGGAGATCAATCCTCGGTATAATAAATAAAAAATAAATAAAAAATAAAATAAATTAAAATAAATAAATAATAAATAAAATAAATAAATAAATAAAAAGGAAGGTACACCAGATATCTTTGTTTCTGTGCACACACATCAAGAAACTACCATGTGGGGATGGAGTGAGAAGGCGGCATCTGCACACCAGGAAGGGAGAGCTTCACTAGAAGTCCCAACAGCACCCGGACACGGACATCCAGAGAAGTAGCGTCTGTTGTTTAAGCCCCTAGCCTATAGCACCTTATTATGCAGCCCAAGTAGACGAATGTAATTAACAAGAACGGAGGAAAAGAAAAGCTAAATGCCAAGGAAAACAAATAACACAACTGGATTTTAAATGCACTATGGATAATATAATCACATGAAAGGTGGGTTATGGGCTATTCACACAATGGATTTCTACTCAGTAAAAAACAAAAAAAACCAAAATTATGTCATTTACAGGAAAACAAAGAGACCTAGAAAACATTTTGTTAAATAAGATTAGCCAGCCACAGAAAGCGAAGGGCCATATGTTTTTTCTCACTTCTTGAAGCTAGGGAGTAATCAAGCTACAAGAGGGACTTTAGAAAATGGGGAAGAAACCCCAGTGGAGCGGTGGATGGAGTTTAGGGGAGGGTGTGTTGGGAGGACAGAGAATCAACAAAGGAAACATTGCCACTGAAGTTATGCGCATGTGTGAAATCCCCAATGCCAATCTCAAGGTCATGTAGAGAAGAGGGGGCTCACCAAGAGCTGTGTGCATGCAGGTCACTCCCACTTTGAACTACCTAACAATGTGAGATGGCAATGTGCCAATAAAAATATTAAAAATAAATAGATAAATATAGTCCTTTGGCTATCTTCTCTAAAGATACAGGGGAACAAACTTTAAAAATAAATCTTGAATGCTTCTTAGTAGGTTTGGGGTGTGTGTGTGTGTGTGTGTGTGTTGGTAGTATGGCTAGGATTGCACAAATAAGTAAATTATCTTGATTTGGGGGAAAGCCAGATTTCCCGCTATGAAAGAAGGGAGATACAAATATGAAATGAGGATGGATAGTAGCAAAAAATCTGAAGGATTTGGGCTGAAAGTGGAGGTGTGTTTAAAGTGGAGGTGTGTTGATTAGCTCTGTCACTGGGATGATCTGAAAACAAGGAGCCCCTAACACCAGTGAGCACACAGAGTGCCTGTATTTTGGTTTCTAAACACCATTCCCTACTCAAAGGAACCTGAGATTCTTGGAAAAATAGTTGACTACAGCGCTGAAGTGGGGAAGGTACAAGACAAACAATGTGACCTATTTTTGTATTATAAATATTTTGTATTATATTTTTATATTATATTTTATTTTATATATTATATTTTATTTTATATATTGTATTTGTATTATAAATATTTTGTATTATAAATATAATTTGTATATGATCTATTTTGTATTATCACTGAAAATACTGAGGGAGTATTAAAGGAGCATAGGAATCTGTTTTAAAAGATTCATCAAAACAATGATGATGCTGGGTGTGGTGGCGCACGCTTGTAATCCCCGCGCTTGGGAGGCAGAGGCAGGAGGATCGCGCAGGTTCGAAGCCAGCCGCGTGCGCTGGCTTAGGAGACCCTGTTTCCAAATAAAAATGTAAAAAATAGGTCTGGGAGTATAGCCCGGAGGTAGAAGGGCTTCCAGGAACCCCAGTACCACCAAAAAAAACAAAAAACAAAAAAAAAACAATGATAATGATGATAGACTACAATCCACTGAATAGAATTTCATGAGTTCGAACTAAAAACAAACATAAATCATACATATTTGTAATATAATATGTATAAACATAAAGTTATGTGTAAAGAGAGGTAAAGGAAGCTGGGCGTGGTGGTGCACACTTGTAATCCCAGTACTTGGGAGGCTGAGACAGGAGGATCACAGGGTCGTGGCCAGCCTCAGGAGATCCTCCTGTCTCTGCCTCCCAAGCGTGCGCCACCACGCCCGGCTTTTTTTTTTTTTGTCTGGGGATGGAACCCAGGGGCATTCGACCTCCGAGCTACACCCCCTGCCCTATTTTTTATTCTTTATTTTGAAACCAGGTCTCACTGAGTTGCAGAGGGCCTCACTAAGTAGCTGAGGCTGTTCATGAACCGCGATCCTCCGGGTCCCAGCCTCCCAAATGCTGGGATTACAAGCATGCGCCACCACGCCCGGCTTTAAGAAAATTATATAGTAATCTACTCTCAAATGGCTCAGAAAAACTTAAGGAACAATAATAGTAACCGTGTGTGTGTGTGTGTGTGTGTGTGTGTGTGTGTGTGTGTGTGTGTGTGAGAGAGAGAGAGAGAGAGAGAGAGAGAGAGAGAGAGAGAGAGAGAGAGAGAGAGAGAGAGAGAGAGAGGGCAAAATGTTAAAAATAGGTGAAGAACCTGGGTATATGGGACTTCTCTGTATCATGCTACAACTTTTCTCTGAGCTTGAAATTATTTCAAGATGAAAAGTTTTTAAAGACTAAGTACTGATTTGTTTTTTTGCCCCATGATCAGGTTCTTTTTAGAAATATTTGTGGAAGCCGGGCGTTGTGGTGCATGCTTTAAATCCCAGCATTTGGGAGGCTGAGACAGGAGGATCCAGGTTCATGGTCAACCTCAGCTACCTAGTAAGGCCCTCTACAACTTTCAAAATATAAAATAAGCCAGGTGTGGTGGCGAATGTTTGTAATCCCAGCATTTGGGAGGCTGAGACAGGAGGATTGTGGTTCGAGGGCAGCCTCAGCTACTTAGTGAGGCCCTTTGCAACTCAGTGAGATCGTTTCAAAATATAGAATAAAATATAGGGCTAGGGGTGTAACTCGGAGGTAGAATGTCCCTAGGTTCTACCCCAGTACTGCAAAAAATAAAAATAATAAATAATAAAAATAATTTTAAAATAGGGCTTGGTGGTGTAGCTCAGAGGTAGAATGCCTCTGGGTTCCATCCTCAGTACCGGAAAAATAAAATATTTGTGGACACCCTGCTTTCCTAGTACCCACAGCCTGCTGTGCTGGTTGAGTGACTCTTCACTCCTGGCACTCCAGATAATCTGTACTGGGGGTAAAACCATCAGATGCCTGTCTCTACCCCTGAGCAGGGACTGGGGAGGTGCCACAGCCAGGCACATTCCAGGACTGGGAGTCCAAATGGAAGGTATCTGCTGTTTCTTGTTCTGAAGAGGTCCTTTCTGGTACCCAGAATCCTACTCCGAGAGCTAGTTCCCAAAGATGACATCATCCCAGGAGATCACAAGAGGCCCAGCCACTGTGGGGGAACTGCCACTCCTGGACTGTCAATTCTGCCCCAGTTCCCAATTCTTTCAGATGCTTCTTCGTTTACCGTCATCTCTACGTCTGCAGAATGAGGCTAAAATAGTTCTTATCACATGCCATTTATAAGATAAAGGATAAGCCAGACATGATGGTGCAGTTTATAATCCCAGTACTTGGGAGGCTAAAACAGGAGGATCACAGGTTTGCAGCCAGCCTCGGCCACTTAGTGAAGCCCCCCACAACTTAGTGAGACCCTGTTTCAAAATAAAAAGATAAAATAGGGCTGAAGGTATAGCTCAGAGGTAGAATCCCCTGGGTCCAACACCTAGCACCAAAAAAAAAAGGAAAAAAAGGAGAAAAAAAAAAAAAAAATATATATATATATATATATATATATATATATATATATATATATATGAAAGCATAGCATACAAAGCAAAGGTCTTAGGACATAAAAAGCCATCAAGAACTTTTATATGTTATTAAAATTACTCAGGCAGATGTGTTGCTACTTGGGAGTACTTGGGAGACTGAGACAGTAAGATCGCAGGTTCAAAGTCAGCTTCAGGAATTTAGTAAGACCCTCAAAACTTCCTAAGACTCAGTTTCAAAAATTAAAAACTAAACTGGGGCTGGAGGTATATGTCAGAGGTAGAATGCCCCTGGCTTCAATCCCCAGCAACACACACACACACACACACACACACACACACACGCACACACCTCTTGGATTACCTTGATAGACAACAGGATGCAAGATCAAACTTTCCCATATTTTCTGCACTTTATTATTTTTCCTTCTGCTCGCTGAGTCATTCATCGCAATATGGTTTAATATTGATTTCCCAGAGCCCTCTTTGGCTTGGAGTCAGACAAATACCAACTCTGCTATTTATTAACTGTGACAGGATGATAGTTTTCAGGGATGCTCTTGGAGGAAGCCTTTTATTGGAGGAAGGCTCTGGAGGCCTCCTAATCATCTATAGTCCTGAGCAAAGACTTCTTTGGACCTTTTATAGGGTCCTTACTCTATCTCTGCTAATATTAAGCCAGACTCCTTTGCTGTGGCCCACACTACGCTAAACGTAGCTCTATCTGGGAGTCCAAGTGCAGTCTCATTTTTCCTGACTCTATTCCCCTTCACCATTCTCCTGATGGCTGCATGATGCGCCTGGGTCCTTTCACCTAGCCATTCTGTGTATCTCTTAGCCATGGAGTTTGGTGTCTACTTACTTCAGGAGAGATTTTGGAAGGCTGCAGGATGCAAAACTGGAGTGCTAAGAAAGAAGAGGGACAGACAGAGAGACGGTTTGTTCAGTTTGTTCACTGATTAACCAGAGCCTCTAATAATAGCCGCATTGCCACCCCTTAAAACTCTCTGAGATTCTTCCTTCTTTTTTAAGGTGGGGCTGTCCTTGATCCATCTAAACATGGACCGCCTCTTAGTAGTCAAGACCGATACCGCAGTATAACTCATTCCCAACCCGACCTGGGCTAACACCCGCCCCGGCTTCCAAGGCTGACCTACCTCCATCCAGTAGTGCCAGGAAGGCCAAGATGAGGAAGGGCGCAGGCTTCCCAACAAACTCATACATCACGCTCCCGAAGGGGGCCCCCACTGGAAAGGCAGAGCAGACGGCAGAGGTGAGGGCAATCCCACCCACACTGCCCAAGGGGCATTCACTGCAGGCCTAAGGGTGCCAAGCTCCACCTGGCTTTCTGGGGATTCAGAGATGGGGATGACCTGGTTCCTGTCTCCAAGGAGCTCAATTTCTAATGAAGGAAATGTGTGTGTGTTGGGAGTAGGAGAGGCAATAATTAGAATAAAAGGCCGCATGCACAAAGCGCTATGTAAGCCCAGTGGTCAAAAGCCCAGGTGGCCACATTTGACTTTGTCAAATGCAGAGTTTCTGGTGGGATAGAAGCGTGCAAGAACAGAGGTGTCAGGAAAGAGAACAGCTCTAGAAGAAAGCCAAGCCGGGCGTGGTGACACACACTTGTAATCCAGGTACTTGAGAGGCTGAGACAGGAAGACCACAGGTTCACAGCTAGCCCAAGCTACTTAGTGAGGCCCTCTGCAACTCAGTGAGACCTTGTTTCAAAATAAAGAATAAAAAAATAGGGCTGGAGGTGTGGCTCGGAGGTAGAATGCCCCTGTGTTCAATCCTGAAAGAAAGAAGGAAAGGAAGGAAGAAAGAAAAGAAGGAAGGAAGGAAGGAAGGAAGGAAAGAAAGAAAGAAAGAAAGAAGTCAGTATTGTTAGAATGTGTGGATTTGAGAGGGAAAAAGCAGAGATGGGAAAGATTGAAGCCACTTAACAGGGGCCCCAGATATCCAGGTAAGTGTCTACTTAGCCATGTGATGATAAAAACAAAACAAAACAAACAGACAAATGAAAAGCATTGTCTCCTGTTGAAAGCTGAGGTCATATATGGTAGCAGAGGTTATTCAGGAAGCAGTCACTAATATGAAGAAGTTCACTCCTTGGACAAGCTGGCTTTATAGACCTTCCCCGTGCCGTTATGGTATGCACCGCTTCTTAAGGGACAAAAGAAATGAAATCTTTCCTTGGTAACATTTCTGAAGGAGACCACACACAATTAGGCCACATAAGAAAGAAACTTCCATGGCCTTGGCAAGCCCGCCATCTTGAGAGGGTCTTCAGTACCCCCTACCCACCATGTTGAGAGATCTTCGGAACTCCTTCCCACCCTGAGACTTGATTTCCAGCTGGGCAAAGCTTACCCAGCACTCCCAACGCCAGGCCCCCCAAGGCGACCCCCATGGCTCTTCCTCTCTCTTCGTCATCAGTGTAGACGCTGGCCAGCATCCCAAGACCTGGACAGAAGAGATGGCGTATGGGAGAGTCTGTCAGCCTCTCTTGGGGTCCTTGGTCCCTGCCTTATTATATCTCCAGTGATCATCTTAGCTAGAGTTTCAGTTTGAAGAGTTTTAACAAAACTTGGCACACAGTATATTGCAAATATTTCCCCCTACCCTCCCAATAGCCTGCAATACTCACTCTTTCTGTGCATTAATACTGTTGGAAGCACAAAGGCTTCTGGGAGGAGTAACACAGAATACCACTGTTTAATTATGCCGCATTGCATGGTGTTTTATCCCCTCCGAGCATGTTTCCCTGTGTGATGGGGTTATGGAGCAGGCCAGGGCACAGAGACTGTTCTATTCAACGTGGTTTCTGAGGAGGAGCATGAGAAGGCTCAGCACCTGGGGGAAGGCATGGGCTGGCCACACACGACCACTGTGCCCTCAGAGCCATTTAATGGCGTAAAATTCCAACCTCACAAGATGCCTTGAAAGATTGCATCTGGCAAGACTTTGCAAATTGTAATGGTATTACTGGTAGTATTAATAAGACTGTTTCTTTAAGACAATAAGAGGGAGACAGAAAAAGAAAGGCACCAGGGGAAAGCCTAGTCTACTTTTCCATCCACTTGATAGTACGCGCAACTAAATTTGCTGCATCTGAGTATTGCCCCAGGTCATGCCAGGTGCAGGGATCTACGGGCTGAGCCAGGAATGCTCCACCGACTTGTTCCTGAATCCTGATTTCTACCTACTAGGATGATCACAGGGGCGTGTGTGTGTGTATGTGTGTGTGTGTGTGTGTGTGTGTGTGTGTGTGTGTGTGTGTGTGTTGAAGATGTAGGCATTACCTGCAACGGATGAGAATGAAGATCCAATGCCTTGAAGGGTTCGGGCCACAAACAGCAGGGTATAGGTGCCAGAAAAAGCAAACACTGGGTGAAGAGAACAGCCAGAATGCTCCAATTAGCACACTGCCTCGCATCCCCCGCCACCAGATGGCATGCCCACGCACGGACGAGGCGCTATGTGGTGCATTAATCAAGTGTGATTTTTTTTTCTTTCTGTTTTTGAAATTGTCTTTTTCATCTCTTCAGTCTTTAAACAAAAAAAAAAAAACAAACTTTTTTTGTGTGTGGGTCTGGGGATGGAACACAGGGGCATTCGACCTCCGAGCTATAACCCCTGCCCTATTTTTTTTTTTTTTAAACAGGGTCTCACTAAATTGCGGAGGGCCTCACTAAGTAGCTGAGGCTGTCTGTGAACTGTGATCTTCCTGTCTCAGCCTCCCGAATGCTGGGATTACAAGTGTGCACCACTACGCCCAGCTTTAAAACAAATTTTTTTGTTTGTTTGTTTGTTTGCGGTACTGGGGATGGAACCCAGGGGCATTTTACCTCTGAGCTATACCTTCAGCCCTATTTTTTATTCTTTATTTTGAAACAAGGTCTCATTAAATTGCAGAGAGAGCCTCACTAAGTAGCTGAGGCTGGCTTTGAACCTGTGATCCTCCTATCTCAGCCTCCCAAGTACTGGGATGGCACAAGCACGTGCCACCACACTCTACCAAAAAAAAAAAAAAAAATATATATATATATATATATATATATATATATATATATATATATAATTTGGTGGTGGTGGTACTGGGGGTGGAACTCAGAGGCTTTCTACCTCCGGGCTACACTCCCAGACTTATTTTTTAATATTTTATTTGGAAACAGGGTCTCACTAAGTCCTTGAGAGTCTCACTAAGTAGCTGAGGCTGGCTTTGAACCTGTGTGATCCTCCTGTCTCAGCCTCCCAAGTACTGGGATTACAAGCATGTGCCACCATATTTGGCCAAAAATGATTTTTGATTGGCAAGAATACTGAGAGGCCACAGGCACACAAACCCAGTCACTACCACACAGTGGATGGGAAGCTGGCTCTCCACATTTCTTGCTAAGAACACAGTATTATACATCAGAATTAGGGGAATTCATGAAGACCAATGCATTGCTGGTAATTAGCTGGTCTTTAGACCCTACTCCTAAAGATACTAGATCTTCCATAGCTCAGATTTGGCTGTTGCCATTGCTGGACCACACTGAGTCATCTGGAATACTGCGCCAATAAGTTGTGTACACGTCAAGGACCACAGGCACCGGGTAAAAATATCTTGTTATCCTATTACATCCTTCCCCTTGCCTTATGTTGGAAGTCCTTTTAACCAAATCGAATCAGTATTGATTAAACATTACTAAATGCAAGCTCTACTAGATACTGTAGCAGATACAAAAATAAAGAGGGTATGCACTTCAAGCCCCTGAATAGGGTCAGTCTATTGGAAGTTAGCACACATGAAACAGAGAACCAAACAATATGTTGTAAAAAATAAAACAAAACAAAAACACACACACAAAAAAACGCCAAAGCTAAATGACGGGGTGTTGGTGGTCAGGTTGGTAGGTCCAGACATGCCTCGATTCCAGAGCCGTGTCTTCTATACAGAGAAGAATCCCTCCCAAAGTGTCTGGACCAGAAGCATTTTAATCCCCTGGCCCACTCATTACAGGTGAATTTGGTCGTGCTTATAATTGTCCTCAATTACCTTCTCCGACATGATCACACTCAGCTAACTGCTCATTGTCGACCAAACACGCACATCTCAGCCTCTCCCTCCCTGGCCGCAGAGGCCCTTTTGGGGCTTTCTGATTTCTAATCAGTTCAAAGCGTATTATTCCTGTCTTTAGAGAACAGAGTGGCCAGCTTGTCTGGGTTTGCTCAAGACTTTTTTTTTTTGCTTTTTATTTTTGTTTTGTTTTGTTTGTGGTACTGGGGATTAAAACCTGAGCCGTTCTACCTCCCAGCTACACCCATAGCCCTATTTTTTATTCTTTATTTTGAAACAAGGTCTCACTAAGTTGCAGATGGCCTCCCTAAGTAGCTGATGTTGGCGGGGAACCTGCAATCCTCCTGTATTGGGATTACAAGCATGTGCCACCATGCCCGGCTCTTTCTTTGCTTTAAAACTGAAAGTTTTCATTCATTCTGGGAGGCCCCTCAGTCCTGGACCTGGACAAAGGATGGTGTTTGGTCGACATACTTAGATCAAATTTCCTTTATATTCTTCACTGCTGACAGGGCCACTAGATCTAGCATCCAGTATACAAGGAGTAGTTCCCCAATGGAGAATTTTAAGGCTAGTCGGGGATTATCAGCAATCTCTTTTTAGTATTTTTATTTTTTGACTGGGGATTGAACCTAGAGGCATTCTACTCCCCAACTGATTTTATTTCTTATTTGGAAACAGGGTCTTGCCAGGTTGACAAGAGTTTCACTACTTGCTGAGACTGTCCTCCAACCTGGGATCCTCCTGTCTCAGCCTCCCAAGTACTAGGATTACAAGTGTGTGCCACTACGCTTGGCTTTTTTGGTATTTTTTTTAACTCTAAATGATGCTACATAGGAGATCTTAAACACCAAATGTCTTTTCTTTTGGCTAGAATGAAGTCAATTCAGGATAGCGACTCTGGTGAGCATGAAAATAATTATTTCATACATACTATTCGATGCACAAGAAAAGCTTGTGAGGGAGTCAGGCAAGGGCCTTATGCTAAAGGGTTTGGGCTCCACTGATACACTGCAGTTCTGAGTTTCTCAGGGTAGCCGGGCGTGGTGGCACACGCTTGTAATTCCATTTTTCAGGGTGTTGGTCACTTCTCCCCAGAAAACCATCATATCGACGTGGACACCTGGAACCATGTTTTTCATTCTTTAAATGCTATAATATAAATGCTTTATAAAGTTTTGTGAAATGAATTTTTTTTTGGCAGTACTGAGGATTGAGTCCAGAGGCATTCTACCTTTGAGCTACATCCCCAGCCCTATTTTTTTATTATTATTATTATTCTTTATTTTGAAACAGGATCTCACTGAGACTGACTGGAAACCTGCGATTCTACTGTGTCAGCCTCCCAAATACTGGGATTCCAAGCATGTGCCACCACACCTGGATTGTGAAATAAATCTTAGGTCTCAGTGAATGACACGATTTCCTAATTCACTATCTAGCACAGGATGATCTTCTAGGACCTCAGTGAACACGGCTGCCTTGATTTTCTCATTTTCCTTGATCCCGTTAGAATTGCACCAGTAAGCGAGAGCTCTCAGACAGAACTGCAAATCTCAAGCACTTGTACTTTGCAGGCCCCTACTCCTGAGTGCAACAGATTCTTGTCAAACACCGACTTGTTAGGAGTCGAGTCCTATGCTGGGAGGAAAGGAAATAGGAGGAGGTAGAATAAAGGAAGGAGATAATAACAGGAATGCAATAAGAAAACTAAGAGGGAAGCCAGGCGATGGCACCAGCTGTAATCTCAGTACTTGGGAGCCTGAGACAGGAAGACAGGAGAATCGCAGGTTGGTTCCAGCCTCGGCAATTTGGCGAGACCCCACATAACTTAATGAGATTCTGTTTCAAAATAAAAAAAAAATAAAGTAAAATAAAATAGGGCTGGGGGTGTAGCTCAGAGGTGGAATGCCCCTGGGTTCAATCCCCAGCACAAATAAGTGAAGTGAAGGAAGGAAGGAAGGAAGGAAGGAAGGAAGGAAGGAAGGAAGCAAGCAGGCTGGCTGTTGGAAAACCAAGAACAGCAGAGGCAGCAGGAGCCACTGTTGGGTCCACAGACCCATGCCTTTCTGTATGATAAACCCCAAATGTTCATTCCTTTTATTTTATATCTCAGGGTCAGCAACCAGACTTACTTTTCTTGCTTACTATTTTTATTACAACTTCATTTTATTAGGAATGTTTAGCTGGTACTGGAGAGACTATTTGTCCTTTTCTTTCTTGTTTCTTTAGAAAATTTACTTTGTTAAACTATAATTTCTAATGTACCTAGCTGAAAAACAGTAGACTTTTGGGAATTTTCCAGATACTATTGTCCAACTTCCATCTTTTGCTGTTAGTTGCCCTATACCATAACATATTAAAATGCTTTTATCTCTTCCCAAAGCTGGTATGTTTGTATTAAGCTCACTCAAATAATTATTGATGGATATGCACACATGTGTGTGCACACAAAAGCAACATATAAGCCGGGCGTGGTGGCGCACGCTTGTAATCCCAGCATTCAGGAGGCTGAGACAGGAGGATGGCGGTTCGCAGACAGCCTCAGCTACTTAGTGAGGCCCTTGGCAACTCAGTGAGACCCTGTTTCAAAATAAAGAATAAAAAATAGGGCTGGGGATGTAGCTTGGAGGTCAAATGTCCCTCCGTTCCATCCCCAGAACCGCAAATTTAAAAATCTCAATATATTGTACACATTTGAATGTCCTTCAATAATTTCCACTGAAGTAAATGAGGTATCTGTTCTCCTAGAGCAGAATAGACAAATTCCAGCTAGACTAAGTTACCGTGACTATTCTAGCTTCCATTCCAAAAATTTCAAAGCATTCAAAAGAATGCCCGGTCCACTTACAAATGCCTAATTCCTTCATGAGCTGATCTGACCCTGCTTGATAGACTCAAAGGTTTTCAATGAAGGGGAGAAAAAGAAAAGCAAATTACTTACTAATTGTGGAGAGAAACATGATAACAAAGCCAGCGAACATGGGAATGTGATATCCAATCCTAAAAAGGGGATCAACAAAAGAGAATACACTTCCAATAAGCATTTTATACGTGTGTGTGTGTGTGTGTGTGTGTGTGTGTGTGTGTGTGTTACTGAGGACTGAATCCAAGGACCTCCATGCTACACCCCCAGCCCTATTTTATTCTTTTGTTTTGAAACAGGGTCTCCCTAGGTTGCTGAGAGTCTTACTATATTGTGGAGGCTATCCTTGAGCCTGCGATCCTCTTGTCTCAGCCTCTCAAGTACTGGGATCACAGGTGTGTGCCACTGTACCTGGCTTATTATTATTAATTATTATTATTATTATTATTTTACTTTGAACAGGGTTTCAAAACCCTGTTTCTGAAACTATCCTCTTCCAACCTGCAATCCTCCTGTTTCAGTGTCCCAAGTACTGGGATTACAGGTGTGTACCACCATGCCTAGCTCTGCATATTTTTTAATGTAAGTGGGAATAGATATGTGGTTGATTTGAGTATGTGGTAAAACACGCCACTGAATGCAAGTTTAGCGATGGACTATAACATGTGGATGAACAGAAGAAAATAAACAAACATGCAAATTTGTCCGCAGACCATAAATCAAAGTCCCTTTCTGGAAAGGATAGCCTCTACATAGCACAGATCTCCTTAACACCTCAGGGTCACCCCAAACACACTACTAGGACACCAGAGCTGTAGTGTGCATTAGGACGGAAGCCATCCCCACCTCCGCCCATTCCAGCCATGTGCTAGAACACTGGAACATCCTTATCTCTGCGTTGCTGCTCCCTGGCGTCTTCTTTACACTCAATATTTATTATATCACCAAGGAAATCAGAAGCCCGTGACATTTCACCCATCTTTGGGGGTCACCAGCTTTCCAAACAGTGGGCTTCCCTGAGGCCCAGAGTGTTCCTTCCTTTTTCCTTTTAACCACCTGTATGAAAACTCAGCCCACCCTGCCATTCCCGAGCCTGTGAGCACCCTGTGGGGTACTGCGTCCACTGAGGTACCTGTTGGTGAGAGGTCCCACAAATGGGTTCACCAGAAGTTGCATCAAAGCCTTCGAAGCGAACAGAACTCCAACCCGGACATTCTCTTCCTCCAAGAACTCTGTGCCCTGCAAGCAACTATTTCTGTGTGCTGAGTTGGCCTCAGTGACTGGAGGGGAGGTGGTGCCAGAAGAGCCATTTGTCCCTGCGGTGGCCCTGGGGGCACTTTCCCCCACAGCTATGGAGCTGTTGTCAAAGAAGGAGAAGATGGCAGTAAAGGCAGGAGAGGCAGGCGTCTGCTGGGAACTTGTAGAATGGCGGGTGTGCAGAGAAGAATTGGCTTCTTTGAACTCGGTGGCATACAGGAAGGTGGGCACGATGGGCACTGAAAGCCAAGAAGACAAGTGGTGAGGGCCAAGGGCAGATGATCTCTTTCCCGCTGCTAAATGCAGTGGCATTACCATGAGGTTATGTTTTATGCTAAAGGAAGATGTCCAAGGGACATCATTTAAAGTGCACCAAAAAGTAATGAATGAATAAATAAATAAAGTGCACTAAAGACTGTGCCTGCCCAAACTATACTAATATAGGATCTCCATTCCAACGATCATAGAATCGGTCCTTGTGGATTTGTGGATTCTGTATTGGATGATTTTCTTACTTACTATCTGAAAATCGACACTTGCTGATAGTTATACTTGTGATCATTTCAAGGCACCCAGTGTGGTGCATCCTCCAGCTAAGTTGGAGTCAGGCGGACTCTGCCTCCTTGTCTCAGTTCCCACAGAGATAAGCTGAGGTCTGGAGATGCTAAGGGCCTCGCAGTGCGGTACAAGAAACTCCAACTCTGGGATTGTTCCATGGGGCTTGGCACAATGTCACCTCTGACATCTGTTATCAGGCAGACTCGGGCATGTCATTTAATACATCTGGACCTCATTTTCTTTTTATTAAGAGAATAGAACCAGCTGGGCTTGGTGGCACATGCTTGTAATCCCAGTACTTGGGAGGCTGGGACAGGAGGATTGCAGGTTTGCAGCCAGCCTCAGCTACTTAGTGAGGCCCTCTTGAGCTTAGTGAGAACCTGTTTCAAAATAAAAAATAAAAAACAGGGCTGGAGATCTAGCTCGGAGGTAGAATGCCCCTGTGTTCAATCCTCTGTTCTGAAGGGGGGGGGCGGAGAGAGAGAGAGAGAGGGAGAGAAGAGAGAGAGATTGAGAGGAGAGAATAGAAGCTATCAGGCATGGTAGTGCATGCCTGTAATTCTAGTACCTGTGAGGTTTAGAAGGAAGGTTATAGGTTCAAGGCCACCCTCAGCAACTTAGCAAGACCTTCAGCAATGCAGAAAGGCCCTGTTTCAAAATAAAAAATAATATAGGGCTAAGAGTCTAACTCATGGGTAGAACAGCCCTGGGTTCAATCCCCAGTACAAAAGATAGAGAGGAAGAAGGGAGGAAAGAAGGAAGAGAATTGAAAGGCCTATATTTCTCTTAAGAGGAATGATTCAGTATTCACTAATTCAGCCAAGCACGGTGGCACATGCTTGTAATCCAAGCATTTGGGAGGCTGAGACAGGAGGATTGGGGTTCGGGGACAGCCTCAGCTACTTAGTGAAGCTCTTAGAAACTCAGTGAGATCCTGTTTCAAAATAAATAATAAAAAATAGGGCTGTTGTAGCTCAGAGGTAGAATGCCCCTGGGTTCCATCCCCAGTACCACACAAAAAAACATATATACGTTCACTAATTCAGTGCTTGCAACAACTTTATAGAACATAACTAAAGCTGAGCATGGTGGCACACGCTTGTATTCGCAGACAGCCTCAGCTACTTAGTGAGATCCTCCATAACTTAGTAGGACCCTGTTTCAAAATAAAGAATAAAAAATAGGGCAGGAAGTGTAGCTCAGAGGTCAAATGCCCCTGGTTTTCATCTCCAGACCCCCCCACACACAAAAAGAACGTAACTCTAACTATAGAACCATGAATAAGGAGAAATAACTGCACTGGATTAACCACTTGTCTCAGGAAGATTCTTAAAGATATATATGTAAATGTATGTGTGTGTGTGTGTGTGTGTGTATGTATGTATATATATATACTTTTTTACCGAGGGAGGGGGCCAACATGTTAGTGCCCATTTATACACTGGCATAACATAATGTACAGATTAAAAGGGTATCAAACAGAAAAAAGAGAACTCTGAGAGAAAGGTTGCAGAAAGGCAGGGTTTGGTCAGGGGTTGGCTCCCCAAATACACTGTGCCATTTTTAAAGGACAGAGGCTGGACAGCATCACAGTGGAAAGACACGTACAGTCCCGAGGGCTCCAGAGTCATCAGCACCTTGGGAAGAAAGGCTGGGGAAGAAGAAGTGGGCTTCAGAATCTTCTTGAGGCCACTTACAGTTGAAATGACTCAGGATGTGTGCTGCCTCTGGGGCCCAAAACATATCAGCCATTGGCAGCAAGACCCCCACACGTACCCACCACGGTGAGCAGCATGTTGTCCAGGAGCAGGGCTACGAACACCACCACCAGCACCAGCCGCCGGGACACTCTTTCTTCCTTCAGCAGCCGCTGCGGGGCATCCACGACCGCGCGGAGCATGGTGGGGGCTGGGCGCAGTATCAGTCACTGTCTTCTGACACCTTTGCGGAACTCACTGCTAAAATGAAAAGCATAAAGGACTGTGTTTGTGCCCGTACAGCTGCTCACTTTTTCTTTCTTTTTTGGTGGTGGGGATTAAACCCAGGGCATTGTGCAAGCCAGGCAAGCTCACTACCACTGAGCTATACCCCCAGCCCTTTTATAAGTGTTGCCTATATGTCTCAATAACAGTACCAGTTTCCAGAATGCCTTCCAGGTATGCACTGTTTCCCAACAATTTATAACTGAAACTATGGCTAGCATATTAAACAGAATCCACAGATCACTCAGCCCCCTGCTTCTCCAGTGTCAGCCATCGCCTGCCACCTCCATGGTTTGGGTCACGTCTGAGTTGTGCTTAGAATATTAGCTACTTATTCTTTTCCTCCAAATCCACCCTTTTAGTCGGGCGTGGTGGCGCACGCTTGCAATCCCCGCGCTTGGGAGGCTGAGACAGGAGGATCGCACGGGTTCGAAGCCAGCCTCAGCTACTTAGTGAGGCTCTCAGCAACTTAGTGAGACCCTGTTTCCAAATAAAGTATAAAAAAGGTCTGGGAGTATATAGCCCGGAGGTAGAAAGCCTCTGGGTTCCACCCCCAGTACCACCCAAAAAAAAAAAAATCCGCCCTTTTGAAATATTGAAGTACTGTCTTAAGCAACTTGAGGCTGGGTGTGGTGGCATATTCTGGTAATCTTTGTACTTAGGAGGCTGAGACAGGAGAATCACAGATTTGAGAATAGCCTCAGCAACGTAGCAAGACACATAGAAACCTAGGGAGACCTTGTTTCAAAATGAAAAGTAAAAAGGCTGGGGGTGTGCCTCGGAAATAAAATGTCCCTGAGTTTGACCCCTAATACCCCCTCCTTTCCCTACAAAAAAAAATCAACCTGATGCACCATGTAAGAAAAAATACATATACATGGATATATATGCATATGTATATATATGCATATGTATATGTATATATATACTTGTGTTCTATGTCTATTTATGTGCCACCCAGAAAGTATGGTCCAGGTACTATGCACCACCCCAAAATATCTTGTGTGGCACACTCATGCTGCCCTCTAAGAAACATCAGCCCAAATATTCATCTCATAGGTACAAAATCAAGAGACTTGGGGGCATAGGAGGTTTGCCCTGGGTCATACAATCAGTGTCCTACAGGCATGAAACCTCCAGCTTTTAAACTAACAGGCTTCCACCCCACCCCTGACCCTAGCTTGTTTAAGCTACAAACCCCTACTTAGGAAAGCTTGTTCCAGTGTGTAAATAAGATACGAACATTCATGAATGGTTTCCTATTTAGGATTTCCTATTATTTCTTGCCCTTATGTCACGGAACCTTGTCAAACTTCAGATAATCAATTTCTGGGAAGATTTTATTTCCTTCTTCTTTACATGACTTCTATTTTAGTATCAACAATATCAGCCAGGCGTGGTGGCACATGCTTATAATCCCAATACTTAAGAGGCTGGGATGGGAAGATCTGGATTTGCCACCAGCCTCAGCTGCTTAGTGAGGCCCTCCACAACTAAGTGAAACTCCGTTTCAAAATAAAGAATAAAAAAGCCCTGCGTGGTTTGCGCAGGCTTGTAATCCCAGCATTGGGAGGCTGAGACAGGAGGATGGTGGTTTGCAGACAGCCTCAGCTACTTACTGAGGCCCTCTGCAACTTAGTGAGACCCCGTTTCAAAACAAAGAATAAAAAACAGGGCAGGGGGTGTAGCTTGGATTTAGAATGCCCCTGAGTTCCATCCTCAGTACTACAAAAACAAACATCCCTACTTTTTTTTATTGCAGTAATGGAGATGGAACCAGCACATTCTACCTCCAAGCTATACCCCCCAGCCCTATTTTTTATTTTTATTTTGAAAGAAGGTCTCACTTAGTTGCAGAGGGCCTCACTAAGCTGAGGCTGACTGCAAACCCAGATCCTCCTGTCTCAGCTTCACAAGTACTGGGATTACAAGAGTACACCACCAAGCCCAGCTAATCACCTATATTTTAAAAATGGACAATTGTTATGAAATGTATCCATGTCTAGAAATTGTGTAGCCCTTGGCTTGGTAGCTCCGCCTCAAGACAGCTCTTCTAAGGAAATAATCAAAGTGCAGCCAACAAATTCATGTTCAAAGTTACTAATGTTGAGTTATTTTTACAAGTGAAAAATAGAATACTTTTAAGTAGAATATTTTCAAATAGTTTTAAGAACTTAAAAAACACTCTTAATCTAATGTTAAGCCCCAAAAGATATTAAACTACATTAATGGCTTGTCTTAAATGATATAAAAATAAACATATACACATTTTTAAAAGGCCAGAAAGATACACACCCAAATACTACTTATATAGCCAATGCCCTCAATTATCTTTTTTCTTTTCCTCTCATTTCCAAAAATTCTATAACTTTCATAACGCAAGAAGCAAATAATCTTAAGTTATTATCACTAGGGTTCAGTAGCTAGCCATAAACTCTGGAAGCTTATGTGCTGGAAACCGAGCCACACTGTTCTGAGCCCAGGGGTAGGAGAACATCCTCCATACCGAGGTTCAAGCGATCAGCGTTCCACGCGACCAAATTCCCAGAGAAATTTTAACTACAAAATCCATGCAATTACTTATGACACTTCATTTCTCTGTGTAAGTAAGATATTCCTAAATACAAACTTCCTTCGGATACATAAAGATGCTTAGGATACAGAAGAATGCTTAGGATATATAGGGATGAAAATAAATGAAAACTAAAAGATATTCAATACAATGAAGTGATTGCTCTAAGGAAAGAAAAAAAAAAACCCCAATAAAACAAACAAAACCCCCAGGAATTTGCCAACAAATCAGTAATATATTTTGTAATCAAAATCCTCTCATGAGAGATACAAATTGCAAGGAAGTTTACGTTTGCCCAGAGAGAAAGAGAAAGAAAATCGTACCTGGCAGCCCAGCATGAAGACGGGCATCAGTGACGGACAGGCAGCTGTTTTCCAGGCAGCAGGGACTCTGCTCTCTGAGCGTGGATGTGCTGATGGATTTATTGCCACCTGTTATCAGAGGATGCTGTGCCTGTGCCCTTTGTCCACAAAGATTTAATTGGAACCTCCAGCAGGCTCCATGCAGACCCGGGGCTCCCTGTGGTAAAGGCAGGGAGGCAGGGCTGGAGAGGAGAGGGGATGTCTTCCTAGCAAAGATGCACTGGCCCGGGCTGTTCTCCATCTGTGTTATCTATCAAACCCTTTTAACTTGCCTGGGTCACAGTACAAACTGGAGCACCAGATGAAGCCAGGGTGCATCTCCTGTCCCTGCCTATTTAGTCAAAGAAGCAGCTTCCTGTACCCCCAATTTGCTTCATGTAAAAGAAACAAATCTTATAACATTTATTGGGGGAGATGAGTGCTGTTGTTCTCAAGCCATAAAAATATCCCACACTGCCCGGCGTGGTGGTGCACGCTTGTAATCCCCGCGCTTGGGAGGCTGAGACAGGAGGATCGCGCAGGTTCAAAGCCAGCCTCAGCTACTTAGTGAGGCTCTCAGCAACTCACTGAGATCTTGTTTCCAAATAAAATATAAAAAGAGGTCTGGGAGTATAGCCCGGAGGTAGAAAGCCTCTGGGTTCTATCCCCAGTACCACACACACACACACACACACACACACACAAATATATATATATATGTATATGTATATGTATATATCCCACACCTGTGGCCTGTGTATAAGGGGTACACAGTGTACCTTGCATCTTCATACCCCAGGACGAACTCATGTGTGGATCGTAGTGGCCTTGCTAAGTCTTTCTCATGTGGAGCCTGGATAGATGCCTGGGAGAAAGAGTAAGCTCTGCTGGGGACCTTGAGAGGCACCAGGGATCTGTTTCAGTCTCCATTCTGACACCAAGCATCCTGGGTGGGGCTTCCTATTTTGTGACTTTTTTTTTTTTTTTTTTTGCTATTAAGAATTGAGCTGGGGCATTCTACTAGTTCTGAGTTACACTGCCAACCCTATTTTATTTATTTTTTTTTTTATTTTGAAACTGGGTCTTCCTAAGTTACCACAAGCTGCTGGCTTTGAATATGCAATCCTCCTGTCTCATCGTCCCAAGTACTGGGATCACAGGCATGTGCCATGCTTGTATCATTCATTCATTCATTCATTCATTTGTACATTCATTTGTACATTCTGATATTGGGAATTGAATCCAGGAATATTTTACCTCCTAGTTACACTCTCTACCCCGCCCCCTTTTCCAGTATTGGGGATGGAACCCATGCTGAGACAGGAAGATCACAGGTTCAAGGTCAGCATCAGCAAGTAGTGAGACTCTCATCAACCTAGTGAGACCCTGTTTCAAAAAAATAAAATAAAATAGGGTTTGAGATGTAGCTTGAAGGTAGAATGTCCTTGGGTTCAATTCCCAATACCTTATCCCCCCCCAAAAAAAAAAACCCTGCAGCTTGAGGCTCTTGGATGGTGGCTCTTTAATTTTTCCAATCGATGTGGCTGGCATTCAACATCCTCAGACAGGGAGCTTTTTCTCCAGGCCAAATAATAACATATAATCCAATTACATTTACCTTGAGTGGGGGCAGACCCAACCTGCCAGAGGGGATGGTCCATGACTACAGTCTGGAGGGCACTCGTGTGCCTCATTGCTTCCTGTCTCCCTGCTTGTTCAAACATTTAACAGTCAGCCCGACTTCCTCTTCTACGCAGCAGATGTTGGTGTTCCAGCCTCAGAGTGCAGAGCCTTGGTTTCCAAACCTCTGACTGGTTCAGAAGTCACAGGCTTCTGAATAGAATGGCAGACAGCATCGCTTTCTATTACTACCACCTATGTGGCATCAGGGACCCTGACGCAGAGATGTGTCAGAAAGGAAAGAGATTGTTAAAGTCTATTTAAGAAAGGAAGCATTGACTTCAGATCTCGGAGAATGAGAGGCTTTTTCTTTCTTTCTGTTGGAGGGGGTTGTGCCCAGGAATACTCTACCTCTGAGCTACACCCCAGCCCTAATCTTTTAGTTTTTATTTATTTTTGAAGTACTGGGGATAGAACCCCTGGGTTCTAGCCTCTTTTTTTATTTTAAAACAGGGTTTCACTAAGTTGTAGAGGGCCTCACTAAGTTCCTGAGGCTGGTTGTGAACCTGCGATCCTCTTGTCTCAGCCTCCCAAGTACTGGGATTACAAGCGTGTGCCACCATACCTGCCTTAATTTTTATTTTGAAACAGGATCTCACTAGGTTGATGAGGGTCTCACTACTTGCTGAGGCTGTCCTCAAACTTGTGATTTTCCTGTCTCAGGCTCCCCAGTACTAGGATTACAGGTGTGTGCCGCCATGCCTGTCAGTTTAGCCAGGGTTAGTAGCCTGTCATGCCTGTCAATTTAAGCCAGGAGTGGTAGCGCACACTTGTTTTCCCAGTACTTGGGAGGCTGAGACAGGAGAATCAGGTTCGTGGCCAGCCTCAGCTATTTAGTGAGGCCCTCTGCAACTTAGTGAGACCCTGTTTCAAAATAAACAATAAAAAATAGGGCTGGGGGTGTAGCTTAGAGGTAGAATGCCCTGGTTTCAATCCCCATGCCCCCTCCCAAAAAAGTAGTGAGACTTTCATCAACCTAGTGAGACCCTTGTTTCAAAAAAAAATTAAAAAAAGAATAGGGCTGGGGGTGTAGATCAAAGGTAGACTGCCCCCTTGGACTCAATCCCCAGTATCACCAACAAAAATAAAAATAACAAAAACTTCCACCAAATTCAGGTTAAGGATGTAGCTCAGTGACAGAGCACTTGCCTGTACCAGGCCCTGCGCTCCATCCCCAGTACCTCAAAGACAAAAACACCAAAATCAACATAAGCTGGAACCTCACGGAATTTCCCTATTATAGAGACGCTGGCAGCACACTGGGAGATGTAAATGTACACTGAGGACAGGGAAATTCAGTCCCCCTGCTCAGACACCATTCCATCACCTCCATTCCTCTTGAGAGAGTCCAGCCTACAGAGGTAACAGATCTGGAAGGGTTTAGAACCAAAGGAGACATGGAAACCGCCCCTGTGAAACCCGATTCCTCACCCACAGAGTTGGGTCCCTTCAAACTCGGCCAGGAACCTGGGGGAGAAGTCTAGTGCCTTCTGCTGTCTGTTACAAAGCAGAACTTGGCAGCAGGGTGCCCCACAGGACCTGCCCTTGGGGGCACTTCTGGCTCTCATCTGTGATCCCAGCCATTTCCTGGTGTTCTGTTTTTGTTTTTTGTTTTTTTGTTTTAGTATAGACCTAGGCCCTGAACCCACCTGCACTTCTTCCTGGCTCTCAACCTTCTGCTAATGAAGTTCCTCCCTTTCCCTGGTCCTTAGGCCATCTTCGTTGATTTGACTCAAGCCTGCTCTGCTTAGACAGCAATACCTGCCAGTCAGTGCCTCCCTCTCCTCCAATTTAGGGTCTACTTAGAGCTAGTAAGCAGGAGTTGGTTAAGAACAGGACTAGCCAAATGCAGAGGATATATGATGCTTTAGGACACCTGTGATGTTTCATCTTGAGTGGATGATGGATGTTTTTTACTTTTAGACGGCATGCTTTTTTTTTTTTTTTTTTTTTTTTTTGCGGGTCTGGGAATGGAACCCAGGGGCATTTGACCTCCGAGCCAACCCCCTGCCCTATTTTTTATTCTTTATTTTGAAACCCGGGTCTCACTGAGTTGCAGAGGGCCTTACTAAGTGAAAGGTAGATGCGGGGTGTCCCCAGTCGCATAGAGACACGTGGAGATCCATAATCGGTATTACGGATGTCTTTATTCGTGGGAGATCGGCCTCCAGCCCCCGCGTGGCCGCAGGGACTGGTGGGGGGTGGTGCGTCCCTCCCTCTCGGGCTCCTCTCTGAACTCTCTCCTTCCTGAACGGGAGGCGTGATCCCCTTCCCCTCCCGGAATCACAGAGCTCCACCTCCTAGCTTCCGGCCCCGCCCCCTGTGGGGCAGGGGCTACTCGAACCTTTCACTAAGTAGCTGAGGCTGTCCACGAACCGCGATCCTCCAGGTCTCAGCCTCCCAAATGCTGGGATTACAAGCGTGCGCCACCACGCCCGGCCAAGACGGCATGCTTCTTAAGGGATGAGACTTGTGTTCTGCAGCACAGAGCATCTTGATCAGTAGAGGTACTGAATAGCCCTGTTAGCTACCTTTCAGGTATCATGGAGAAGTACCTGAGACAATCAACTTAGAAAGAGAATTTGTGGTGGTGCATGTCTGTAATCCCAGAGACTCGGGAGGCTGAGGCAGGAGGATCGCAGGTTTGAAGCTAGCCTGGGCGACTTAACAAGACCCTGTCTCAAAGTGAAAAATAAGGGCTGGGGTGTAGCTTAGTGGTATTAGTGATAGGGCATCCCTGGGTTCAATTTGATCCCAGTGCTGAAAAAAAAAGGAAGAAAGAAATAAGAGACAAGGAAAAGAAAAGAAGGATAAAAAAATTTCCTTTGACAATTTCAGAGGTTTCAATTCCTGGTCACCTGGCCCTGTGTTTTGGGCCTGGACAATACAAAATATCACATGGATGTACAGGGTGAAGCGGTCTGTTTACCTCAAGGCAGCTGTGAAGACAGAGAGACCAGAAGGGGGAAATCCCAACCTCCTCTTCCAGGGCACGCCCCCATTGACCCAGCTTCCTTTACTGGACCCCACCCCTTAAAGGTTCTACCACCTTGTGTCACAGGCTGGTGACTAAGCTTTGAACACACAGCCTTTGGAGAGCGCTTGCAAACCACTAGTCATTTGTCGTTGTTGTTAATGATGATGGTGAAGAATCATTCTTGCTTCTCTGGGCTTCACATAAGACAGAAGTGTTGGGAGCCCCGAGGGAGACTTGGACATCCCCAGAGGCTCACCGCTTGAGAACGTGCCTCTTGAAATTCCGCCTTCCAAATTGGAATTTGGCTTCCAAACCCCCCCATCCTGTGCGAGCAGAATTCCATGAGCCAAGCTGAGGATTTTGAGCCCTAATCCTTGGGCTCTGAACTGCAGCAATTAATTCTTGTTAACTTAAATGCATTTATTAGGTATGGAAGAACTTACCATGCCCCAAACCATTGCACAGGACCTGAGAACTGGTAGAAATGACCACGACTTCTGTGGCACAGGAAAGGCGATCTCTCTTAGGGACAGAGGCCATGTTTTCTTTAAATAACGTTCTAAACAAACCAGGAAACAGAAACAACAAGAAAAGTCCTCAGGGGACATAGTGGCACGTATCTATAATCCCAGTACTTGGAGGGCTGAGACAAGAGGATTACACGTTTGAGACTAGCCTCAACAACGTGGTGAAGCCCTATTTCAAAATAAAAAATAAAACAGGGCTGGAGTGTAGCTCAGAGGTTTAATGTCCCTGAGTTCAATCCTTAGTACCACACATACATACACACACAAAAAAAATTTTTCCAAAAACAAACAAAAGCAAACAAGCAAAAAAACAAAAAACAAAAAAAACCCCACTTCTTAATTATCAGAGTTGGGGTCCTGACTCCTGATTCCATCATTCACTAGCTCTACGAATTTGGACAATCTACTGACAATCTACTTGAATTCTTTGTGCCATGGTTTGCTTTTTTTTTTTTTTTTGCAGGAGATTAAATATTAAATTCAGAGGCATTCTACCTCTAAGCTACACCCCTGGCCCATTTTTTATTGTTTATTTTGAAACAGGGTCTCACTAGGTTGCAGAGGGCTTCACTAAGTAGCTGAGGCTAGCTGCAAAGCAAGATCCTCCTAGGTACTGGGATTACAAACACGCCAGCTCCTCCAGCCTTTTTTATATTCCATTTTGAAACAGGGTCTCACTAAGTTGCTGAGTCTACCCTGGAACCTGCAATCCTCCGGTCTCAGCCTCCCAATTACTGGGATTACAGGCAGGTGCCACCCGCCTGACTTGGTTTGTTAATTTACAGCGTCCTCGTGGAGGGAGTGAATAAATGAACAAAAGAACTTAGAAGAGTGTTAGGCACATAATGTCGTATCCTAAGGACCGTAAAAACAGGAAGACATTGACTCTGCTCTGCTGAAATTCTGTATTTGTTGGGGAAATTTCCAAACACTAAGTTCCCTAAAATAAATTCCTCTTTTTTTTTTTTTTTTTTTGCGGGTCTGGGGGTGGAACCCAGGGGCATTTGACCTCCGAGCTACACCCCCTGCCCTATTTTTTATTCTTTATTTTGAAACCGGGTCTCACTGAGTTGCAGAGGGCCTCACTAAGTATCTGAGGCTGTCCGTGAACCACGATCCTCCGGTCTCAGCCTCCCAAATGCTGGGATTACAAGCATGCGCCACCACGCTCGGCTTAAATTCCTCTAAAAGACAGACTCTACACTGATCTGCCTCCGAGCTATTATTTCTTGCTAACCAGGAGAATTTACACAAATTGCTCAAGACTTACTTGGGACACACAATAGTGTTTCTTTTTTTTTTCTTTTAATGGTACTAGGGGTGGAACCCAGAGGCTTTCTACCTCCGGGCTAGACTCCCAGACCCATTTTATATTTTATTTGGAAACAGGGTCTCACTAAGTTGCTGAGAGCCTCACTAAGTAGCTGAGGCTGGCTTCGAATTTGCGCGATCCTCCTGTCTCAGCCTCCCAAGCGCGGGGATTACAAGCGTGCGCCACCACGCCCGGCCACAGTAGTGTTTCTAATTCATATCTTCTCTAAATTCTAACTGAAAGGCCCTCCTCTCCTCCCCTCCCACCATGGAGAGCCACCTGACCTAAATCAATCCTAGCCGACCTTTCTCCTACAAGTTACACAGTCCAGCATCTCATTCCACAGTTTTGTGTGCTATCATGGTCAAATCTGTGCAAATCTTGTCTGCACAATTTAGCTCCTTAGAAATAAAGTAGTGTACAGCAATCTTATCTTTGCTTTACAGTCAGTTCTCCAGTGCCCAGCATCCCCTTGAGATTATCAGCCCTGCTCACTGGATGTATATTTACTGGTAGAAGGCATCTTTCAAGTACTTCTGTCTTTCTACTGAGTACCTTACAAGTAAGCCAAGAAATAAGGCCTTCTCTGGCAATGAGATTCAGACTTTGAGACAGTGCCGGCACATCATTATGTCAACTGGTAGAAACGTGGAGACGTTCCAAATGAGAATGTCCCTAGAACTTTTCCTGAGAATACCAGATGTTTTAAGTCCGGCCTGTGCACAGTTCATCTGTGATGCCAGAGAAAGGGCTTCAGGCCAGGCCAGAGCCTGTGGTCTCAGATTCTTGTTCCAGAGGACCAGAAGTACCTAGCTGGCTGTTTTAGAATTTGCTCTTCCAATGTTCTCTTAGCTGAGGATAGAATAGATTATAAGTAATTACCTTGTATTGGAGAGTGTCTCCTAGATTTATCCAAATTTATAAAGAACACAGTAGGTGACTGCAGAGGCTATGGAATACAAAACAAAACAACAAAAGCATGTTCTGAGGTGTAAGAAGCTGAGATTGCTGTTTCTCATTGCAGAACTTAGAGGAAAATTGCTCTATTTTCCTGAGTCTCAGTTTCCTTATCTGTAAACTGAGCTAAGTCTAGTTGATTCCTGAGCCTTTTTCTAGATGTAAGGCTACATCTCCGCTAATGTTGACTTGGTTACCTGTTACCACTCCTTCCCACCTGATTCCTTCCAGGTCTCTGTGATGCTAAACGTTCTTTACCTGTACTTATCTTTCCATGGGTCACAGAACCTACTGCCTATTAAAACAAAAGCTCTACTATTTTAAACAGAAGCACCTCAAATTCCTAATTTTAAGACGCCAAGCTCTTAACTAGCCATTATTCTGAGCTTAGGGAGCCCTCTGCTGTCCCCTCTCTTTTTCACAACACTTTGGTGACCCTAGTGACAATGCAAGAAATATAGAATATGAGCCGGGCGTGGTGGCGCACGCTTGTTATTCCAGCATTTGGGAGGCTGAGGGATTGTGGTTCACGGACAGCCTCAGCTACCTTTGCAACTCAGTGAGACCCTGTTTCAAATAAAGACTAACAAATAGGTTCCATCCCCAGTACAGCAAAGAAAGAAAGAAAGAAAGAAAGAAAGAAAGAAAGAAAGAAAGAAAGAAAGAAAGGAAGGAAATAGAATATGGACTAGAAGCAGATATCTCCTTTCTCAGGACTTCCAAGTAGCCTCAGCTTATAAATTTCACTCTGCACCTGATGGTCAGAATTTAAAAATGGCCAGGCCTTGTGGCACAGGCTTGTACTACCAGTGCTGGAGGTTGAGACAGGAGATCACAGGTTTGAGGACAACCTCAGCAACAGAGCTGAGGCTCTCAGCAACCTAGTGAGACCCTGTTTGAAAATAAAACATAGAATGACCTGGGGGTATAACTCGAAGGTAGAAGGTCCCTGGGTTCACTCCCCAGTACCACACACACAGACACAAAGAGGAATTTAAAACAGCCAATACGATGACAAAGAAAGATTTTTAAAAATTAGCTTCTTTTTTCATTTTATACTGAAATTTTTTATTATTAGCTTTATATGGGTTTATTCTTTCTTCCGTAGAAATGTACAGACCTGTTTATTTCATCTGCTGTGGTTTATCTTCATAACATTTTCCTTGATCAGAATTTTCCAAAAGATGAAGAAAATATTATATGGGGAAGAATTAGGTCACTGGCATGAGCCTTTCTTACTTTTTCCTTCCCTATTTTCTTCCCCAATAAATATTTATAATAAAGGAATACGAGTTCACATTTCTTTCTAAGATGTTGGCTTCTGCAAACCTTTTTTTAAGTCCTCAAGAAGCAGGCATGACATGAAGTCTTTCCTGCTCACAGATGGAGACTGGAGACAGGGGAAACTGTGGATTGCCCAAGATCGCGCTGTGCATGTAAAGAGACAGTCAACGTTGAAACCAGACCGATGACTCTGAGTCTTATGTTCTGATCACATTTCCTACAGCTGGGGCCAGCTATTCTTTCATTCTTTGGGATTAAAGAAGGGATAAGGTTTCAACTAATAAGAGAACAATAACCAGTATATAGCCTAAGTAGGGCGACTATTCCTTAGAAAAAACCCTTCCATAGAAGAATGAAGTTGGTGGGCAACTGTTTATCCTTTGAAAAGGAACAACACACTTTCATTCACGTAGCAGATAATATATTAAGTTTGGTGTGTAAGTTACCTCCCTAAGGAAAGTTTAAGACACAGTACCTACTTAATGCACACTAGGTAGAGGGACATGCCAGTTATCTTT
The DNA here is from genome assembly GCF_963383645.1 of Muscardinus avellanarius. Classification (NCBI taxonomy): domain Eukaryota; kingdom Metazoa; phylum Chordata; class Mammalia; order Rodentia; family Gliridae; genus Muscardinus; species Muscardinus avellanarius. Next base: position 15,192,797 of record NC_137800.1, on the reverse strand, counting down.
TAGAAAAGAGCCTGGCAAGCCGGGTGTGGTGGCGCACGCTTGTAATCCCTGCATTTGGGAGGCTGAGCCAGGAGGAGCGCACGGGTTCGAAGCCAGCCTCAGCTGCTTAGTGAGGCTCTCAGCAACTTAGTGAGACCCTGTTTCCAAATAAAATATAAAATAGGACTGGGAGTATAGCCCGGAGGTATAAAGCCCCTGGTTTCTACCCCCAGTACCACCAAAAAAAAAAAAAAAAGAAAAAAAGAAAAGAAAAGAGCCTGGCATATAGCTATTAATGGGCAATAGTTCATCTATCAATAAAAGTAAAAGAGCCGGGCGTGGTGGTGCGCACTTGTAATCCCAGCATTGGGGAGGCTGAGACCTGAGGATCGCGGTTTGTGGACAGCCTCAGCTACTTAGTGAGGCCCTTTGCAACTCAATGAGACCTGGTTTCAAAATAAAGAATAAAATATAGGGCAGGGGGTGTGGCTCGGAGGTCAAATGCCCCTGGGTTCCATCCCCAGCACCACAAAAAATAAAAAAAGTAAAAGTATGTAAAAATAATGTTAGCTAAGAACTATCTACCACCTGCTAGCTGCCAAAACTTTGCATTCGTTATCTCTTACCTCTTATAATGCTTCCCAAAAGTTTCAAGGGGAAAGCATTATTATCCTCATTTTATAAATGAGGAAAAAGAAGCCTAGAAAGAATAGAATTTTGTTCAAGTTTACAGAACTAATAAAATTGGACTTCAAGTCTGGCTCGCCCCATAGTTCACACCTCTTAATCCTCACACCACCGTGCTGTCCCCTGAGTGGACATGAATGTCGAACCGGCCTTCTTAATGTCCCACTAATTAGACTCATATACCCATAAAGCATGACAATCCTCTTCCTTATTTTCTTTCAAACTTTAGAAGTTCAACTGAAAAATTGGGGTCCTTCTCATAAAACAAAAGGCTGCCTTACATTTGCCTTTAATTATAAAATAGATTAAATGATGATCAATGTTACTCATCATTAAAGAATGCTTGCTTTGGCGATGTGATTCAAAAAGGGACCGAAATCTGAAAGTTACAGCAATATATTGCATTTGTGTGTTTACAGCTGCACAATTCACAGAGCTAAATTATGGAACCAACCTAGATGTCCATCGACAGATGAATGGATTACAAAACGATGGGATTTACACACAACGAAATTCTACTCAGCAATAAAAAAAAAAGGACAAAATGTCATGTAAAAGAAAATGGATGGGCCTGGAGGACATTATGCTAGATGAAATTAGCCAGTCACAAAAAGTAAAGGGCCATATGTTTTCTCTCTTATGCGGAAGCTAAGGAGTAATTTGGGGATATCAGAGAGACTCCAGATAATGGGAGAGAAACTCCAGTGGAGTCAGGGAGGTGGTCTAGGGGAAGGAGGGTGGGGAGGACAATGAAGGAATCACTTCCATCCACATATGTGAGAATATTAATGTTAATCTCAATGCCCTGTATGGGGAAGGGGGTACAGGAAGGGAGTCGGGGGAACACCCGCCAGGTGCTGTGTGCATGTCTCCATCACTATAAACTACATTATGATGTGAAACTATCATGCACCAGTAGATTATTTTTTTTTTTAGGTACTGGGAATGGAATCCAGGGGCATTCTACCACTGAGCTACATTCTCAGTCCTATTTTTTATTCTTTTTATTTATTTATTTTTTTTTTTGGCAGTACCAGGGATGGAACCCAGGGGCATTGTACCTCTGAGATACACCCTCAGCCTTATTTTTTAGTCTTTTTATTTTTGAACAGTGTCTCACTGATTTGTGAAGGGCCTCGCTAAGTAGCTGAGGCTGTCCGTGAACCACGATCCTCTGGTCTCTGGCTCCCGAATGCTGGGATTAAAAGCGTGCGCCACCATGCCTCACCAATAAAAGTATTTTTAAAAAGGGCAGTGGGAATTTATACTATGGTGCATAAAAATTAGATGCACCCAAAGTAGACTCAAGAAACTGAGTGATGTTCACTTGTAATACTGGTTTACTATCCCTTATCTAAAATGTTTGGGACCAGAAGTGTTTTGACTTTCAGATTTTGGGATATTTGCATATATGTAGTGAGATATCTTGAGGATAGAATCTACTTCTAAAGACAAAATTCATTATTTCATGTACACCTTGTATATGTTGCCTAAAAGTAATTTTATACAATATAATAACTTTGTGCATTAAGCAAAGTTTCATGCTGTGGAATAATCTACTTGTGGCATCATGTTGGCACTCAAACATTTTTTTGGGTGTGGTATTAGGGATTGAAACCAGGGGAGTTCTACCTCTGAGCCACACCTCCAGGCCTATTTTATTTTTCATTTGAAGCAGGGTCTCACAAGGTTTCTGAGAGTCTCGCTACATTGCCGAGGCTATCCTCAAACCTGTGATCCTCCCATCTCAGCTCTCCAAGCGCTTGAATTCCAAGTGTGCGCCACACCTGGCAAAAGTATTGAGTATCGGGGAATTTTGGAGCTGGGATGTTTGGACAGGGATGTTCAACCTACGTGCCACCGTTACATATTTTCTTCATCAGGAGTCTCCACCCTCACCATATCACAGTGTTCTTCGAATGGCTGGGTGTAGTCCTCCCATGACTTGCTTTCTTTCTATTTTTGGCATTTAGTCGCTCCTTACTTTTTTCTCCTCTTTTGGCACCTGGGACATGTGCTCTGGGTTTTCTCCATCTCTGACAACATTTCAGATTTAATTGCAGAACTCTTCCTTTGTCCATTCCTTAATGTTAATAACCCCTTAAAAATTGGCCTTTGAACAGGTTCCCACTATAGTCGCACTATCTTGTCTTTCTTAGCTTCGTCTTATTAACTTGATGTCACAAGTCTTATTTGAGTTCAACCCACATATCTTCTTGGCTATTTACAAACAGTCCATGGGAACTTTAAGCAGATTCCAGAGCAGAATAGTTTTTCTTTTCTTCCTCAACACTAGAAACTTTTCTCTCTTCTCTGGGCTAGTTCTATGAACAGCATTACAACCAATTAAACTGCTCCGGCAAGCTGGGCTGTCAGTTTTTTCTGGTAGCCAAAGGTCTGCAATCCCAGTACTTGGGAGGCTGAGACAGGAAAATGACAGGTTCACATGTGTAATCCCAGTACTTTGGAGGCTAACACCGAAGACTGTAGGTTCACGGCCAGCCCCAGCAACTCAGCAAGGCCCTCAGCAACTTAGACTCTATTTCAAAATAAATACAAATAGAACCAGGAGCAGTGGCGCACACTTGGAATCCCAGAATTTGGAAGGCTGAGACAGGAGGATCCAGGTTCGCAGGCTGCCTCAGATACTTGGTCAGGTCCTTTGCAACTCAGTGAGACCCTGTTTCAGAATAAAGAATAAAAAATAGGAATGAGGATGCAGCTCCGAGATAGTATGCCCCTGGGTTCCATCCCCAGTACTGCAAAAAACAAATAAAAATAAAAATAAATAAATAAATTTAAAAAATAAAATTAGGCTGGTGATGTAGCTCAGAGGTAGAATGTCCCTGTGTTCAATCCCCAGTACAAAAAAATTAATAATATTAATACTCTTTCACAGATACCCACACCTTTAGACAAGCCAGTATACGTTTATGGAATGGATACACGAATGAATGGACAGAACAGAAAGATAGTAAAGTGAAACCAATAATGGTTCATAGTACCCTATGTTAATAATCACTGCAATAGATTTTATTTTATTTTATTTTATTTTATTTTATTTTATTTTATTGTGGTACTGGGGGTGGAACCCAGGGGCTTTTCTACCTCCGGCGTATACTCCCAGACCTATTTTATACTTTATTTGGAAACAGGGTCTCACTAATTTGCTGAGAGCCTCACTAAGTAGCTGAGGCTGACTTACAAGAGTAATTACAAGAGTGCGCCACCACGCCGGGCATACTGCAATAGATTTTATATTTCTCCTGTTTTGACGCAAGTAGGCCATTCTAAAATGGACATCAATTGACTCTTTTTTTAACTGTTTTCCTCCCCCCTTTCCTAAGCGCCCTTTTTCTCGCTCATTGCATCTGCCTGGACCTCCCTTTCTCGGGGGTCCCCTCTCTTGCAGCCCTGTTCACGCTCGCGGCCGCGGCCGCCCCCCCAGCACGCTGGTCAGCTCCTCCGCTGCACGCTCGGCCCCGCCCACCCGCCGGAGTCACGAGGCCGGGGGCGGGGCCTCGCTGAGGGGGCGGGGCCAGGCTGGGGCCGCGCGGCGCGCATGGGCGGAGCGGGGCGCGCGGGCCGCCCTGGTATATCTGCGCCTGCGCGGCGCCGCTGCGGGGCCAGTCGGGACGGAGGAGACAAGATGGCGATGCGGGCGATGCGGGGGATTGTGAACGGCGCGGCTCCCGAGCTACCCGTGTCCACTAGTGGGCCGGCGGTGGGAGCTCGGGAGCAGGCGCTGGCCGTCAGCCGGAACTACCTCTCCCAGCCTCGCCTCAGTGAGTATGGGGAAGCCAGACGTAAACAGTCTTCGCTTCTTACCAGCCCTTTGCTCCCACTACCTGCTTAGCCAGCGGCTAGGGGTAGGATTTCTTTTTCCCTCCTGAGTCCGCCACCCACGACCCCTAGCTGTCTCCCTGGCACATTGCCGTGGGCCGAGGGCAGGGGAGCATTCCTGGGGTTGGTGGGCTTCTGGCTGCCCCCGTGTCCTACGTTCTCCAACTTAGCCCAGCTGGCGCCCTCGCAGGCTCTTCCCCCACTCCCACAGCCACTGGTCGTCAGTCGGATCCTAATCTCCTGGCCTGGTTTGAATGCCTAGGGGTCGAGGGAACGCCTCTTCCCATTCCCTCCCGCGGCTGAGGACCTGGGGGCAGGTCGGAAGCTCCCGCCGAGGGCGGTCTGTCGGTGCGGTGCACCCGCTGACGTGGTCAGGCCTCCGTGGATGGAGGTCAGGCCCAAGCTAGAGGGAGATGCGGCTTGTTCCCTGGAGGGGCAGCTCCACCCGAGGACACCTAGATACTAGAGAACCCTAGAGCTGAAAAGTACCCTGCAAGCCATCCAGCCCAACCATCTCGTTTTACAGACGCGAAGCCGAAGGTTCTGGGAAGGGTAGGGCTTGCCACGCTTCATCATCTAATTATTGACAGAACTGAAACTAAAAACCCAGATTTCTTAATTCTCCCGGGGTCCTTTTCGCCATCGTCGTTTCATTTAGTTAACCACACTTGGTTGAGAGCAAGGTCCTTTGGGAAAGCCAAGCAGCTTTCTCCTTGTCTAGCAGAGGCTTTAAGTGTTGGGATTATACAGGGCCTTAATAAACCAGGTTTAAGTAGACAGCTCAGCGATTCCAAAAGAAATGGTTCTAGATGATTAAAGATAGCAGTAGTATGGCATTCAACCTCTTCACAGCTTCCTTAGGAACCAGGAATGAGCCCTGGAAATACTTTTTTAAAGCTTGGAAAAGTACCTGATATTTCTCCAGGTAATGAGATTCCATTTGCACTGGTTAATTGCCAGCCAGTCTTCTTGTGGGTGGCCTGTTGGTTAAAACGCATGTCAGAGGAAGGGTTTTAGTGGGGCATTCTCCAGCCTGACTAATCCCATCCTGATCTGTCAATGGTCATGTGATAGCACTGCAGCGTGAGGAAGAAGGAAAGCACAATCTGGATTGCTGAGATAGGCCTTTTACAGTGGGAATTGTTTGGGTCAGAGAATGCCTGGTGGGGATTCATGAGTTGAAGTAAATGTGTAGGAAATTGGCGTTACGTTCTTATATTATTATATTGTAAGAATATATTATTATATTATTGCATTCTCGCAATAAATTTATACCTAAGAATCACAGGTCGTCCTTTTTCATTTGCATTGCTATGCTTTGCTTTGGGCAGAACAGATATTTGTGGTTCAGTTTCTGTATGATTAATCATTCGATGTCAATTCAGAGACTGTCAGTGGAAGTAATCACAGCGTTTAAAAAGTGCTTCATGATTGAGCTCGTAAGCCTTTTTTGGGAGATATGATTTCTCCATATTCTGTGTATGCTTAGCCAGTGGCTGAAGGACTTCTCCATAAAACTTTTGCTGCATAATGCTTAAAATGGAGCCTTTAGAAGTTAGGGATGCTTTTTGTATCTCTAGAGCCTGACACAGAAGGTGTCCTGTAATTCTTCTGCAACTTGCATTTAAACCCTTGTTCTGATAGTTTAGTGGGTAGATTAATAAGGATGGAATTAGCGAAGAAGTGGGATACCTGATTGAACTGAGTTTCCCTTCTGTGAATTATCCTAAAAATCATAAATGATATCATACGTAGGCTAACAGCATTTGGATGTCATCATTTTCCTATTTTGACCCTAGTCAAAAGTTTTAAATGGGTGAATATTGGTGAATATATTTTTGTAGTGAAAGATGGATGATACCATTTACAGTGATAAGTAATTTTATATTTATATTTTTTCTTTGTGGTACTAGGGGTTGAACCCAGGGGCATTCTACCTTCACGCTACACCTTTAGCTCTATTTTGTTTTATTTTGAAGCAGGATCTCACCAAATTGACTGGCAGCCTCACCAAGTTGCTGAGGCTGACTTTGAACCTGTGATCCTCCTCTCAGCCCCCCACATACCGAGATCTCAGGTGTGTGCCGCCATGCCTAGCAATTGTATTCATTTTGTGCATGTTTTATTTTTATTTTTCCTGGTGCTTGGAATTGAACTTTGCATGTGCTAGACAAATGCTCTGCCATTGAGCTACACCCATGGCCCTCTAAGGTATGCTTTTTCAATGAAGGAATAAAGTGGAATTGGCAGTTTCACTGTAAAAATTAAATCTAGGTTTTGTTTTTGTGATACGGGGGGTTGAACTCAGGGGCATTCTATGTCTTAGCTATACCCCAGCCCTATTTTTTATTCATTATTTTGAAACAGGGTTACACTAAGTTGTGGAGGGCCTCACTAACTAAATAGCCAAAGTTGGTGATGAACCTGTTCTTCTCCTGTCTCGGCCTCCCGAGTACTGAGATTACTTACAGGCTTGTATCAAACTGGGCATGGTGATACATGCTTGTAATTCCAGTAGTTAGGAAGCTGAGACTAGATGTAGCAGATTTGAGGCCAGTGTGCCGTAGCTCAGTGGTAGGTTGGTCTTGGGTTCAATTCCGAGGACCCCCAAAACTTAAAAAAGTTAAAACACAGAATTATATAGGGGTACTAACAAGAACTGGAAGGCCAGGTATAGTGGTGTGCACCTATAATTCTAGTAGTACACGGGAGGCTGAGACAGGATCACAGATTCAAGAGCAGCCTCAGTAATTTAGTGAGACTCTCAGCAACCTAGCAAGACCCGGCTTTAAAAACAATAAAATGTGGCTCAGGGCTAGAATGCCTCTGGGTTCAATCCCCAGTACCACAAAAAAAAAAAAAAAGGAAGGAAGGAAGGAAGGAAAAAAGAAATGGATGGCAGTTGTGGTGGCACATGCTTGTAATCCCAGTATTTGGGAGGCTAAGACAGGAGGATTCCAGGCCAGCCTCAGCGATTTAGTGAGACCCTATTTCAAAAGAAAAAAGGAAATAGGACTGGAGGTGTAACTCAGGTAAAATGATCCTGGCTTCCATCCCCAGTACTACCAAAAACAAAACAAAACAAAAAAAAACAGGAAAGAAAGAAAGAGAGGAAGGAAGGAGAGTAGCTGGCCATGCACACTTGCCATCCCGGGAGGCTGAGGTGGAGAATCCCGGTTGCAGACAGCCTCAGATACTTAGTGTGGCCTTTAGCAACTCAGTGAGAGCCTGTTTCAAAACAAAAAATAGGGCTGGATGTGTAGCTCAGAGGTAGAATGTCCTGGGGTTCCATGCCCAGTACTGCAAAAAAGAAAAAGGAAAAAAAGAAAGAAATGGAAAGTAAGATGCTCAGTCTGTAGTTAGTAAATAACCTTGAATATTTGGATAAATTTAGTAACACACATAGAGCTTTACGTATTTCTTTTTTTGTGATATTGAGGGGTTAGAACCCAGGGACATTCTGCTTCCGAGCTATACCCTCAGCTCTGTCTTATTCTTGATTTTGAAACAGGGTCTCAGTTGCTGAGGGCCTCACTATGTAGCTGAGTCGGACCAAGAATCTGTGATCCTACAGTCTCTGCTTCCGGAGTACTGGGATTACAAGTGTGTGCTACCACGCCTGACTCAAATAGAGCTGTAGAATGCTAAATATTTCTTTATTTTGTCCTTATTTTGTGGTACAAGGGATTGAACCCAGGAGCATTCAGTCTCCAAGCCATACCCCCAGCCCTTTTTATTTTTTATTTTGAAACAGGGTCTTGCTGAATTACTGGGGCTGGCCTCAAACCTATGATCATTCTGTCTCAGCCTCCCCAATACTGGGATTATGGGCATGTACCACCATGCCTGGCCTAAATTTTTGTTGTTGCTGATTGATACTTGGGGACTGAACCCACGGACATTCTTCATTGGTGCAACAACTCCAACCCCAGCCCTTTTTTACCCCCCCCCAAAAAAAAAAGAAAAGAAATATATATATATATATATATATATATATATATATATATAAAATATTTGTGGGGGGGTACTGGGGATGAAACCCAGGGTCATTCTACTTCCTAGCTACACCCCCATCCTTTTTTTTGGCGGGTCCAGAGATGGAACCCAGGGGCATTCGACCTCTGAGCTACAACCCCTGCCCTAATTTTTTATTCTTTATTTTGAAACAGGGTCTCACTAAGTTGCGAAGGGCCTCACTAAGTAGCTGAGGCTGTCTGCGAACTGTGATCATCTGGTCTCAGCCTCCTGAATGCTGGGATTACAAGTGTGTGCCACCATGCCCAGTTCTATTTTTTATTCTTTACTTTTGGAAACAGGGTTTCACTGAGTTGCATAAGGCCTCTCAGTAAAGCTGAGGCTGTCCTTGAACCAGGATCATCCTGTCTCTACCTCCCAAATGCTGGAATTACAAGCAAGTGCCACCACGCCCAGCTTATCCTTTTTATTTTTGAAACAGGGTCTTGTTAAGTTGCTGAGGGTCTTGCTAAATTGCCAAGGCAGGCCTCGGGCCTCCCAAATTCTAGAATTATAGGCAATGTGCCACTATGCCTAGCTGAATGAAATTTATTTTTTTATTTTATTTTATTTTATTTTTTTGTGGTACTGGGAGTGGAACCCAGAGGCTTTTGACCTCTGGGCTATACTCTCAGACATACATACATAAATACATACATACATGCAAATTTTTTTTTTTTAATTGGAAACAGGGTCTCACTAAGTTGCTGAAAGCCTCACTAAGTAGCTGAGGCTGGCTTCGAACCTGTGCAATCCTCCTGTCTCAGCCTCCCAAGTGCGGGGATTATAAGCAAGCCTGCGCCACCACGCCCGGCTTTTGTGCTTTATTTTGAAACAGGGTTTCACTGAGTTGCAAAGGGCCTCACTAAGTAGCTGAGGCTGTAGCTGAGACTCTGTGAACCACGATTCTCCTGTCCCAGCCTCCCAAATGCTGGGATTACAAGCATGCACCACCATGCCCAGCTACAAAATACTTTTAATTCGATGATTTCCATTTGTCTCCTCCGTCAACTGACCTTAAATCTCTAACGTCTTGAAGCAGAGCTACCCAGCAGAAAGTCATTTAAAGGAGTGTCCTGCTTGTTTCTAGACTCTCTCAGGTGCTCGTTGCTCAGGGTTAGGGCTCTACTCTACTTACACAATAGAAGAATTGCTCTGAGTTTTTGTTTTGCTATTGAGGTGGAGCCTACAGGGCCAGGGCTCTTATTGTGCAATGGCTGTTGAATTTTCTCCTCCAATATGTTGCAATCACTAAGGGCGTGAGTAGAGTTGACCAATCTCTTATCATGCAGAAGGAAGAAGGTGTCATCTGACAAAATGGGTGCTCCTTAAAACCTTTAAGGATTTTGGTTTTCAAATGTTACTCTGCAAGTATTTATCATCTGCTCCCTGGTTCAGAACCAAACATGTAACTTTGGTGTTGTAAAATGTTTACTTATGTGATAAGCATGTGTCTGTACATTGTCAGCTTTCTGATAATCTTCTATACACTCACCCATGGACTCAAGTTCTTGTGACATTTTCAAGAGAAGAGTGATGTTGATAAATGATTGGTGAATGGATTTGGCTCATGAAGAGCAACGTAATGTCTTTGACAGCCATACTCAAACCTTGTATCTCTGCTCTGGACTCTTAATGGTAATGTTGAGGAAAGCTAGAAAAGTTTTGTTCACCCCCCCAGATAATTTCATTACCATGGAAAGAGCTGGAGTTTGTATTTAAACTCTTGCAGTACCCACTTATGGTGCAATTGCTAGACTTGTGTTATCCCTTTTACCTTACTTGAGAGTAAGGTAAAAAGTGTAACCGGATTTTAGACTACTAACCTTACAATTAACAACAAAACCATTGGTAAGGCTGGCTCCTGCATTTGGTAACATGTTTCAGGGATTTAGTTTCTTTAAGTATAAAATGAGATTGTATCAGCCTTACTTACCTTGCAGTGTTTTGAGAAGATGAAGTCAGATGATCAATTTATCTGAAAATTGCTTTGTAAAAGCATGACTTTCTCCAAACTTGAAGTTTAGTAGTATTTGTACCTCCTGGCAGAGTTTATTAGCTTAGTGTTCATGTGTCGGTTTAGTTTACACCAAGCCTGTTTGTAACTGAAGCGACCTCCTGGTGCTTTCCTGCTGGCCAGTGAGGGAACGCTGCTGCAGAATCTCCTTCAGGTGCCATGTACCACATCCTCTGCTTAAGCTGTCCCAGCAGCTGTGACACCCAGTGCAAAATATGAAAAATTTATTTTTATTGCCAAAATCACATTCTTGAAGTTATTTGAGATGGTACTACTACTTAATTCTTACAAGTAAGTGCTAGAGTGTACTGCACCACGGAAACAATGAACCAGTTTGGTTTTAGAATTTGGGCTGCAGTAGAGTTAAAGTTGGCTGGAGCCAGACTGCAGGTTCAGATCCTTGGGCAAGTTAACTCATAGGTGTGTAGTAGAGACAGGTGCTCATCAGATGTGTCTTGGTGGCGGTAGTGTTAATCAGTTAACTTACAGAGTCTTCTTACAGACTTCTTAAAGGCTGTATGTTCAGAGCTGTAAATTTAGACTCTCCCTTTGATGAAGAGTCTTTTGATCTAGTCTGCAGTCGAAGTCCGCTCTATTCACCATTTCCAGGAAAAGCCATGACTAAGAGCTCTTTATCTTGGTCATGCTTTTGACTCCTGACTGGCAAAACTTCATGGTTTGGAATGAGCTTGAATTTTAAACACGAGACTCTGAGGCATAGTTGTTGTAGAGAGTAAAAGTTTAAAAAAGAAGCTATACTGTTGGAAAACTAGTAAAGAGTTTTAAGAACATAAGGAGTTCTAATGATGTTGCATTTTGTTCAAGATGGAGTTTGTTATAAACTTTAAAACTAGATTCCCTGTGCTGTGCCCCAGTGTCTAAGTAAGGGTTTTCAAAAGGTCTGTGTTTCTAAATCTTTAAAAACGGGGTTTCAAAAAGACATATTTCAGCCAGGCGTGGTGTTGTCTGCCTGTAATTCCAGGACTTGGGAAGCTGAAACAGGAGGATGGCAAGTCTGAAGCCAGACTCAGCTACTTATTGAGGCCCTTTGCATCTCAGTGAGATCCTATCTCAAAATAAAGAAATAAAAATAGCGCTGGGGGTGTAGCTCTGAGGTAGAATGCCCCTGAGTTCCATCCCCAGTACCACAAAAATAAATAAATAAATAAATAAAGCTGGAGTTTAGTTCTGAGGTAGAATGCTCCTAGGTTCAATCCCTAATTTAAAAAAAAAAAGACATATAGCTCATTCTTAGTTTCTACATAGCAATTTTGGGAGGTCTTGGAAACAGGATATTTAGAGTCTTACAAAGAGAAGAAGGAAAGAAACTCTAAAGGTTGGAATTAGGTTTTTTTTTAAATAACATTAGATTATTTTAAAACAATGTGGCAGAAGAAAATACAATATCTAGCCGGGCGGGTGGCGCACGCTTGTAATCCCAGCATTCGGGAGGCTGAGACCAGAGGATCGCGGTTTGGGGACAGCCTCAGCTACTTAGTGAGGCCCTCTGCAACTAAGTGAGACCTGGTTTCAAAATAAAGAATAAAAAATAAAAAATAGGGAGGGGTTATAGCTTGGCGGTCAAGTGCCCCTGGGTTCCATCCCTAGACCTGCAAAAAAAAAAAAAATAATAAAAAATACAATATCTAGACTCTTTTTAGAATTTTCAGAGGAATGGATTGATTCTTTTACATTAGCATTCATTTCAGTAGCTTACCTTTTCAGCTTGTGACCTGCCTTTGTCTAAGGTTTAAAAAGTCCAGGTCAGCCGGACATGGTGGCACATGTTTGTAATCCCAGTACTTAGGATGTTGGAACAGGAGGATCGAAGGTTCACAGCCAGCCTCAGCAACTTCATAGGACCCTATTTTAAAACAAAGATTAAAAAATAGGGCATTGCTCAGAGGTAGAATGCCCCTGAGCTTAATCCCCAGTAGTGAAAAAATTAAAATTAAAAAATTCAGTTCAATTTGGAGGCCTCTATTTGAGGCCCTTTCATTTTATTTATTAGTTTTTTATTTTTATTTTATTTATTTATTTCATTTTTTGCAGAACTGGGGATGGAACCCAGAGGCATTCTACCTTTTAGCCACACCCCCAGCCCTATATGTTTATTCTTTATTTTGAAGCAGGGTCTCACTGAGTTGCAAAGAGCCTCACTAAGTAGCTGAGGCTGTCCGCGAACCGCCATCCTCCGGTCTCCGCCTCCCAAATGCGGGGATGACAAGCGTGGGCCCCGCGCCCGGCTTGTAGGCCCTTTTAGTTACTGCTCATTTGTATCAGGGTGCTTGCTTTCTAGCCTTGGGCTGAAGGAATTCTGTTCTGAAATTCCAAAGCCCCTTGAGTGGACAGACTGGTTATTAAACAGTTTCCTCGTTCTTGGAAGCTCATGTTTGTGCCAGGAATCTCTGTCCAGGTTCATGAGAAGACCTCAAAAGACATAAAAGGTACCTAACTGGTTAAAGCTGTATGCAGATTATTTCAGGCTTTATAGTACATTTCCCTCCACCATTTGTCTCGTCTATATTTTTAGCTATTCTGATTCTGATTATAAAATTTAGTGAGCTCTGAAGTTTTCTGCTGGAATAACTTTCTTTTTTATGCCCTATCATGATTACACTTTCCAGGAAGGATGGCTCCCTCTTAAAGGAAGGGTTTGGGGAGTCGGTATGTTAATAGAGTAGACTAGTGCTTTATTTCTAGGCCGTACGTTGTGTGCATAATAGCAGTCTCTTTAAACCTGGCGGTAACATTGGCTTTTTCTTTTTTTGAGAATACTTAATCTTAAATGACCCCAGGCCTTTTCCCATTGCCCACTGCCTCCTTTGCAAGCTCTTTTCCCGTAGTTGTTATGACATTGTTTAATCATTGTCTTACCTTACAGGCTGCACTTTCTGAGATTTTTCTTTGTCACTTAAAGACTTCCTGTCCTCATCTACTTAGCTAAGTGCCACCTCCTCTTACGCTGTCCCGTTTCTCTGCAAGGCAGGGCTAGATTACTCTGGTCTCGCTGCTCCCAGGACGCCCTGCACACCTTGTTGGAGCCCTTGTCTTACTGCCTGAAATTCTCTCTCCCTGCATGAAAACTGAACTTTTAAAGGCAGCCCGCCTCTATGCCTTGTTTTTGTATCAGGGATGCTTCAAGTAATAATGTACTCATACAAGACTCAAAATGTTTTTAGCAGGATGAAGATGAATTATGAAGTTGTACAGGCATATTTCACAAATTTACTAAAAATTTGGGCAGCTATCCCAGTGTCCATGTTACAGTAGGCGTGATAAAGTCGGCCTTGGTCAGTACCAGAGGGCAGCTTAGGTACTCCCGTTCTTCACTAAAGCTGACTCTTCTGTGCTTCTTTCCAGCATACAAGACAGTATCAGGAGTCAATGGTCCACTGGTGATCTTAGATCACGTTAAGGTAATCCACTGTTTGTTACGGTTTGTGTAGTTGAAAGTGTGTGTTAAGTCCCGTTCAGTACATTTTAAACTTTTGCTAATGATTCTGTGGTCTGAATGTCAGCGCTATACAGGAAACAGGTCTGAGACCCAAAGTCAGAAGACTGGATTCCATTAGAACATATAGTAGAGATTCTGCTTATGGCCTTCAGTCCCACATTTGCAAAGTGGAAAAAGAAAACCCACTGGGTGTGGTGGTGCATGTACTTGGGAGACTGAGACAGGAGGATCACAGGTTCAAGGCCAGCCTCAACCACTTGGTGAGGCCTCCACAACTTAGACCCTGTTTCAAAATAAAGAATAAAAAATAGGGATGCATATGTAGCTTGGAGGTAGAACAGCCCAGGGATCAGTCCCCAATACTGCAGTAAATAAATGAATAAATTCCTACTTACCAGGCTTATTAGGAAAAACAGCAATAATCTTTATGGTGTGTTTTATAGTTTTTTGTATATTATGTAGATACTTGGTATCTTGTATTCCTTGTCATAGACTGCTGTGTGTTAATTATTTTTTACAGTTTTTGTCTTTGTTACTAAATTGTAAGCTCTTGGGTAAGTAAGCACTGTCACTTTTAACTTTGTGGTCCTGAGATTGGTATTGAGGTATTGTGTATACAAGAACAGAGCATCGCAGCAGTGACTACAACCAACCCTAAAGCAAAGACTAGTGTGTGCTCCTCAGTTTGTTTAAGGTCTTTAGTTAGCATGTAGTGTTTTTACCTATATGGAAGAGTTAGAACCACATACTGCTTTCTTAGAAAGCAAGACAGTCGGGCATGGTGGTGCATGCCTGTAATCCCAGTACTTGGTAGGCTGAGATAGGAAGATCACAGGTTCAAGGACAGACCCAGCAAGCAGTGAGACTTAACAACATAGGGAGATCCTATTTCAAAATAAAACTAAAAATAGAAAAAAAAGATAGGGCTGGGGCTGTAGCTTAGATAGAATGCCCCTGGGTTCCATCCCTGGCACCTAGGAAGGGGGGAGCGAGGGAATAGAGTATACTTTCCCTGGTTCCCCTAGGCTGAGCCTCTTCCCTGACCTCTGTGATCCAAGTGTCCTCTGAGAAAGGAACTCATTTCATACGCTTCCCAGAACAGTAATTCTACATTAACTGTTATTGGGGCGGGTGGGGAGAAACAAAATTGTTTGTTTGTTGACAGACTAAAGATAGATGACTCTTTTCCAAGGCCTAGACCTGGAAGCAGAAAATAAATTGAGAAACATTTCTTAAAAGAAAGGGCGAAGTGCGCTGTCTCTGCAGCTTTATCACTGAAATTGTATTTTTGTGTATCACAAGATACTTTTACAAACTAGTTGTGTGTGTGTGCACACTTGCAAGTATGTGCAAGATTCTGGGGGTGGAGCCCAGGGATTCTACCTCCAAGCCATGCCCCCAGCCCTTTTCAGTTTTTGTTTTGAAACCGAGTTTCGATAGGTTGCTGAGAGTCTGGTGTTGCTGAGGTTATCCTCAAACCTGTGATCCTCCTGTCTCAACCTCCCAAGTTGTGGGATTACAGGTGTGCACCACCACGCCTGGCTACAAATCAATCTTGAGACGAAGCCTAGCAAATTTACTGCCCAGCTGCAGTTTCATACTAGTCTGCAAAATGATCAGATCTGGGCGTGGTGATGCACACCTGCAATCTCAGTAGTTGGGAGGCTGAGACAGGAGGATCTGTGGTTCAAGGACAGCCTCAGCAAGTAGTGAGAACCCAGAGGCATTCTACCTTCGAGCTAGCCCCACCCTGGTTTTATTTCTTATTTGGAAACAGGGGCTCAATAGGTTAATGAGAATATCACTACCCCTGGCCCTGTTACATTTTTTATTTTAAAATAGGGTCTCACTAGTTGTGGAGGGCCTCCCTAAGTTGCTGAGGTTGGCCGTGCACTGGCTTTTGTCTTTAACTTAAATCATATGCATAGGACCAGGGAACCGATAATTATATGGATTCTGTGTGAACTGAAGAAGATGGAAAGCTATTCTTCTATTCTTCAATTCACTGTTAATGTATCTTAGATACTAAAACCAGATAAAGGTGGTGCTTGAGAAAACATCTGTTCTAAGTTATTAGCATATAGATTCTAAATTTTTTTTTTTTTTTTTGCGGTACTAGAGATGGAATCCAGGGGCATTCTACCTCCGAGCTATGCCGCCAGCCCTATTTGTTATTATTTATTTGGAAACATGGTCTCACTGAGTTGCAAAAGGCCTCACTAAGTAGCTGAGGCTATCTGTGAATCGCAGTCCTCCTGTCTCAGCCTCCCAAATGCTAGGATTACAAGCGTGCACCATGCCTGTACTCATATCTTAGATATTAATAGCTATTTAGAAATACCTATGTAGCCGGGCGTGGTGGCGCACGCTTGTAATTCCCATGCTTGGGAGGCTGAGACAGGAGGATCGTGCAGGTTCGAAGCCAGCCTCAGCTACTTAGGCTCTCAGCAACTTAGTGAGACCCTGTCTTCAAATAAAAAAAATATAGATTAGGTTTGGGAGTATAGCCTGGATGTAGAAAGCCTCTGGGTTCCACCCCCAGTACCACCAAAAAAAAAGAAAAGAAAAGAAATACCTATGTAAAAAATCAGTGGAAAGCTGGGCGTGGTGGAGCACGCTTGTAATCCCAGCATTCAGGAAGCTGAGACTGGAGCCTCAGCTACTTAGTGAGGCCCTGTTTCAAAATAAAGAATAACAAATAGGGCAGGGGGTGTAGCTCGGAGGTCAAATGCCCCTGGGTTCCATCCCCAGACGCCCCCCCCAAAAAAAAATCAGTGGAATTATGACAAAATATCCCCATGGAACTGCGGTGTGCCACCCTGTCAGCACGTGGCTACATTCTTGTTCACGACTCCAAAGTGCTCTGGACCCCTTCACTTGGGATTTTAGGGGGCTTTTCATTAAATAGGCATGGCTGATCAATCTTTGACCAGTGGTGGTTAGGTTGATCTTGTCTCAGAAATCAGGATGGGGTGAGCGTTCCAGGCCTCTGACCAGCATGGTTCCCCTGGCAGCCCGCCCCCTTCCCATCCTTAGGAGCTTTCTAGACGTCACTCCATCACGGTGCACAAGATGCTCCTTCTTTGTTGCTCCTGTCCTTTAAGGTATTTCAGGGCTCTAGCTCTGGTCAGGAACCATGGACTGAGGCCAAATAGATATTTCTTCTTATATCACAGTCAGGAACTACATGAAAATGTCTGTGGCCTCCATCACTGTCTTTGTACCTGACACTTAGCAGGGATGTGGGGAAAAGAAATTAAGAGTATAAAGGGATTGGAAAAGCAACAGCTCGCCATTTCTTGACAATGTGATAAGTCTCAGTGGGAAACTAGTAAAAGTGGTGGTGCAAAACAGAGTTGCTGGTTATAGGATCTGTCTACACAAATCAGTAATATTCAGTAGACCAGAAGTAACAGTGTACAAAAAACTATAAAAATGTATTGAAAGACCATGGAAGACATGGACATTCCACTTCTTTTGAGTAAATGGACTCAAAATAGTAAAGGTGTTCCCCAAGAAACAGTCAGAGGTCGAGTGATTGAGCAGGTGCACATCAGTGGAATAGAATTAAGAGCCCCCAGCCCAACTGTTCCCATATGAGTTTTTTACTTACAAGGCCACAGGGGATACTTTGTACAAGTCAGAATGTTGTTAGAGCAATTCATTTTCCATATGAAAATTAATGAAGTAAAATCAGATATGAAAGCAAATCCAGATGAATAACAGACTTAGAATGTTGTCTTCTAGGAGGTTTAGTCAACACTGAAGTTTTTTTTTTTTTTTTTAAGTGGTACTGGGGTTCCTGGAAACCCTTCTACCTCCGGGCTACACTCCTGGACCTATTTTATATTTTTATTTGGAAGCAGGATCTCTTAAGCCAGAGAGGCTGGCTTCAAAACTGCGTGAACCTCCTGTCTCCGCCTCCCAAGTGCAGGGATTACAAGTGTGCGCCACCACACCCGGCGTGAAGACCATTTCTATGACTTCGGGTGGAAAGTTTTCCTAAATAAGACACAAAAGGCATAAGCCATAAAGGACATAAGTTGATTTTATTACATAAAAGGCTTAAAAACTTACTGGATATAAGATACCACAAACAAAAGCAAAAGATAAGAGGTTAGGAAAAGTTATCTGTAAAAGGATTAATATATTAAATATATAAAAGTCCTACAAACATAAGAAAATATAACATCTGTGAAGATGGAGGGAAAGAATACTTGTTTGTACTAAGTGTAAGGTTGTAAGTTATATAGCACCTTGACAGAAGACAGGCACAGTTTTTATTCAGCCCCCAAATACCCTAGAGGAGCTGGCACACTTACAAGCTGTGTACAAGAACGAGCTTTCACTGTATTGTAGTGTGAATTTGGAACAGTTTGCATTTTGCAGGTCGAATAGCTGAATAAAATGTAATATGGGCATTAGATTTTATTTTATCTATATCCACTCAGATTTAACATTTTTTTTAGTTTGTATGTGGTACTGGGGGTTGAACCCAGGGACATTCTGCCTCCGAGCTACACCCCGGCCCTATTTTATTTTGAAACGGGGTCTTGCTAAATTGATGAGAGCCTCGTTAAGTTGCTGAGGCTGACTTCGAACCTGCAATCCTCCTGTACTAGGATTATGATCATGCACCACTCTACCTGGCTTTTGTGTGTGCGTATGGAAAGGTGGTGGGGATTGAGCCCAGGGCCTTCTACCTCTGCCCTGTTTTTTTTTTTAAACTGTCTTACTAGGTTGATGAGTCTCAATACTTGCTGAAACCTGAGATCCTCCTGTCTCTGCCTCCCAAGTACTGGGATTACAGGAATGTACTACAGTGTCTGGCTAATTGGCTAACTTTTTTTATTTTTTTGGCGGGTCTGGGGATGGAACCCAGGGGCATTTGACCCCTCCGAGCTACACCCTCTGTCCTGTTTTTTATTCTTTATTTTTGAAACAAGGTCTCACAAAGTTGTGGAGGGCCTAAGTAGCTGAGGCTGTCCGTGAACCACAATCCTTCGGTTTCAGCCTCCCGAATGCTGGGATTACAAGCGTGCGCCACCACGCCCAACTAGTTGGCTAGTTTTAACGTTAATTCTAAGGTGCACATTTCTTCTTCTCCTCCTCCTCCTTTTGGCACTAGGGATGAAACCCAGGGGCATTCTACCTCCAAGCTACATCCCCAGACCAATTTTATTTCTTTGGAAATAAGAGTCCCACTAGGTTGCTCAGAGCCTCGCTAAATTGCCTAGGCTGGCATTAAACCTGTGATCCTCCCGTCTCAGCCTCCCAAGTACTGGGATTACAAGCCTAATCCTTTCTGGTTAGGTTCCTTTCTGATTAGGTAAACTATATTGAGTGGATACCTGAGCATTTATGTATTTATGTGTTTATTTATGTGTTACTGAGGATGGAACCCAGGGGCTTTACACTCCCAGACCTATTTTATTCACTTAAGTTGCTGAGAGCCTCACTCAGTAACTGAGGCTGGTTTTGAACCTGTGCGATCCTCCTGTCTCAGTCTCCCAGGCACTGGGATTACAAGCCTGCGCCACCACGCCCGGCTGCCCTGAGCATTATTTTATTAAATAGTAATTATTATTTAGTAATATTGCATCCTCTCCTGACACATAGCACACAAGTGACTGAGCCCAGAAAGTAAACATAAGTTTTGAGTGGTAGAAATAATGCTTATTTGTAATTTCTATGCCCTTCTGAGGTATAAATATTCAGACAAGAAAAACATTAAATTTAATTGTCACATTTTTTATGGTATAAGACCCTTTGTCCCTTATGCTGTGTTGCCAGGAGACGTGTCAGTGATGTCGTTGTAAAGACTTAAATTCTCCTAGGATGCTCTCAGCGCTCATAAACCTGTACGTGTTGGCGGGCGGAGGATGGCGCGCAGCAGGCTCTGTGGAGGTGACATGCACAGTGATTTGGGGGAGCTTTTAAAATGTTGGTTTTTGATCCTTGGTTTATTTCTGTTTAGTTTCCCAGGTATGCTGAGATTGTCCACTTGACGCTACCGGATGGCACAAAGAGAAGTGGGCAAGTTCTGGAAGTGAGTGGTACCAAAGCCGTGGTTCAGGTGAGCATCGCGTCCAAAGCCCGGCCGTTGTGCTCTTCCCTAATTGAAACACATAGTGATCATCGTGTAAGTGCCTTTAGAGATTGGTTACTGGCTGACTTTTAAATGCATAATTGAAGTCAGGCATGGTTGGTGGCACACACTTTTAATCCCAGCAGTCAGGAGGCTGAGAGTGGAGGATCGCGATTCCCAGATAGCCTCAGGTACTCGGTAAGGCCTTTGCAACTCAGTGAGAACCTGCTTCAAAATAAAAAATAAGGCTGGGGATGTCGCTCGGAGGTAGAGTGCCCCTAGGTTCTATCCCCAGTACTGCAATAAATAAATAAATTAACTAATTAATTAATTAATTAGAAAAACAGCATTCACTGATTATGGGATTAAAGCCAAAATGATATCTGGGACAATGCCTTTAAATCGCCTATTATGCTTTCTAGTTTTTAATGTTAACTGATGATGAAACAGTTTTCTCAAATAACATGCTCCCCTAAAAAGTAGTTTAGCACAGGAGCTGGCAGAATTTCTGTAATGGGCCAGACCGTAAGCTCTTCAGGCTTTGTGGGGCCACCTAAAGTCCTTGAATTTTCTTTTTTTGT
Source organism: Muscardinus avellanarius (assembly GCF_963383645.1). Classification (NCBI taxonomy): domain Eukaryota; kingdom Metazoa; phylum Chordata; class Mammalia; order Rodentia; family Gliridae; genus Muscardinus; species Muscardinus avellanarius. Next base: position 15,172,131 of record NC_137800.1, on the reverse strand, counting down.
TCTTTCATTCCTTCATTCTTTAAGAACCTTTTTTTTTTTTTTTCTTTTTCTTTACTGGGGATGGAACCCAGGGGCATTTTACCTCTGAGCTACACCCCCAGCCCTATTTTTTATTCTTTATTTTGAAACAGGCTCTCAGTAAGTTGTGGAGGGCCTCACTAAGTAGCTGAGGCTGGTCTTGAAACTGCGATCTTCCTGTCTCAGCCTCCTAAGTACTGGGACTACAAGCATGCACCGCCACACCCGGTTTCAATAACTCTTTTAAAAATGTAAAAAATAAAATAAATTTAAGTTCACTGTGACATTTGGTTTGCAAGCAGGACCTTGGTCTAGTAAGTGTCCGTGACCTAAATTGCGTTGTCTGTCTGATTGATTCTCTTTTTTGATAGGTATTTGAAGGGACTTCAGGTATAGATGCCAAGAAAACGTCCTGTGAGTTTACCGGGGATATTCTCCGCACACCCGTGTCTGAGGATATGCTTGGTAAATGGACATTATTATTCTGAGCACAGATCTATTTCCTCTTAAACGTATCTCTTGAACTTTTAAAAAATTACTGAGTATTTGGAAGTCCAAGTGTACTCTGTACTGCCTTGTTGATGTTTCGCAGGCCGGGTGTTCAATGGGTCAGGAAAGCCCATCGACAGAGGTCCTGCAGTGCTGGCTGAAGACTTCCTGGACATCAGTGGTAGGCAGCCCTCGGGTCTGGGGGGTACCCTGTCCCTTTGGTGCCTTTGCCACATAGAGGGGTTTTGTGGCATCATTTTAAATAGAAAACCAACGTTCTCTGTAGGTTATAAATTAGGCAATTATTTTATTATTTAACAAATTAAGCTTTCTTGGAACTTATCCTTAAAAATTATCTTTAAATTTTCTTTAAAATATCTTAAAATATTATACAACTACTGGGGTAGATCTGAATGTTTATTGTAAAACCATGGCTTTGAAGTTAGAATTTCTTTCTTTGTACTACCTTCATTTCACTTTAGGAAATTAAGTTGTATTGTTATGTTTTTTGAGACTACAAAGAACTAAAGGGATAAAAGCAAGTTTTGGATTTCAAAAATAACTTTAAGGGTATAGAGAAATGCTTTATATACTTTTGGTCTTCTGTGCTTTATCTTTAAATTTGATTTGATTTCTGCTTTCATTCGTGAATACTGTGCAGGCATACTAAATTTTTACCTTTTGGATACACTAGGACAGCCGATCAATCCGCAGTGTCGGATCTACCCAGAGGAGATGATTCAGACCGGCATTTCTGCAATAGATGGCATGAACAGCATTGCCAGGGGGCAGAAAATCCCAATCTTCTCTGCTGCCGGGCTACCACACAATGAGGTGAGAGCTAGGGGCGAGTTCTCAGCGCATCGCTGTCCACGAGACACCGATGAAGAGACGTTGGCTCTCCATGTGGGCCTCTCCCGTGGCTCCCACTGGTGTGTCTGCGAGAGTCCCCAAATGTTTCTTTTTTAGTAAGCCCCGGTTTCATTAATAATGAACAGTTTTTTAAAGTTTAGAATCAAAGTTATCTTATTGTAGAAATGATATTTTAGATTTTAACTGAGTTCTTCTCATCTCAACAGATTGCCGCTCAAATCTGTCGCCAGGCTGGTTTGGTAAAGAAATCCAAAGATGTAGTAGATTACAGTGAGGAAAACTTTGCGATTGTATTTGCTGCTATGGGCGTGAGTATGAGGTTTTTCCATTTTAGTACAACATGAAATTGCTTGTATTATTAGAGCAGTGTTGTAAACTAAACATGGAGATATATCTGACTTAATCTCTAGGTAGAGAAGCTTGCAATTTGACATTTTAACCAAACTAAGGATTAATATTTAGCATTTGATTAAAATTTAAGATAAATATTTTTTGTGCCCAAAGTGGGCTCTTTGTTGGCTTTTGTGAAAAACTTTTGAGTGCTTGAAAATTTAAAAGAAGTAACAATTCAAATCGATAGTTTGGCCTTCATCAAAAATAAATGTTGAGAGGGCGTGGTGGCACACGCTTATAATCCTAGCATTTGGGAGGCAGAGACCGGAGGATCGCGGTTCACGGACAGACTCAGCTACTTACTGAGGCCCTCCGCAACTCAGTGAGACCCGGTTTCAAAATAAAGAATAATCTCAGCAACTTAGTGAGACCCTGTTTCCAAATAAAATATGAAATGGGTCTGGGAGTATAGCCCGGAAGTAGAAAGCCTCTGGGTTCCACCCCCAGTACCACCAAAAAAATAAAAAGTAAAGAAAGAATAAAAAATAGGGCAGGGGCTGCACCTTGGAGGTTGAATGCCCCTGTCTTCCATCCCCAGACCCGCAAAAAAAAAAAAAAAAAAAAATTAAAGAATAAAAAATTAGGGCTGGGGGTGTCTCAAAGGTAGAAAGCCCCTGGGTTCCATCCCCAGTACTGCAAAAAAAAAAAAAAAAAAAAGGAAGAAGAAGAAAGAAAGGTTGAGGGCTGGGCATGGTATCTTGTGCTTGTAATCCCAGTACTTGAGAGCCTGAGACAGGAGGGTCGCAGGTTTGCCGCCAGCCTCAGCTACTTAGTGAGGCCTTCTGCAACGTTGTGAGACCCTGCTTCAAAATAAAGAATAAAAAATTGGACTGGAGGTATAGCTCAGAGGTAGAATGCCCCTGGGTTCAATCTACAACACCTAAAAAGAAAAGAAACAAATGCTGAAATGTTTTCTCTTTCCAACACTGATGAAGTCATTGCTATTTAGGTAAACATGGAAACTGCCCGATTCTTTAAATCTGACTTTGAAGAAAATGGCTCAATGGACAATGTCTGCCTCTTTCTGAACTTGGCTAATGACCCAACGTAAGTAAATAGAGCTATTTCTTTCTGTTTTTTCAGACAGAGCGTCAAAAATGTTACCTAAGACTAGGAAGGTAACTGTTCTAATGAGAGCCTATGGACTTAGCAATGAGGTAAACCTGTATTTAAATGCCAGCCCTACTTCTTGGGAGTTATTTGGGCAAATTACTAGATTCTGAAGATCATAAAATGAGACAGACAACTCACAGGTTTGTTGTATATATTAAGTAAGATCCTGTATATAAATTACCTAGCACATAACTGATAATCAGTAAATGACTTTTTCCCTCCCCTACCCCCCAGTACTGGCAATTGAATCTAGGGCTATTCTACTTCCAAGATAACCCCCTAGCCTTTTTTTTTTTTTTCCATTTTGAAACAGGGTCTTGCTAAGTTGCTGATACTGGCTTTGAACCTGCGATCCTCCTGTCTTGGCTTCCCAAGTACTGGGATTACAGGCGTGTGCTACCTAACCTGGCTGATTTGTTGGGAAATCTGACTTCCCTCCCTTCTTTCTTCACTATCCCTTCTCAGTTTGTAGTTTGTTTGGTATTGGAGATTGAACCCAGGGACTTTCTACCTCCATGCTAAAACCACCAGCCTGTTTTTTAATTTTTGAAACAAAGTCTCACTGGGTCGCTGAGCGTCTTGCTACGCTGAGGCCCTCCTAAAACCTGCATCCTCCTGTCTCTGCCTTCCAGGTACTGGGATTACAGGCATGTGCCACCACACCCAGCTCCTCAGTTTTGAGAAGCTGTGTAGCTCATTTATAAAGTCATTGACCTTTTACCGCTATGAAATTTTTATTTTGTGAATACACAGAATAACTATTCAGAATTTTTAAAGGAACAATTACCTTACTCTCCCCAGTTTATTAAAACCTTAAAAAGGAAACCTACTGTGATGTTCAGCATTGTTTCGGCCTTTCGGTTTAAGTTGCTGACGGCTGCGCTTCCCTTTTAGGATCGAGCGGATCATCACCCCTCGCCTGGCTCTGACCACAGCCGAGTTCCTGGCCTACCAGTGTGAGAAGCACGTGCTGGTGATCCTGACCGACATGAGCTCGTACGCCGAGGCGCTGCGAGAGGTGGCGCTCTGTCGTGTTTTTTCTCAAACAAAATAGGCTATTTCAGGGTTATCGTTATCATTTATAGGTTTCTTGAAAATTTCTCCTTATGTTTTTAAATTCATTGATTATTAATAGAATACCTTAATCTGAAAGGAAAATAAAACTTCTCTCAGTTTGGTTGAAATGTTAGAGGACGAGATTAAAATTATTAGCCTGCTTATCCACACAGCCACTGTCTCCATACATTAAAAATGACGGTGAAAGGGAGAAAATGATGCAAATATTCATTCCCCCCAAAAATAGTTACTTTCCCAGGAAGTTCTTCTCTGTCAACGCTGTCAGTTTTTAACCCTCTTCTGAATTTGTTGTTGTACTGGGGATTGAACCCAGGGGCGGTGTACCTCAAGCCACACCCAGCTCTTTTTTTAGTTTTGAAACAAGGTCTCACTAAGTTGCCAAGGCCGGCGTCGAACCTGTGATCCGGTCTCAGCTTCTCAGGCGCTGGGATTACAGGCGAATGCCACCACGCTTGTTCAGGATTCAGTTTTTAATGATGGTAATATTTTATGGCAGTACTCTATTTGGAACATAAGTCTGTAATAAAGGGGAGGAGAAGGACTTCTGAGCTTCTTAAAGTTCCCTAGGTCGTCACCGTATGTCAGTCTACAGCACATTTCAGACAAGGCTGGGGAAGGATGAGGACTGCTCCCCAGCCATAACAGACCAGCACTTCTGAAAATTAAGAGAAAACCGAGCTGGGACGGTGGTGCATGTTTGGAATTCCAGCACTTGGGAAGCTGAAACAGGAGACTCACCGGTTCATAGCCAGCCTCAGCAACTTAGCGAAGCCCTCCTGTTTTAAAATAAAAAATGAAAATAGGGTGGAGATTGAGCCCAGGGATGTCCTGTTTTTGAGCTGTCCCCCCAGACCTAATGTATGTATGTATGTATGTCTGTCTGTGGGTGCTAAAGACAATCCAAGGGCATTCTACCTCAGAGTTACACCCTCAGCCCTTTTTATTTGGAAACATAGTCTCACTGAATTGCTGAGGCTGGCCTCAAACCTGTAATCCTCCTGTCTCAGCCTCCCAAGGACTTACACTACAGGTATACAGCACCACACGCAGCTTAGAAAAATGGAATTTTTATAAAAGAGAACAGAATCTTCTCTCAGTTTTAGAATTAACTTTTTTTTTTTTTTTTTTTTTTGCGGGTCTGGGGATGGAACCCAAGGGCATTCGACCTCTGAGCTACACCACCTGCCCTATTTTTTATTCTTTATTTTGAAACCGGGTCTCGCTGAGTTGCAGAGGGCCTCACTAAGTAGCTGAGGCTGTCTGCGAACCGCAATCTTCCTGTCTCAGCCTCCCAAATGCTGGGACTACAAGCATGCGCCACCACGCCTGGCTTAGAATTAACTTATTTTAATTTATGAAATAGAAAACAGATTTTCTTCTAGCACACTATTTTGAAGATTTACCTTATAGCAATATGTTTTTAGCAAAAAAACCAAAAATCTTGTCTTAGTCTAAGCATTTTTTTGCTGCAGAATAATTTGAGTTTGTTTCTAGTAGATCTTTTTCTTTGGTCATCACTTTAAAATGAGCAGGATGGGACTTGAACTTTAACTTGGCATGTCCAAACAAGCGTGTTGTGGCCAAGCGTCCTCTGGGTGTTCGGTATCGATGCTGTTCTTCTTGACTCTCTTAACAGGTTTCAGCGGCCAGGGAAGAGGTCCCTGGTCGACGGGGTTTTCCAGGCTACATGTACACAGATTTAGCCACAATATATGAACGTGCTGGCCGAGTAGAAGGTAGAAACGGCTCTATTACTCAAATCCCTATTCTCACCATGCCCAACGATGGTAAGTTTTTGGTCTTTGGGTTCTAAAAACCGAATCATTGCAAGGACTTTGATTCTAAAACAGAAGAACAGCTACCTTTTTGGGGTGAAATTCTTTTGAATCTTATCCTTTAAGAGTTTGCTTTAACTAGTTACTTGTACTTAAAATCTGTCATTTGAAAATTACTCATAATTATCATTATACTTTGTGGAAGAAAAGCAATTTTCTTTGTAACTTGAATTTAAATTTCTATTTATTAAGTATAGTTTGGAGGTCACTGTTTTGCTAATGTTCTCTATTTAGTATAAAGGCGTCTCTTACTTGCGGATTTTTGTTTGTGTACCAATAATTTAAGATAGGTTATGTCACGTGCCGAGTGACTAGCACAGATAGCAGAGGCCACACCCTGCAGAGACTGAGCTCGGCAGCCGAGGCTGGCGACCTTAGCTTCCTGGTCCGTGCCTGGAGAGCCAGCGTGTGCCTTCCGAGTGCCACTGGGGTGGCCTTTGGGGCCACACTGTTGAGAACTATTAGGTCACCGCTTGTCCTTATTTCAGGTTTTTTTCCCTAAGTGTTTGTTTGTTTGTTTGTTTGTTTGTTTGTTTGTTGGTACTGGGGGTGGAACCCCGGGGCTTTTTACATTCGGGCTGTACTCCCAGACCTATTTTATATTTTATTTGCAAACAGGGTCTCACTAAGTTGCTGAGAGCCTCACTAAGTAGCTGAGGCTGGCTTCGAACCCGTGCGATCCTCCTGTCTCAGCCTTCCAAGCGTGGGGTTTACAAGCGCGTGCCACCACACCCGGCTTATTTCAGTTTTTAAAAACCACTGTTGTATGAGGTATTTTAAAAAATAGTAGTAACTTGCTGTAATTGAGCAGCGTTCTGGGTGATTTCTAAATAGCCGCTCATTTGACCCTCTTTGGCAACTTTGAAGCGGGTCTGAGGCACAAAGGCAATTTGTCAAGGATAGAAGTGAAGGAGTTGCAACCCAGACGTCTGAGTTGATAGTTCACGGCAGCAGCTGCACTGTGCTGCCTCTGACACGGAGAGTGACTTGCACCAGGCGTAGCAAAAGGAAAATTGCTTCCTGTGATGGAAGATTCAGAAGTTGTTTGGCCCGTGTGGCCGCTCGGGGGCCGCCGCACCTGCCTCGCTTCCCTCTGGTTTCCACGTCCTCTCAAGAGTGCTCTCTCCTACATGTGGAGTGGCCAAGTTCCTGTAGGCGCACTTTGTGTTTAGAGCGGAATTTTTATTTCTATTCTGAAAGGAGAGCATAAGTAGGAGAGAGAGTGCTTTTTAATGAGTGCAGCCCGTTTACCTCCGTGCCAACACGGCTGAACTCTAGTACCCAAACAAACGGTCTCACATACCCCCACAAGGCACATTTGCCTATGGTTAAGTTCAAACAAGCTAAAATTAAATAGAGTTTGAAATTAAGCTCTCCTGTCTTGTTGGCCACATTCCAAGTGTTGAGTATCCGCACGTGGCTGGTGCTGCCCTATCGGCCAGCGCAGGCACAGAGCATTCCCGTCGCCCTGGCAAGTTATCTTTCATGGCATGGTCCTAGGTAATGCTGTTAACATGTTGGCCTCGTGCGGTTCGGTTTTGTGAGATGCCCGTGCTGATGCTCTACGTGTTTCCCTGGCAGACATCACCCACCCCATTCCTGACCTGACGGGGTACATCACAGAGGGCCAGATCTATGTGGACCGACAGCTGCACAACAGACAGGTAATCAACCCACGAGCAGCCGGTGGAGCTTGTGGAACCAACCACTCGTCCACTTTCTGCAATGACTTAGGTTTTGCTTTTAGAAACTGTTTTGAGCAATTCAAACAATTTGAATTGTTTTTACTATAACTATAAAATTGTCATTTTTGTATACTAAAATTCTGATGTGGGCAGAGTGCCAGGAAAGAGTTGTATACTTTCTCTATATTTTGCCTTAAAATGGGATCACTTTGTCTCTCTTTTGGGGCGTTCTATTCTATAATGGTATGTATGTATATGTGTGTGTATATATATATATATATATATGTATATATATACCAATCTTATTTTTGGGAAAACGGATTTTGGATGCCTCTGTCATAGATAGATACTGGCTTCTAAAGTCAGTTTGTCAGTGGAATAATTTTTAAGCTTTTTATTTTGTATTTGATTTTTTTTAGAGTTAAAAAGACCACATAGGCTGTATTCATTTCGAGTCACCCCCCATGCCATTTTGGCATGGGGCTGTATTTTTATTTTCTGTATTTCTCTCTTTTTAATAAACTTCTTTAAATCTTCAAAAAAAAAAAAAAAAAGACCATATAGACTTGACACTGGTAGTGCCAACCAGATGTTAAAAAGTTATTTTTCAGCCGGGGGTGGTGGTGCACACTTGTCATCCCAGCATTCGGGAGGCTGAGACTGGAGGATCGCGGTTTGAAGACAGCCTCAGCTACTTAGTGAGGCCTTCCGCAACTTAGTGAGACCCTGTTTCAAAATAAAGAATAAAAAAAATGGGCAGGAGGTGTAGCTCAGAGGTAAATGCCTCTGGGTTCTATCCCTAGATCCGCAAAAAAAAAAAAAATTAAAAAAGTTATTTTCAAAATAGCCCTATACTGTTTTATAGATTTTTTTGGATTTGATTTTTTAAAAAACAGCCTTAAGGATGGATTGTGTGCTTCCGGCGTCTGTCCAGCGTGCGTGTGCCACAGTGGTGAGGGTGCGCTAGGCCGTGCCGTTGCTTCCGGCGTCTGTCCAGTGTGTGTGCGCCACAGTGGTGAGGGTGCGCTAGGCCGTGCCGTTGCTTCCTACTCTTCCTCTCTAGGAGGGTGCTCCGGCTTATCTAGGAAACGAGCAGTAGATTTTTTTTTTCCCCCCAGTATTAGGGATGGAACCCAGGTGCATTCTCCTCTAAGCTACATCCCCCACCCTATTTTTTACTCTTTATTTTGAAACAGGGTCTCACTGAGTCGTGGAGGGCCTCACTAAGTAGCTGAGGCTGTCTGCAAACCTGCGATCCTCCTGTCTCAGCCTCCCAAGTACTAGGATTTCAAGTGTGAGCCACCAGGCTCAGCTTAAATTCTTATAATTTAAGGCATTTTAATGAGTCTCAATGTTTCTTTACTACTAGTAAAGCTTAAATTTCATACTTGGATTTTTCTTTCTACCCAAGATCTACCCGCCTATTAATGTATTGCCCTCGCTCTCGCGGTTAATGAAGTCGGCGATTGGGGAAGGTATGACCAGGAAGGATCACGCAGATGTGTCGAACCAGCTGGTGCGTATGTTCTCCCAAGACGAGTGTCCTCAGCCCTTGCTTGCTTCTCCCCTCCCTGCTTTCCAGCCAAGTAGAATTTTTAGTGTGGACAGTGTGAAATATATACCTCTTCATTTGAACCGAAGGAGTTTTCTTCTCATAGCACATCTGACAATTAAGGTTAAGCTGCCAAGTTTGAAACCCATGTTTAATGCTTTAAAAAGTGAGGTTGTTTTGATTTTTAATAATTTTAGAGTAGTCCTGAAAGGATACTCTAACGTACTCAGCAGTCCCAGCCCCCGAGGGTACAGTGTTGTGCACTTCGAGTAGTTCCTCATCCCTCTAATCATGAGGTGGACACCTACAGACCAAGGCTGTCAAGTAGAAGTGGTAACCTCTGCTGTCACGGTGGGACTTGGAGACGGCGTCCGTGTGGTTTAAGTACATTGCTGTGTTTCAGAAGCTAATTTGGAAGGCGGTCAGCATGTTGAGGGAGTGTTACGTGGAGCCTTAGTCATGTGGCACTGCGTGCCGCGGGCTTCTCTGTGGGAGGACCTGGGGCCGTCCTTTCCATGCGTGCGCCTGTGTGACGTGTGCCTGTCCTTCCTGGCCTCCCTGGGGAGAGCTGCAGCAGAGCACTCGCGTCGGATCTCTGCTTACGCAGCCTCTCTCCTCTCTCCAGTACGCATGCTACGCCATTGGTAAGGATGTGCAAGCCATGAAAGCGGTCGTGGGAGAAGAAGCCCTCACCTCAGATGATCTTCTCTACTTGGAATTTCTGCAGAAGTTTGAGAAGAACTTTATTTCTCAGGGTAAGGTGACCGTTTTCTTGCAAACATAAAGGCCTCATGTAGTTTTTAAGAACTCCTTTTTAGTCTGCGGGAACTACATTGGTATCTGCAGTTTTCCCTCTGCTAAGGGAGAGTCTTGAGCCAGCCGCATGCCTTTGCCTTCACCCTCGGCCCTCCGCTCCACCTGCCGAGCGTCTTGGGAGGTCCGCGCCGGGCTAGCCAGTCGTGTGTTTCCTCCGCCATTCCGGCCCTCTGCGCCCTCCCTCTGCTGCCCACTGCGGTGTTGCCGGCTCTCCTCCCCCCGGCTTCTTGCCGGTAATCTCCTCGGCTTTGGAGCTTGGGCCTTTTGGAGTCATCTAGTTTCATCTTCTCGTTTCTTATTTCTTAGCTTCCTCCATCCTGATTGCTAATATTCCAAAGAACTCAGTTGCCTTCTTTTCTGGGCTTTCCTATTTTTTCTAATCAAGCATGACTTCAAGGTGCTGTTGATTTTTGCTCTGCCTGGTCCGTGGCCCTTTCTGAAGCGTCCACACCCTCCCCGCCTTAGGACTGCCATTGTTGTGTGTGGCGCCGGTCCCTCAAGCTCTGTTGACCTGTGCGGCAGTGCCCTCTTCCCGCGTGCTGCCTGCCATTGTCCTCGCTAAGCCAAGCCCAGGAACTGAGCATCCGTCTTCCTCCGTTGCTCTCCAGTGATGGAGCACTGATACTTTGTGGTGCCCCCTTTAGAATACCTTACCCTGTTCCGTTTGTATCCCCATTGTAATGTCTAGCCCAGTATTTCTCAAGGTTTGATTTGCCTTTGAATCAACTAATTGTTAAAACGCAGATTCTGGCTCAGTAGATGTAGGTGGTCAGGGATTCGATTAATCTGGAGGTTCCTGGGTGATGCTGAAGCTGCGGGTCTCTGACCAGAGTTTTAGGGCCTAGTCCAGAGATCGTCCACCATTCTTGACCATAGCGCCAGCTTTTCTCTATTCTGCAGTACTCAAGGGTGAATTCACTACTCATTTTTGTTTGTCCTCTAATGAGAAGCCCATGATGGTTTCCTTGTGTAACGTGTGTGGGTTTTCAGGCGGCTTTGCCTGGCTTCTCCCCAGTTGTTCTAATGGTAGGAATATTCCAGTGTTAGCTACAACAGGTGTATTACTTTGAAATAGTGCCTTAAGCGGTATACTTAGGATTCATGCCTTTTCTGTTTACACAATAAATTATTCACATTAAAATCCCCAGAGCAGACATGCTTGTTGTTCTAAATGCAAAACCTCAGTACCTGGGAAGTTCTCCAAAGAACAGAACCCAGCATCCTAGCCACTCTTAACTCGTTTGTTGGAGAATAATACTTATTTGAGGAGTGAAGATGATTCTGCTATTAAAAATAATGACTCTGAGCTGGGCGTGGCGGTTCATCCTCCCAGTACTTGTGAGGCTGAGATGGGAGGATTGCAACATAGGCTGTCAGCAGTTTAGTGAAGCCCTCTTTCCAAATAAAATAGAAAACTGGGCTGGGGTGTAGCCCAGAGGTAGAAAGCAAGCCCCTCGATTCCATCCCCACTATCACACACATCCCAAAATATAATTCTCTGAACACCACTGACTCTTCTGAGTATTCAAGTGCTTGGTGTCATCTCTAAGTTTGGAACCTGTGATCCTCCTGTTTCGCCCTTTCCAGTGTCTGGGATTACGGACAGAAGTCACCACACAACATCATTCAAAGCAGAATTTCAGGTGTCTGTGGCAGTGCCCCTCAAGGCAGCCTTTCCTCTGTGTTCTAGGAGAGGTTGCATTTTTGTGCTGTTGTTTGTTCCCTCCTTCCCTTCCTTCCTTTCTTTCTCTGGATTGAAACTAGGGGCATTCTACCTCCAAACCACTCCCCAGCCCTCTTGGTTTTGAAACAGCGTCTCTCAGGCCTCTTTGCTGAGGCTCTCCTGAACCTGTCCCAGCCTCCTGTGTACTGGGATTGGAGGTGTGAGCCACTGCCTGGCCAGGGAGAATGCCCCCTCCCCCCAGACTGTGGACAAAGCTCGGGGTCTGGGTCTGGTGTCCATTGTTTAAGGATCCTATCTGATTGTCAAAACCCAGCTCACCCGGCATGGTGGGGCACACTTGTAATCCCAGTGCTTGGGAGGCTGAGACAGGAGGATCACGCAAGTTCAAAGCCAGCTACTTAGTGAGGCTCTCGGCAACTTGGTGAGACCCTGTTTCCAAATAAAATAGAAAATAGGTCTGGGAGTGTAGCCTGGGAGTAGAAAGCCTCAGGGTTCTACCCCCAGTATCACACACACAAAAAAACCCAGCTCAATCTTCCCCAGACACACACAGGACTCCACCCTCTCTAGTCCACAACCTCTCCCTTCTATGATTTCCTGTGGTCATCTGTCTCCCTCGTTGTACATTCAGCTCATCTAGTCTTAAGGGTCTTGACCTCTCTTCCCTTTCTCATGTGTTATGCCCACCGGTTGCTAGTTATGCAGCAGAAAAAAATCCTGAGTAACACTGATGAGCTGGAAGTGCCTTGCCATTAATCTTCTCTTGTTTCTTTAGGTCCTTATGAAAATCGCACTGTTTATGAGACTTTGGACATTGGCTGGCAGCTCCTCCGAATCTTCCCTAAAGAAATGCTGAAGAGAATCCCCCAGAGCACCTTGACTGAATTCTACCCACGAGACTCCGCGAAGCACTAGCTGCGGCCGCTGCGCGTGGCCTCTCGTGAAGTACTGGTTCCGTTTCCTCAGTTCCTTTTGCACTCCTCATCTCCACCTGTGTGTGGGAGTTTACTGTGTTACCCCTAATTAAAAACAAAGAATAGGTAACATATCGTGCCAGTGTTGCGATGTCTCGATCTGCTAACAGACTTTAAAATATCCCTACTCAGAAAACCTGATGGTCAGTGCTCTGTTAAGTGGCTGCAGGGATGGGAGGAGGTTCTCGTGATATATGTATTTGTACAGAGAGATGTAGTTGCCTGCTGATTCTCATTGTTGGCGTCCCGGCCCTCCCCCTCAGCCCTCGGGAGCACCGCACTCTCAAGTTAAATGCTCTGGTCTCAAGTTGGGGTGAAGATTAGTCGGGGAGGCCTCCTTTCGAGGAGCCCGGGTGACTCCCAAGCGTTTCCTTTTGGGTGGCCGTGTGCCTGGGGCCCTCCCTGCCCCAGGCAGATGGTTCTCTCTCCTCACCTGCTTCTTTGTAAGGAATGGGTTAGCACAGAAGCTCCCTTCTCAGCTCCGGTGAGTTGGGATTCCATGTCATCTCTCTCCCTTTGAGGAGCACAGAACCCTGCACCTTGGCCTGCTGGCACGCAGCTGCAGTGGTGAGTGGCCTTCTGGTCCTTGCTGAATTCCACGCAGGCCGTCACATATTTAGGGCATTGTTAATAGAATTGTTACTTGGACACAGTTGAGTACAATACAGGAGGGAAGCAAGCCCTGTCCCCATGCTCCACGCAGAGGCCGTGGGTGGGGCGCTTAGGTCTGTGGGTATCTTAGAGTCTGTTTGAGAGCAGCCTTTGGAAAACCCCCGCGTGGTCCTGCTTTCTGGCCCAGCTCCAGCTTCCAGGGTGACCTGTGGCGCAGTGGTAGTTCCGGTCCCCCCTCCTTCCTTCCTGCTGTGAGCCCTGCGCTTGCTCCCTGTGCAGTCCTGCCGGGTCCGCTTTGGTCTGTTCCGTGTTACTCAGGTGCAGTGGCCACTTCCCTGCTCCGTGCATTCCATCTTTCCAGTTGTGTAAAGTCTTCACTTTTTTCTCTGTGGGGGTGGGGGGGAGTCAGCATGATTCTATTTTAATGTAGAAAATGTGACATCTGGATATAAAATGAAAATAAATGTTAAATTAAATGGAAATAACCTAAAGTGACTCTTCATTGTGCTTGTGTGTGAAAGAGACATGCACACATACACACTGGGGGTTGAACCCAGGGGCATTCTGCCTCTACGCCTTTAAGGTTTTAGCTGTCTTTTAAACCCATGATCCTGCCGGGCGTGGTGGCGCACGCTTGTAATCCCCGCGCTTGGGAGGCGGAGACAGGAGGATCGCACGGGTTCGAAGCCAGCCTCAGCTACTTAGTGAGGCTCTCAGCAACTTTGTGAGACCCTGTTTCCAAAGAAAATATAAAAAAAAAGGTCTGGGAGTATAGCCCGGAGGTAGGAAGCCTCTGGGTTCCACCCCCAGTACCACCAAAAAAATAAATAAATAAGCAAACCCATGATCCTCCTGTCTCAGCCTCCCAAGCGCTGGGATTACAGGTACGTTCCACCACTCCCAAGCTGCTCAGTCTGCTGAGCAGAAAAGCAGCAGCATTACTGCAGATGTTCTGTGGCCCAGCCCTGTGTTGAGCGTCACAGCCCGTGTCCTGTAGGTGGCCCTTTCCAGCCTGCTTCCTGCCGGCTCTTCAAGCACAGTGTAGTTGATCACTAGTTGAGAGTCCCCACGGGGGCCTGGTAGCATCGCTTTCAAGCATTGTCAGGACCTCTAGGGCCTACCTGTCATGAATGGAGGAGAGTGATAAATAGAAAGTGAAGCAAACCCAAACTCACTTCAAATAAAATCCCAGCCGGTGTCCAGTACAGAAGAACAGCCTGGTGTGTCACGGAGTCCTCCCCCGCCCACGCCGGGTCAGCTCTCGGGACGTGTGAGGTCAGTCACAGCAATAGGGACCTCCGGGTCCCGTCTCAGGCTCTGCCAGCACCATCACTTACTCACGGAAGAAATGCGAGGCTGCTTCTATGCCTCTTAGGGTCATTGCAAGGCTTAGAGAGTTTGTAAAACCCTAGAACTGCCTGGCCAGTGGCAGGTACTCACCGTAGGTCATTTTTATTAACAAATTATTAAGGCCGATTTGCCTTAGGAGGCTCATAACACTTAGAATTAGTTAGGCAAGGGTTTCTACTATTTTGATAATTACTATGTAGTGAAAGCGTTTTCTAGAGCCGGGTGAGGTGGTACACGCTCGTCATCCTAGTACTTGGGAAGCTGAGACGAAGATCGCAGGTCCGCAGCCTCAGCTACTTGCGAGGCCCTCTGCACCTCAGACCAAGTTACAAAAAAAAAGAATAGGGGTGGGGATGTAGCTCAGAGGTACAGTGCTCCAGGCTTCAATTCCCAGTAACACACATGGAAGTTTCTTGGGGAGCTTTTTTATGCCAGTTTTGAGCCTTTAAAAGACTAGTTAAAACAAGTGTCTTCAAAGGTCAGGGTAATTCAGTGAATCATTCAACACTTACTGCTTGCATTTGGACTGTCACTTCAGCGTGTGAGATCTCATGTGAGTGAAAAAATGTCCTCACACCCAGGTCATAAATACCTCACAGGGATGCTCTTTCCCAGCAGGAATGGGTAGCGAGGTCTGCGAGTGCTGCCTGCCTTTGCGATCTCCCAACCCCGACTGGAGGGGAGGTGAGCCGAATCCACTTTCAGAGCCCTGGGCAGGGAGGCACCACATGGCAGTCCTTGAGGGGGAAATAACAGGAGACAGCTGGAGCACGGGGAAGGGGGGTTTCCAGGAAAACAGATGCATTCCTTATTCGACTGCAAACTAGCTTTATTTCAAACCATTTTTCCAGTTTTGGGTTGGATACCTGCCTAGGGCTCCAGCAAGCTGTGTGGTATCCTCAGATGCCCTCCATGGCTTCAGGAGCAGGTGGCCAATGTTTAGGAACAAGGAGAAACCCAGTAACTCATCCTTACAGAGATGTGTGCACGCGCGTGCGTGTGTGTGTGTGCATGCCCCCCAGCCCTATTCTTTTTTTTTAATCTTGGAACAGGGCCTTGCCAAGTTTAGAAACAAGGCAAAACCCAGTAACTCATCCTCACAGAAATTGTGTGTGTGTGTGTGTGTGTGTGTGTGTGTGTCCACCCAATATTTTTTTTTTTAAATCTTGAAACAGGATAAAATTGTTTCAGGTTACTGAAGCTGGACTGGACTGGACCCTGAATCCTTCTGCCTCAGCCTCCCAAGTATGTATGTCGGTGCCACCACACCCGGCTTTCACGGAGCTTTTTATACTTGCAAGGTTTCTGCCCAGAAATTCTTGGTTTGCAGACACACCGGCAACCAAGGAATTGTTGATTCCTCCCTGATCCGTCTGCTGCACTCCTGTCTTCCAGAAGAGCCAAGCATCTGAGCGGCGGAGGCCCAGGTTAACGAGACCGCAGGTTTGTCATTGTCTTCAGCTTGAGGTTTCTACCCTAGAATCGAACCCGTGGCTCTGGGTCATGACAAGCAGCTGTAACACACACGACAAAGTATTTTATCTCCAAACCACTGGAGCATTTTACAAACTATAAATAGCTGGGCGTGGTGGCACATGCATGTAAGCCCAGTACTTGGGAGGCTGAGACAGGAAGATTGTAGGTTCAAAGACAACCTTAGCAAGTAGACTCATCAACCTAGTGAGACACTATTTCAAAATAAAAAAATAGGGCCAGGGGTGTAACTTAGAGGTAGAATGCCCCTGAGATCAATCCCCAGTACCACTAAATAAAACTTGTAGCATTTCAGGTAGCAATGGCCTTGCAGTCCTTTATCCACAAACTTCTTCATTTAATGAGTAGGTATAACGCGTCATCTAGGGTCACATGAAGAATGGCAGACCATGAGCTGGAGGCTGGGCCTTTAAACGGGTCCTGTGCCTTGTGTTAACTTCCAAATGTCACTCCGCAGGTTCCCACCACTGTCTAGAGATCGGGGTTTTGTATTATGGCTAGAGTTCTTGGGTCTCAGGAGACAGTCGTGGTGTGAATGTAAACAGGATGCCTGATGGGCTGGAGTCAAGAACCTCAGGGCTCACACCAGAATGTTAAGGTGTTTTTGTTTGTTTGTTTGTTTTGGTGGTACTGGGGGTGGAACCCAGAGGCTTTCTAGCTCCGGACTATACTCCCAGACCCATTTTTATATTTTATTTGGAAACAGGGTCTCACTAAGTTGCTGAGAGCCTCACTAAGTAGCTGAGGCTGGCTTCGAACCTATGCGATCCTCCTGTCTCAGCCTCCCAGGCGGGGATTACAAGCATGCGCCACCACGCCCAGCTGAATGTTACGGTTTTGGATGGCAATAAAACTGGAAGTGGTGTGCAGACAAGAAAGAACCTCGGAATGTATGACTTTTCCAAGTCGCTGTACCCTTCGTTCCACTAGAGGACAAGCAGCGCCCGAGTAGCCCTGCACTGGCCAAGGGGTTCCAGAGAGACCCTGCAGCTCAGAGTTGCGGCTCTGGGAATCTGGTTCACTGAACCAAATGGTCCTTTTCATGGAGCTACGTATTAATGTGCAGGCCAGGAAGTCTAGTAAAAATAAACCCAAACAGCCAGACGTTGTGGCACACGCTTGCAATCCCAGCATTTGGGAGGCTGAGACAGGAGGATCACAGGTTTGTGGACAGCCTCAGCTACTACTTTAGTGAGGCCCTTTGCAACTCAGTGAGACCCTGTTTCAAAATAAAGAATAAAGGGTGTATTCATTTCGAGTCACCCCCTCATGCCATTTTGGCATGGGGCTGTATTTCTATTTTCTGTATGTCTATCTTTTAATAAACTTCTTTAAATCTTCAAAAGAAAGAAAGAAAGAATAAAAAAATAGGGCTGGGGGTGTAACTCGGAGGTAGAAGGCCCCTAGGTTCCATCCACAGTACAAAAAAAAAAAAGCGCCAAAGTGGATGCGTAGAGTCCTGGACCATAGAATCCGAAGGTCTGGGTTAGAGGTGGTAGAGATTAGCAGGTCCAGCTTTTGAAGCCCCTTTGAAGTATCTGAAATAGTGACATCCTGCTTTTGGCAGCGGCAGGACTATCTGCCGCAGAACGGTCTCAGGAGGCAGACCACTCCAGGGATACGGTTGAGATGCTTCTTTTTTTTTTTTTTTTTTCTTGCAGTACTGAGGATGGAACCCAGGGGTATTCTACCCCTGAGCTCCACCTGCAGCCCTATTTTTAATTTCTAATTTTTTTTTTTTTTTGGTGGTACTGGGGTTCCTGGAAGCCCTTCTACCTCTGGGCTACACTCCCAGACCTATTTTTATATTTTTATTTAGAAACAGGGTCTCCTAAACCAGCGCGCGCGGCTGGCTTCGAACCTGCGCGATCCTCCTGTCTCTGCCTCCCAAGCGCGGGGATTACAAGTGTGCGCCACCATGCCCGGCTTAATTTCTAATTTTGAAACAGGGTCTCACTTAAGTTGCGGAGGCCTCACTAAGTAGCTGAGGCTGTCAGTGAACCTGCGATCCTCCTGTCGCAGCCTCCCAGGTACTGGGACGACAAGCACGCGCCACCGCGCCCGACTGAAATGCTCTTTCTAAATCAAGGTAAAGCCGCTCACAGTGATGCATACCCGTGCAATCTCAAAACTCTGGAGGCTGAGGCAGGAGGATGGCAAGTTTGAGGTCAGCCTTGACAACTTGGCAAGTCTCTGTCTCAAAATAAAAAGTGCTGGGGACAGGCATGATGGCACACGCCCATAGTCCCAGTACTTGGAAGGCTAAGACAGGAGGATTACAGAATTAAGGCCAGCCTCAGCCACTGAGCAAGTCTCAGTTTCAAAATAAAGAAAGGCAGGGGATGGACCTCAGAAGAAGAATGTCCCTGGGTTCAATCCCCAGTGCCATCATCAATCAATAATTAATAGGGCGGGGGATGTGGTAGGTAGAGTGCCACTGGGCTCCATCTGCAATACCACAAATAAGAAAAAACGAAACAAGGTAAACTTGTCTCCCTAAAACTTCACAGAGGGACGTCTCTGGCCTGTCCCTGAGGGCTCTCCTGGGCGACGAGCCTCTACTCTGGAGATACTTGCCACTTCTAAGTCTTCTTTAGTCTAAATAGTTCAAGTTTCCTTAACCCGTTTTGTTTTATTGTCTCAGATGTGGAGCACATGCAAAAACTTAGGTAGGAGCTGGGCAAGGCGCTGTATGCCCGGCATCCCACCACATGGGAGGCTGAGGCGGGAGGATCACAGGCAGGCTCGAGGCCAGCCTCAGCCACTGAGCGAGACTTGTTCCCACAGCAGGCCCTTTGCTTTTTTCTTCTAATGCCAGCGATTCCAGTTATGTGGGAAGGAAGCAACGAACCCCTGGAACTCCTATTTCCTGGGCTCTTAAAGACATACTAAATGTCATTTTTTTTAAAGAACTAGATTTTTATTTACTACGATGTTTCAAGTGCTTTAAAGAGTTGAATTAAAGGGACATAGACTTTGCATCTTTCTCTTTTACTTAATCGCACGGAAACTGCACTTATTAAGTATTCCAGCTATTTAATGATTACAGAATACTCTACTGTAAATATACCATTTTTTCTCCATTGTTTAACATTCGGGATTTTCAACTTTTCACTTAAACGCTGTTAATGAAGTTGTTGGCACATAAATATTTGTCTGTATTCCGGAATGTTTACCTGAGAGGGCTTCGGGAGTATAGGACGGAGGATAAGAATGTGACAGAAGCTACTCAGTCCTATCAGGAAGCTGCTTTGAAAATACGTGTGACCAAGCCGGGCGTGGTGGCGCACGCTTGTAATCCCCGTGCTTGGGAGGCGAGACAGGAGGATCGCGCGGGTTCGAAGCCAGCCTCGCGCGCTGGCTTAGGAGACCCTGTTCCCAAATATAAATATAAAATAGGTCTGGGAGAGTAGCCCGGAGGTAGAAGGGCTTCCAGGAACCCCAGTGCCACCAAAATAAATAAAATAAAATAAAATACATGTGACCTGTAATTCCAGCACTTGGAAGGCTGAGGCAGGAGGATCGCAGGATCAAGGCTAGCCACAGCAATTCAGTGAGGCTCTCAGCAATTTAGCGAGACCCTGTTTCCAAATAAAATATAAAATAGGTCTTGGGGTATAGCCCAAAGGTAGAAGACTCCTGGATTCCATCCCTAGTTTAAAAAAAAAAAGTGTGTGAAGAAGCCTGTACACACCTGTAATCCCAGCATTTAGGAGGCTGAGGCAGGAGGATTACAGGTTCGAGGGTAGCTCTAGCAACTAAGCAAGATTTTATTTCAAAATAAAAAATATAAAAAGGGCTGGGGCTGTAGCTCAGAGATAGAACACCCCTGGATTCCATCTCCAGTGCCCCCTGCCCCCAAAACGGTATGACAGGCCAAGTGTGGTGATGTATGCCTTTAATCCACGAGACTGGAGAGGCTGGACGAATATTGCAGACTTGTAATCCCAGAACTTGGGAGGCTGAAACAGGATTGCAGGTTCACTACCAACCTCGCCAACCTAGTGGGACGCTGTTTGGAAATTAAAAATATTAATAATTAAAATAGCGATGGGCATATAGATCAGAGGTAGAATGCCCCTGGGTTCCATCCCCGGTACCACAAAATAATGATGATGATAATAATTAATAATAATAATAATAGTAATAATAATAATAATAGGCTGGGGTGTAGCCCAAAGGTAGACTGCTGCTGGATTCCATCTCCAGTCTCCCTCTCTGCCCACATCCTGCTCACAGCTGTACCCCTGACCAGCTCTCTGAGAGGCAGGGAGCCCCATTTTAGATTTTAGAACAGGATGGAATACATACCGCAGGAAGCCTCCCCCCCCCCCAGATGGGAGCCTGCAGTGGGGGTTCCGTTCTCAGGCGCGGCTGGCACTGTCCCCACCCAGTTCTGCGGAGCGGGCTGTCTCCTGGTGTCCCCCTTGCACCGCACGCTCGGAAATGCCTGCGTGTGGAAGTGACCCGACCACACGTGTATTCAGGCAATCCGCGTTCTTTGGGCAGCCGCTTAGTTCTCTCTCGCTGACCTGTGAAAAGAAGAACCAGGGGACAGGGCCTTCCCTGAGCCCTTTGGAAGGTTCCAGGTGTGGTGCTGTTCTCAGCAACATCTGGCTTCCCACAGCCCACCAAGCCCACCACGCCTGGCACTGTTCTCGACTGCGGCCACCTGAGATGGTATCTCCCCAAACCTGAGACTCGCGGAGGTTGGGTGAGTGCCCCAGAGTCAGGGGTAGAGATGCAACTGGGCTCAAAGACTCGAAATCCAGCTGCGGCCCTTCCGCCATCCCGCGCCCCTGCTCTGGGCACGAAGGAAACCACGGGCTTTAGAAAATAGCAGAGCCAGGTTGGAACCTCTGCTCCACCATTAAGTTAGATCGTGTGTGTGTGTGTGTGTGTGTGTGTGTGTGTGTGTGTGTGTGTAGGCACACATTGGCGGTGGTACTGGGGGTTGAACCTAGAGACATTCTACCTCTAAGCTACACCTCTAGCCTGATTTTATTTCTTATTTGGAAACAGAGTCTCACCAGGTTGCTGAGAGCCTAAGTTTCCGGTGCTAGCTTCGAACCTGTGACCCTCCTGTCTTAGCCTCCTAAGTATTGAGATGATAAGTGTGGGCTACTATATCCAGATATTATTTACCATCTTTATCCCTGTATACACACACACACACACACACACACACACACACACACACACACTGGGGAATGAATCCAGGGGTATTCTGCCTTCAAGCAGCACCTCCTGCCCCAATTTATTTTAAAACAGGGTCTCACTAAATTTCTGAGGCTGGCTTTGACCCTGTGATCCTCCTGTTTCAACCTCCCAAGTACTGGAATTACAAGCATGCGCCGCCACACCCAACTCTAACCCTGTTTATTATATAAATAGGGACAACACCTGTTCTACACTGTTAAAAATTAAGTGAAAAAATGACAAAACACTGCCAGGCATGGTGATACACACCTGTAATCCCAGTATTTAGGAGGTTGAGACAAGGAGGGTCACAGGTTCAAGGAGGGTCTCAGCGAGAAGTGAGTCTCTCAGCAACCAAGCAAGATCCTGTTTCAAAACAAAAGCAAATTAATTAACTAATTAACTAATTTTAAAACAAAAAAGGGCCAGAGTGTAGCTTGGAGGTAGAATGCTACCATACTGAAAAAAAAAAAAAAACAATTACAAAATACCTACCGGAATATCTGGCTTGGCTGCTTCTTACTCACTGTGATGACAAACTGTTCAATCTCTGGGCCTTCATTTCTATGTTTGTAATCATGTACCTTTTATTAAAAAAAAAAAGTCTAGCTTTTTAGTGGTGAAATATATTCACAACTACTGAGAAATTCCATGCCACACCTCGATGACTAAGTGATTTGACCTTAATTTCTTCACCTATAAAATCATGGAAGCAGGGATAATCCCTGCATTGTCAAGTGGCTATAGAAAGCTAAAGGAGATAAAAAGCGATTTTAAAACATATAACCTCAAAACAAAGGAAAAATAATAACTATCTCTTAGAAAAGCCTGTGATCCTACATTGCCTTAAGTATCCAGAAGAAGTTACACAAATGTCATTGTGTCTCTTTTGTGGCTGCTGATCTTTCTGTTGCGTGAATGCCAGCACAGATACTGGATATTAAGTAACTTGCCCAAGTTCACACAGGTAGTATGGGATGGACCTGGATGTAACTCCGCTTGTTCTCCAAAATCCACAATTCTTCAGGATAAGAAGGTCATGTCAGGACCTTATGTCTTGTCAGAGAAATGATGTCGATGGCTCTAAATGTGTCCCAGGCAGAAGGTCTTGGTGGGATGACTGATCTCGGGGTAACCAGAATTGTATTCTTAAACAAAATTGTGCAGGAAGAAGGGCTCTGGATTGGCATCTTCAGAAGGGCAAAATAAAAATAGCAAAATCTAGTGACCCTCCACACCCACCACCACTGTCCTGGCCAGATGAGACGCCAACAGAAGTCCCACGAGGTGGTCAGCGCCTGGGAGGTCCAGCACCCAGCACCCACCCAGAGGGCTTCTCGTTTCTCCTCCCTGACGCCCACGGAGAAGCAGGGATGGGTTGTGACTAGCAGCCCTCGCAGGATCCTGGGCTAACTGGCCCAGGAAGGCCGGGAAGCAGGTGCCTGCTCCAGGGAGCCCTGTTCCCTCCAAGGGAGAGTCCCCATCTCCAAGGAGGTGCTGAGGCAACTGTGACCCTGGTGTCACCACTAGATAGCAGCAAAGCATGCCTGAGAGGTAGCCCACCTCTCCACCTGGGGGAGGCTTCAGACCCTAAGGCCCAGCCATTGCTGTTCAAGAATTGGTCACTGGCCGGGCATGGTGACACACGCTTATAATCCCAACATTTGGGAGGCGGAGACAGGAGGATCGCGGTTCGCGGACAGCCTCAGCTACTTAGTGAGGCCCTTTGCAACTCACTGAGACCCTGTTTCGAAATAAAGAATAGAAAATAGGGCTGGGGGTGTCGCTCGGGGATAAAATGCCCCTAGGGGTTCCATCCCCAGTAACACACACACACATACACACACACACACACACACACACACACACACACACACACATCATCATCATCATCAAAGTACTATAATCCCATCTATAATCCCAATACTTGAGAGGCTGAAACAGGAGGAATCCTAGGTTCCAGACCAGTTTCAGCAACTTAGACTTTCATCCACCTAGTGAGACTCTTTCAAAACAAAACATAAAATAAAATAAAGGACCAGGGGTATATCTCAGAGGTAGAATGCCTGTGGGTTTGATCCCCAGTACCATAAAAAAAAAAGAATGGGTCGTTGATAACATCTAGAGAATGAGTCACCGGAGCTTCAAATACTTCCAAGCTCGCTGCTCCAGAACACAGAAGGCTGCGGACCTGGACGGCTGGTTCGCACTGCGACTGCATCCTCGGGGAAGACTGCTTGGCGTACAGATTTCCAGAAAGGGCCAGGCATGTCCATCTCTGGCTGTTCTCCTGTCTCCTCCCGTCTCACCTCGTTCCGTGGTCTCCCCCCAGGTCCTTAGTTCAGCCTGAATTTCTTTACTGAGTTGGAGGGTGTGGAGTGGGAACACTCAATCTGTCAGGTGGCTGTAAATCCTGCCCTAGACATGACAGTGGGCCCCACGGCAGCCACACCCGCTCCTTGTCCTGGCTTTGAAGCCCTGGTAAGTTTGAAGTCGGTGCCAGTCAGCAAACTATTGAAGGAACCTATACTACCTATATGTAAGGGTGTCTCTGTCTGAGGGGTAGCAGAACGTTTAGTCCTATTACAGAAATAAAATTATGTTTTAAAAAAGTTAACTGTTAAGCCGGGCGTGGCGAGCTGGGCATGGTGGCGCACGCTTGTAATCCCTGCTGCGCTTAGGAGGCTGAGACAGGAGGATCGCACGGGTTTGAAGCCAGCCTCAGCTACTTAGTGAGGCTCTCAGCAACTTAGTGAGACCCTGTTTCCAAATAAAATATAAAAATGGGTCTTGGAGTATAGCCCAGAGGTAGAAAGCCTCTGGGTTCCACCCCCAGTACCACAAAAAATAAATAAATAAATAAATAAATAAATAAATAAATAAGCCGGGCGTGGTGGCACAAGCTTATAATCCCAGCATTTGGGAGGCTAAAACAGGAGGATTGCGGTTTGCGGACAGCCTCAGTTACCTAGTGAGGCCCTTTGCAACTCAGTGGGACCCTGTTTCAAAATAAAGAATAAAAAATGGGGCTGAGGGTGTAGCTTAGAGGTAGAATGCCACTGGGTTCCATCCCCAGTACTGCCAAATAAAAAACGTTGACTATTGCTGCGTTTCCATTTCTCACCACAAGGTGCCAGTAGATGCACAGGAAGAGAGGGTGTCGTCATTACCTGGTGCGTGCTAAGTTCATGTGAGCCAGCGGTCGGCTCCTCTGCGTCCTGTCTTGGTGGCATCCTCCTAGGGGCCTCCTTTCTCCTCCCAGGCACTCTTTCCACCTTTGATCCTTCTTTGTAATCCTAACAGTTCACGCCTAAAAATCTCATGTGGGAACCCCTTCCTTATGGCTGGGAAGCCACTTAAACATCTGCACCAATCACCAGGCTTAATTATCCAGACAGCTCTATGAGGCACAAGGAGCAGCCCTAGTTGACAGATGTACAGGCGGCTGGGAGCAGCGCTATCACACAGGCCTACCCCAGAGCTGCAGACACCCCATGAAACAACCTCCCTTTCCACCTCCTGTGCAATTGCTGGGCTTTAAGCCAGCTCACAGGAGAATGCAGTCGTCTCCCACTCCCACGAGACAAAGCCCAGAGCTGGGCTTTTAGTTCTCCCCAAGTTGCAGGCAGGCAGGAGCAGGGTGGTGGCCATTTGGGGGAGGCTTTCCCACAGCCTCAGAAACCCTGGGTGCTAGGCATACCAGCTTCTTTGCCTTCTCCCAAATAAGTCACGCCCAAAGCACTCTTGTCTTGCTTGACTTTGGGTTCCGTATCAGGGGGACACTATTTTTCTGCTCAAGAACCCTATTCTACTCTCAAGTACTCACATGAGTTGAAAGACACCCCCCCCCCCCGCATGAAAGTGCCAGGCCCCAGCGCCCAGAATAATGTCATCTCATTTGAGGTGGTTGCTTTGGGTTTTTTTTTTTTGGGGGGGGGAGTATTGTTTTCTTTTGTTCTGGGAACTGAACCCAGGGGGACTCTTTCTCCAAGCTATGCTCTCAACTCTTTTATTTTGAAATAGGGTCTTGCTAAATCGCTGAGGTGGCTTCAATCTTCTGTGTCAGCCTCCCAAGTACCAGAATTGCGGGTGTGTACCACTATGCCTGGCTTCTCATTTGGAAGCAGGGTTTTTGAAGATGTAATTAGTTTGGATGAGGTCATACTGGAGCAGGGAAGGCCTCTGGTGCAATGTAACCGGTGTCCTGAAAAGACGGCCAAGGGATGCCAAGACCGCCGGAGAACTCTCTGCACCAGGGGCCTCCAGCCCTCAGCAGGAGCCCGCCCCGGCACACCTGGATCTGGATCTCCAGAACAGTGAGACAGGAGATTTCAGTGATCTAGCCACCAGGTCTGCGATGCTTCCTTACAGCAGTCCTAGCAAACTAAGTCCCAATTGCAGTATCTCCTGCAGGAAGCCTTTCCCTAGGGTCGAGAACAGCCCTGTCCCCTCCTAGAGAGAGGGTCCTTGTGTGTGTGGTGGGTGGCCCACACTTGTTATCCCAGCACTTGGAAGGCTGAGACAGGAGGATTGCAGGTTCAAGACCAGCCTCAGCAACTTAGATCCTGTTTCAAAATAAAAAATAAAATAGAGCTGGCAGTGTATCTCAGGTAGAATGTCTTTGGGTTCAATCCCCAGTATCACTAAAAAAAAAAAAAAAAGCCAGCTGGGAGCTGGACATGGTGGTATGTGCCTATAATTCCAGGACATGGGAGGCAGATATAGGAGGACCCCAGGTTCAAGACCAGCCTTGGCAATTTAGTGAGACTCTCAGGAACCTAATGATACCCTATTTCCAAAAAAAAAAAAAAAAAGGCATGGTGGTACAGGGCCTGATGGCACATGTCTGTAATCCTAGTACTTGGGAAGCTGAGACAGGAGGATCGCAGGCTGGCAGGTCCAAAGGCAACTCAGTGAGACCTTGTTTCAAAATAAAAATGAGCCGGATGTGGTGGTGTGCGCTTGTAATCCCTGCGCTTGGGAGGCGGAGACAGGAGGACCACGCAGGTTCGAAGCCAGCCATGCTGGCTTAAGAGACCCTGTTTCCAAATAAAAAATAAGTATAAAAATAGGTCTGGGAGTATAGCCCGGAGGTAGAAGGGTTTCCAGGAACCCCAGTACCACCAAAATAAAAATGAGATGGGCATGGTGGCTCATGCTTGTATTCCCTGCATTTGGGAGGCTGAGACAGAAGGATCAGGGTTCGAGGCCAGCCTCAGCTACTTAGTGAGGTCCTTTGCAACTCAGTGAGACCCTGTTTCAAAATAAACAATAAAAAATAGGGCTGGGGATGGAGCTCAGAGGTAAGATGCCCCTGGGTTCCATCCCCAGTACGGTAATAAATAAGTAAGTAAATAAATAAATAAAAATAAAATACAGCTGGGGGTGTAGCTCAGTGGTAGAAGGCCCCTGGGTTCAATCCCCAGTACCACCGAAAGGGGGGAGGGTCTAAGGGATAAGGGTGTAGCTCAGAAATATACTCTCCAGTACAAAAGAAGAAAAGAAAAAAGAAAAGAAAAGAGAAGAGCCAGCTGGGCCCCGTCGACTACAGGGGAGCCTGGCCTTACAACCTTATCACCAGTTCACTGGCTGATTGTATCAAAACCACCAAATGTCTGCGCCGTGCCCCGTGCCCTAGGGCTCCTGGGAGTGAGCCTCCGTTAAACAAAGGGCCACGTGCCACCCCTCTGCCAAGGGGGGCCGGGGCCACAGCTGCCGCCAGCCGCCGGGGCGCGCGGCGTTTCGTGGCTCCCCCCCGCTCAGCTCAGCGGCGATTAAGGGCCTGCGGGGTCTGGTCCTCCAGCCACCTGACTGCAGCAGCCGCCCGGGAGCAGCGCGAGCAGCTGGCGGCGCCACTGCCGGCGGGGGCAGCGCAGATGCTGCGGCTCGGATTATTCTGGGAGGGCTGCGGCCAAGCGGCATTTGCACTTCAAAGGGGGGCGGGCCTGGCTCCCCACTCTTGGGACCCCAGTCTATTCTAAGGAAAATCATGTTGCTGGGGAGTGTGTTAGCCATCGGCCCCGCCCCCTTCCTAGCAGGAGGGCGGGTTAAACAGCCCCCAGGAGTTAACAAGCTCCCGCCAGGCCCTCCCCGAGACCCTCCCCTGTCTCGCACCTCTCCAAAAGGACTTGGGTCCATCTGGCCTGAGCCAGGCTTTCTGGGCATGTAGAACCCGGCTCTGTATATACAACCTGTTCCCCACAACGTCCCTAGTTATGGGTCAAAATCTGCCCCCCCCAAAAGGCAATAATGTTGTCCTAACCCCCACCCTGTAGCTCAGAATGTGGCCTCATTTCCAGAATTTGGGAGACTGAGACAGGAGGATTGCAGGTTCAAGGCCAGCCTCGGCAGCTTACTGGGGCTCTGTTTCAAATTAAAAAATTAGATAGGCTAGGCGTGAAGTTCAGAGGTAAAATTCCCGAGTTCAATCCCCAGTAGCCCCCCCCCCAAAGTGACCTTATTGAAAATAGTCATTGTAGATGTAATTAGTTAAGGTGAAGCCAGGCCTGGTGGCCCACACCTGTAACCCCAGTTCTTGGTAGGCTAAGACAGGATAGTCACAAGTTCTTCAAGACCAGCCTCAGCAATTGAGTGAGACTCTCCACAAGTTAACAAGACGCTGTTTCAAAATAAAAAAGGGGCTGGGGTGTCACTCGGAGTTAGGCTGTCCCTGAGTAACACACACACACACACACACACACACACACACACACACACACACACACACACACAGGATGAAATGACCCCAATCCAATATGACCATAGAAAACAGTGCTAAAGAGGAAACAGGGGCAGAAAAGACAGAAACCGAAGATGGACACCGCGTGAAGACAGGCAGAGACTGGATGATTCTGACACAAGCGGAGAACCGCCTTGGGCGCTGGGAGCAGAGGAGCTGCCGGGCCTCCCCAGGCTCGGGAAGGTAAAAGTCACAGGCCTTTGCGATGCCAGCAAGTCACACTTCTTACCAGTGTTTTGCAGGGATCTGGCGAGCGCATGATTCAAGCCCAAAGAAATCTGCGGTTGGAGTGGCCAGGCCTGGGCCTTCCTCCCCTGCCCATCCTCCATCCCCCCTCATCTGTTCCCCTAATAATAAAGCCCCACAGGAATTAAGGTGTGAGCAGGGCCTCAAAGCCACGGAATAAAGTGGAATGAAGGTCAGACTAGAGGCAGAGAGCGCCCCTCCTCCATCTATACGATTTCCCCCCACCAGGGCTCCCGGACTCTGTGCACATGCCTGGGTTGTAATTACCTGTGTTTGCATCTTTTTAACCAGACACTGAACTCTGAGGACAGAGCCCTGATGCGCTCCCCTCCCCCACCCTGCTCAGCAAAATGAGATTTAACTTGGGAGTCTCTTGTGCTGGGCAGTGTTGGGGGATTCAGTTCTCTTTCTGGGAGGCAGCAGGGGTACCAGGCCCGACCCAGCACACACACACACGCCTTGGGTTTGGTCTGTTGGCCCCCACAGCTGTAAAGCAGCCCTTCTGTGGGCTCTAAGACACCGGGTGGGGGGGCACGACCTCAGCGCTAGGACCTTTGCAGACTGTAATGTGCTGTGTCAGCAGGAAGCTAGTGGTCAGAAGGGATGCTGGGCCCCAAGGGTTCATGTCTAGCCTGGCACTGAATGACCTCCCCTTCAGAGATGCTGGCCCTCCAGGGAGTGGAGAGAATGGAGGTGGTTTGTGGGTAACCCGGGTGGAAGAAGCCCTTTAAGTATGGGTGGAGCCGGAAGCAGAGGCCCTGGGGTGTCATCCCTCTGCCAAGCACTGGGAAGTCTCCCTCCCTCGTTGCCTGAACCTTCCAAAGCAGATGGGAGCGTGGCGAGGTGGGGGAGAAACAGTAGTCCCAACAGGCACAGGGCCCTCTGACGGAGACCCCTGGCCAGCCTCCCAGGGGTCACCGTGAAATGGGGTACCATGGTGGGGAGCAGAGAGGGGCCTGGAGGGAAACACATGGAGGGCTGTGTGCAGGTGTTTCTATCCCTCTGAACATCACCATGATGTATAATCACAACACACTCATTAAAAAAAGAATCGGGGTGAGAAATCTCACAGTGCGGGGTGTCAGGAAGCCCAGGTGCACAGGTGCACCGAGGAGGCCCTAGCTGCTTTGAAGATACCTAACATCAGGCACAAGTCCCTGTGCTGTCCCCAGCTGCTGCCTCCCTGCCTGAGAGAGCACAAAGCAGGGGGCCGCCCAGCCTCCTCCTCAGGGGGCTGAAGTGGCCTTAATGATCCCCACTGGCTCATTAGACTGCTGGGTGGAGAGCCATCGCTCCACCCTCCCCATTGTGGGGGCCGGTCATCTGGCCTCTCCCCCGCTTTTTGGAGAGCACAATTGCCTGGAAACTGCCACTTTCTCTGTGGCTCACTCACTGCCGGGGATGTCCTCACAAGGTGGTGCAAGGGACCAAAGCCTCACTGGCCCTTCACTGTGACCGCCTGGCCGGAGCTCTGGGGACTTGCTCAGGGTCGCTGGACAGAATAGCAATGGGGCTCCAGAGCCCTGGCTGCCGGAGTCAGGAAGATCATGTTGGAGGCTAGCCTCAGCAATTTGGCAAGAACTTCGACAAGGTAGTGATATCCTGTTTCAGAATTAAAAAAAAAAAAAAAAAAAGCTGGGAGTGTAGTTTGGAGGTAGAATGCTTCTGGGTTCAATCCCCAGTACTGAAGAAAAGAAAAAGAAGAAAATAAGGAAAGAAAAAAAAAAAAACTTGGTTATGCTATGAGGGAGTGGTGGAACCTTTAAGGGGCGGGACCTACTGGAAGGTCTTTAAGTCATTGGATGTGCTTTTGAAGGGGATTGTGGGATTCCAGCCCCTCCTTTGCTATTTTACTTCTTGGCTTTGAGGCGAGGGACAAGATGTGCTGCCTCCACAACACCAGCTCAAAGCACTGGGTCCAGCTGATCAAGGACTGAAACCTGGAACTGTGAGCCAAAATAAACCTTTTATCTGTATAAGCTAGTTGTCTCGGGTATCTGTTACAGTACTAGAAGGCTGACTAACACAAAGGATAAGAAAAGCCACTATTCGGTGGCCACCTGTGGCTGAGTCGCACCTCAGTGAGGAGGCTGGCTTTGAAACAGCCATCATCACCCTCCCCAGGCAGCCCAAGTTCTGGATGGACTTGGGCACGGTGCACCTGTTCACAGCGTCCCTCCCTCCCCTCTGGTCTGCCTGAGTGCATGAATGGTTTGATCTTTGCCAGTAGCTGTTCTGGAACACCCCCAAAGGTAGATGGAGGAGGAGGGGTGGGGAGTCAGGAGCAAAGCCTCCCCTCAGGTGTGTGCAGGTCATTGGTTGGTCCGGGTGCCAGTCATGGAGGTCTTGGCGGGCAGATGGAGCCAGGCCCAGCCCTCCACTGGGCTTGGTTGGAGGTACAGGGGCCCATGAGGAGGCGGGGACAGTGATGGGAGCAAAGAGGAAAGGCAGGGAGGTGGTGGAGCCCGCCCAACATGAGGCTCTCACTCCCCACCTGCTGGGAAGGCTGGGCCACCCTTCCTGGGTGAGGCCACTGGACCCGCCGGGGATGACAGGCTTGCTGTCAAAGGGGGTGAAGGGCCTCCCTCTGCCCCATGCTGCCTGCCTCCTGCCCCCAAGGGGTGGCCAAGAGAGCGGCCCCCAGAGAGGGCCCTGCGCAGGTCAACTGGCCTGGCCACACACTGCGCAGCTATTCCCAGCGAGGAGGGGGAGACAAGGTAGGGGAATGAGGCGGCCTCCCCAGGATGGCGCCTCCAGCACACACGCCTCACCTGCTCAACCCCTGCACACCCATGTCCACACTCGCACCACCTACATACTCTCACACATACACACCCATATACACTCACACCCACAGGTGCACACCCACATCTGCTCTCATACACAGACCCACCCACATGCCACAAACACATGCACACCCATACATGCATGCACTCACCCACATGGGCACACACACTCACCACAAATACATGCACACCTATGCACACTCACATTCACAGACATATCTGCATTCAGATACACACTTCCACATCCCCACAAATACATATATTCACATACACACACCACAAAAGCACACACACACACACACTTGCACCCAGGCTTCTCGAGTTCCTCCTCCCTCTCTCCTCCCTCTCTCCTTCCTCGTTTCCTCCTTCCTTCCCTTTTGGTTGGCCGTGTTCCTGGTGGAACCCAGGCCCCGGCACACGCTAGGCAAATCCTCTACCACAGAGCTGCAGCCCCGGCACAGCCCCAGTTTTCAATATCCACCTTATAAGATACCTAAAAACTAGAGAAAACCGGCTATTTGCTGCCCATCGTGTCTGCGTGTCCCAGGAAAGCGAGTGGGGTGAGGCTTCCTCCACCATGGGGGGGCTGGGCTCTCTCACCCACACGTCCACTCGCCCTGCCTGGCTGTGGGTTAGGGACTGCACTTTCCGGGGGCTCCTTCCTGTGTGGCTGCCGTGGCCGCCTTTGCCCCCCTGCCCAGTTGGCATCTCCTCAGCCCCGCCCGTGTTCTAAGTTTAGTCTCTGAGGCTGGGCCAGCTGGGAGCCAGAGCCAGCACTTCCCTGGAAAGCAGTGGCTGTCACGGGGCAGGGCCGGGAGGAGGCGCTGGTGGGACCCATGGCGGCAGAGGTGCTGTTTTTGCCACAAGGAACCTGATTCCTGCAGGCTCCGTCTATAATTAAAGGGCATGAATGATGCCCTGGGGCCCTCAGTGATGCCCTTGGGTGGGGCCCTCTACGCCACTGCCACTAGAGAAGCCAGATAGAGCAGGTCAGCACCCTACAGTGTGCTGTTTTTCCGGGGTCAAAAGGCAGTGGCTGAGCCTGGCGTGGTGGCGCACACTTGTAATCCCAGCATTCAGGAGGAGGCTAAGACTGGAGGATCGTGGTTCATGGACAGCCTCAGCTACTTAGTGAGGCCCTCTGCAACTTAGTGAGACCCTGTTTCACAATAAAAAGAATAAAAAATGGGACAGGAGGTATAGCTCAGAGGTCAAATGCCCCTAAGTTCCATCCCCAGACCCACCAAAAAAAAAAAAAAAAAAAAAAAGGCAGTGGCTTATTTTATTTTATTTTGAAACAGAGTCTTGCTAGGTTGAGGAGAGTCTCTCTCCTTACTGAGGTGGTCCTTGAACCTGCAGTCCTCCTGTCTCTGCCTCCCAAGTACTGGGATTACAAAATAAAATGGGCCTGAGGGTACAGCTTGGAGATAGAATGCCCCTGGGTTCAATACCCAGCTCCACAATAAATGAACAAATAAATAAAAAATAAATATAAGACATCAAACAAAAGTGGCTCAGGAGGGCCCTGGGCGCTCAGCTGAGGAGGCGGGGAGGGAAGGCAACCTGGCTGGGAGCCGGGCTGGACATCCGCCTCCCCTGCCCGCCTCCCTTGCTCACCCACCAGCTCCCCATGGCCAGCAGAGGAACCCAGTACCCTACAGGTGCTTTAGGGACTAGACCCTCGGGTGCCACCCTGCCCGCTCAAACTAAAGAGGTGTGTGTGTGTGTGTGTGTGTGTGTGTGTGTGTGTGTGTGTGATTCTACCTTCTAGCTATACCTTCAGCCTTATCTTTTCTTTTTATTTTACTTTTTTTCTGCGGTACAGGGGATGGAACTCAGGGGCATCCTACGTCCGAGCTACACCCTCAGCCCTATTTTTATTTTTTTATTTTGAAATAAAACAGGGTCTCACAGGGTTGCAAAGGGCCTCGTAAGTAGCTTTGGCCGTCCGTGAACAGCCATCCTCCTGTCTTAGTCTCCCGAATGCTGGGATTACAAGCGTGTGCCACCACGCCCAGATTTTATTCTTTATTTTGAAACAGGGTCTCACTAATTTGAAGAGCGCCTCAGTAAGTAGCCGAAGCTGGCCTTGAACCTGCGAGCTTCCTGTCTTAGCCTCCTAAATTTCGGGATTACCAACATGCGCCACCACTCCCGGCCTTTTAGCCCTATTTTATTTTTTCTTTGGAAACAGGGTCTCACTAAGTTGGAGCCAGACTCACCAAGGTGCTGAGGCTGGCTCTGATCCTGTGAGCCTCCTGTCTCAGCCTCCCAAGTACTGGGATTACAGGTGCGTATCACCACACCCTGCTGGCTCAAAAGGCGTATTTCTCGTGGTGGTTTTCAGAGCTCTGTGATGGAAAGGGGAGAGGTTGAGGGGAGACTGCATCCCTCAGTAAAGTCTGTCCCCTGGGGGATGTCGCAGGGAGGAAAAATGGGAGAGTCCGGAGCAAAAGAGTCGCCACCCTGGAGGGTCCTCTGCGATGCTGGTTTTGGTACCCACAGGACCATCCTGTGCCACAGCGTCCTCCTGAGCTGGGCAGGGATTCTGTGAGGGCTCCGTGCAAGTGACAGATTGAGACTCACGGCTTCCTGAAGGCCTGGTGACAGGAGTGAGGGCTGCCTTCTCTTCTCCTCAGTGTGAGAGCATCCCGGCCCTCGCCCTGTGAGCTCCTGCCTAGAAGACCTACCCAGCAGACGGAAGCCAGGACCTCGGACCCTCGGGCTGCGTGCCCCCCTGTCCTGCACAGCCGCGGTCACTGCCAGAGTGATGGCCATGCAGGCAAAGCCTCCTGTTCTTTTTTCAGAACGAGGACTTGAATTCGCCTCACCTGCCACTGATGGCCAACACCGTTGTGAGCCTCCTTAGCTCTCAATTAGCTGTAATTGAGGCAGCAGGGGTGGGAGAGCAGGAGAGAGGCATTAGGAAGAGCGTGCCTGTGTGTGTGTGCGCGCGCGCGCGCGCGCGCGCGCGCACACACACACACACACACACACACACACACACACACACACACACACCAGCCTTCTGGAGCTGAGAGGTGAAGAGAACGGCTGCAGGTGGCTGGAGAGACAGCTGATTGGATTAGAACTAGCTGTTGTCCTAAGGTGTAGCAACATTAGACCATTATACTAACAAACAGTCACTACAGTCACGCTGCACTGTGGTGGTAGACTAATCAAATCGTGATTAGTCTAACTTTCCCTGGGTATTATCGCATTCAATTGTCAAAACAACCCTCTGAGGCACAGAGAGGTTACGTGACTTATCTAGTCCCACACAGCTCAGCTCAGCAGCGGGGGTGTTTGCAAGCTCCGAGAGCTCTTTTTCTTTTTTCTTTTTTCTTTCTGGCACTAGAGATGGAACCCAGAAGCATTCTACCTCCAAGCTACACCCCCAGCTCTCTCTATTTTTTATTTTTTATTCTTTATTTTTATTTTCTGATACTATGGACGGAAACAAGGGGCATTCTACCTCTGAGTTACACCCCCCAGCCCTATTATTTTTATATTCTTTATTTTGAAACAGGGTCTCACTGAGTTGCAACGGGCCTCGCTAAGTAGCTGAGGCTGTCCATGAACCGTGATCCTCCTGTCTTAGCCTCCTGAATGCTGGGATTACAAGTGTGCACCACCACACCCAGCTTATTTTTTATTTTAATTAATTAATTTATTCATTTGCTGTGACAGGAATGGAACCCAGGGGCATTCTATCTCCAAGCTACATCCCCAGCTCTGTTCTTTTTTATTCTTTATTTTGACACAGAGTCTCACTGAATTGCAAAGGGCCTCATTAAGTAGCTGAGGCTGTCCACAATCGTGATCCTCCTGTCTCAGCTTCCTGAAGACTGGGAATACAAGCGTGTGCCACCACGCCCAGCTCGTAACTCTTATTCTGTAGGTGGTACACTTAGCCACCATGCCATGCTGAGGGCCTCAGAGTGGAACACTGGACTGGATGGCAGAGTAGAGACTTCTCATGAGGCTTGCGGATGGCAAGGAATTCCTCTCAGTGGATGGAGCTCACAGTTATGTTTTAGGGAATCCTCGAGTCCCGTGATTAGACTCAGATTTGCTACGGGATGTGTTGGAACCATAAAGTGGAGACACATTATAAATGTGTCTGCTGCCTGGGGCGGCAGGCTGCCCTGCCTGCCTGGGGCGGGGGCTGAGCTTTATTCTGAGACCAGTGGGAAGGCTCTGAAGGTTGTGGGGAAAAAAGGAGCCAGGTGTGGTGGTACACAGCTGTAATCCCAGCACTTGGAAGGCTGAGGAAGATGGGGACTCAAGTCAGAGGCCAGCCTCAGCCACTTAACAAGAACCTCAAACACTTGGTGAGACCCTGTTTGCTTATTTAACTTATTTATTCATTTATTCGTGACACTGGGGATTGAACCCAGGAACACTCTACCTCCATGCTACACTCTCAGCCTTATTTTATTTTTTATTTGGAAACAGGGTCTTGCCAGGTTGGTGAGAGTCTCACTACTTTTTGAGGCTGTCCTTGAACCTGTGGTCCTTCGGTCTCAGCTTCCCAAGTATTGAGATTATAAGTGTGCACCACCATGCCTGGTGAGACCCTGTTTTATTTTTGTTGTTGTTGTTGTTTGCTTAAAAAAAAAAAAGTCTGGGATTGTAGCTTGGAGACAGAATATCACCTGTGCTCAATCTCCAGCACCAAAAAGAAAAGAAGAAACTAAGGAAAAGGGGTATTGTGGGAACACACTGGGGGCACAGGCCTGGCCACTGTGCACTGGTAGGTTTAATGGACCAGAGAGTGGGTAAAGAGACCAGCAGGTGCCAGGCATGGGGGTGCACAACTCTAACCCCAGTACTTGGGAGGCTGAGACAGGAGAATCTCGAGTTGGAGGACAACCTCAGTAACATAGTAAGACTCTTAGCAACCTAGCAAAACCTTGTCTCAAAAGAAAAAAAATATAAAGGACTAGAGGTGTAGCTTGGAGATAGAATGCCCGTGAGTTCAATCACCAGTATTACACACACACACACACACACACACACACACACACACACACACGGTTACCAGAACTATAACCTTGAGAACACTTGTGAACATCCCCTCTTTTTTTTTGCAGAACGAGGGATGGAACTCAGGGGCATTCTACCTCTGAGCTACACCACCAGCCCTGTTTTTATTCTTTATTTTTGAAACAGGGCCTCACTGAGTTGCAGAGGGCTTCACTAAGTAGCTGAGGCTGTTTGTGAACAGCAGTCCTCCTGTCTCGGCCTCCCAAATGCTGGGATTACAAGCGTGCGCCACCACGCCTGGCTTTTCGCCTCTCGTTTCTGAGCCCTGCTTTCACGAATCTACAAAGCGGATGCTGCTGGCGTTTGAAGGTGTCTGAGCAGTCTTGGAAGTTCTGCCATTCTTTGGGTAACCTCAGCTGCGCCAAGTAGATGGAGGAGGAAAAGTAGGTAGTGCAGGGGCTTTAAGGAAGGGAGAGATGGACGGGGTCAGGGATCTGATGGGCTAGAGAAGACGATGGACGGGCAGGAATCAGGGCAGGTACAGTGGCACACACCTGTAATTCTAGTACTTGGGAAGCTGAGACAGGAGGGAGCATTACAGGTTCGAAGCCAGCCTCAGTAACTTAGAAAGCCCCTGTTTTGAAATAAAAATGGCTGGGGTGTAGTTCTAAGGTAGAAAGCCCTTGGACTCTATCCCCAGTATCAAAACAAACAAACAAACAACAACAAAAATGAGGAGGAGGAACAGGAGGAAGAAGAGGAAGAGGAGGAAAAGGAGGAGGAGGAAAAACTGATCAGACATGGCTCTGAAGTGTAA
Source organism: Muscardinus avellanarius (assembly GCF_963383645.1). Taxonomy (NCBI): domain Eukaryota; kingdom Metazoa; phylum Chordata; class Mammalia; order Rodentia; family Gliridae; genus Muscardinus; species Muscardinus avellanarius. The sequence goes on along the minus strand of NC_137800.1, from coordinate 15,135,390 downwards.
GGAGAGGTTGGTAGAAGGCATCCTGGAGAAAGTCGGGATTATCCCGCAGGCTGGGAAAACGTGCGCTTGGTGTCTCAGTGAAACAAACTTCTTCCCCAAACAAAAAACAGCAGCAACAAACACAGATGGTTAAATCTCTCTCTCTCTCTCTCTCTCTCTCTCTCTCTCTCTCTCTCTCTCTCTCCCTCTCTCCCTCTCTCCCTCTCTCCCTCTCGTACTGGGGATTGAAACCAGGGGCATTCTAACTCAGAGCTCCAGCTCCAGCCGTGTGTGTGTTACTGAGAATAGAACCCAGGGGCCTTCTACCTCTGAGCTACACCCAGACCTATTTTATATTTTATTTGGAAACAAGGTCTCCCTAAGTTGCTGAGAACCTCAAAAGTAGCTGAAGCTGGCTTCTAACCTGTGTGATCCTCCTGTCTCGGCCTCCCAGATCCTGGGATTACAAGCTCATGCCACCATGCCCAGCTCTATTTTTTATTTTGAAGAAGGATATCACTAAGTTGCCGAGGACCTTGCTAAATCGCTGAGGCTAGTCTCAAACCTACCATCCTCCTGTCTTAGCTCCCCAAGTACTGAGATTATAGGCATGTGCCACCATGCCTGGAACATTACTTTCTTTTTATTTATTTATTTATTTATTTATTTATTTATTTATTTATTTATTTTGTACAAGGGATTAGACCCAGGGGCATTCTACTTCCAAGATACATCCCCAACCCTTTTTATTATTTTTATTTTATTTTGAGACAGGATCTTACTAAATTGCTAAAGCTGTCCTCTAACCTATGATCCTCCTGTCTCAGCCTCCTAAGTACTGATATTATAGGCATCTGCAACCACACCCAGCAGCAGTTAAATTTGTGTGTGTGTGTGTGTGTGTGTGTGTGTGTGTGTGTGTGGCACTAGGGATGGAACCCAGGGACACTCTACCTCCTAGCTATACCCCCAGCCCTATTTTTTATTTTCTATTTTGAAATAGGTTCTCACTTAATTGCAGAGGGCCTCACTAAGTAGCTGAGGCTGGCTGCAAACCTGCGATCCTCCTGTCTCAGTCTCCCAAGTACTGGGATTAGAAGTGTGAGCTACCACACCTGGCTTATACATTTCTTGATCAAATTACCTAGAACGAAGCTATTTTGATTTCAGCATCCCTGTAAGGATGGAGCCATGTCAAAGAACGTCATCTTTCATCAACATTCAATGCTTAAGGCTTCTCAAAGGTCGTCACTGGGAGGTGTGAGAGGAGCTTGTTGTAGCTGGGAGGGAGGTACGTGGGGGAGACGTTCAGGGGACCAGCCACATGGGAAGTCAAGGTCACAGAAGGAAGCTACAAGCTTCCTCCTAAGAGGTATCTGCTGCCAGGCATGGTGGGGCACCTGTAATCCCAGTAACTGGGAGGCCGAGACAAGAGGATTGCAGGTTTGTGGTCAGTTTTACAAATTGGTGAGGCCTTCTGCAAATTAATGACTCTGTTTCAAAATAAAATAGGGGTGTAGTTCAGAGGTAGAATGCCTCCAGGCTTGATCTCCAGTCATAAAATTTTCAATTCCCAGTAAAATTTTTCCCACAAGAAAATTTTACAAAAAGATGTTGAAATCAGGGGACATGTGTGGTTCACCAACTTTGTTCCCATACCAATGCTCCCCCAACCCCCCTGCTGACAGCACCTGCTGACACGGCTGCCTGACCACCCTGCTACATCCTCAGCAGCACTCAGCGTAATGGAACATTATTATTTGTTTATTTCAGAGTTAACTCCGTAAGAAGACAGGACCCTGACTGTCTGTTCATCTCTGTATTTCTGGCATCTAGACCGGGCTGGGCATGAAGTAGGCGTTCAAGACATGTTTATTGAATGAATATATGCATGAATGAATGCCATGGTGATATTTCAGGCCCGGTGCCACCTGATTGGAGAGACATTCGGGGGCAGCATGACCTTCTTCAAATAGCTCTGAAGGCACCTGCTGCTCAGGCTGCCTGGGAGCTCTGCGATCTGCCTCGCACGCACACTTGTGCGCCGAGTCTGGCTAAGGCTGGATAAAAATACCGGAGACAGTGCTGTGGATGCTGGAGGCCGAGGTCTTCACTGCCTGCTGTTGGAGGAAGGAGTCTTTCTCTCATTTCTCTTTTGTTCTTTTTATTCTTTTCTAGAATAAGAAGAAGGCTGGGATGCTCCAGGAAGGCTTGGGTCTTCCAGGGACTCTGAGGGGGGGTAATGCCTTTGCTCCCCATTTTCCTGCCCCTCCTCCTGCCGGGACAGCTTTGGCCTGGCCCGGCCTTCCAGGGATGCTGTCTTTGTGTAAGCGCTAACAGCTCGGATGGAGAGAGGCTGGCAGGGCGCCAAGCAAGGAGCTGCTGGAGGGCGCTTTGGTCATCTAGTTCTATTCCTTGTGATGGGTCGCCCTGACTTTAGTGGCTTAGAAGTGCTGCCGCTGAAAGTGTTTGTGGCAGCCAGGCGCAGTGGCGCATACTTGTAATCCCAGTACTTGAGAGGCTGAGACAGGAAGATGGCAGGTTTGTGGCCAGCCTCAGCTGCTTAGTGAGGCCCTTCGCAGTTTAGTGAGACCCTGTTTCAAAATAAAAGAGTAAAATATGGCTGGGGGTGTAGCTCAGAGGTAGAATGCCCCTCGGTTCCACCCCCAGGAGCACACACACACACACACACACACACACACACACACACACAGAGAGAGAGAGAGAGAGAGAGAGAGAGAGAGAGAGGGAGAGAGAGAGAGAGAACTTTTGGTTCTAGAGTTAGGGTCCTGGAGGGGTTGGGAAGCAGGTCTCTGGACCACATGGGATTGGGTAGGTCCTGGGTGGTCCTGATCACTTAACTTCATTCATTTGAAGATGGAGCCAAGCTAACATTCCATGTGGCCTCTTTGATAGGAACAGGGACGTGTGTGTGTGTGTGTGTGTGTGTGTGTGTGTGTGTGTGTGTTACTGGGAATGGAGCCCAGGGATGTTCTATTTCAGAGCTGCATCCCTATCCCTATTTTATTTTTTTATTTGGAAACAGAGTCTCACTAAGTTGCGGATGGCCTCACTAAGTTGTTGAGGCTGGCTGCAAACCTGCAGTCCTCCTGTCTCAGCCTCCCAACTACTAGGATGACAAGCGTGCGCCACCACTCCGGCTTGGATAGGGACTTCTTAGATGGTAGCTCAGGGTCCTTAGGAATATATAAGTGGAAGCGGCCAGGCCTTCTAAGCTTAGGCTGAAATGGGCAGAGCCTCACTTTTGCAGAATCCCATTGGTTATAGCAGGGTTATCCCAGAGAAAGGGGAGGGGCCACCCACAGGTGTCTCTGTGGAGTTGCCCAGCTCTTTCAGAGCTGGCATGTGGCTTTTGATTTAGACAGAGTATGGCTTCTGTCCTGGCTCCGTCACTTCTCGGCTGCCTGTCCCTGTGCTGCTCCTGCTACCTGATGGGTGGGGCCCTCCACAGTGGAGCAGTCAACGCCTGCCTGCAAGCAGTGACTCGACTTTCCTCCCTCCCTGCTCCTCTTACATGTCCTGGTGAGCAGAGGCCTTCCTGCTGCCAACTCCGCACAGCGGAGGCCCTGCCGTGGGCCCAGGGCCACTGCTGGCTCTTTAATTCCCTCCTAACACACCCCTTCTGTCTCCTGCCTCCGGAACAGCAGCCCCTCGGGGGCAGGGTCTGAGCCCCGGACAGGAGGGAGCGCCTGTCAAGGTGAACCGGCAGCCTGGTGCTGGGCAGGGGACAGATGGCCACTGTGCTGACCGCACCTCCCAGCTAGGGGCCTGGGGCAACAATAGCTGCTCTGGTTTCTGGCCAAGAGGCCATATGCAATAGGCCAAGGAGTTGGCAGGTGAGGTGAGCAGCTGGTGAGGAGGGGGAGGCTGGGCTTTCTTTGGGCCCCCTGCCTCTATGAGGTCCCCTCCCACTCTTTCTTTGGGTGGGCCCAGGGCCCGAGATAAGATCACTGGTGAGGGGTGGGGGCCAGCTAGGGACTGTCCAACCCTAGACACAAGACTTCTTCCCTAGACTGTGTGTGTGTGTGGGGGGGGGGTGGTACTAGGGATGGAACCCAGAGGCATTCTACCTCAAGATACATGCTCAGCCCTTTTTAAATTTTTTGTTTTGAAACAGGGTCTCCCTCGATTGCTGAGGCAGTCCTTGAACCTGCGATGCTCCTGTCTCAGCCTCCCAAGTACTGGGATTACAGGCATGCCACCACACCCAGCCAACCTTTATTTATTTATTTATTTATTTATTTATTTAATATATTTAGTGGTACTGGGGGTGGAATCCAGGAGCTTTTCTACCTCCGGGCTATACTCCTAGACCATTTTTATATTTGGAAACGGTCTCTAAGTAGCTGAGAGCACTAAGTAGCCGAGGCTGGCCGCGAACCTGTGCGATCCTCCTGTCTCAGCCTCCCAAATGCGTGCACCACCATACCCAACTTCAACCCTTTTTATTCAGAAACAGGGTCTCCCTAGGGTGCCGAGAGTCTTGCTAAGTTGTTGAGGCTGATCTTGAACCTGCGATGGTCCTGTCTTAGCCTCCCAAGTACTGAGATTACAGGCGGGCGTCACTGCACCCAGCCAGCCCTTTTTATTTTGAAACAGGATCTCACTAAGTTGCTGAGAGTTTTACTAAGTTGCCGAGGCTGATCTTGATCCTGGGATCCTCCTGTCTTAGCCTCCTCCTGCGTACTGTCCCCCTGGCTGCTGTGAAGAGCCCGGGCCTCTTGTTCTAAGAAACAAACACACCAGAACAAAATGAGGGGAAATATCTGGGGAGAAAAAGCTGGCTGTGAAGGGCATGAGAAATGGCATTCTTTATTCATAAATAAAAACATAAAATTACCAGAAATAGTTTACATGGCCAAAAAGGGATGTCGAAAATAAAATAAAAGTGAAAGCTGTCAAGGCAAAGCAAACCGAACCAGAAACAACAAAGAGGAAAAGAACTATGTACATAGTCTTGCAAACACCAGTCCGTCCCAGGCCAGCTTCTGCAGAGGTCCCATTCTGCCTGCAGACAGGGTCGGAGCAGATGCCACCCATGGGTGCTTGCGGCCTCCTGTGGTTCGGGCTGGTAGGGACCGCTCAGGCCCACCCGGAGCTCCCTGGCCAGCCTGGCTCCTCCCTGGGCAACTCCCTCGCCTAAGAGATGCTAGACTGGGGCTGCACAAGAGCTTGGAAAGTGCCTCTCGGGGGAGCAACGCCAAGCCTCCAGCACCCAGCCGAGCTCAGTACCACGGGAGCCCAGTATGCCCCCCCCAACGAAGTGCGCGGGGGAGCCTGGTCATCCAACGCCCCAGGTGGTCCTCTCCTTGGTGAAGTGCTGTGGGATGATGCTGTTTGCAGGGACCCGGAGCCTCTTCAGGACAGGTGTCTTTGGAGGAGCAGAGTGTGGGTCTGCAGGAGCTGTCTGACTTGAGCCCAGACTCCCCCATCCTGCTCAGCCTCTGTGTTACAGAGCGTCCCTCTAGAAAGGCTAGGCTTGGTGTGTTCCCAGGATGGTGAGGATGCCTCTGGACCAGGAGGGAAGAAAGAGAGCCCACAGGACGGCGAGATGGCTGGGTTACAGCATGCTCCAGTCGTACCAACATGGGCTACCGGCGGCGGCCTTGGGCTGGTGGCAGCCCCCAAAGGACACCTGTCATCTCGGCCTTGCGGACCCGTGAGCTCTGTGTCTGGGCGCCTGCCCTCAGCCTGGCTTCTCTGGTGGGCTTTTGAGGGTGGCTTTCTGAGCTAATGGCTACAATGCGGGGAGGGGGTTTGGCTGGGACGGACAGCTAGCCAGCACTCACAATATCTCTGGGAGGAAGGACTTGAACAAGGCACAGGCCGGTGGAGATGGTGGAACTGAGGGCTGTGGGACATCTTTGACAGGGTCTAAACGGTGCCCATGGGAGGGTCCTGCCTCCAGACAGGGAGGGCCTTTTGAGTCCAGGTTCTGGTTTAAACAGCATCAGTGACTAAGAGTAATGGTTTCAAATTCCAGAGGGCCTCCCCTGTCTTGTGAGGATGGCAGGTAACCCTGGGAACCAGAGGGCAGTACCACCCAAAGGAAAGGCATCCTGCCCTCCGCCCAAACTTGGGGAAACTGGGGTGCATCGGGAAGGCAAACTGGGGGGGGGTCATTCCTGGCTATCGAGAACCTAAAAGTCCTTCCTCATCTCTCCTGTGCCTGGGCCCCTTCGCAGGCAGGCAGGAGGCACAGGGACCCAGCCAGGGCTGGCCGAGCTACCAATAGCAGCTGTGGCTGGCGTCAAAAATAGCAGAAGGAGCAGCCCGCTGCCTGCTGGATCTGGCTTGCTTCTGAACAGACAAGACAGGAGAAAAAAATAAAAAATAAAAAATAAAAAAGAAGAGAAAATTCCCTGAACCAAGCAACTGGAAACTCTACTTTTCTCTTCCCCGGCTCTAGAACATCTTCAAAAGAGATGCCCGGCCCCCATCAGACACTGGGCACCCCGAGGAGGGCTGCTGCTCTCTGACTGAGATCTTCCCAGCCTGGGGCTCCCATGGGGCTGGGGATGGAGGGAGTGCAGCGGGCGGGCCTGGAGCGTGCGCTTCATCCTGCCTGGGCGCTGGCCCACTGGCATTCTGGGGACCCATCCTTACCTCCAAAGACACGGCACTTAGCACCACTGATGCTAAGGGGGAAGAGATGCGGCCGACAGGGCCACGGGGAAAGGAGGGGAATGCCCATTTGGCCCCTGCTCATTTGAGTGGGTGAGTTATTTGGGACCCAAGCAAATCTCTTTGCTTGGGAAGGGAAAACCTTCCAGAGTGGCTGCTGGCCAACTCTGACCCAGACAGGGAGGCCCCTGCCTCTGCTCCAGCAGGGAAGATCAGGAGGCTCCCTTGGGATAGAGGGAAGGCCACGCCCTCTGGGTTCCTTTCCCAGCATGCCAGCCTGGGACCCCCCATGTCTATGGCTTTAAGAAGAATGGTCACTTAGGTCAAAGGCCACCAGCTGTCCAGAGGCTGAGTGTGTAGGGCCAGTTAGAGGCCGGTCGCACTATCTGCCTCTGGTTGTCACTCTCAGCTCTTCCTGCTGGCCTCCCTGGGAGGCCCACCTCAGCCTCCCAAGCACTAGGATTACAAGCGCGCACCGCTGCTTCTCCTTTCTTGCTGGGAGAACCAGTTCTCTGCGCCGCGCACCAAGCCCTGCACCTCCGAGGCCAGAGAACGGCTCAGGCTGTGACGGCGGCGGACTCCAAGGCTTATGGTCACACATGGCTTCCTCCTATCCCAAGGCACCCCGCTGTGTCAGGTGTAAGACAGGTTTGGGGGTCAGACATGAAAGGGAGCGTCTGTCCTCGGCAAGGACCCTTCCCTGGAGGAGGGGTTCTTCCACTGTTTTGAACAAGGGTAAGCAAGCCTTTAACCAGTGCACGGAGAGCCCGCATCCATCTCTGGGAGTGCCGCGGGTCAGAGCCCTGAGGTCCGATGCTCCGCAGGGCTGGTGAGGCAGGGCTGGTGAGGCGGGGACAGAGGAAGGGACCAAAGTCCATGCCGTCACCTCTGCCCACCAGCTGTGGCTCCCGGGCCCTTGAGCAGGAGGTGGCTTCTCTCAGAGGCCCAGCTGCTGAGCAGGTGGCAGGGGCGGGAGCCCTCCTTGGGCAAGCTCAGCCCCTGCCTCCTGGTGCCAGGTCCCCGGTCCTCTCTGCCCCAAGCAGTCCTCAGATCTCGGTAGCTATGATGTCCTCGTAGGGGATGTCGGCCCCGTCCAGGTCAATCTCGAAGGGCTCCCCGGCCCCGTCCCCTCGGGCCAGCTGCTGCAGGGCCTTCTCCAGGTGCTGGTTGCGCTGGTACATAGCCAGGTAGCTCTGCTGCAGCTGTTTCTGATACTGGATCACCTTTTCCTTCTCCTCCTTCCACACCAGTCGCTCGTGCTGGAAGCCCGAGGACATCTGGTCGTGGCCCTGCCTCTCCTCCTTCAGCTCGGCCCGGAGCCGCTCCAGCTCCCGCTGCAGGGCGGGGATGTCCTCGGAGAAGGTGGGCGTGGGCCCCAGGGCCGCGCCTTCCCGCTGCAGGGCGGCCTGGGCCCGCAGCTCCGTCAGCTCCTGCTCCAGCAGGCTCACCTTCTCGCGCAGCAGCTCCGACTCGTTCTTCTTGCGCTGCAGCTCATTCTCACAGACCTCCAGCTCCAGGCCCTTGGTGCGCAGGGCGCTCTCCAGGTCCTGCGTCGTGAGTTCCATGCCCTCCAGCCTGCCCCGCGCGTCCTTCAGCTGCGCCTTCAGGCTGAGAATCTCGCTGGCCTTGGTGTTCACCTCCGCCTGGGACTCCTTGAGCTGCTGCTTGAGGAGCGAGATCTCTCCCGACTTCTGGCACACCTGCCGCGGGCGGGTGGGAGAGGGGACAGAGGTGAGTGTCCTTCCTTACCCCAGTGAGGGACACCCCGCCTGCCTACAGGGGTCAAGTGCTCCTCACCCAAAGCCCTGGCCACAGTTCCCAAGCAAGCGCGGTGGTCCGAGGGACCGGGGAGGGTGAGCCCCTCTGAGAGGCCCTGTTCATTCTTTCATGCATCTTGGGTTTCTGTGTGCCTGCCTCGCCCCCGCTTCACAGTTCAGAGCTCAGTCTGTGCCCAAAGCCATGGCGGTGTGCAACCCAATCATCAGCGATTTATTTGATCTGCCCACTGCTGACAGTTCCACCGCCCACCTTTAACGCCAGTGCTGCCGGCATCTGTGCCCAGCCCTCTGTCTGCACCCCTGTGCGGAGCCAACCCTCCCCTCTACCGGGGGTAGGGCTATCTCAGTGGCTCTGCTGGACCCCAGTGGCTGGCACCGCCTGGCCCCACCAGCTACATCCCCTACCCCCACTACCTTCCTCTCTCTTTGCTCTTCCTACTGCCCCTCAGAGTGCGGCGAGGAGCACCGATGAAGACCCAAACCTTTGAATCAGAGCTGCGTGTCTAGGGGGTCTTGGTCACTTGGGATCGACAGAAGATGGTCAGCTGTGTCTCAAGAGTGAGTGAAGCCAGGTGTGGTGGTGCATGCCCATAATCCTGGAACTCGGGAGGCTGACATTGGAGGATTGCAGGTTTGAGGCCAGCCTTAGCAACTTAGTGAGAGCCAGGTTCAAAATTAAGAATAAAAAAAGGGCTGGGATGTAGCTCAAAGCTAGTACGCCCCTGGGTTCAATCCCCAGTTACCAACAACAACAAAAACAAAAAACAAAAACAAAAAAACAAAATCAGTGGAGGCCAGGGTCTGGCCTCTGCAAAATGGACTCTTGGAATAAGACTGGAGGCCACCTTCATATTCCCTCACGATTCCTCTCCAGTAAAAATGGAGAGTTATGGCAGCTCTTCAGGCATACTGGGTCCTGATGCTTTATTCCAAGGTTTGTGTGGTGTGTGTGTGTGTGTGTGTGTGTGTGTGTGTGTCTTCGCTCCTCTGTTTCCATCTCAGCTCACTAAGTAGAAGCTGAACTTACACTGATGCAAGAAGGGGCTAATTCTGTCCCTGAGACCTGCTGCTAATCGCTCTTACAAGTGGGCGAGGGCAGCCGGGCGTGGTGGGCACGCTTGTAATCCCAGCATTGGGGAGGTTGAGACAGGAGGATCGCAGTTCACAGCCAGCCTCAGCTACTTAGTGAGGCCCTCTGCAACTCAGTGTGACCCTGTCTCAAAATAAAGAATAAAAACAGGGCTGGGGGTGTAGCTTGGAAGTAGAATGCCCCTGGGTTCCATCCCCGGTACCACACACACACACACACACACACACACACACACCAACAAAAACAAAACAAAACAAAAAACAAGTGGGCGAGGGCCTTATCCTAAAAGCGACAAACCAACCCACACCCTCTCTCTCCTGGGTCCTTGCACCTGCTGCATTTCTTTTGAACTTCCAGTAAGTTTCAGCTAAGTTCTCAGTGTCTGGGTGCTCAGCTAGCAGACTCAGTTCTGGGACCGGGCGGGCGATGGCAGGGAGAGAGAAGAAAGCTTAAACTAAGTGCGTGCCTCGTCGCAGTTTCCTGGAAGCCCCTTCCTTGGCTCGTGATCTGGCCCTGTGGCCGTGCACCTGGGCAGCGTGTTGCACCCCTAGCCCGGCACCGTGGCACCCGCTCACCTCCCACTGGGTCTCCTCCAGCGCGGGCGCGAAGTTGGTCTTCTCCCGCTCGTAGGACCGGAGCTTGGTCTCCAGCAGGTCCTGCTCCTTCATGAGGCTCTCGAGCTCCTGCCGCAGCTGCCGCTTCTCCTGCTGCAGCTGTAGCACCTGCAGGTGCAGCACCTGCTGGGTGCGCTGGCTCTTCTGCGAGGCCTGCTTCAGCCTGCCGCCGCTCTTGGGCTCGGGGCCCTCCAGCTCATCCCGGGCGCGCCGCGGCCGCTCCTCGAAGACCTGGCCCGAGGAGAACTCCTTCTCATCAAAGCTGCGCCGGAGCTTCTGTAGCGCACCCTCCCTCTGCAGCAGCTTCTGCTCCAGCTCCTGGATGGTGCACTCGTCCGTGGAGATGGGCGCACGCACACACGTGGGGCCCTTGTCTGCCTTGCCCGGGTGGGCCAGCTTGCTGCCCCCGTCCGAAAACGACAGGGCCTTCAGACTCATCATGTTGCTGTCCTGCAGGACGATGCCCTGCGTGATGTTGTGGGCAGAGCCCCCGAAACGGCTGGTGGGCCCCACGGGCGTGACCAGCGGGTCCAGCTGGTAGCTGCTGCTCGTGCTGTGCGTGGGCAGGCTGGACATGGAGTTCCGGCCGGAGTCGGACAGGGCCCCGGAGCACAGGCCTGGTTTCAGCTCCTGCTCCTTGGGCTTGTCTGGAGGGGCGGGGTGCAGCTGGTGGCTGGCACTCTCCGGGGAGGAGTGCAGGACAGCTCCGGACCGCGGCAGCACGGGCTTGAAGGCTGTGGGCCTCACTGCCCCCTTGTCTGCACCCTGGAGGGGCAAAGAAAAAACCTGACTGACCCCGAGTGTCGCCGGCCCGCTCCTGCCCCACCCGGTACACCTCGCGCCAGCCAGAGCTCAGAGCTCCTGCCATACCCTTGGTCAAGAGCCATGGCAGACCTTCCTGGTGGCAAATCTTTCCTAGGAGAGAGAAAATCCTCCCTACCTGGGGAATAACTTTGGTGGTGGCCTGGGCTCTGTTCTTTTTTTTTGTCTGGTACTGGAGATGGAACCCAGGGGCATTTTACCGCCGAGCTACACTCCCAGCCCTATTTTTTATTCTTTTATTTTGAAACAGGGTCTCACTAGGTTACAAAGGGCCTCACTAAGCAGCTGAGGCTGTCCGTGAACCTCAATCGTCCTGTCTCAGCCTCCCAAATGCTGGCATTACAAGTGTGCACCTCCACGCCTGGCTTCTGGGCTCTGTTCTATGAAGCAACAACCTGCCACCAGCTTGTCCCGGCCCTCTTAAGGTGATAGGCACAGTTTTAGGTTCACTGGCTGAACGGCTATGCCAGGGCTCAGCTTTGGGTCTGTGTGGCGAGGTCAGGACACTACGCTGGACAGGCTGGTGTCCTCTTGTAGGTCTCTCGTGTAGGTCTAAGCCCTTTCCTCTTTAAAGGCCACTTCTAGTGAGCCCGAAGCAAAAATGCTAACCACAGCCTCCTCTCAGGGTTGGGAGAATCACTGGAAATAAAGAATCCTTGTTTAAACTTGTAATTTCCACCAGTAGAGTACTTTACAGTTTATGAGCCCTTTGTTTGAAAGGTTGAAAGTTTTATGGAGACATAAGAGGTCCTCAGTATAGGTGAAGCACCTGTAATCTGAATATCCTAACTTAAATGCTCCATTTCCTCCTTTCTTTCTTTCTTTCTTTCTTTCTTTCTTTCTTTCTTTCTTTCTTTCTTTCTTTCTTTTTTCTTTCGGTACTGGGAGTGGAACCCAGGGGCTTTTTTTTTATACCTCCGGTCTATACTCCCAGACCTATTTTATACTTTATTTGGAACCAGGACCTTGCTGAGAGCCTCACTAAATACCTGAGCCTGACTTCGAATCTGTGCCATCCTCCTGTCTCAGCCACCCAAGCTCTGGGATTACAAGTGTGTGCCACCACGCCCAGCTTACTTTTTCTTTTACTGAGGATGGAACTGGGAGGCATTTTACCTCTGAGCTACACCCCCAGCCCTATTTTTATCTTTATTTTGAAACAGGGTCTCACTGAGTCGCAGAGGGCCTCACTAGCTGAGGTTGTCCGAGAACCACAATCCTCCTGTCTCAGCCTCCCAGATGCTGGGATGACAAGCGTGCGCCACCACGCCCGGCTTAGATGCTCCCGAATCTGAAACTTTTGGAGCCCTGGCATCATGCCACAAGGGGAAAGTTTCACACCATGAAGTTTCCTTTTGTGCACAAACTATTAAAAATATTATAGAAGCCGGGCATGTTGGCTGTAATCCAGTACTTGGGAGGCTGAGACAGGAGTATCACAGACTCAAGGCCAGCCTCGGTAACTCAGTGAGGCCCCCAGCAGCAACTTAGCAAGACCTCTGTTTAAAACAAAAATAAAAAGGGCTGGGGGTATAGCACAGAGGTAGAACACCTCTGGGTTCAATCCTCAGTACAAAAAAAAAAAATGTATTGTAGTTACAGTTGGGCTATGTATATGAGGTACATTTGAACTATAAATGAATTTCATGTTTAGACTTGGGTTTCATTCCCACGATATCTCATTAGGTGTATACAAATATTCCCCAACTCCCCCAAATCTGAAATTTGAAACACTTCTTCTGGTGGTAAGCATACAAGACAAGGGATGTTTATGCCGTATATCAAAGCCACAGATTCATTCCTGCATGGTAGGGGTGGGGGACTGAACGGGAACATTGCTTTCAGGGTGCACTGGGGCGGGGGGGCTCACTGTACCCAAGCTGGCCTGGGGCCTGGGCTTCTGAAGACCCAGGTCGCTGCTGCATCCTGTTTGCCTGATAACAAAATCCCAGCCCTTATTTAGCCAAGGATGTCTCCAGGCTGGCTTGCGCATGCGTGTGTGATTGCCAACTCCTCCCCAGCTGCTCTTCCAGGTGATAACAGAGCCCCTTGCCCTCCCCTGGCCTTTGAAAATGCAGCTGTGGTCTGTCCAACCTTGACAACCCAGGCACCTGCCAGCAGAACTCAGAAATGCTTGCTCTTTTTTTTTTTTTTTTTTTGGTACTGGGAATTGAACCCAGGTGCATTCTTATCTCTGAGCTGTACGCCCAGCTCTCATTTTGTTTTGTTTTGTTTTGTTTTGTTTGGAAACAGGGTCATTCTAAGTTGCTGAAAGCCTCTCTCGGTTACTGAGGCAGTCCTCTAATGTGCAGTCCTCCTGCCTCAGCCTCCAAGTACTGGGATCACAGGAGTGCACCACCTCAAAGGGCTCCCTTTCTTCTTTGCCGTGGGGGCTGAGCCCAGGTCAGCGGTCCAGCCCGGCACCGAATGAGCTTTCATTCCTCATCCATTTTTTGATCTCTGTGGTGTGGCTGAGCACTTCGGCCCTCACCCCTCTGTCTTGGCTTCTAGGATAAAAAGTTACCACTGTCCCCCTCCATACCCCCCCTGCCCATCCCAGCCTCCTCCTCCCACGCCTTCCCTTTTATACCCTTGCCCCCTGCCCCGCTTACCATCTCTAGCTGATTGGAGAAGGGCATGAGCTTGGGTGGTGTGGACGGGTCAAAGTCCACCCCGGCCTGGCCCCCGATGTCCCCACTGGACAGCGCGGTGTAGTCGGGGCGGTGGGAGCCCCGGGCCTTCTGGCTGACCTTGATGTAGAAGAAGTCTTCGCTCTTGCCCATTTTGGAGCTGGACTTGCCATGACCCGAGTCCTGGGAGAAGCCGAATCGCAGCAGCCCGTCGGAGTAGCGGTTGAGCTTCTTGAGGTGGGAGGACTTGCGCAGCTTGTACTGCGACGCCCGGCAGTGCTTGCTGTGGAAGCTGTGGCCGGAGATGAGGCTACTCACGCTGCCCATGGTGTCTCCGGGCCAGGGAATGGCGGGGCGGGGCGGGGGCCTGGCGCGGCTGTGGCGGTGAGGGGCAGTCCTGGCTCGGCGAGGGGACAGCTGTCATAGCAAAGCCCTCACAGAGCACAGGAGAGCCACAGACCTGTAAGGAGAGAGACGGAGTCAGCCTGAGATGGGGCCGGGTACCGCACAGCATTATCTATCTAGCTTTCTCTCCCTCCTCTCCCCCCACCTCCTGTATTAAAGATTGAACCTGGGGATATTCTACACTCCAGACCTTTTTATTTGTTATCATTATTTTTTGTGGTACTGGAGATTGAACCAAGGGGCATTCTACCTTCAAGCTACACCTTTAGCTCTATTTTATTTTTATTTTGAAAGAGGATCTTGTGGCTGGGCATGGTGGCACACGCTTGTAATCCCAGCATTTGGGAGACTAAGACAGGAGGATCGTGGTTCGTGGACAGCCTCAGCTACTTAGTGAGGTCCTTTGCAACTCAGTGAGACTCTGTTTCAAAATAAAGGCTAAAAAATAGGGCTTTGGGTGCCTCTCGGAAGTAGAATGCCCTGGGTTTCATCACCAGTAACACACACACACACACACACACACACACACACACAAGAAAAAAAAAGAAAAAAAAGCAAGAAAGAGAGAAAGAAGGAAAGAAAATCTCGTTAGGTAACTGAAGGTCTTATTACTTGCTGAGGCTGTCCTCAAACCTGCAATCCTACTGTCTTAGACTCCCAAGTAATAGAATTAAAGGTGTGTGCTACCATGCCCAGACTATTTTTTTATTTTGAATAGGGTCTTACTAAATTGCTGAGGGTCTTTGCTGAGGGTCGTTTTTTACTTTTTTTGTGGTGCTGGTGGAACCCAGGGGCTTTTCTACCTCCAGGCTATACCCCCAGACCTATTTTTGTACTTTATTTGGAAATAGGGTCTCACTAAGTTGCTGAGAGCCTCACAAAGTAGCTGAGGCTGGCTTCGAACCTGTGCAGTCCTCCTGTCTCAGCCTCCCAAGCGCTGGGATTACAAGCGCGCGTCACCATGCCCGGTGCTAAGGGTCATTATTACTAAAATTGCCAGGACTGGCCTCAAACGCGTGATCCTCCTTTCTGAGTCTCTAAGAACTGGGATCACAAGCGTGCGCCATCACACCTGGTAGCACAGCACATCATCCTTGGCGATGACTTCAGCAGTTATTCTGACTGCTGGACAGCAGAGGAGTGTGCGCAGGCGCCGGCTCGGTCTCTGCTCCCCAGCCCTCTGTTCATTGAATCGCTGAGAGCCTGCTTGGAGCAAGCTGCTGTCCTGTGCACTGGGCGCCCCTGGGACTCAGTGTGGTGTGGACAGGCACAGCCAGGTCCGTGTGCACCCTCGAAAGTGCTCCCCTTCCTGTGGAGGAAACAAGAGCCGAGTGAGCAGGATGGATTCTCGGGGAGGGTTTCTATCCAGGGAGTGCTGTGGTTTCCATACACCTGGAATTCACTTAGTGGAATCTGAATCCTCAAAGTCACATGTTGAAGATATATGGAGGGGGATCTTTGGGGGTGGTTGGGATTTGATGAGGCCACGACGGAGGGGCCCTCAGGACGGCATTAGTGCCTGTGTGTGTGTGTGTGTGTGTGTGTGTGTGTGTTACTGGGGATGCTCTACCACTGAGCTACACCCCAGCCATTTGAGAGAGGGTCTTGCTAAGTTTCTCAGGTGGGGCTCAAACTTAGGGTTCTCCTGCCTCAGTCTCCTGAGACACTGGAATTACAGGTGTGTGCCACCATTCTCGGCTACATTAGTGGCTTCTAAGAAAAGCAAGGGAGCCAGGCGTGGTAGCGCACATTTGTAATGCTAGTACTTGGGAGACTGAGACAGGAGGATCTGGGTTTGTGGACAGCCTGAGCTACTTAGTGAGGCCCTTTGAAACTCAGTGAGACCCTGTTTCAAAATAAAGAATAAAAAATACAGCTGAGGCATAGCTTGGAGGTATAATGCACCTGGGTTCTAACCCCAGTACTGGAAAAAAAAAAATGCAGACTTGCTGTCTCCCATGCCTGCCAGCATGAAAGACCTTACCAGATGTGGCTGCCTGACCTTAAATTTCCCAGCCTTCAGAGATGTGAAAAGAATAGACCTGAATTCTTTATAAATTATCTGGTCTAGCCGGGCTTGGTGGTACAGACCTGTAATCCCGGTACTTGGAAGGCTGAGAGAGGAGGATCACAGGTTCAAGGACAGCCTCAGCAAGTAATAAGATTCTCATCAACCTAGTGAGACCCTGTTTCAGAATAAAAAGAATGCCAGATGTGGTGGTGCATGCATATAATCTCAGTACTTGGGAGGCTTAGACAGGAGGATCACAGGCTCATGGCTGGCCTCAGCAACTTAGTGAGGCTCTCTGCAACTTAGCGAGACCCTGTTTCAAAATAAAAAGGGCTGGGGGTATAGCTCAGAGGTAGAATGCCCCTGGGTTCTATCCCTAGTACCACAATAAATAAATCAACGAATCAAAATAAAATACGGCTGGGGTGAAGCTTGGAGGTAGAATGCCCCAGGATTCAATCCCCAGTAGCACACAAAAATAATAAATAAATAGACAAATTATCTGGGTTGTGGTATTCTGTTACAGCAACAGAAAATAGACTCGAAGTGGAAAGGAGGCCTCTCTCTTAGGGTAGCATTTAAACAGAAACTTAGCAAATGAAGAGTAACCCAAGTGGAGAACTAGGGGTACAGGGCTCACCAGGAAAAACTCCAAGTAGGAGCGCCCCAAGTCCCCAAGGCCAGCCGGGCTGCAGGACAATTAGCAAGGAGAGTGGAGGAGACCCAACGGTCAGGGAGCCAGCAGGTGCTGGACAGCACAGGGCCAAGCAGCCATAGGGCTCTGCTTAGAGTCCTGAGTGGTTTTATGCAACCAGCAACTTCCGCTGACATCCTGGGGAAGGATGCGCTAACGGGATGGAGAGGGGCTGGTGAGGAGCCAGGGCAGGTCTACTGAGTGACTGACTAATAGAGCCACGCCAGGGTTGTAGCTATGTGTTAGGTAATCCCAGATATGGGAATACAGGCATAAGCCACCATGCCAGTTTTTCCTGTTGAGTTTTAGTTATAATTATAAGGTTGAGTTGATAGGCTCTGCTAAGATATTAGATGTAACGGATGGAGGGAAAAGTGAGGAGTCCAGAACATCTCTAAGAAATAAAAAAACAGGCCAGGTATGGTGGTGCATGCCTGTAATCCTAGTATTTGGGAGGCTGACAGGAGGACCACAGGTTCGTGGCCAGCCTCGGTAACTCAGCAAGATGCTCCACAAATTAGTGAGACCCTGTTTCAAAAATAAAACTAGATGGGCATGGTGGTGCATGCTTGTAATTCCAGTATTTGGGAGGCTGAGAAAGGATAATCGCAGGTTCGAAGCCAGACTCAGCAACTTAGTGAGCCCCTGTTTCTAAATAATTAAATAAAATAGGTCTGGCCATGTGGCTTGGAGATAGAATGCCCCTGGCTTCCATCCCAGCATCACAATAAATAAACAATAAAATAGGGCCGGGGGTGTAGCTCAGAGGCAGAATGCATCTGGGTTCAATCCCCAGTAACCTCCCTACACACACACACACACACACACACACACACACACACGCAAGAAATAAAAAAACAAACAGAAGAAAACAACAACACAACTTTTATAAAGAACACCAAAAGCATTTTCTTTTTCAAAATGCAACTTCCCTGCATCCCATCCTCCTACTGAGCTTCCTAGAAGCACAGGGTTTCTCTGGTAAGCGACAGTTGACACTAATAATCTTTTCATCCCAAGGGTCATCCGTCTCCAGTTCAGTTCAGGATTCTAGGTCCAAATATTATACACTGTCCACATAGCTAATCTACATAGCTAATCTATATACACTTGACACCACTTTGGCAATGTCTCCTCTTTTCTGCACATTGATAATTTTGAGTGTACCCCACATATAGTATTGCAGATGCCAGACCATTTTTACATTAACCTCTCTAAGATTTTTTTTTTTTTTTTGGCACTGGGGATTTTAGCTCAGGGGCATTCTACCTCTGAGCTACACCCCAGTCCTATTTTATTTTTATTTGGAAACAGGGTTTCACTAAGTTGATGAGAGTCTTACTACTTGCTGAGGCTGTCTTCCAACCAGCAATCCTCCCATCTCAGCCTCCCAAGTACTAACATTACAGGTGTGTACCATCATGCCTGGCTTCTCTCTGAGAATTTGAACTCTGTTAACTTTGAGGAGGAACAGTACCAAGATGATACACACTCACCAGCTGAGTGCGATGCTTGGCACAGGGCTTGTGCCCTACACAGGTGTGCATGATAAGCTGCAGGAGAAGATAAACGTGTTGCCTTGCAGAAGCCCGTAACATAAATGGGGCATCGAAGCAATATCCGCAGGTGTGCTGAGTGCATCTGCTCATGGCGTGGCTGTTCTGCCACCGCCTCCTCTCACTTGGACCTTGAAACAGCTTCCAAACGTCTTTCCCTGTCTCTTCGTCATACATCTGAAGTGTCACTGCGCACTTCATTATGCCCAAGGTCAGAGTAAAACACAGACTCCTCCCCACATCCTGCACATCATAAGCAGGCTCAGGCACTCACTCCAACTTTCCCACACCACCCTGGCTCACGTCGCAATGACAGCCACGCTTGTCTTTCTTCTGTTGACTCAGGAAAAGCTCTCCCATCTAAAGCTGGTGCACCTGCCGTGGCCCTTGCCTAGGATTCTTTTCCCTTCGTCTTTATGCCCCTCTCATCCTTCTCAACACCAGCCCTGTAAGCAGAAGGGCTTTCTGGGTTACCCTTGAAAAAGTTCAGCCCCCTCCCCACTTTCTGCTACATGGACCTGTTTCTTTCCTATGTAGCATTTACTTGAACCTATAAGGCTCTTATTTCAAGATGGAATGGGCTGGGTGTGGTGGCGCACGCTTGTAATCCCAGCATGTGGGAGGCTGAGACTGGAGGATCGAGGTTCCCGGACAGCCTCAGCTACTTAGTGAGGCCCTTTGCAACTCATTAAGACGCTGTTTCAAAATAAAGAATTAAAAATAGGGCTGGGGGTGTAGCTTGGAGGTAGAATGCCCCTGGGTTCCATCCCCAGTACTCCCACACACAAAGTAACATAATGGTTCACGTGCACCTTTACCATACAAGCTCCGAGACAGCAAAGATTGTGTAGCTGTAGTTCTCAGAAGCAAACTGAGGAAAACGAGGTCCCAGCCCAGGGAGGTGCGATGCTGCAGCTGCTCCGCTGACCACTGACCGATGTGGGCTCAAACCTGGACCCAAATGTCACCACTTGCATGTTACTGGGGACCACAGGCTCAGAGCTGTTGGGCTCCCTGTCCTGAAGAGCGAAGTGAATCTCTAGGGTTGAAGAAAAGAGAGCCTAGAGGAAACTCCCTCTGCGGCCTCCAGCCGATGTTCCATTTCCTTTGTGGTCAAATGTCAACAAGTGTGTTTGTGTGAGGGGGTACCAAGCACCTTATTCCTTTCGGCTCTATCTCCAGCCCTTTTTATTTTGAAGCAGGGTCTTGCTAAGTTGCCGAGGATCTCACTATATTGCTGAAGCTGGCCTCGAACTTGAGGATCCTCTTGTCTCAGCCTGCCAGGTGCTAGGATTACGGGTGTGTGCCACTAAGCCCATGCCGGCAAGGTTTAAGGCACACATAGCTCTGTCATTCATCTGAGCAGCAGCCTGGGTGACTCGCTGATCGCCAGCCCTGCACACAGGAAGAAGATAAACTGTGTAGAAGCAGAAGATAGGAGGGGCCAAAGGACGGCCGCCTCTGGTTCCCTGAGAGAGCTCCTGTCCCTTAGTCCAGATACCCTGCAGGCAGCCGCCAGGTCTTGACGGGCAGAGGAGCTGCAAAGGTCGAAGTTACTCCAAGACCCACTTGGAGCTAAGCTAATCACTCTTAAGTGTCTAGACTTGGTCCATGGTCAACTTGGAGAAAACCTGGCCTCGATCCAGCCTAGTTCCCAAACCCAGGCCTTCCACCTGCCCCCATCTGACTTGTGTCTCTGCCTCTGGAAGTTCCGAGGGCATCCTTGGATTCCTGGGAAGCAAATCCCCTTTGGCTACGGGTGAACCCGGCAATCACACAGGTCTTGGAGACTCCGGAAGGGGAAAGAGAGAAGAAGGACAGAGAGGAGGGCCTCGCACTGAGTATGGCAGGATGCCCTGTTCTGTAGGTGCTCTCCGACTTCACAGAGGAATCTGGCCAGAAGCAGACCTCAGAGAGAAAAAGAGAAGAGGAAGCTGGGCGTGGTGGCGCACGCTTGTAATCCCTGCCCTTGGGAGGCTGAGACAGGAGGATCGCACAGGTTCGAAGCCAGCCTCAGCTACTTAGTGAGGCTCTCAGCAACTTAGTGAGACCCTGTTTCCAAATAAAGTATAAAATAGGTCTGGGAGTACAGCCCGGAGGTAGAAAGCCTCTGGGCTCTACCCACAGTACAAAGAAGAAGGAGGAGGAGGAGGAGGAGGAGGAGGAGGAACAACCCAAATGGCATGTATCAGAATCTGGTCCTTGGGAATAAGCCACCAACCCCGATCCCCAAACCACCAGGGCCAGATTTCCATCTCTCCCCAGCCCACGTTGCTCTGGACACCACTGCACTGGGACCAAAATGGCCCGAGGACCATGGAAGCCCTCACTTTTGAGCAGCGGCCACTCCCACACACTGCGGTGGGGACACAGGTGGCTACCCCTCCTCTTCCCCAAGGACGTCAGTGTGACCCTTTCCTCTATCTCCTTCAGGATGTGAAAGAGAGGCATGGAGGTAGAAGGGATCTGTCTGGACTCACAGTGGTGAGAAATAATTTCTCTTATTGTCTCATCTCAAGCCTATGGTCTCCTTGCCCACAGGATGAAGAAACTAGGGTGGTGTCACACGCCTATAATCCCAGTACTTGGGAGGCTGAGACAGGAGGATCGCAGGTTTAAGGTCAGCCTCAGCAATTTAGTGAGACCTTCAGCAACTCAGCAAGACTCGATTTCAAAACAAGAAAAAACTTTTTTTTTAAGGGGTAGGGGTATAGCTTGGATGTAGAATGCCTCTGGGTTCCATCCCCAGTAACACACACACACACACACACACACACACGGGGTATAGCTTGAAATAGAATATCTCTGGGTTCAATCTCCAGGTTAAAAACAACAATAAAAATAAACAAAAATAAAAGAGAACCTCTGTTCTGTCACTGATTCAGTATGTCCCCAGAAAGTGACTCCCCGGGCGGTACCTAAGCCGGTCCTGCCTCCTGACTCTATGATGAATGGAGATTCTGACTGTATTCTTCCTCATCATCCCCGGGGCGGTTCTCTGAGATGCCCAGTTTATCTGAGGCGCACCCCCAGGCCCTGAGCCGCTCGACCCTGAGCTGGGAAGTGGCGGAGACGAGGAAGGAGATTTGATTCTACCCCCCACCCTCTGGCACAGAGCCTCCAGGCCTCTCTGGGCTCCATCTCAACCACAACAGGAGGCTGGGTTCATATTTATGAGACTTCCTGAAAATTTAATGAGAGTTATCGACCCTCTTTGAAAAATGCCCCCCTTTGTCACTTTGGGTCTGAATTCAGAGGCTCTCTGGCTCCTCCTGTCCGTCCCTCCACTGACCCAGTTTAAAAGATGGCTGTACCCTGCTCTGGGGGACATGACGTGAATGAGCTTTGGGGAGGAAAAGAGAACTGGGTCTTAGATTACTGACCTGACATAATGACTCCTGCTTCCCTTTGGGAACTAGAGAACGGAAGCAAAGTTAAAATGTGAAAGTAAAGAAAATGAGTGTTTCAAGCTGGGGGTAGTGGCACTTGTAATCCCAGTACTTGGGAGCTGAGACACGAGGATCACAGGTTCGTGGCCAGCCTCAGTTACTTAGTGAGGCCTTCTGAGACTTAGCGAGACCCCGTTTCCAAATAAAGAATAAGAAATAGGGCTGGGGGTTGTAGGTCAGAGGTAGAATGCCCCTGGGTTCCATCTCCAGTACCGCTGAAGAAAAAATTAAAATTAATTAATTAATTAATTAATAATAATAATAATATGAGTGTCTCAAGCTGAGTGTGGTGTGTTTGCCTGCAAATTCAGTGCTTGGGAAGCTGAGATAGGAGGGTGCAGGTTCAAGGCCAGCCTCAGCAACTTGGCAAGGGCCTCAGCAACTTAGACCCTGTTTCAAATTAAAATTAAAATAGGGCTGGGGATGTAGTTCAGAGGTAGAAAGCCTCTGGGTTCAATCCCCAGTGCCAAAAGAAGGAGCAGAAAATAATAAATAAACAAATAAACAGCTGAGTGGTTTGGCCTCTGCCCCCCGCCGCCCCCACTCACACTTAGGTCCAGCTGCCCTGGTCCCAAAGAGGGGGCAAATTTGAGACGGATTTCAAATGGGGTCCCCAGGTGGTCATACTGGGGGCCGCTAGCCAGGTGGCACGGCGCAAGGTGCAGTGTCTTACCAGGTCTCACCCAGTGCCCGGCACTCCCTTTCATTCCTGGATTTAGCTTTTATTTTAACAAGTTTCTAAAAAGCTAAGATACTGCCTCTTATGGTGGTGCGTGCCTATAATTTCAATATTGGAGAGGTTGAAACAGGAGGCCAGCCTCAGCAACCCAGGAAGACCATCAGCAACGTATTGAGACTGTTTCAACATAAAAATATATATATATATATATATATATATATATATATATATATATATATATATATGTATAAAGTCTGGGGGTATAACTCAGAGGTAGAATGCCCCTGGCTTTAATCCTTTGTACCCAAAACAAAAACAAAAATAAATAAAAATAAGACAACGCCTGAAATACTTATTAAAATAACTCAAGCCTCCTGTGCAGGATGACAACTATTAAAACGTTTGTGATACAGTTGTGCGTGGTGGTGCACGCTTGCAATCCCAGGATTCCAGAGGCTGAGAGCGGAGGATCGCGGTTTGAGGACAGCCTCAGCTACTTAAGTGAGGCCCTTTGCAACTCAGTGAGACCCTGTTTCAAAATAAAATAAAATAAAAAATAGGGCTGGGGTGTAGCTCGGAGGTACAATGTCTCTGGGTTCCATCCTCAGTAACACACACACACACACACACACACACACACACACACACACACACAGTGTTGTGATACTGGTTTCGGAAATAAAACATCTCAGACTTGAAACCCCCATTCCTGTTCCTTCTCACCCCCAGCCCTAAGCTCGCTCCCCAGGGCCATATTCTTACGAATTCGGTGGGAACATTTTTACATACACTATATAAATACTATATGCTTATTACTTTTTTTTACTCTATTTTAACATCCTCTATATAAATGCTTTCTAAACTGTATTTTAATATGCTCTCTATAAATACTATATATATATATATATATATATTTTTTTTTTACTTGTTTTTTCTTGGCACTGGGAATGAAACCAGGGCATTTTATTCTACCTCCAAGCTACACCCCCAACCCTTTCTACTTTATTTATCTATTTATTTATTTAATTATTGATTTATTTGGTGGTACTGGGGTTCCTGGAAGCCCTTCTACCTCCGGGCTACACTCCCAGACCTATTTCATATTTTTTATTTGGAAACAGGGTCTCTTAAGCCAGCATGGCTGGCTTTGAACCAGCGCGATCCTCCTGTCTCCGCCTCCCAAGCTCGGGGATTACAAGCGTGCGCCACCACGCTATTTTATTTTTATTTTACTTTTTTGCGGTAGTGGGGATGGAACCCAGAAGCATTCTACCTCTGAGCTACACTCCCAGCCGTAATTTTTGTTTGTCTTTTATTTTTGAAATAGGGTATCACTGAGCTGCGAAGGGCCTCGCTAAGTAGTTGAGGCCATTCATGAACCGCGATCCTCCGGTTTCAGCCTCCTGAATGCTGGGATTACAAGAGTGCGCCACCATGCCTGGCTTTTATTTTTTATTTTGGAACGGGATCTTGCCAAATTGCTGAGGGCTTCGCAGAACCGCTGAGGCCGGCTTTGAACTTGCCATTCTCCTGGCTCAGCCTCCCAGTACTGGGATGGATGACAGGCGTGTGGCACCACGCCAGGCTTGATTTTTGCTTTATGCAAATGGTATCATGTCCGATGTGTCCTTTTGCAGCCTTAGCAGATCTGTCCATGCTTTATTTTATAAATAGCCTCAGGTGTAGAGTAGCACAGGTGTAGAGTAGCGTCTACCTTGGCCTGTCATGTAGACCTGGCTCGCCGTGTAGACCTGCCCCTCCGCATTGCTTTCAAAACCCCAGCAAGGCAATCTTCCCATTGTGCTGCTAAAGCTTCATAAAAGTATGATTACTTTTGCACATGTGTGGGAGTTTCTCTAAGATTTATTTTGTTGGGGACTTGAACTGAGTTTCTCTTAAGATTTATTTTGTTGGGGACTTGAAACTGCCTAGCACTCACTCTGTGTGTGTGTGTGTGTGTGTGTGTGTGTGTGTGTGTGTGTGTGTTAAACCCAGGGACATTTTACCTCTGAGCTACACCTTGGTCCTATTTTTTGTTTGTTTGTTTTTGTTTGTTTGTTTGTTTGAAAAAGGGTCTCACTAGGTTGCTGAGAGGCTCGTCAAACTGCAGAGGCTGGTCTTGAACCTCCAACCTTTCTGTTTTATCCTTCCAAGTACTAGGATTACAGGTGTTCACCATCACATCCAACTTTGTCCTTAAAGGCCTCTTCTTTAAACTGAATCCCCTTCCCAGGAGAGCGGGCATCTGACACCTTACTAACCAAGACATCAAAGGGAGTGGAATTGGGACAGAGACCTCAGGCACGCTACGGACATCCCTTCCCAACTCCTTTATCACACAGAATTGCACACGGTGCTGTATACACATCAGATTCCATCCTCTGAAGCAATGGTGCCGCTGCTGCTACAATCAGACATGATGTCCTGTGGGCTCGAGGACCCAGAAGGGAGCGGGCAGAGCAGTCCTGGGCACACCGTGGTCCTGCCTCCTGCCTCCAGGGGCGGCTGGTGGCTGCTGAGCAGGACAGAGCTCTCTCTTCCCCCTTCTCTTCGGGCGGCCATCTCCAGCCTGGGAGAGCCCCTAATCTGAGCCTACACCCTTGCCTCCTCCTGGTCAGCTTCTCCTGTGAACCTGGGAGATTTCACCCATACCCCCATCCATGCCGTGGCCCCACAGGGCAGGCACCATGCCAGATGCTGAGGAGAGGCGAGCGTGAAGAACAGGTGACTCTCGTGAAGCTTTAAGCTTCTTCTCCAAAGGAAGAAGCGGTCCCCTTCCAGGCTTGCCCTCATCTCCCCACACTTAGAGGACAGGAAGCCCTGCCCCGGGCTCACGGCGCTCAGTCTCTGCTAAACTCACTTGATTTCGAACAGTCTAACTTTTCAGGGCGAAGGCAGGTCTCCCCCGGTTATCTGTCAAGGAGGTGGCGGTAAAGCTCCTCACTATCACTTACAGCAGTGACCAGGGTGCTAAGAACGCAATAGATGCTTGGTAGAGACTGTCAGCCAGTCAGCTCACAGGGAAACACAAGAAGTACCGAGCGAGGTCACGGATAGGAGGTCACAGGAGTACCAAGGTAGGTCACGGAGCTGGGTCACCGAGCTAGGACACGGACGGGGAGCCGAGGCCTGGGAGGGCGTGTGACTTGAACTGGGGTCTCACGATATTCACATGCTGAAGCCAAGGCTACGAAATTAAAACCCGAATCTCAAGCCATGGCGCAGCCCTGGAGTCCTAGTACTTGGGAAGCTGAAACAGGACGATCACAAAGACAGTGTCAGCAAGTAGGGACACTCTCATCAACCTAATGAGACTCTGTTTGCAAATAAAATAAAATAGGGCTGGGGTGTAGATTGGAGGTAAAATGCCCCTGGGAATCAATTTCCAATACCGCCAGAATGAATGAATGAATGAATCAATCAATCAATCAAAATCTGGTCTCCACACAACCTTTCGTGACTTAAGACTTTTTTTGGTACTGTGGAAATAAGCCCAGGAGTATTCTACCTCCAAGCTATACCTCCAGTCCTTTTAAAATTTTTTTTGTTTGGAAACAGGATTTCATCAGGTTGCCATGAGTCTCACTGAGTTGCTGAACCTGGCTCTAAACCTGCGTTCCTCCAGTTTCAGCCTTCCAAGTATTGGGATTCCAGGCATGTGCCCCCACACCTGGCTGTGACTTATGTTGAGTCCATGGATCAACCTGGAGAGAGGTAAATGTACCCCCTTCACCAACAAGCAGTCCTGCTCACAGTTTTCATGACAAAGGCATGTAAAGCACGCTCTTTGTTTTCAAAGATGTGGTTGAGAGAGATGACAGGTACTGCACCTGCATTAAAAAAAGGTAAGAAGAGAGCTGGGCGTGGTGGCGCACACTTGTAATCCCAGCACTTGGGAGGCTGAGACAGGAGGATTGCAGTTTGAGGACAGCCTCAGCTACTTAGTGAGGCCCTCTGCAACTCAGTGAGATTCTGTTTCAAAATAAAGAATAAAAATGGGGCTGGGGTGTAGCTCAGAGGTAGATTGCCCCTGGGCTTTATCCCCAGTACCGCAAGAAAGAAAAAAGAAAAGCATTAAGGAATACTAATTAAGATGCAGATGCAGGGTGCTAGGGGGTTTGCTGGACCAGTGTTATCCCCTCTCTGCCCCATCATGTGAGTGGTTTCACATTCTTTCTTCCATAAGGATGCGATTACTCTGTCGTCTGGACCCTGGTGGAAGATGCTGCCTAGGTGGGCCGCCTGTCTCAGGCATTGTCCTGTTATTCTTCCCCTGCTTCTCTACCTGCGTGAGCTCAGAGCCCAAGCGAGCAGACCTGCTGTTCTCCGCAGGGAGCGGTGCAGGGGAGTGATGCTGGACTAGGGAGAAGGCTAGGAACTGGGTGTTAATCCTGGCTCTGCCTTACTCCTCTTCCAGGATCCTCCTTCCACTTTTTTTTTCGAGTCCCTTGTGGCAGGTAGGACTATAAGTCCACAAGGAAGGATCAACTAGGTGCATGGGCGTTACCTAAATTATCTCCTTAGGCCCTCCGCAAAGGATCACGGATTGATGGCTCTGTGTTGTCATCTGACGTATGATTCAGCCATTCAGCAGGCCCATTTCCCTTAAGTGACAGACAAGCACGGTTGATACCAACTCATAGCCACGGTAGAATGAAATAAGAGCCCGCGTATCAACATTCTGGACCAGAGTAAGGGCAGCACTCATGCATGAACGCCAAGCAAATCCGCTGAAACTGTAAAGTAGTGTGCAAAGATGCTAGCACTCAATCCTTGAATCTCCATGAGTTAAAAGAGCAGGTCCTGCAGGGAGGACCTCTCCCATCTGCCCAAGGCTCACAGGAGCTGAGTGCCTGGGGGCCCTTTCCCCCAAACAAACCTGCCTCTCTGTCTCCATCTGGCAGGAGGGCAGCTGTCCTTACAAAGAGATGTGAGAACAGTCTCCAGCATCTGCCAGCTGGGGTTGGGGGCCCTGGCTGCAGCAGACAGAGGAGCCCTGAGCCCCCAGCCAGCTCTGTGGCTAACTGAGGCACGTGTCCAGGGCTGAGTCTCCCTTTATGACCCCTCCACAACCCCACCCCGTCCTTGCTTTGCCTCAGACAGCTTTCCTTATCTCCCAGTGTTTGTGTCCCCTGTCCTTGACCCTGCTCCCACTATCTGCTTTAGATGGAGAGGTCTAAGGGCCAAGGCCGGCCGCCAGCCTTTGAGCTAGCTAATCATCTTAACCCCGTCCTCTGCAAACCTCAGCTCCATTTGCAGAGCTCCATCCGTATTTTCTGCGTGAATGGATGAATGAGAAAGAGGGGAGAATGGAGGAGGAAGGGGGTGAGGCACGTGGGCAGCGCAGGAGAGGCTGCCGTGCTGGGAGCGAGCAGGTTGCAGGTGGGCCGGGAGCAGGGGCCCACGCAGCTCTCAATTAAGTGCACTTGGATTCCGAGGAAAGGCAGCGAGAGAAAGGGCAATCGCTGGCGGGCTGAGTCATTCCACCGGGCGAACAATCGGAAGCAATTCCGCTTCCCACTGCTCAGGAGGAATCCAAGCCACGCGCCTGGCAGCCTTTTGTGCGCAGGTCGGCAGCCTGCGCGGGGCTGCGGCGGAGCCTGCCTCCCCTGCCTCTAGAGCGGTGGGCCGCGCGGGTCTTAGCGGCGCTGACTGACATTTCTCCCCGGGAATAAGATTACCCACCAATCCCAACCTGCCCTTCCCCCTTCCAAAAATAAATCCCCAGTTACATGCAAAGCAGATGCAAATGTAACCTGCTGCTGTTCCCACGGGCGGCTGGCTCCCACGTGAGAGCGCAGAAGGCAGGATCGTCCACATTCATGGCTTGGAACCCTCGCGTTCCAGGGTCTGGAGAACTGGACCAGGAGCCGCTCAGATCTTAAGTGAGGGAGGGGTGAGATATGCAGAGGAGGGCTGGGCATCTGGCTAGACCCCGCCTCCCATCTCACCTGGACAGACCAGGGACCCAGGACGGGGAGCACCCTGGAGGCCACGTGTCAGGGGCAGATGGTCCCCTGACTGCTAAGCCCTTACCACCCCAGACTGGACTAAGTAGACACCACCTGGAAGGTGACTTCGAAGATCCAGGTCTCAGCCTGGGTGGATGTGCCTCAGACCCTGGGGAGGGATGGAAAGCCCTACTTAGCCACCCTGTGGGTCCCTGAGGCATTCTGAGGCCAAGTTCAGGTTCAGCAGGGAAGGAGCCCTGGAAATCTGGCCAAATTTGCATGAGCTTGGGAAGGGGGTAGAAGTTCTTAGCTCCCTGACAACCCCAGCCCGGGTACCAACATCGGCAAATCAGACACTACTGGCTCACCTAGAGGGGAGGA
This sequence comes from Muscardinus avellanarius, assembly GCF_963383645.1. Lineage (NCBI taxonomy): Eukaryota > Metazoa > Chordata > Mammalia > Rodentia > Gliridae > Muscardinus > Muscardinus avellanarius. The sequence continues at coordinate 15,106,706 of NC_137800.1, read as the reverse complement.
AAGGAGGACTGTCTCAAGTTCCCTGAGGACCTCTGCCTCCCAGGAATGCTTTTGTGGGTCTCTCTCTCTACAGATCAGACCCTTTATTCACCGGGCCATGGTCCACATGACTCCCGTCTCTTTGTTCCGGCCCAGGTTCCTTGGAGAGAGGACAGTACACCGGGTGAGCTAACTCCCATTCCACTTCATGCCCCATAGTCAGAGGTGGGGACGTGGCCCCGTAGCCCCTTGCTGGCACCGCAGAGGTGGTCCCCTCACTTCCTCCTCCTGCCTGAGGCCCACTCTGCGGGCAGGGCCAGGAGTCCCTGGTGGTCCACAGGAGGAGAAAGAGCTTGGGCCAGATCACCTAAGGAGGGACGAGGCCCGGCTCCTTCCCCAGCGCTTCCCACTTCTGTCTTTCTTTAACAGTGGTGCAGAGAGGAGGCGGGGAGGGGGGTGGGTGGGAATATTATTCTGTGCTGAGAAGCACCGCTTTAAAAATACTCAGCTCAGACCAAAGACGGAAACCAAGGCCTGGCTCAGCACCCCCGCCCCTCCCCTGCAACCTGTGACTTCCAGAAAATTGGAGCTCTTCAGTTTGGTGGGTGCTGGGGTGTGACGAGGGACAGAGATACAAAGTCCTGTAGCACCTCCAAGACTCCAGGGAGGGCCTTGCTCTGGGCAGGTGTGCAGGAGGGTAGGGAGTCCTAGCTCCCTCTCTCCCTTCCTGCCTTGCCCTCATCCCGGCCACAGCCGGGCTCCGCCTTCACACCCTCTGTGTCCTGGGGTGGGGAGCAGAGGGTGCTGCCTGGCTGACTTTAGAACTCAGAAAGGGACCGGTGTTGGGGACGCTCTGGCAGAGGGAACGGCTCAGACTCCCGGCCCCAGTGCTGGAAATGACCTAGAACAGCTTGGAGGGTTTAAGATGGTCCCTTGGGGCAGGTGGCTTGGGGTACTGGGTGTTGTCTGTGCACCTGAGTGAGTCTTTCGGTGCTCCTGGGACTAGACCTGTCTGCTGGGAGTCAGAGCAACCCAGGGGGCTGGTGGCCATTCCCAACGAGTCTCTGCCTGTCCTGAGTCAAATCTCTCCATCTCTCTCCCTCTCTCTCTCTCTGGGTGCCATGTGACACACCTGCCTGGGGAATGTGACTTCTGTGTCACCTCTGTCCTGCTTTCTCAACCCTGTCTCTCCCTCCAGGGCTCAGTGCTGTCTGTGAACCAGTGAGCCTCTACTGAGCATCCTGCCCGCCCTCCACGCTCCTGAGCCTGCCCAGGCTGCCAGCAGGTTGCCCCCAGCCACCATCGAAGTCTCTAATCCAATCGCCTCCCCCTCTGTGAGCCCTCCTGCTCAGGGCTACCGGCTGGCAGGGCCTCACCCCTGGACCTCCTTGCCCTCCTGCCCCAGGGAGGCTGCAGAGAGTGCTTCCCCAGCACAATGTCCTGGCCTCTCCATAGTGTTCCCTCAGCCAGGAGTGACCTGTGACCCACCAAGGCTGCCTACTGGGGGCACGGGAAGGTGGAGATGCATCTCTTCCTTGCCTTCCTCGACTGTGTTTAAAGAGACCAATGCCCTAATTTGCAATCCCACCAACAATGTCTTAGAGTTCCCACTTCTCCACATCCTCGCCAGCATCTGTTGTTGTTTGTGTTTTGGATGATGGCCATTCTAGTTGGAGTTAGGTGAAATCTCAGGGTAGTTTTGATTTGCATCTCTCTGATTGCCAGTGATGTTGAGCATTTTTTCATGCATGTATTGGCCATTTGAATTTCTTCTTTTGTGAAGTGTCTATTTAGTTCATTTGCCCATTTTGTTATTGGATGCTTTGTTTTCTTAGTGTTGAGTTTCTTGAGTTCTCTGTATATTCTAGATATTAGTCCTCTATCAGTGGTGTAGGTGGCAAAAATCTTCTCCCATTCTGTTGGCTCTCGATTGAGGTTCTTGATAGTTTCCTTTGCTGAACAGAAGCTCTTCAGTTTCATGCAATCCCATGTATTAATTCTCCTTTTAATTTGTTGTGCCTTTGGGGTCTTGTTGAGGAAATGTTTGTCTGTGCCTATGTGTTGTAGTGTTGGACCTATGCCCTCTTCAAGGAGCTTCAAGGTCTCTGGTTTAATTTTTTGGAAAACAGTATGGAGAATCCTCAGAAGAATGGGAACAAATCTTCCATTTGATCCAGCAATACCACTGTTGGGTATCTACCCAAAAGAAAAGAAACCAAACTACCAAACTAATGCATGTGTATCTATGTTCATAGCTGCACAATTCACCATAGCCAAACTATGGAACCAGCCAAGATGTCCATCAACAGATGAATGGATTACAAAACTGTGGGATATGTACACAATGGAATTTTACTCAGCCATCAAAAAAAACTCAATTACATCATTTTCAGGGAAATGGATGGAACTGGAGGACATTATGCTAAGTGAGATTAGTCAGGCACAAAAAATAAGAAATCAGATGCTTTCCCTAATATGTGAGAGTTAGGGAGAAATGGATCATAGGAGGAACTCTTGGAAGAGGATCAGTAACTTTTAACTCTGTTTACATTGTCTTTGGATATACAATATTTTTTTTATTTTTTAGGAAGTTTATTTACTCTTTTGTTGCCTGTGCCATTGAAATCATATCCAAGAAATCACTTCCAATTTCAATGTTGTGAGGTTTTATGACCCAGATTTTCTTCTAAAAGCTTATAGTATTAAGATTTATATTTAGGTCTTTTATCTATTTTGAGTTAATATTTGTATATGTGTTAGGTAAGGGTCCAATTTTATTCTTTTTCATTTATTATTATTTTTCAACAATATTTAGTTAAAAGACTAGTATTTCCTCCACCAAAAGTTCATGGAAACCTTGTCAAAAATAACTTGACAATGTATGGAAGAATTTATCTCTAGGCTTTTATTTAGCTCCAATGGTTTATATATCTGCCTTTAGAACAGTACTACACTGTTTCAATTATTATAGCTTTATATGGTTTGAAATCAGAAAATATACATCTTCTAGCTTTGTTCTCCTTTGAGACTGTTTTGGGTATCTAGAGTCCATACTCCATATCAGGATAGATTTTTTCTGAAAAATAAATAAATAAATGTATGATAGTTTCACCTAAAAAAAAAAAAAGAAAAGAAAAAATATTCTCTGGTAAGAAAGAAAGCAAAAAGAAATATTGAAATGTTATCTTTAAGTCATCAAAAGTTTGGTACCAGACAAATGAAACTGTTATGTGAGATTATCAATGTTAATACTGTATAAATTGCTATAATACTAGATGTCAACCAGTAAGCCAAGCGTGGGAAGGAGGGATGGGGAGGGAATGGGGTGGGGATCGTGGTAGGGGCTAACTGGGCGAGATGTGCATGTATGTCTACAAAAGTATTTTCTTTATACCACTATGATGTATGAATACATTGCACCAATAAAAAATAAATTAAAAAATAAAAAAAAAGAGACCAATGCCCACCCAGTGTCCTGCTTAAAAAGAAAAATCAAACCCAAGAGCACAAACCCCCATTGCCTGGGGCCTGGGGAGGGTGGCTGGGCAGAAGTGGGGCTCCTGGACAGCTCAGACCAGAGGTATCTGATGCCAGCTACAGTTGAGGAACTGCTGCTCAGGCATTTCCATTTTATTTTCTCTTCCTTTCTTTCTCTCCTTCCTTCCTTCCTTCCTTCCTTCCTTCCTTCCTTCCTTCCTTCCTTCTTTCATCTCTATCACTGTGCTGACTGTAGCTTGACCAGAATTACCACGACAAGCTCCTTGCAGGTAGGAACCTTGTCTTATATTCTCCGGGAATGCTGTGTAAATCTTGTAGATTTGAATTGGATGTGATTTTCATTAGATGTCAAGGAATAATTCTGAACCACCCACTGGCTCCCAAACCCTGAGTAGAAAGCTTGAGGGGAAGCCGGGCGTGGTGGCGCAGGCTTGTAATCCCGGAGCTTGGGAGGCGGAGACAGGAGAATAGAACAGGTTTGAAGCCAGCTGCGCTGGATTAAGATACCCTGTTTCCAAATAAAAATATAAAAATGGGTCTGGGAGTGTAGCCCGGAGGTAGAACGGTTTCCAGGAACCCCAGTACCACCACCAAAAAAAAAAAAAAAAAAAAAAAAAGAAAGAAAGAAAAGAAGAAAAAAAAAAAAGAAAGCAAGCTTGAGGGAAATCTTTTTTTTTTTTTTTTTTTTTGGTGGTACTGGGGATTGAACCCAGAGGCATTTTACCTCTAAGCTCCACCCCAGTTCTTTTTTTTTTTTTTTTTTCAGTACTGAGAATGGAACCCAGGGGCATTCTACTTCCGAGCTATACCCCTGGTCCTATTTTTTATTCTTTATTTTGAAACAGGGTCTCATTGAGTTGTGAAGGGCCTCACAAGTTGCTGAGGCTGGCTACAAACCTGCGATCCTCCTGTCTCAGCTTCCTGAGAACGAGAATTACAGCGTGAATAACCATGCCTGGCTTTGGAGAAAAATCAAACACCTCCCCTCAGTACAGAACAAAACTGCCCTTCTCCCTTTCTCCCTCCCTCCCTTCCTTCCTTCCTTCCTTCCTTCCTTCCTTCTTTCTTCCTTTGGTGGTATTGAAGATTGAATCCAGGGTCATTCTACCTCTGAGCTATGTCCGGCCCTATTTTATTTTTTATTATGAGAGTCTTGCTAAGTTGCTGAGGCCTGGCCTCAAATCTGCAGTCTGGTCCTCCTGTCTCTGCCTCCGGACTACTAGGATTACAGGTGTACATCACCATGGCCAGCACATGAAGCCTTTTAAAGCCTCCCCAACACTGAGTACAAGGATTACAAGCGTGCGCCACCATGCCCGGCATGGCTAAAGACCTCCCTCCCCAGGACACAGACCTTGGGACAATGTAACAGAAAAGCAAGGGGGGACTGGGCCAACGAGACACAGTGCAGTGGAGACACGGCACTGAGCCAACCTGCCAGCTGGACCTGGTTCTCTCTGTCCACAACCAAGGCCATGGATCTGTAAACACAGAAGCCGTGAGCACAGCACGGGCCATCGCCAGGGTAACCAGATAATTTGGACACCTGAAAGGGTGAAAGGGGCGCTGGTGTTCATTACACGGACGACAGGCGTACTGGGGGTGGGGGTGGCTGTACGGTCACCTTCCCACACACATCACGGATCAGCCACGTTTCTCCTCGTGGGAGCAGAGCCAGGGGTGAGGATACAGAAGGAAGGGTTGGTATCACCTGGTCCCTTGCCTCTCCCCTCGACCACTGCAGGACACCAGGAAGCAAGTAGGCTGTAGGGGCCCAGCTAAATGGACCACGTGCCAGGCTTGGGGTGTACACCCATAATCCTAGTACTTGGGAGGCTGAGATAGGAGGAGTGTGTAGGTTCAAGGCCAGCCTCAGCAACTCGGTGAGACCCTGTTTCAAAATAAAACAATAAAAGGGCTGGGAGTGCTGCTCAAAGGTAAAACGCCTCCAGGTTCAATCCCCAGAAACAAACAAAATAAAACAAAAAAGGACCAAGCACGTGCCAGGTGCCTCCTGCCCAGTGACACTACGAGGCTATAAGTTTATGTGCCCTCACATTGGACCCTCACCTCATCTGTCTTCACAATGACCCTGGAACAGGTACTGGAAGCCTGACTTGAGACACAGAGTTCCAGAGGAGCTGATTCTGGAGCCCAGTGCCCCTGACTTGCAAGCCAGAGGCCTCCCTCCCTGCACACAGCCTGGTCATGGGGCGTGGGGGGTGGGGGAGAGTGGGCCCTGGCCTGATGTGCACAGCTGGTGCTGCCTCCCAGTGCAAGTGCCAACAGGAGCTTGGATGGGTGGAGGGGTCCACGCTGGAGGGTGGGCTGCTGGGAGCATCGTGCACGGCTACACAGCCCCAGATCGCACTGAGCATCTGCTGCGCCCAGTCACCGTCAGGGGCATAGAGATAGGGCAGTGAGCCAGGCGGAGTCTCCCCTTCCAGATGCGGAAAGTCCTGTTAGAAATGACACAGTTATCTGCGCGTGGTGGCGCACGCTTGTAATCCCAGTACTTGGGAGGCTGAGACAGGAGGATTGCACAGGTTCGAAACCAGCCTCAGCTATTTAGTGAGGCTCTCAGCAACTTAGTGAGACCCTGTTTCCAAAGAAAATATAAAATAAGTCTGGGAGTGTAGCCCAGAAGTAGAAGTCCCCTGGGTTCCATCCCGAGTACCACACACACACACACACACACACACACACACACACACAGAAATGACATATTTAGCCTGGCATTTAAGGCCCCATACAATCTTTTATTTATTTACTTTTTGTACTAGTATTGGAACCCAGAGAATTCTACCTCTGAGCTCTACACCCCCATACAGAGATAAGAACGGGCACTGGGAGGAATCCTGCCTCCTTCCCTGGACTCACAAACCTGCCACAGATGCGGTTCTGGCTCCTCTGCGCCTCTCACCATGGAACACGAGCCTGTCCTCAGACCAGGCTGATCCTTCCAGCCTGGCGAGAATCCCGTCCCCCCACCTTCTCGGGGACTTGCTGAGAACTGTGTCTTCTTCCTCCTCTTTCTTCATGACTTGCTTCCCAGTTAAACACACACAAGTTTCCCCATTGGAAATCCACGTGCAAGCCCCCGATGGAGCGCACCTTGCCCTCGGGCTGATTGCACGGTGCCCCACGGTCAGGGCACGCTCATCTTCCTCGCTCAGTTCACGGACCCACAGCCGATCCTCTCTAAAACCCCTGTGTGACACCCCCCACCCCAAGTGCACGTCACCAGGTTCTAGGTGTCCCTCACTCCAGTCGAGCTGACAACCAAGCCCCGTATCTTCTCCCAACCTGCCCTCCCTCTGGGCTCCCCATCCCAGAGACGGTGCAGCAGGCAGCAAGCCTGACCCAAGAAGGCCGACCAAGACTGGAGCCTGATTCCTTCTCCCTCTCCCCAACCAAGCCCCATTTCCTTACTGACCTTCCTGAAAACCGCCATTTGCCTCCAACGGCATGGCCACCGTCTTAGCCTACATTTTGACCATGTTTATCTTGGGGTATTCGAGGCCCATTAATAACTTGCTTCTTTTCCAGGTTCCCCCAGGGGCTCCCTGTTGCCCAAGGAACAAAGTCTAAATGTCCTATCAAGACAGAGGGAGGCTTCACAGTTAGGACTGTATCTCTGCATCACACGTCCTGTGACATCCGTGTCCCCTCCTCCCCACCCCACCCTCTGTGGATTCTCACCCAAGGACCCTCCCTGGTGTCCTATTCTGCTCTCTCAGCCCAAGACCCTGGGAGCCTGGGACTGCCCCACTGCCCTCCCACTGGGAAGCTTCCTTTGCTTCCGCAAGCACCTCCCTCTGCTCATTCCCATGACAGTATATACCACAATGCCACGCAGATCCTCTTTACTCCTCCCTCCCTTCCTTCCTCCCATCCATCCATCCATCCATCCATCCATCCATCCATCCATCCATAATAGGGATTGAGCCCAGGGGCATTCTACCTCTGAGCCTTTTTTTTTTTTTTAATTTTGAAACAGAGTCTTGCTGGGCGTGGTGGCGCACGCTTGTAATCTCAGCATTTTGGGAGGCTGAGACTGGAGAATCGCGGTTCGTGGACAGCCTCAGCTACTTAGTGAGGCCCTCCACAACTTAGTGAAACCCTGTTTCAAAATAAAGAATAAAAAATAGGGCAGGAGATGTAGCTTGGAGGTCGAATGCCCCTGGGTTCCATCCCCAGACCCACAAAAAAAGAAAGAAAGGAAGGAAGGAAGGAAGGAAGGAAGGAAAGAAGGAAAGAAAGAAGGAAAGAAAGAAGGAAAGAAAGAAAGAAAGAAAGAAAGAAAGAAAGAAAGAAAGAAAGAAAGAAAGAAAGAAAGTGAGTCTTGCTAGATTGCTGACGCTGGCTTTGAACCTGGGATCCTCCGGTCTCAGCCTCCCAAGTACTGAGATTACAGGTGTGTACCACCACACCTGGCAGCCTGTTTCTGGAAGGACTGTCAGCCTGTGCTTTATCCAACACTGTATCCATCCCCAGCCTTTAGCATACCCCCTGCCCTAGGGCTCAATACGTGTTTGTTAAATGAATGGACAGATAAGCATGGGTTTAAAAATCACCTTCTATTTTATGTTGTGTGGGCTCCATGAGCTACCCTTCCCTAACTAGAGCACCAGAAATAGTACATGGTGGGCGTTTACAAACTTTCTCATGCCTAGCCCCCAGCCCAGAGACTCCTAAAACACACTGGGCAGCCGGGCAGGCTGTGTCAGGCTCTGCCCGCAGGGATGGAGAAGGCTTCCCCTATGGACCCCCGGGCCTCGGTGGCACCTTCATCTCAGCATCTGGCCAGGGATGCAGCTGTCCTGGAGTCTGCAGACCTCCATCAGACCTTCTTCCGGTGGAGATAAGAGCAGGGTGGCTCCAGGACTCAACGCCCTGGGGCATGGATGTGGCACCTGAACCTTGCACCTGTGGGTGTGAATTTTCTGTATTGCAACTGTATTCCAAGTTTCTGAAGAGCAACTCACTGTCCCCTCCGCCCAGGAATGTGGGAATCCCCAGGACGTCAGCCAGTAAAACTGGGAGGAGATGGTGGCCCTAGCCAGGCAGGAAGTAAGGATTTGTACCAAAGAAAATGAAATTAGTCCTGGGTGACCCCTGACCTGACCCTTGCCCCCGACTGAGTGGCTCCCTGGGGTGATGTGATCCAAAGCAGAGATAAAGTGGCCGCCTGTGTGTTTCCTAGGGGCTGCCTCCCAGGGGGTGAGCGTGGGCTCCTGCCGCCCAGTAAGTGGGGAACAAAGAATACTGTGTGCGGAGGCCAGTCAGAACTGTGCGCACTGGGCAGCCCATCCCGCCGCCTGTCCACTCAGAAGCCTCCTGCAGATCCCAGAGAGGGCAGAAAGAGCAGGGGCTGTGGAAGAGCTGGGTAGGCGGAAGGGTCTGGCAGATACAGGAGAGGGAAGCCGCGGGGAGGGAGGGAAGTCTGCGAGGAGGAGGATGGAGAGAGCTGGGGGGCCAGGGGCCTCACTAGAAGGGGGATCTGGCTGGGACTCCAGCAGAGAGCTGACTGTGATGTACAGGGGAGGAGAGAAGAGGGAGGGAGCCGAGAGAGGCAGGTGAGCTTGCATCCCCAAAGCAGGGTGAATGAAAGCAGAGATTCTGTCTCAGCTGGTTATCTTCGCTGCTGGTTACAGAGGTCTGATCTCTATTGTGCCTGGGCAGGCCATCCCTTGCTGGCTGGGCTGGGTTGTCTTTAGGTCACAAGGAGTCTGTCTGGGTTTGGTAGCAAGGAGATGTGGGGTTGAGGACGCTGTAGGCTGGATGGAGGAAATCAGCTAACTTGCAGAAACTGGAGCACATTTTAGTGGAAAAAGGAGTCTGTAAAGAAGCCAGGCATGATGGCGTGTGCCTGTAATCTTAGCACTTGGGAGGCTGAGACGGGAGGATCACAGGATTGAGGACAGCCTCAGCAACCTACTGAGCCCCTGTTTCAAAAAGAAAAAATCTTAAAAAGGGCTGGGGGTGTAGCTTAGAGGTAGAATGCCCCTGAGTTCAAGCCTTAGTACCTCCTCCACACACACACAAAAGTCTATAAAACCGGTGGTCACCCGATCCTCCATTACCTCCACTACCTCCAAAAAGAAAATGAAAAAGGAAAATATGTAAGGGGTCTTAAGGTTATCAAGTGATAGAAGCCAGGTGTGGTGACAGGTACCTGTAATTCCAGTACCGGGGAGGCTGAGAAATGAGAATCACAGGTTGAAGGCCAGTCTCAACAATTTAACAAAAACCTCAGCAACTTAGTGAAATCCCATTCCAGTATAATAAGTAAAATAGGGCTGGGGCTATAGCTCAGAGGTAGAATGACCTTGGGTTCAATCCTTAGCATAAAGAAGAAAGGAAGGAAGAGAGGGAGGAAGGGAGGAAAGAAGGAAGGAAGGGAAAAGAAGTAATCCTGGGATGGATTCTTCTGTATGATGGACTTTAAGACACAATAGAGATGGACATAGTAGTGTACAAAATCCCAGTACTTGGGAGGCTGAGACGGGAGGCTCCCAGGTTCGAAGCCAGCCTCAGCAACCTAGTGAGGCTGTCACCAATTTAACAAGACGCTGTTTCAGAAAAAAAAGAGGGTTAGGGGTGTAGCTCAGTGGTAAAACACTCTTGAGTTCAATCCCCCAAACCACCGAGAGAGAGAGAGAGAGAGAGAGAGAGAGAGACAGACAGACAGACAGACAGACAGACAATGGCTTAATAGGATGTTACTGGTGATGCAAGCCTGTAATCCCAGTACTGGGGAGGATGAGACAGGAGGATTGCCCCAGATTTGAGGCCAGCCTCTGCAACTTAGTGTCCCCCTTATTATTTTTTTTTAAAAAGAGGGTTCTGGGGGTGCAGCTCAGAGGAATGCTGTCCCTAGTTTCATTCCTCAGTACCAAAAAAAAAAAAAGTCCCAATGGCCTGGAGAGCAGGCAGCTATTAAGGACGTTCCCAGTACCGGGCATGGGACTGAGTGTAAGCATGGGCCGGGATACATTTTAACAGAACAAAGCAAGAAATTAAAAAGTGGCCAAAGGATCAGGCCTTTAGCTGTGGATTTTTACTCAGAAGGTTACTCTGTGGGTTTGAGGGAGGAAGGGAGAAACTCTCAGCACCAGTGGGGAGGCTGTCCTAAAAGCACCCTCTTCTCTGTTTCTACCTTCCTAGAGCCAAGAATCTAGCGCAGGATCTGTAACAGCAGGATTTGTCAGCATCCTGGCAATCCCCCAGCGGGGCTGTCAGTGTCTGCTGCCAACTCTGGCTCGGTGAGCAGAGAGTCTGGAGATTCAGCAGACTCTGGAAATCCTGGTACTGGAGGAAAGCCGGTGAATGTGTGCGGGACAGCCCAGGCAACTTAGAGTAGCTAGCACGGACGGTCCTGCTCACCACTCTGTCTTTTAGCTCAGTGCCCGGCACATAGTTGGGGCTTAATAAATGTCCACTGAATGAATGAATGAATGAATGAATGAATGAATGATAGACTTCCTACCAAGTGCTCCGATAGATCCCCCACCTTACAGCAGCTAGAAGTTTGTTCGTTCCTTCCTTCCTTTTTGTTGCACTGGGGATTGAACGCAGGGGCATTCTACCTCTGAGATACAGCCCCTTTATTTTTTGTTTTGAAACAGAGTCTCACCAAGTTTCTGAGGCTGGTCTTGAACCTGTGATCCTCCTGTCTCAGCCTCCCAAGTACTGGGGTTACAAGCATATGCCACCACGCCTGCCTAGAAGTTACCCTTCTAAAATGCAGAATTGCCGGGTGTGAGACAGGAGGATCGCACAGGTTCAAAGCCAGCCTCGGCTACTTTGTGAGGCTCTCACCAACTTAGTGAGACCCTGTTTCCAAATAAAGTATGAAATAGGTCTGGGAGTGTAGCCCGGAGGTAGAAAAGCCCCTAGGTTCTACCCCCAGTACCACACACACACACACACACACACACACACACACACACACACACAATGCAGAATTGGACATAATGGGTTGAGGTCCCTTTCAGCCTCTCTTCTCTATAATAATTGTTTGAATTTCCTTCCTCAGGAATCTGTACTCATTTCTCCAAGTACATCATGACCCTCTGTGCCCTGGCTCTCAAACCCCCTTCCCAGTTCATGTTTGCCCTTCACCCATCATGGATTCCTCACCATTTCTTTGATATGGCTCAGTACACAGCACCCTCAAAGCTTTGCTCAGGCTGTTGGCTAATCCGAGAATCTCTTTCACAACTTTCCCCCAAACCCCAATTCTCAGACTGTGGAAACCCATTATTCTCAGCCCAGGTCAAATAGTGCTTCTTCCTGGAAGCCTTTCTGTGTTTTCCTTGTTATTTTATGTGGTATTTCTTAACAGGGACCCTGAAACATTTACAGCATCCTAATTCTGTGTGTGTGTGTGTGTGTGTGTGTGTGTGTGTGTGTGTGGTACTGGGGGTGGAACCCAGAGGCTTTCTACCTCCAGTCTATACTCCCAGACCCATTTTATATTTTTATTTGGAAACAGGGTCTCACTAAGTTGCTGAGAGCCTCACTAAGTAGCTGAGGCTGGCTTCGAACCTATGCGATCCTCCTGTCTCAGCCTCCCAAGCACGGGGATTACAAGCGTGTGCCACCACACCCGGCAGCATCCTAATTCTTAATAGATGTTCTTTATCTATCACCCTCCACTAGTCTTTGGGCTTTTTGAAGACAACATGCTGATTTATTTGTTTTTATATACCCAGCTAAATTGTCAAAAGAAGGAGAAAGATGTCAGGAAAGCTCAGAGAGGCTGGAACAAGAAATGTTACTGGGTTGCTGTTGGAAAAAAAAAAAAATTAAATGGCAGTGTGAGCTGGGCGTGGTGGTGCACGCTTGTAATCCCAGCATTTGGGAGGCTGAGACAGGAGGATCCGGGTTTGCAGGCAGCCTCAGCTAGTGAGGCCCTTTGCAACTCAGTGAGATCCTGTTTCAAAATATAGACTAAAAAATAGGGCTAGGGGTGTAGCTCAGAGGTAGAGTGCTCCTGTGTTCTATCCCTGGTACTGCAAAAAAAAAAAAAAAAAAGGCAGTGTGTTAGTGAGCTCTTGACAAAAAATACCTGACAAGAATAACTTAGAAGAAAAAAGATTTCTTTGGCTAATGGGCTAATGGTTTTAGAAGATCAATCCATGGTTGGCTGGCTTCAAGGCAGAAGCATCATGATGGAAGGGTATGGCAATAGAAAGCTGCCCAGGGCAGCCAGAAGAAAGGAGAAGAGAGGAGGAGGAGGAGAGAAAGAAGCCCCCAAGGCCATGCCCCTCAGGGAACCCCTCCTCCAGCCATGCGCACCTCTGAACCTTGCTGCACCAAAGACAAGCTTTCAACAAATACACTTTTTGGGAATGAGGCAGGCATAGAACTCTTTGCCTCTGACATTTTTCCAGTTACCCCTGAATTTATTTTTCAGTCCCAGCTTCCATCCCAAGAAACAGAAGTATCACAGACTGAGACAGAAGAGCTGACAGAGCTGCTGGACCATCCTCTGGAGGCGGAAATGCTCTGATTCCCTAAAGCATCCCCAACACCCCCAACACACACCAAGTTTCATCAGAGAAAAGACAGGTTGGATTTCCCGCCAGTTCTCAGTCTCTGTCTTGACCTTAAAGCATCTACATCAAGGGTGGGCCTTTCCTCCTGCTTTCCATTTGCCCAGAAATTGTGCTAATTAATTGCAGGGGCTTGGGGTCCCCCCCCCACCTGCAACCTGATTCCTCAGGCATAAGGGGCCTCTCTTCTGGTTTTCTGGATGTGGGTAGCGCTCCTGCTGGCACCCCTCCTTGCGGGCTCACTTGTCATTCAGGCCTCATGAAAGGCTTCCTTACAACTCTCTCATTCACTGTACCCCATTGTCCCTGCCCATTCATTGACATTCATGGGGATAATTCCTCCCGGGCCACATGCACGGAGGCGCGTGCACATGTGTTCAGACCCCATGTCCCATTAGCAGCGAGGGCTCTTGAATAAAGGGCAGCACCGCCTGTGTGCGGAACTGCCCTCCCCTCTAATAGCCGGGGAGTCTATTGCACTAATGTTATTTCAAGAAGTACCGGGAGAATTGGCGGCCGCTGAGGAGCAGGGGGGAGGCGGGGGCGATCCTGGATCCTGGCAGCTCCCTCTTTTAAAGAGCTGTCAGCGACTTGGCTCTAGACACATGTCGCTTCTTCTCTTATCCTTCCCAGAAACCGTCAGTACCGAAGATGCGATCCCATCTCTAGCCTAGCATTCAAGGCTCTTCAGAAAACTTAACTTCTACCTTCTCTCCGTGCTGAGTCCTGCTCAAACCAGCCAGATGGGCTCCTGTGATCTCTGGCTGAGGCTTTGCTAATATTCTTTCAAATCATTGCTTAGGAGCTGGGTGGTTGCAGTGGTGGGAAGAATTGTTGCTCTTCCCAGTGATTCAGCTGAAATTGAGTCTTTTCAACTTATTTTTTTTTGGGGGGGGGCGGGTCTGGGATTAAACCCAAGGGGCATTCATTCTACCTCTGAGCTATACCTCCAGCCCTTTTTATTTTAGAACAGGGTCTCACTAAATTGCTGAGGGTCTCAGCAAGTTACTGAGGCTGGCTTTGAACCCTTGCTCCTCCTGTCTCAGCCTCCCAAGTACTGGTATTAAAAAATGTGCACACCACACCTAGCTCCTGTATTCTTTCAATATTGTCTCTACTACTTACAACACCTAAGGCAATGTAAACGCTACGCATATATTATATATTGTTATACTATATAGTTTAGGAGGGGAAAATAAACAGGGCCCAGAGAGCTGCGGTGTCCCTCCACCACAAAGGACATCGTGGGAAGATGCCGGCAATGAACCACAAACTGAACCCTCACCAGATAAAGAGCTGCTGGCACCCTGATTTTAGGCTTTTCAGCCCTTAGAACTGTGAGATAAAAATCTCTGTTGTCTACAGTTTATGCTGGCTTTTTTTAGAGCAGCCTGAACAGATGAAGACCTAGCTGGAGGCCCAGAGAAGGACGTGGTTTCAGCAGCCTACACAAAGCGCCATTTCTAAGCAGACGGTCTGTTTCTCCTTCGGTTCTTCCTCTACCCCTGGTTGTTCTGAAGAGACATATGGCCCGTTCTAGACGAGTGCACATCTCATGGAGTGCAGTGGCTCCTACCAGCAAGGAAAGAGTGTGGGGAGACTGCTGAGATGTTGGGGTGGCTGGGGCGCAGGAAGGAAGAATTCAGGGTCTGTCTGCAGGCTGCAGCTCCAGGCTGCAGAAGAGAAACTGCCTGCCCAGCTGTGCCCGTTGCACACCTGGCTGAGCAGCTGTGACGTCCTCCCTGCCCAGAGCCGCACCTCTCCAGCAGAGCAGAGGCAGGTGAGAGGAAGGAGAGAACCTTCTGGAAGTTGCACTTGCTTCTGGCCTAGAATCAATGTAAACCTTCCAAGTGAGTAACTGGCTTCCACAAGAGGTCAAATGAACCAATACATGTGCATGTCCTCCTGCACCACATTTTTCCTTCCTTCCTTCCTTCCTTCCTTCCTTCCTTCCTTCCTTCCTTCCTTTCTTTTTGTACTGGGCTTGAACCCAGGGCATTCTACCTTTGAGCTATGTCATAAGGATTGGTTCCAAGAGCTGCCTTGGACTGCAAAATTTGCAGGTGTTCAAGTCCCTTCTGCAAAGTAATATTTGCAACAGGGCCTATGCACCTCTCCCCTGTATTTTAAACAGTCTCTAGAGCAGTTATTTTAAAAATACTAACATGCGCCAGGCAGGGTAGTGCATTTCTGTAATCCTAGTACTAGGGAGGCTGAGACAGGAGGATCTCAGGTTCACGTCCAGCCTCAGCAACTTAGTGAGGCCCTCCACAAGTTAGTGGGACCTTGTTTTAAATAAAAATAAAATATGGCTAGGGGATGTAGCTAGAGGTAGAAATTCCCAGTATACCACACACACACACACACACACACACGCACACACACACACGCATGCAGCACACACACTCACAAAACTAATATGATTGTAAATGGTATATAAATAGTTTTATACTATATTATCTAGAAAAATATAAACAAAGCAGTCCGGACATGGTCAGTCCAGACACAATTCCTCCCCTTCCCCAGATATCTCTGGTGTCTGGTTGGTTGAATCCTTGGGTGTGGAACCTGCAGATACAGAGGGCCAGCTATCCGGGGAAGCTCAGCGTCACCCAGGCCATAGACGAGCATCCCTCTGTTCTGATGGTGGAGAAGCAATGACAGTGGACCAAGTGGACCTCGGGCCGGCTGGGCCATCACCAAGCCGTGCGCTCTTAACTGGGCTCTCGGCTCCCCCGCATTATTTTCCACGGGCAGCATCAGAACCACTCCTTCCAGCACAGAGACTCTGAGGGACTGCAGTGCTATCAGGGACTAGATACACTTTAAGAAGGAAGGAAGGACGATTGGATGCCCACCACGGAGCTCAGCCTCTTGCTGAGAGAGCAAGGGCCGGGCAGAGCCACTCAACAGGGCTCCCACAGAAGGGCTCAGCCAACAGGATGAACTTAGAACATGGAGGGCTGTGCCCTTCTGCTCAAGGAGGCCAGGGCAGCGCAGGCTAGGACTTGTGGCCCTGAGAATATTTCACTCTTTTTTTAATTTTTAATTTTAATTTTAATTTCTTGTGGTACTGGGGTGGAACCCAGGGCTTTTCTACCTCTGGGCTATACTCCCAGACCTATTTTATACTTTATTTGGAAACAGGGTCTCACTAAGTTGCTGAGAGCCTCACTCAGTAGCTGAGGTTGGCTTCCAACCTGTGCGATCCTCCTGTCTCAGCCTCCCAAGCACTGGGGTTACACGCGTGCGCCACCACGCCCAGCTTTCACTTTTTATTTTTATTTTATCTTTTTAATGGTACTGGGGATGGAACCCAGGGGCCTTCTACCTCCGGGCTACACTCCCAGACCTATTTTATATTTTATTTGGAAACAGGGTCTCTTAAGCCAGCTGAGACTGGTTTCAAACCTGAGCGATCCTCCTGTCTCAGCCTCCCAAGCACGGGGATTACAAGTGTGAGCCACCATGCCCTACCATTAAGCTACCACCACTATCTATCTATCTATCTATTCATTCATTCATTCATTCATTCATTTATTTATTTATTTATTTTGAGGGTCTGGGGATGGAACCCAGGGGTATTTGACCTCTGAGCTATACCCCCTACCATATTTTTTTATTCTTTAATTTGAAACCGGGTCTCACTGAGTTGCAAAGCTCCTCACTATGTAGCTGAGGCTGTCCACGAACTGCGATCCTCCGGTCTCAGCCTCCCAAATGCTAGGATTACAAGCGTGCGTCAACACGCCCAGCTTATTTATTTATTTTTGATACTGAAGGTAGAACCCAGGAGCACACACATATGCACACACACATATGCACACACACATACACACACACACACACACACACACGTAAAATACTAAAGTGTCTAGGAGAAAACACAGAGGATATCTTTTTGACCTCCCCATAAGCAAATAGTTCTTAGCCAGGACATAAAAAGCAGGAACCATAAAGGAAAAATATTGATAAATTAAACATTTTTCTTCACCAAAGGCCTCCACTGAGAGTAGCAAGGCAAGCCATTGAGTAGAGAAAGATATCTATAAGACATACAGCGGACAAAGGACTCGGAATATAAAACAACTCTTAGCTGGGCGTGGTGGCGCACGCTTGTAATCCCCGCGCTTGGGAGGCTGAGACAGGAGGATCGCACAGGTTCGAAGCCAGCCTCAGCTACTTAGTGAGGCTCTCAGCAACTTAGTGAGACCCTGTTTCCAAATAAAGTATAAAATAGGTCTGGGAGTATAGCCCAGAGGTAGAAAAGCCCCTGGGCTCCACCCCCATTACCACCAAAAATAAAAGATAAAAATAAAATAAAATAAATAAAAAATAAATAAAGGTAAAGAATACAAGATCAGGATGGGAAAGAGCAGTGACTGCCTTCTGGGATGCTTTTAAAGCTTCATCTCTTGACATAAGTGTGTGTCACTTATGATTTGCATACATTTCTATAAGTACATGACATTGCAATACATTTTTAAAACAAATCTTCACAACAATCCTACAAGGAAATTCTTTCTTCCTAATTTTTTTCTTTTTGGGCAGATCTGGGGATGGAACCCAGGGGCATTCGACCTCCAAGTTATATCCCCTGCCCTAATTTTTATTCTTTATTTTGAACCCGGGTCTCACTGAGTTGCAGAGGGCCTCACTAAGGAGCTGAGGCTGTCCGCGAACCGCGGTCCTCCGGTCTCAGCCTCCCGAATGCTGGGATTACAAGCGTGCGCCACCACGCCCGGCTTTTCTTCCTAATTTAATAATGAGGAAAGGAAGCTATAAGTGGACAGGGAACGTGTCCTAGTATCACATAAGATCAAGAGCAGAGCCAGGATCCAAACTCGCCAGTGCTGGACCCCACAGCTCAGAGGATGCTCGGTCGGGAGCATAAGGCCAGAGGGAAACCTCAAAGGCACCCACCCACCCTCTCTCTCTCATACCTTCCCATCCCTTGTGGCTCTAAAGAGGGTTCCTGAGCTTACCTGGTCCACATGTATATATATTTAATATCTAGTTCATTGGTACAATGTAATTATACACCATAGTTTGGTTCAAAGTCATACAGACATCTATACCCACAGCCCTTGATTCTTTTCCTCTGGATACCCGACCCCCTTCCTTGGTTCTTTTCCTCTCTCCAGCGCGGGCGCTGGAACCCAGGGCCCTGCACCTGAGGGGAGCTCTCTTCCACTGCCCACAGACCTGCAGGCCCCGCTCCTGACTCCGCCTCCCTGCAGGCAGAGCCGATGCCAACCTCAGGACAGCTTCGCCCACATTTCCAGAGCATGGTGAAGAGGTCTCCGGAGAGCGAGGGAAAGGAGGGAACCAGTGCTGCACCCCCAGGCCTCCACCCAGGCCCACCAAGGCTGGGCGAGGGGGTCGACCATGGGGCCAACTCCAGGGCTTTGGGTCTGGGCTGCTCCACCTCAGTGCCAGCCTAGAGCTGAGCAGGGCTGGCTTGGCAGGCTCCTCCCTTCCCCATAGCTGGAGGCTTTTCCTGGGTTCCTAAAGGACCAGGACTTGGATGTTGTCAAGAGCCTTCTTTGCAAAAGACCAGCTGGCGACCTCCCATGGCTCAGGAAGGGGGTCAGTGTCCAGAGGCGATGCCCTGGCTGGAGCACAGCGTGAGCCCCTCTGTCATGCAGAGACAGGGCTTCCTCTGAGGCTGCCTTTCCCTGGGGGTCTGCTGTGCAGTAGGCAGGGGACTAAGCCCAGCACTCCACCCAGCACAAGCCTCGCCCTATCCGACAGCTGGAGGAAAGGAGGCCAGGTTGTGTGTGTGTGTGTGTGTGTGTGTGTGTGTGTGTGTGTGACACTAAGGATTGAACCCAGGGGGCATTCTACCTCCAACCTACACCCCTAGCCCTATTTTTAATTTTTATTTGGAAATAGAGTTGCACTCATCGCGGACTCACTACTTACTTGCTGAGGCTGTCCTCGAACCTGCGATCCACCTGTCTCTGTCTTACTCAGCATCCCGAGTACTGAGATTATAGGTGTGCGCCACCACACTCAGCCAGGCCTTGGGGTTTAGAGCCAGCAGCTGGCAGTGCCTGGCAGCGCCGAACCCAGCTGTGGTTAGCAGCGCTGGGTAACATGTGCAGGGCCAGCCCGGGCTCTGTGCTCAGCGCAGATCCCATCACAGCCAGCGGTCTGTCCTGTCCCTGTCCACTCCCCACAGACTTAACTGCTCATCCAGGGCCCACCTGAACACTCCCCACTTCCCCTGCCGCCTTCCCCTTGCCTTGGGGCCTGCCACCCTCTACTCTGGGTTCTGCGGTTATTCCCCTTAAATTCCATCTCTGGGCACCAGGGGGAGAACTCACAAGTAAAGCCAAATATAGGGGTGCCCTCCCAGCTCCTGCCCTAAGAGACACAGGGTTTGACACCACCGTCTCCTCTTCCTTCAGCTCTGCCCTGAGTCCTGGCCAGGTAACCCAGTGCCTGCCCCGGGTGCAGATGAGCTCAAAGGCACCCATCTTTCCCTGGAGGCATTTCTGTTGCTTCTACCCTCTAGCATCCTCTTGGGCTGCAGTGGGCCTCCTTGGCCTCTTCCGGTGTCTGACTTCCACAGTTCAACCCAAATCTGTTCCTTCCAGGAGGAAGCCTAAACCGGGATACCCCTGGGTTATTCTTTTCATCCAGGGCCTGGGTTGGTAGGAAGAACAGAGTGGAGGAGTCGGGGGTCTCATCCCACCTCTGCAGAGTAAGCATTGCACAGGGGCAGGCTTGCACAAGCCATATGGGGTCTCACGCTAGGCCTGCTGCACACTCAACACTTGGGGTCTTCCAGCCAAAGAAACCTGTCCTCACCACCCCCAAGACTATGCTCTACCTTCTGGTAGCACTATCCTGTCAGGGCTCTTGAAAGCCCTTCTCAGGGAGGAGGGGGTCCAGCAGACAGATCATTGGACTCCTGTCCCCGTAGACTCAGGCGGGTCCAGCTGCGTGGGAAGCAGAGGTCTGGACTCAGCCCGGAGACCAGCACAACAATTACATCAGACCCACAATTCTCCCAGGAGATCCTCACCCACCTCCTGCTCCGGCATCCCTAAGCTGCTTTGGGGTCTGGCAATGGGGCAATGCTTGCTGGTTAAAGGAAAGAGAAGAGAAGAAGGAAGGCTGTGGGTTGGTTTGTCCAGGGAGGTACTTCCCTTGAGCTCTTCTGGGTGGGGACATCTTAGGCAAGAACCTCAATTTAGCACCATTATTTTTGGCTCCTGGCAGGCTTCCCGAAAAGCATTTTATGCCAAAGAGAGTCAGGCCTGATTCCGGTCTGCCTGGTCCTTCAACTACTGCCCCATCTCTGGATCTCAGAAGCAAGGTCAAGTGGAAGTAGGAGTTTAATAGCTGTCCCGGGGCCAGTGCGGGAGGGCAGCCCTTTGAACTGGAGCCGCCATCCCACAGGTGGGAGGTTCCCACCACTGCATAATTTAAGGGGCAGGCCTGAGAATGCCTGGGAAAAGTGCCTCAGCCCCCTTGGTTTCTGGGCAGCTCCTGGAGTCCTTTGTTTCTGGTTTGGCGGGCTCTCTCTGGTGATCACATCAAGTCCTAGAACCCGGTGGCCCTGCAGCTGAGCTAGCACAAGTATCAGAGCAGCCGAGTGGGGTGCCCGCTGCCCACAGAACCATCATGGCAGAGGAGCAATCGCTGCACTTTGATAAGGAGGTTCTAGGGTCAGAGTGTCTGATTGGATACCTAATAGTTGTGTGCCTCCAAAGAAGTCACCCCAACCCTCTGAGCCATGCCATTAACAGGAATAAGTTTCCTCTACTGAAAATCCGGGGTAGAGAGCAGGGTAGGGGGGTAGAAAGGAGGCAATATGGAGGCTTCCCCGCAGGTGCACGAAACACCAGCCTCCTAGTGTTTCATGCACCTGCCAGTACTTAGGAGGCTGAGACAGGAGGATCTCGGGTTTGAGGATAACCTCAGCAACTTAGCAAGATCCTATTTCAAAATAAAAAGGCTTGGGGGTGTTAACGTGGAGGGAGAACACTCTGGGTTCAATCTTCAAAAAGAAAGAAAGGAGGGAGAGAGAGAAGGAGCAGCCCATTGATTACGTGTGGGAGGATTCCTATACACATCCCTAGTGGCCCCACAGTAGCAGCTTCTCCTCTGCCCACCCAGGCTGCCCCCATCTTGCTTGATGCAGAATAAACGTCTCTCCAACCTCCCAAAGCAAAATCAGACTTCTGAACACGCCTTGTACATTTCTTCCATGTACGATCCACCCAGACTGGGGCCTCTCGCATCCGCATGACCCCTAAACCGGACACAGAGAAAGGAAGTTTTATTTTGTTTGTTTTTCTTTCTTCCCATTTCTGTCCTTAGGTACCACATAATCCAGAAACCTATCCAGCTGGGAAGGACGCTGGCTCTGAAGCCAGAGGCAGGAGAAAAGATGGAGGGATGCGAGGAAGAAGGGGGTCAGGGAACAGGCAGCCTCTCCCCAGCCAGCGAGACTGGGAGGAATCATCCTCTCCCAAAGCCAGCCCGCGCTCCCGCTGCAGCTGGCGCCCAGGGTGGTTCCTGAGGGCGAAGGGAAGCCCAGCAGCGCCTGTGGCCCCAGCTGGTCCCTTCCCTCCCTCCCATCCTGGGTACCAGGCAGTCAGCGCGAGATCCGCTTCCAGCCCTGGGTCCCCACCTTAGACAGTTAGTGACACCACACTCGTCTTTCCTCGGTAACTTCACGGGTTTTCGGTCTTAGTCAAGCTGTCATCACCACCAGTTGGTACTTTTTAAATTGAAGACGGAGGTCCAGATGGACGAAGGTTCCTTCCCGCACTACGTTCCCTTATAACTTCTCCGTTCACCAGAGTAAGTGGATGAGTGTTGCCACAGGCAGTGCGGCCTGACCCCAGCTCTCTCCCCGGCTCCCCAACTTCAGCACGCAGCAGGGCGCATGACCCCTCCCTGTACAGGCCACGCAGCACAGGCCCCGTTTCCTTCCTCTGGAACTGAGGAGAAGGGGTGCTAACGTAAATTGAGCGACTACTATGTGGTCACACGTGATTCTGTTCGTGTGTGCAGTTAGTTGGGTCGTGCAATTCCCATAAAAGTTTCACATGAGACAGTACGTATTACAGATGAGAACGCCAATCAGAAAGGCCGAGTTATTTGCCCAATCTCACACAGCCATGACATACCCCACGCCTCACCTTTGGGGGCTCACCTGCTTTCTTTACCTGGCCAGCTGGTGGCTGTCCGGATGAGGCTGAGCCCCTCCTGGACATGAAGAGGGACTGGCACAGGCTGAAGAAGCCTCTGGGGGCCTTCACAGGACTCTGCCAGAGCTGTCTGTGCTCCCTTCCTGGGCTGGACGGGTTTTTAGCAGGCAAGAAGGACCCTCTTGGGCAGATACAGGTTGAGGAGGAGCGTTGCAAAAGACAGGCAATGCTGCTCTGAGCTGAGGGATGCCCTGCCTCCTCTGCACTGGCACTAACCCCCAGGGCACCCCCGCATCAGGTCCTGTCTGGGACTCTCTCCCTGGGCGTCACTGCTCTGGGGGGGTGGGGACAGCCAGCCGACTGGCACCCCACAACCTTCCTGGTTTGTTTGTGCTGGAGATCAGCTGTTCACATAGGAGACAGAGGCAGAGAAGATTTCTTCAATTTAAAAAGTACCAACTGGTAGCAATGACAGCCGGAGTGCTGAGCCCGTGCTGCCGCGGTATCTGGGAGCTTCTCAGAATACTTATAGGACAGGCTAGGCAAGAAGACATCTAAAGCCCTCAGAAAAAGAAGAAAGAAGACGGAAGCAGAGATGCGGGCCAGTTGTTTTCTGAGCTCTGGTGTAGAGGAAGCCAGGATGACTGGAGACACCTTGCCGCTGACTTGTTTCGGGGCCCTAGGACAAGCTCCCGAGGGCAAACCCGATTACACTTGGCAGTGAGGCTTCATGAGTCCCTCCAGCTCTTCCTTACCAGTCCATAATTAGTAGTGGGTTAGCGGAAAAAGCCCTGAAGTGGAAACACTGGCCCCTGCCCTGTCATTAAGCAGCTGTGGGACCCCGAGGAAGTCCCTTCCCCTGTCTGGGCTTCTGTTGTCTTCAAATGTTAAGAAAAAAAAATTCGCAGACAGCCTCAGCTACTTAGGCCCTTTGCAACTCAGTGAGACCGTTTCAAATAAAAAATAGAGCTTGGAAGTAGAATGCCCCTGGATTCCATCCCCAGTACTGAAAAAAAAAAAAAAAAAAAAAAAGCCAGGTGTGGTGGTGCATGCTTGTAACCCCAGTACTTGGGAGGCAGAGAGCCTTGATTCTCAGTTGCTTAGTGAGGCTCCACAACTTAGAAAGGCCTTGTGCCAAGCGTGGTGGCGCACGCTTGTAATCCCTGCGCTTGGGAGGCTGAGACAGGAGGATTGCACAGGTTCAAAGCCAGCCTCGGCTGGCTTCAAAGACCCTGTTTCCAAATAAAATACAAAATAGGGCCGGGAGTGGTGGTGCACGCTTGTGATCCCCACGCTTGGGAGGTGGAGACGGGAGGATCGCAGGTTCGAAGCCAGCCGCGCTGGCTTAAGAGACCCTGTTTCCAAATAAAAAAGTATAAAAATAGGTCTGGGAGTGTAGCCCAGAGATAAAAGGGTTTCCAGGAACTCCAGTACCAAAATGTATATTAGGTTTGGGAGTATACCCCAGAGGTAGAAGGGCCCTGCGTTCCATCCCCAGTACCACCACCACCAAAAAAAAAAAAAAAAAAAAAAAAAAAAAGGCCTTGTTTCAAAATAAAATAGAGCTAAGGCTGAGGGCATATCTCAGAGGTAGAATGCGCCCAAGTTTAATCCCCCATACCTAAATAAATAAATAGGGCTGGGGCTGTATCTCAGAGGTAGAATGTCCCTGGGTTCAATCCCTAGTACAAAACCAGCCATTAATACCAATAATTGGGAGGCTGAGACAAGAGGACAAGAGGATTCCAGGTTCAAGACCAGTCTCAGCAACTTGGGCCCTTAGCAACTTAGTAAGACCCTTTTTCAAGGTTTTTAGAAAAAGAAAAAGGAAAAGAAAAAATAGGTCTGGGGTGGAGCTCAGATGAGAACAGCCCTGAGTTCCATCCTAGTACCAAAATAAATAAATAAATAAATAAATAAATAATACATATATACATACATATACATACATTTTTTTTTTTTTTTTTTTGCAGAACTGGGGATAGAACCCAGGGGCATTCTACCTCTGAGCTACACCCTCAGCCCTATTTTTTATTCTTTATTTTGAAACAGGGTCTCACTGAATTGCAAAGGGCCTCACTAAGTAGCTGAGGCTGGCCGTGAACCTGGATCCTTCTGTCTCAGCCTCCCAAATGCTGGGATTACAAGCATGTGCCACCACACCCGGCATCCATAAATAATTTTTTAAAAATCAGCTCTCCTTGCAGGTCCAAAACAGGAAAGCATTACCCATATATCCTGTTACATAAGTAGGTCCTAGATCCAGCACCTTGAACTTGGACTAGGAACAACTCTTCCACTCCTGGAGGCCTCAGCTACCCCAGATATATCCAGGCTGCAGGGGATCTCTGGGAACACAGCTGTCAACCAGGAGATAAGGGATGTAGACAGAAAAGCATTCTAATAAGTAATGTTATTTCTAGAAAGAAGTCTCTCCATACTCAAATCTATTCTATACCCCACTTCTAGATTAACTTTCTCTAGCCAACGTCTGCTCTCTGCCATTCCTGTGCCTCCCAAAGGGCACGTGTGTTCCCCAGTGGGAGTGCAGGGCCCCTCCACCCACCTGCGGCCAGTGGGCCTCCGCTCCACCTGCTGTCCCCTGCCTACTCATTTTTCCACTTCAACCCTTTGAAAATCACACCAGCTCTGTCTCTAGAAAGCTTCTTTATACTGATTTTGTTTCCCACAGTAACGTATTTTCCAGCCAGGTGTGGTGGCACACGCCTGTAATCCCAGTACTTGAGAAGCTGAGACAGGAGGATCGTAGGTTCGTGACCAGCCTCAGCTTAGTGAGACTCTGTTTCAAAATTTAAAAAATAGCCGGGCGCGGTGGCGCACGCTTATAATCCCCGCGCCTGGGAGGCGGAGACAGGAGGATCGCACAGGTTCAAAGCCAGCCGCGCGCGCTGGCTTAGGAGACCCTGTTTCCAAATAAAAAAGTATAAAATAGGTCTGGGAGTGTAGCTCAGAGGTAGAAGGGCTTCCAGGAACCACCAATAAATAAATAAATAAATAAATAAATAAATAAATAAATAAATAAAATAAAATAGGGCTGAGGGTGTAGCTCAGAAGTAGAATGCCTGTGGGTTCAATCCCCAGTACCACAAAATAAAGAAACAAATAAGTAAATATGTATTTGTCTTGTCCCCAACACCAGATCATCGCTCTGCAGCAGAGCATTTGACCCTCTTTTGTTCTTGTTTGTACCTTGCAGGATGGAGCGCGGTGCCCGACAAGAACCTCACATTGTGTTTTTAAGAATGGAACCCAAACATGACAGCGCATGCCTATAATTCCAGTACTTGACAAGCGGAGTCGGGAGGACCACAGGTTTAAGGCAAGCCTCAGCATCTCAGCAAGGCCCTTAGCAACTTAGCAGGACCTTGTTTCCAAATGAAAAATAAAATAGGGCTGGGGGTGTAGCTCGGAGATAGAATGCCCCTGGGTTCAATCCCTAGTATATATATACATATTTTTTTTTAAAGTAGCACATAACTCTAATCCCAGCACTTGGCGGGCTGAGACAGGAGGACAGCAGGGTGAAGGCAGCTCACTGCAATTTAGTGAGACCTTGTTTCAAAATAAAGAATAAAATGGGTCTGGGGGTGTGACTCAGAGGTAGAATACCCCGGGTTCAAACCCCAATACAATAAATAAATAAGGGTGGAGCTAAAATGAAAAAAAATAAGTGAGCTCCTGAGATACAAAAGAAGACTTCTAGGAAGTTAGCAGAGAAAAGCCAAGGACATGGGGGCAGTTTTGGTGGGTGGGGCAGGGGCACGGAGTGGGCGAGGCTGACTGATGGCAGTTAAGCATCCTTTTATATGCAGACTATCCAACTTGGTTTCAAGGCAGGTGGTGTGTGTGTGTGTGTGTGTGTGTGTGTGTGTGTGTGTGTGTGTTACTGGGGATTGAGCCTAGGAGTATTCTACTTCTGAGCTACACCCCAAGCCCTATTTTTTTTTTTTTTTTTTTTTTGGTGGTACTGGGGTTCCTGGAAGCCCTTCTACCTCCGGGCTACACTCCCAGACCTATTTTTACATTTTATATTTGGAAACAGGGTCTCCTAAGCCTGCGCGATCCTCCTGTCTCTGCCTCCCAAGCGCGGGGATTACAAGCGTGCGGCACCACGCCCGGCCCTATTTTCTTTTTTATTTGGAAGCAGGATCTGGCTAAGTTGCTTAGAGCCTTGCTAAGTTGTGGAGGCTGGCTTTGAACCTGTGATCCTCCGGTCTCGGTCTCTCAAGTACTGGGATTACAGGTGTGCACCATCATGTGTGGCCCTATTTCAAGGTCTTGCTAACTTGCCCAGGCCAGCCCTGACCCTGAGCTCCTCCAGTCTGGGCCTCTCAAGTACTGGGATTACAAGTGTGTACCACCATACCAGGCTCAGTGCAGTCTCTTTAGTTTCCTGGTTAATCTTGGAACCCTAGACTTGACCCTAGACTGTCACCCTTGTACAGAGGTACCTTTATCGCTAACACAAGTTTCTAAATCAACAGCTATCTGGAAGAAATGTTAGAGAGCCTGGAGAAGTTGAAAGCTCTGGTAGATGAGAAAAATCCAGTCTGCTATCCTGCCCACACCTGCCCCACCAGCCAGAGCCTTTG
Source organism: Muscardinus avellanarius (assembly GCF_963383645.1). Classification (NCBI taxonomy): domain Eukaryota; kingdom Metazoa; phylum Chordata; class Mammalia; order Rodentia; family Gliridae; genus Muscardinus; species Muscardinus avellanarius. The sequence continues at coordinate 15,079,883 of NC_137800.1, read as the reverse complement.
AGCCTGGGCAGCTGCAGCCAGGTGAGGGGAAGAGCCGGCAGCTGGGGACTCCTTCAGCAAGCTTTGCGAGGCAGGTGGAGGTGGCAGGGCTCCTCGGGGCTTCTCCTGTTTTCCCCACCTGCCTGCAGTGCGGTTTTTCTGCTGGCGCCACTGGTCAGAGCCCAGGGGAATTTGATCAGCAAGGCGGGCGTGGGGGTGGGGGGCATTTCTGAAGATAGGAGCCCAGTCTGATCCTCCCTCCCTCCTCCTCCTGCACTGTGAAGATGCCCCTCCAGTGGGGAGCAGGGGGAGCTGGCGCAGGAGTATCTAAAGGCACAATAAATAAGAGGAGCTGCCAGGAGCGCTCAACATGTCCTCTGAAATGTGGCTCAGGCACTCAGCTCAGGCACATCCTGCAGACACGAGGGTGGGGTTGCCTCTTAAGGAATTGTGGAAGGTCAAGTGCAGCCCGGGGCTCATTCTCCTAGTCCCTAGACAGTCTCAGTAAGGTCGCCTAGGTGGCTTAGGCTCTGTGTGTGCGCGCGTGTATGTGTGTGTGTTTTCTTTTTTGGCACTGGCAGTTGAACCCAGGGACATTCTGCCTCTGAGCTCTACCCCCATTTTTTAAAATTTTTTTACTTTGAAGCAGCGTCATGCTAGATTGCTGAGTCTCCCCAATTTGCTGAGGCTGGTCTTGAACCTGTGATCCTCCCATCTCAGCCTCCCAAATACTGGGATCACAGGGGTGTGTCACTAGGTCCAACTCAGCCAGGTCTCCTAGTGTCCCTGCCTTTCTAGCTGTGTGGAGGACCTCAGTTCTCGGGGCTCCCCACTGTCTTCCATGAGCAGAAGGCTGGAAGGCAGGAGCCTGGCTGTGGGTGCAATAGCTCTCCAGCCAGCTTGGGCTGGGCCCGTTTCCCTTCCTCTCCCCACCCTGCCTGATGCTGTCTCTCCTGCCCGATAAGAGGCAAGCTCTTGGGAGAGCCGGGTGACTGGATGGAGATTCCTGGGTGCCCTCGGCACCGGGCAGCAGGTGTCTAGTTCCCGCCCTGCTGGCCTGTCTGTCCTGTGGGCAGCCCTGTCCCTAGCAAAGCTTCCTTGTTGAGATAGTAGATCAGGCCCTGTGAGTTCCCTCAGTCTTTCTCCTCTTGTCTGCCTGGGTATCCAAGTTCTATGTCCCTTGGGCTGCCCCAAGAAATCCAAAATGGCTGGGTAGGAATGGCTACCTGCGCCTTACCACCATTGGTTTCAGCCATGTGGGGCTGAACAGGACTCGACCCAGGGCCTGGTGCTGTACAATGGAGGCAGAACACACACCCTCTCTCAAGGGACTTGAAAAAAAGAGGACAGAGATAGAAAGCTGAATGCCTGCCCATGCAGGGGAACGCATGACAAGTCCACACTGCAGAATGGGAGGAACGGGGCACTCGTGGAGGGCTGGATCCCCTCCCCATGGCTGATGTCCTTTCATCCTTCCAGGCCAGGGCTGGAGGACCCCGTCCCCTCCCACTAACCTCCACCAGCCCCACCATGCAGTGTCATGGGGTCACCGGAGGAGGAAGGTGCTGGCAAAACCCAAGCTTCCCCTCCCTGCCCCCTTCACTCCCTCCTGCCTCCTTCCCTCGCTCCCCTCTCCTTGCAAGTCTATACTCAATTCTCTCTCTTTACAGCAGGAATATAATGTTCGGCGGCTTTACACCCACTCTCTGAACGCTGCCAGCGAATAATGACTAAGGTGGTGGGTGGAAATACAGCAAGTTGAGACCAATTTAGCAGCCCAGGGTGCCAGGAGGAGGGTGAGTTAGCAGCAAATGGCTTTGCAACAGCAAGGGGAGCGAAGATGCCCTCGAAGCCAACGGGCCAGCGAGCCAAGTGCGGGGCCCTGCCCTGAACATCTCCAGGCAGGAACTGCCTCACCCAGGAGTCTGCACAGTGAGCTGCGCAGGGGGACCAGGCGGGGCCTGAGAGCAAAGCTCCCACGGCCCCATCTCAGCTCCCCTCTGGTTGTCCAGACAGGGGAAGCAGGGAAACGCCTCAAGGTGTTTCTTCTTCTCAGATTCCCCTCAAGCTGGGACTCACCTAGACTGGGCTCCCCTCTTCAGCTTGGGTTAGGAGGGTCTGCAGCAATGAAGGACTCATGGTTGGCCAAGACTGCTCTGGGCATGGTAGAAACTGAGATTCTGTGGTACTGGGGAGGGGACTGTCCGAGAACACCTCTGATTCTGCCACAGAGAGGCCAGTCCAGATAGCCAGAGATGTGGATTCTCGGTCCTCTGGTCTTGGGAGTCTCTGAAGCCCCGCGTTACGAGATAATCTAGGACAATAGAATATCCGCTATGGAATGAAATGTGACATACTCGGGGCTGATCTTCATAGCTAATCCCGGCGCTGGAGCGTGTGAATGGGTACCAGAGGAGATCACATCTCAGGGAGAACGTGATGGGATAGAGAGGCCGTGGTGTGTGCACGTGCTCGGGAGCCATCCCGAGGTGATGAACCCACAGGGAAGCAAATCTACCAGGGAGCGGCAGAGGGCAGTTCCTTGTTGGGTGTGTTCCACCAGCTACTGGACGCAACCTACCTCACGTCTGTTCGGACACTAGTTTGTCCTGTCACTTGGTAAGAAAAATTGCCCCTCTGCTGGATAGATTAGAATTAGCTACAGCTGTTAGCTCTCATGCAGATTCTCTCTCTACCTGTCTCTTCCCGCCTCCGTTGGCTAACCACTGCACCCTCCTGCCCAAGACCCTCCATATCCAGTCCCTTCGTGCCCTGAGGCAGCCTCCCTGCCATCACTCCTGAAGTCTGGTTCCCACACACGGCTCTTCCATTTTCTTTGGGAACCTATTTGCTTATGGACAAAGTGGAAACGCCGAGACGGGTTATGGGATAAAACTTGGAATTCCAGTGAAATGTCATTAATTCAGATTCCACAGAGGCAAAATGTACTCTTTTTTTGTGTGTGTGATACTGGGGGTGGAACCCAGAGGCTTTCTACCTCTGGGCTATACTCGCAGACCTATTTTATATTTTATTTGGAAACAAGGTCTCACTAAGTTGCTGAGAGCCTCACTAAGTAGCTGAGGCTGGCTTCGAACCTGTGCGATCCTCCTGTCTCAGCCTCCCAAGTGCGGGGGTGATAAGCATGCGCCAACATGCCCAGGAAAATGTGCTCATTTTAATGTAAAGAGGACTAATAAACCTTATTATTTATATGGGCATGATGGCATAGGCCTGTAATCCCAGTATTTGGGAGGCTGAGACAGGAGGGTCGCAGGTTAGAGGACAGCTTCCTCAAGTAGTGAGACTCTCAAGAACCTGGCGAGACCCTGCTTCAAAACAAAGAAGTAGAAAGGGCTGGGGGGATAGCTCAGGGGTAAAATGCCTCTGGGTCAATCCCTAGTACTGCAAAAGAAAAAAAAAAGAAAGAAAAGAAAGAAATCTTATGAGTTAACTATGAAGAAAGAACTGAATATGTTAACTTTTCATTCGTAAAGGGAAGCCCAAGTGGGCATCTATTCTTTTGTCCTAGTTTATTGGGTTTGAGCTGGTGTGTGTGTGTGCGTGCATACACACACACACACACACACACTCATATATATATATATATATATATATATATATATATGTAACAAGTGCTTAGAAAAAAGGGTGGCAAAAAAAAAACACTGAGAAAAATTCTAAAATCTGCCTGCTTGAATTACAAGGATTACGAAAGCAACTAAGTTCTTAAAATTTCAGAAATTTCCTTTTCTTCTGTATATTAAACACTTGTCAACAATTCAGTGAACCTGAATCTGTTTTAATTAATAAGAACCAGGGCTGGGGGTACAGCCCAGTGGTAGACTGCACGCTTAGCATGTGGGAGCCCCTGGGTTTGATTTCCAACACACAAATAGACACACACGCTCACACACACAGCCACCGGAGCCCAAAGTCTTGGTAATTATAGCAGTGTTGGGAGTCAAGACACCTGGGCTCAAGTCTGAGCAGTTAAAAACCTGGGTGAGATCCTTCACCTCTGACTGCTCCCCCAATTGTCTTCATCTTCCAAATGGTAGCAGAGATCTTCTCACAGAGTTGTGAGGCAGTAATAATGATAACAAGGCTGGGCCAGGAGGATTATGGGTTCGAGGCCAGCCTCAGCAACTTAGTGAGACCCTGTTGAAACAAAGAAAGAAAAAAGAAAGGGGAAGGAGGGAGGGAGAGAAGAAGAATGGAAAGAAAGAAAGAGAGAAAGAAAGAAAAAAAAAAGAAAACCAGGCAAGCTGGGATGTAGCTCACAGTAGAATGCCCCTGGGTTCAGCCTCCAGTACAAATACATACATACATACATACATGCATGCATACATAATGCTAACAATGTGTCCCTTTGTAAAGTCCAGTACAAATGCAAAGGGCTAGCAGAAGCATGATTCCAGGAATCCCAGGGTGGAAGTCATGGCTCAAAGGAAGTACCAGCGGCGGCAGACAGGATGGAAGTTGTAGCAATGTAGCAACACGGAGGCGGCTTTGCCAAATGGCCCGGGAGCCCAGCCATGCTCACACTCAGTTTAACCAAAGGCGCCTAAGCCACTTCTCTAAACCCTTGCAGGAGGAGCTTTGTGGAGCCCACTCGTGGTTCCCAGCTCTGTCTGAAAGGTGAGGGGCTACGGCTAGGATTCCCCTTAGAGGAGAAAGCCCCTTGGCTCCGGCTTCCAGCTGGGTCCCGGAGCTGACCTTGGCTGCTGCAGTTCTATCTACCCTCCCCAGGGTCAGCTTCAAGGTTCAGGTCAGGGCCAGCCCCTCCCTCCTCCCGTCCCCTCCCTCCAGGTGGGTGGCCTCAGTATTTCAGCACAAATGCCACTTCCAAGAGACTCGAGTGATGGTTCCTCTTTCTAAGAATCATCATAACTTTTAGCCTTAAAGCATGAGTTAGCCTTCTTTTTTTTAATCACCCATTTCCCAGGTACCTCACCTGGATAAATAGTGAAGAGCAGCCAGGTGTCGTGGCACACGCTTGTAATCCCAGGATTTGGGAGGCATGAGACAGGAAGACTGCAGGTCGGAGGACAGCCTCAGCAAATAGTGAGACTCCCATCAACCTAGCCAGACCCGGTTTCAAAATTAAAAAAAAAAAAAAAGTAAAATGGGGCCGAGAGTGTAAGTCAGGGGTAGAACGAACCTGGATTGGATCCCCAGTAGCACAATAAAATGAATGAATGAATAAATTGTTTTTCAGACTTGAGGAATGATCCTTGAAAGGAAAATGTAAGTCATCGCGGACCCCTGAGGACACATGTGGCCATCCCGAAGTGAGAAGCAGGGAGGTTAGGTGGTGGGGATGGGAGGGAGCCACCCATCCCGTGGCCTTGGAAAAGCCAAGGCCAGATTATCTAAGCAAACATGGTAGCAATTCACAGGTCCCAGAGCCTGCCAACAGCAGCAACACAAAGACCCATTCAAAAGGAAACTCGGAAGAGTTAAGAGTCCCCAGACAGCGGGATACTTCTTTGCTGGAAAAACCCCCTGAACGACTTCATCATTGCCCTGGAACCATCTCCCTCAGTTTCTAAGGACACAACTCAAAGCTCTAGGTCTAAATGGGGGGTCATGCGCTGGGCGTGGTGGCGCATGCTTGTAATCCCAGCATTTAGGAGGCTGAGACAGGAGGATTGTGGTTTGAGGACAGCCTTAGCTACTTAGTGAGGCCTTTGCAACTCAGTGAGACCCTCTTTCAAAATAAAGACTAAAAAATAGGGCTGGGGAGTTCCATCCCTAGTACCGCAAAAAATAAATAAATAGATAAATAAAAACAAATGGGGTCTCGCATCATGGGTCATTGAATCTAGGATGGAGTGGGTGAGGGTTCCTTTGGGTCCCAAACTGTTGGAGGCAGGGTCTGGGATGGGTCAGGAGGAATGGGACTGAGAGGTCACACCAGCAGTGTGCCTCTGCAGAAACCTGCCAGTGGGAACCTGGCCTCAGATAGTTCCCATCTGTCCATCACTTTCTTAAACACATACTTCCCAGTGGCCGCCTCAGAGTAGCCAAATACAGTGTTGTGAGCTGGGAATTCCTGACAAGACCTTGACCTTGTTCCTGCAGTCCTTGGTGGCAGGAACTCAAAAGATGGTACCTGACTCAGACTTAAAGAAAAGATGGGAGAAGCTTTCTCAGAAGAGTTGGTTCCTGTGATTAAAATCAAAGTACTTGGGAGGCTGCGATAGCAGGATCGAAGGTTCAAGGCCAGCCTCAGCAACTTGGCAAGACTCAGAAACCCAGCAAGGCCTTGTTTCAAATATATAAATAAAATAGCTGGGCATGGTGGTGCATGCCGATGATCCCAGGACTTGAGAGGCTGAGACAGGAGGATCGCAGGTTGTAAGCCAGCCTCAGCAAAGGAGGAAGGCTCTCAGCAACCTAGCGAGACCCTGTTTCAAAACAAAAAAATAAAGAAGGGCTGGGGGTGTAGCTTGAAGGTAGAATGCCCCTGACTTCAATCCCCAGCACCACATACCCAAAAACAAACGAATGAATGAACCAACCAACAAATAAACAAATAAATAAATCTGAGGTGGTGGCTTAGAGGCAGAATGGTCTTGGGTTCAATTCTCAGTACCATGAGTAAATAAATAAATAAACAAACAAACAAACAAAAGTGTGAGTGTGAGTTAGTCAAGGGGAGATAGTAGAGGAGCCAGGCAAGAATATTCTACACAGAGCCGAGCGTGTTATCACACACCTGGAATCCCAATGCTTGGGAGGCTGAGACAGGAGGACTGTAGGTTTGAGGCCAGCCCGGTTAGGGTTTCTTGGACTTTCCTTGGCCTAACTTAGCTCACAGGAGCCTTGGGGCCTTGGAGCACCCCGCCCTTCTGGTGCCTCGGTCTCTTCAGGGGCCTAACCCTAACCCTAACCTAGGGTTAGTGAGACCCTCCACAACTTAGTGAAACCCTGTTTCAAAATTAAGAAAAAAAAAATAGTGCTGGGATGTAGCTCAGAGGCAGAATGGCCCTGGGTTTAGGCCCCAGGGCCACCCCTACACATACACACACACACACACACACACACACACACACACACACACACACACGTCTCTCTGTTCAAAGGGAAGGGCATGGAGTCTTGCTGACCTGAGTTCAGATCCCTGCTCCTCCGCGGTCTAGCCTGGCTGAGTTACTTAACTCTCCTTTGATAATCACGCGTGCCTGCAGGGCTCCGGTAAGAATGAAAGGAGAGGATTAAAAAGTACCGGGTACGCAGCGTACTTAGTGAAGGGCACTAAATCGTGTTATGATATTACTCATGACACCAGTCCATAAGCTGCTTAACCACAGGTCCTGCATCAGAACCTTCTTCATCTGTGCAGCTTTGCCTAGAGCCTTGCATTTTGTCGTCACCCAAGGAAAATTTATTACATGAATGTATTCAACATTATTCAAAGAGCAAAGACGTATAAAGACGTTTTCAGGACTGGAAAGCCATTTTTATCTGTCTGGAGCCCATCGACCTCTTCACACATGGATGCGGGCCGCTGGCTTCCCAACACTGACTCTGGTCCTCACAGACTCCCCAGGCCCTGGCCCTCCCCAGCACACCCCACCCATCACACTCATCTATGCGGCCCTGGCCACCATCGCCTGAAGCCCGTGCAGACACACCAGTGCACATGCTGACTGGATAAAACAGGTTCATCTTGCAAAGCTCACACCTGCCATCGGTGTGAGCCGCGGTCTTGAGCAATGGTCAGTGTCCCACCCTCTCTCCTATCTGCGTACAGACACCCCACACTCTCTAGAGATAGAGCTGCCCTCCTTTTTTTTTTTTTTTCCGGTATTGGAGATGGAACCCAGGGGCAATTCTACCTTCGAGATGCATCCTATTTATTTTTTGAAATTTATTTATTTATGTTCTGGGGATGAAACCACAGGCCCTCTACCTCTGGGCTATACTCCCAGACCTATTTTATACTTTATTGGGAAACAGGGTCTCACTAAGTTGCTGAGAACCTCACTAAGTAGCTGAGGCTGGCTTCGAAGCTGCGCGATCCTCCTGTCTCAGCCTCCCAAGTATTGGGATTACAAGCATGTGCCACCATGCCTAGCTTTGTTGTTTTATTTTTGAAACAGGATCTCACTGAGTTACAGAGGGCCTCACTAAGTAGCTGAGGCTGTCTGCGAACTTTGATCCTCCAGTCTCAGTCTCCCAAATGCTGGGATTACAAGCGTGCTTCCCCTCTTTCTTTTGAAGTCAGTTTTCTTCTCCTCTCTGTAGGGCCAGTGCCCCATGCTCAGGTCCACCCAGCTTGAGACCTGAGACCTCTTTCTTGGACTTTAATTGGCCTAACTTAGCTCACAGGAGCCGTGGGGCCTCGGAGCACCCCTCCCTTCTGGTGCCTCAGTCTCTTCACGGGCAGACACAGAGAGTGAACTGTATCTTGTGCCAAGCTGGTAGTTTTGTTGTGAGGATTAAGGAGATCAACAAGCGAGATAACATGTATGATCTGCAGAAAGCACCGAAGAAAAAAGGATCTGGTAAATGCGAGGTGCGGAGCCACACCTGATTAGCACCCACGGCCTCCTGCCCACAGACTCCATTCTTCTCCAGCCTTAAACACAAACAGCCTTCCCGTCTGCAAAATGCTATCTTCATACCCACATGTATACACCCTTCAAACACCTCCATTTTCCCTCTGAGTGCCTGCAGAAAATTGTTTTTGAACTTGGAGGAAGCTCAGATTACCCGCAGCCTTCCCTTCAGGATCCGGGTGCAGGTAGGGCTGGCAGGCAGGCAGCTAGCTCATCTCCCTGCGGTCAGGCTCCAGGGCTCCCACAATCCATCCATCCCTAGGAAGCTGCGCTCCTAGCAGAGCAGGGACCTTATCAGGAGCAGCCCCTGCCAAGCGCTCTGCAGAACTCAGTAGTTCCTCCCTCGCTGGCCCGCAGCTCAGTGGCCAGCGCTGAGAGGCGGGCAGTGGGCTTAGCGGCCCTGGTTCCTCAGCAGTCCCTGTTCTTGGGAAATTGAGGGTTCTGAAGCCAACAAGTCTGTAGCACTTTCCCAGGCAGGACACTCATGTGCTCCGCAATTCAGTCCTTTCCACTTTTAGCAGGAAAGAGAAACATCTCCTGGCCCTTGGTGTTGGGGCGCCTGTTGCTGCCTAGTCTGGTGGCTAGCTCTGCAGGCTAGCACTCAGAGTTAAGCCTCTGGCGGGCTGTGTGTGTGTGTGTGTGTGTGTGTGTGTGTGTGTGTGTGTAGCTCTGCTTGGATTCCTGAATTGCACATCGAAGACTGACCGGGGTGTCCTGTAGCTACAGGAAGCCATTTAGACATCCCGGGCACCACCTCCTTTTCTATCCACTTTGGTCCTGTGACTTATTCCTTCAGGGAATCGCTTCCAGCCTCTAACTGCATCCGTGTCCCCCCTACCCGTGCGCGGTCAGAGCCCGTCTCCAAAGTTCCAGGCGGCGAAGTTCAGTGGCCGGTCGCCAGCTGCTGGACCCTCTCTCTGGAGCCCCGGCCGGGCCCGGTGGCCGAACGTCCTCAACCTCCCACACCAGTGTCACCCAGCACTTAGGTCTCCGAGATCAGACTCAGAGCCGGGAGTAGACAAGTCGTGTCTGCCAGACACCGAGACAAAGACAGAAGGACTGACGGACACGACATCACTTCCTCCGGGCCGGGGCCAGCTCAGCAGCCCCCAGGGCGCAGATCATTCGCACCACCGACCCAAGCTTAGACCCTGACAGTTACACGCAGAGACAAAGACACCCAGACAGACATCGACGCAGACAGACAAAGACAGACGGACGCGGGGCCGCACGGACCCGCACGCCGCGGGGAGCAGAGCTTTCCCCGCACCTGGGCGCCCTGGGCGGGAGCGGGCGCGACCCCTGGTCCACCGCATCTTACCTGCCCCCGGCGCCTCGGGGCTGGCTGGAGATTTCTCTCTCTTTTTTTCAGTGTGTTTTACGGTGTGCTCCTGTCTCTCTTTCACCAGGGCTGCCGGGCCTGGCCGGTCCCGCGGCACCGGCAGCTGCTTGCGGCTCTCGCTGGCTGGACCAAGCGGACAGAGAAAGTTTCGGCCTCCGCGCGGGTCCGCAGCCCGCAGCCGCAGCCAGCCCGCTCCGCGCGCCGGCCTCCGCGCGGGTCCCAGCCGGGGCGGGGCGGGGCGGGGCGGGGCGGGGGCGGGGCCAGCCCGGCGCCGCTGATTGGCTGGCCGCTCCTGCAGGCCCCGCCCCGCTGCTCCGCGGCCTTTGTTCCCGGCTGACAGCTGGGGCTGCTCGGACCTCCCGGCTCCTCTGCGCCGCGGGACCCCGCGCACCCCGCGCTCCGCGCTGGCTCCCACCGCACCCGCCCCGCCGCCCGGCCTGGCCCAAGCCTCGCCCTTCCTCCGACTTGCCCTCCGGATCTGTCCCCTCCTTCCCCCCTTTCTTTACCTGCGCTCCGCTCCTACGCCTTTGGTTTTTCTTTATTCGTCTCCTTCCCAGCTCTTTCCCCCCCTGCATCCCCTCATTCTTTATTCTTCTTCTTAACACTTTATTTTTCCCAGTACCAGCGAAAGGCTGAGTTTCTCGGTTCTAGGACCGACCGGACTAGCAGCCTATGTAGGAGTATTGCTTCACCAAGCCGGGATTACCGACCGAGCCTAGAGACCGGCACTCCCACTCCAAACCAACCAACCTGCCTACCTTCCTTCCTTTTTTTTTTTTTTTTTCCTGAGTGTTGAACCCAGAAGTATTTTATTTTTTTCTTTGAATCACTCCAAATTGCTGATGGGGGAGGGGAGTCACACTAAATTACAGCGGCAGGTTTCGAACCTACCATCCTCCTGTCTCTGTCCCCCAAATACTGGGGTTTCCGGCATGCACCACCCCACCAGGCTCCAGAATCTTTCTAATCAAACTTTTCCTCCTCTGTCCCAGGGACTGAGTTTTAGATGAAGGCTGAGGCCTTCTTCCCTTATAGCTAAGAGTGCACTAATCGCCCAAGTTCACTTTTAATTAAGTGTTGAGCTGAGAGGGAAACCTCGGTTACGAGTTTTGGGCGGACAAAGGGACAGTTACAGGATGGGCGGGGGTGGGGGGCGTGGTGTCAAGTGCTGCTCCAGGCTCAGCTGGAGGGTGCCCCGAGGCTAATCCGTGAAAAAACAGGCCTGGAGGGGAGGGGCTAGACCGGGGTCAGGCTGAGGTGGCAACTTCTGATTATAAATAGAATGGGGAGAGACAGCACAAGGGTGTGTGTGTGGGGGGGGGGGGGATCTAGTTTCAGACACTCCATTGCTCAAAACCCTGTAGGACATTTTCTCTGCCTCTGGGTCTAGTCCCGGAAGACTCCACTCTTTAATTCTAGCCTTCCTAGAAGGCAATAAAGCAAAGGGTTTTAGAACACTGAAGCTGGGTGGGTGTGATGGCCCGCATCTGTGTTCCGAGTACTTACTTGGGAGGCTGAGACAGGAGGATCACAGGTTCAAGGACAGCCTTAGCAATTTAGGGAGACCCTGTTTCAAACACAAAGTATAAAACGGCTGGGCCGTTTTTCTACCTCCAATGCATGAAAGAAAGAAGAAAGAGAGAAAGAAAGAAAGGAAGAAAAGAAAGAAGCTTGCTACTTGTCATCATTGCCTAGACTACCCTGTACCCAAGTTTTTTCAAATGCAAAATAGGGTAGCAATTCCCAGAATATGAACCCCTTTGGGGAAGGGACTTGTTCTTTGGTTCATGGCTGAGGACCCAGTCCATTCTGTTCCTAGACGTGACCTAACAGTTAGCACGTACCCGGCGCATAGTAGACACTCAATAAATTTTTGTGGAGTGAGTGAATGAGGTCCTAGATTATAGGTTTCCTGTGAGTATTAAATGAGAATCCCTGACTTGTGGTAAGAACACACAAGCATGATGAGAGCAGTTACAAACAAAATTCTAACTTCTAGGCGTCAACCACAAAGCCTACTGGGCAGCCATCTCTCCTTTTCGCTACTTGTGCATGTTCCTGTCCCTCCGTCCAAAGGTTATCTCTCCTGCTCCTGTAGGTCTGTCAAAGTTCAACGCCTAAAATGCAATCCTTAGACACACTTTCTCTGATCATCCCAAACAAAAATGACTCCTCTTTTCTCTAAAGCCCCATATTTTTTTGTGTGCGAGTGTCCTGTTGATTGACAGGATAAGACTGTGTCCAGAATTTTTTTTTTTTTCTGAAGGGGTGAAGTAAGGGTTCAGGTGAGCTGCAGACGTCAGACTCATTTTTGTGTCTTCCAGTATGGCATTCTGTGGGATTGGGCAAAGGACCCTGGAAGCCTACTTCCAGTTTTGGCTGTACCACTTACTATTTTTATTATTAGTATTAGTAGTAGTAGTAGTAGTAGTAGTAGTAGTAGTAGTAGTAGTACTGAAGGTTGAACCCTGAGACATTCTACCTCCAAGCTATACTCCGATCCTTATTTTATATTTATTTATTTATTTATTTATTTATTTATTTATTTATTTATTTATTTATTTATTTTGGTGGTACTGGGGTTCCTGGAAGCCCTTCTACCTCCGGGCTACACTCCCAGACCTATTTTATATTTTTTTTATTTGGAAACAGGGTCTCTTAAGCCAGCGAGGCTGGCTCCAAACCAGCACAATCCTCCTGTCTCCACCTCCTAAGTGGGGGGATTGCAAGCGTGCACCACCACGCCCAGTTTATTTTTTATATTGAAATAGAGTATCACTAAGTTGCTGAGGATGACTGTGAACCTGAAATCCTCCTATCTTAGTCTGCCAAATACTAGGATTTCAAGAGTATGCTACCAATACTTTTTTTTTTTTTTTTTTTTTTTTTGGTACTGGGGATTGAACCCAGAGACATTCTCCTTCTCAGCTATATCCCAGCCTATTTTTTATTTTTATCTTGAAATAGGATCTCAGAGGTTGATGAGCTTCTCAGTCCTTGCTGAGGCTGTGCTTGAACCTGTAATCTTCCTGTCTCAGCCCCCCAAGTACAGAGATTACAAGCCTGCGCCCCCACACCTGGCTACCACTAGCTACTTATATGCTCTTGGATAAGCCATACCCCTGGCTGGGCCTCAGTTTCCTCATCTGCTAAGAGAGTGGTTTGGATGCGGTGTTCTCTAAGGGCCTTCCTGCAGCCTGATGGCTCCATGGGAGACACTGTGGGTAGAAGCCCGGGTGTGAGGTGCAGCCCTAGAAGGAATGAGTTGGTGGGTGTGGGCAACTTGTTGGTGAATGCATGGAGCCAACACACTGGGATGTGTGTTGGTGTGATGGAAAAGCCAGGGAAGGATGCTTCAGAGATGGTGCATGGAGAGGGGTTGGGAGTGAGGAAGCAGGATGGAGGGGGCCTGTGATGATGGTAAGCAGGTGTGCATTGTAATTGTGTATGTATGGTGTGTGTGTGCACACACATGCACATGTGCATAAAGTTTCAGTAAGCCAGGCATGGTGGTGCACGCTTATAACCCCAGTACTCGGGAGGCTGAAACAGGAGGATCGCAGGTTCGCGGCCAGCCTCAGCTACTTAGTGAGGCCCTTGGCAATTTAGTGAGATCCTGTTTCAAAATAAAGAATAAAATAAGGGGCTGGGGGTACAGCTTGGAGAAAACCCCTGGAATCAATCCCCAGTTCTGAAAAAGAAAAAAAGAAAGAGAAAAGAAAAGCCTCAGTAACATGATCCCCAGCAGGATGGAGCCATAATTAGCTTCTGATTCAGCCATCTGGTATGGCACTACCATGGCCGGGCATGTCCACACCTCTCTCCACTGGTGGGTTTCTTGCTGTGGTTTCCCTTCTGGGACTAGTGACGGAGTGCTGTTCTTCCTGGGCATTTGGGCTCCTGAGCAGGTGTCCCACTGGGGTCTGCATCTTTTTGCTTGTCCTTGCCTGAGTCAAGGCTAGGAAATTGGGTGAGAATGTGTGTTCCTGTTAAAACCCCCTTCCTCCTCATCTATTCGTTGCTGGAGATCAAACCTTGCTATTCTGACCCCTCATCTCATTCTTCCTCTCTGAGACCCAAGATGGGTCCACAGGACTAGACCCTTGGTCCAGTCAAGCCACCGGTGTGTCTGGATCGCTAGCTCTGCCTTCCTCCATGAGCTCTCGCTTATCAGGACAAATAATTACTTGGTTTCCTCGTTGTCTATGCAACTGTTCTCTAAGTTTCTTGTTCAAAGACCATGTTTTTTCTCCTCCTCCTCCTCCTCCTCCTCCTCCTCCTCCTCCTCCTCCTCCTCCTCCTCCTCCTCCTCTTCTTCTTCTTCTTCTTCTTCTTCTTCTTCTTCTTCTTCTTCTTCTTCTTTGCAGTACTGGGAATAGAACTCAGGAGCATTCTACCTCTTAGCTACACCTCCACCCTATTTTTCATTCTTTATTTTGAAACAGGGTCACTAAGTTGCAGAGAACCTCACTGAATTTCTCTGCACTCAGAGAAACTCTTAGTGCTGAGGCTGGCCGTAAACCTGCAATACTCGTCTCAGCCTCCCAAGTACTGAGATGACAGCATGTACCACCATGCTTGGCAAGACCATGTTTTTCTTACTCAACACTGAATCTTTGGAACTCAGCCTACTGAAGGTGCACCGCAGGCATTAAAAAAAAAATGCATGAATGGCCGAGCACAGTGGCTCATGCCTATTATTCCAGTACCTAGGAGGCTGAGGCAGGAGGATCGCAGGTTTAAGGCTAGGTTCAGCAACTTAGTGAGACTCTATTTCAAAATTAAAAAAAAAAAAAGGAAGACTGGGGCTGAGGGTACAGCTTGGTGGTAGAATACCACTGGGTTCAACCCCCTGTACCAAATTCAGGACCTTGTGTTGAGAGATTAAAAAAAAAAAGGCTGCCTATATTTAAGTAAGTCTGGGTAATTTCCAAAAGTAGAATAAAAACCAGCATGGTGGTGTAGCTGTAATCTCAGTACTTGGGAGGCTGAGATGGGAGGATTATAAGTAGAAGACAGACTCAGCCAGTAGTGAGACTCTCATCAACCTAGCTAGACCCAGTTTCAAAATAAAAATAGGCCTGGGGTATAGCTAAGAGGTAGATTGCCTGAGTTTAATCCCCAGTACAAAAACAAAACAAAACAAAAAATAAAACAACAAAAAAACAAGAACCAGTGTGCCTGAGGCCTTGAGTTTGACCTCTGATACTGAAAAATTAAAAAAAAAAACCCTCCCCCAAAAAAACAACACCAAAATTAACAAAAGTAGATGAGAACTGAGTGTGGTGGTGCATGCTTGTAATCCCACTACTTGGAGGGTAAAATAGGATGATCGAAGGTTTGTGACCAGCCTCAGCAACTTGTGAGACCCTCTGATATTTATTGAGATCCTGTTTCAAAATAAGGAATAAACTGGACGTGGTGGCACACACCTGTAATTTCAGTATTTGGGAGGCCGAGACAGGAGCATCGCAAGTTCGAGGACAGCCTCAGCAAGTAGTATGACTCTCAACAACCTAGCATGACTCTGTTTTTAAATAAAAAATAAAAATAGGGCTGGGAGTGTGTCTCAGAGGTTGAATGTCCTCAAGTTCAATCTC
Organism: Muscardinus avellanarius; assembly: GCF_963383645.1. Taxonomy (NCBI): domain Eukaryota; kingdom Metazoa; phylum Chordata; class Mammalia; order Rodentia; family Gliridae; genus Muscardinus; species Muscardinus avellanarius. The sequence goes on along the minus strand of NC_137800.1, from coordinate 15,064,392 downwards.
TAATAACACACACACACACACACACACACACACACACACACACACTACAAAGTTTAGGGGCCAAATATATAATGATCCTTCTCCACTTAGACGCTTAGGTTACCTTAGGAAATATGTCCATCTTACTCTTTTGGTGAAAGGAAAATTGCATCAAAAGAAATTGGCCCAGCTTCACTGGAGCTGGGCCACTGAGGTCCAAGGCACATGCTGCACACCCACCTCAGAAGCCTTGCACCTGGTGCAGTGCCAGGATGTGGTTTGAACTAGGCGGCAGTGACCATGGTAGGTAGCCTTCCCCTGAGCCAGCTGACATGCCTAACGCAGGGCCAGGGCTCAGATAGCACTACCAGGCTTCTAGCTACAGCTGGCAAGACTCCTACGAAAATCTTGAGCACACCCTTTGGTGTGACTGCAAGACTGAGCTAGACTACAGAGACATGAGAAGGAAGCATCCCAGATTGACTCTGTGGCCCTCTTTCCAACAGGATGTAATAGGTTATTTCTAACTCAACATCCTATCTCAGAATGTTCCTGGCCTAGCCAGGCGTGGTGGCGCATGCTTGTAATTCCAGTACTTGGGAGGCTGAGACAGGAGGATCTCAGGTTAACAGCCAGCCAGCCTCAGCAACTTAGCAAGGCCCTCTGCAACTTAGTGAGACCCTGTTTCAAAATAAAGAATAAAAATAGGGCTAGGGGTATAGCTTGGTGGGTTCAATCCTTAGTACCATGTGGGAAAAATATCCTGGCCTATCACCTCTTCTGAAATGTCCCTTCTCTGTAGTGTTTGTTTGTTTGTTTGTTTGTTTGTTTTGGTGGTACTGTGGGTGGAACCCAGGGGCTTTCTACTTCTGGGTTATACTCCCAGACCCATTTTATATTTTATTTGGAAACAGAGTCTCACTAAGTTGCTGAGAGCCTCACTAAGTAGCTGAGGCTGGCTTCAAGCCTGGGTGATCCTCCTGTCTCTGCCTCCCAAGCGCGGGGATTACAAGTGTGCGCCACCACGCCCGGCTCTCTGTAGTTTTGATAAGTTTATGTAAAACTGACTTACGAGGCTATTTGCATTTACATTAACAGAAAAGGCTGATGCAAGCTAGCTTAAACAGTAGAAAAGAGATCGCAGGTGCTAGTGAGTTCAGAGAGGAGTGTCCAGGTTAGTTCATCCCGGGGCTTCAAGTGGGACCCCTCAGATCTTTCCCCCTCTGTGAGTCCTCCCAGCATGGGCCTCGCTCTCAGGATGGTTGCTTCAGGATGACAGGTGTAGCTGTCCGACTAGTTGTCACTAGGATCTCTGCCCCTGCCTGTCTTTCCTGGGATCAAGAGAACCTTGGCTACAAGGCCTTTAGCTGACACCGGACACCCTTGGCCTTATCTCCTAGCAGTCACTGTTAGTTTCAATGAAATTACCCTGAGTGGTTTCACCCAGTTGTTTTGGGGGCAGAATAGACATCGGGGACATACCTGTGACTCTCACTTTTGTCTCCAGAAGGACTTGCCTATTACATACCACGTCTCTGGGGGACACTTTACTTACAGTATCTTCTTTAATAACCATAGAAGTCACTACCTTTATTTCCAAATGAAGACATTGCTGTTCAGTGTGTCTAAATAATGTGTCCCAATTCCCACCATTAGTAAGCAAAGGAAAAAAGATGGAAATTCAGGTCCACCCAAAGCCCTTACTCTCTCTTCTTTCAGATTTTTATCTAGAATTGCATTTTCTCAACTTTACTCAAGGCTAGAGACCCCCAAAGTAAAAGGAGTCTTCCAGGACCACTGAAAGCATAGGATACAAAAGTCTGAATTGCTTTGCTCAGCTCTCAAACGTCTTCCACTTCCTTAAGACGTATGCCTTCCATTACTGCCAGCCCAGAGCCCACATTATCTCCTCCACCCCATGAAGATAACATCCATGTTTATGCCCTTGACTGCCTTCAAGTTAGAATTTCAGGAGTATCACTAGGTATGGTGGTGCATGCCTGTAATCTCAATATTTAGGAGGTTGAGACAGAAAGATTGCAGGTTCGAGGCCAGTCTCAGCAACTTAGCAAGACTCTGTTTCAAAATTTAAGAAATAAATAAGAGCTGAAGATTGTAGCTCTATAAACAGAATGCCCTGGGTTCAATCCCAATACCACGAAATAAATAAACAAATAATTCAAAAGTGTCTTCCAGCCGGGCATGGTGGTACACACTTGTAATCCCAGTATTTGGGAGGCTGAGACAGGAGGATCGTGGTTCATAGGCAGCCTCAGCTATTTAGTGAGGCCCTTTGCAACTCAATGAGATCCTGTTTCCAAATAAAGAATAAAAAAAATAGGGCGGGCGTGGTGCTTGTAATTCCAGCATTGGGGAGGCTGAGACCAGAGGATCGTGGTTCGTGGACAGCCTCAGCTCTGCAACTCAGTGAGACCCGGTTTCAAAATAAAGATTAAAAAATAGGACAGGGGGTATAGCTCAGAGGTCGAATGCCTCTGGGTTCCATCCCCAGACCAGCAAAAAAAAAAAAAAAAAAAAAAAAAAATAGGGCTGGGGTGTAGCTCAGAGGTAGAATGGCCCTGGGTTCCATCCCCAGTACTGCAAAAAACAAACAAACAAACAAACAAACAAAAAACAATAAAACTGTCTCCCAAGGCCCTCCCCAGGCCCTGCCCAGCCCTCTTGGGTCTCTCACGCTTACCCCACTGAAGTCCTCTTGAGTAGCACATCATATCCTGCTATTCCTTTTTTACGCACCCTGTGGCTTGCTTACTGCCATTTCAGGTGAATGAATCTTACTTTTCTGCTAGATCTTAAGTGTTCATCTCCGTGCTCAGCACATGACGGGCTCTCAACAAACACTTAATACATAAAGGAGAATAAAGACCACCTCTCATGTTTCTGTGTCCCTAATAACACTCCGCCTGCTCCGGAGCACATGACGGGTGACTAATGGCCTAATTGACTTTGGGCTAATTCCTCCCCAGGGCTGAGGAATGGCACACAGACAAAGAAGTTGGCATGGCCCTTGTCAGGTCGGAGGGAGCCTTTTACAAATGGGCCCTGTCATGTCCACATTTGTTGGCGCCCTGAACTCGTTTAAGCAAATAAGAGCCTATGAGACCGCGGCTTCTGAGATGTCATTTGGTTCCCTATGGGGAATGTGGGCACATTCATTGCCTCTCCCCAGGGGGGAGAGAAATAGCAGAGGCTTTTGAGACCCCGTGGGCTTCAATTTAATTTACTCATTTACTCAGTCTGTGTCTCAGGAAGCTGCTCCAGGAGCCCTCGAGAGAGAGGCTGAGGTTTTCTAAGGGTGGGATCAGAGGCTGTCCTGGGCTGGGGCTCCCACTGGAGGCTAGCTTTCTGCTGAAGTCTCCAGGTCACTGTACTTCTCAGCTAGCACTCCGGTCTTCTCTCATGTCTTCCGGGCTTAACTGCCTTTACTCAGCATACCACATTTGCTATTTGGGCTGGGCTAAGTGACCCACTCCTGTCATCTCAGTACTTGGGAGGCAAAGATAGGAGGATTGCGGGTTCCAAGTCAGCCTCAAACATCTTAGCGAGGCTCTCAGCAACTTAGCAAGACCCTGTTTCAAAATAAAATAATAAAATGGGAATCCAGGCTTGGTGGCAATACTTGGAAGGCTGAGGCAGGAGGATTGCAGGTTCAAAGCCAGCCCTGGCAACTGAGTGAGGCTCTCGGCAACCTAGTGAGGCCTTGTTTCCAAATAAGATATAAAGTCAGGCTGAGACTATAGCTTGGAGTTAGATGCCTCTGGGTTCAATCTCTAGAGCCAAAAATAAGTAAACTAAGCCAGGCGTGATGGTGCACACTTGTAATCTCAGTGCTTGAGAGGCTGAGACAGGATGATCACAGGTTCACGGCCAGCCTCTGCCACTTGTTGAGGCCTTCTACAACTTAGTGAGACCCTTTTAAAAAATAAAGAATAAAAAAATAGGGCTGAAGGTGTGGCTTGGAGGTAGAATATTCCTGGGTCCAATCCCCAGTACTGCAATAAATAAATAAATTAATTAAAAATAAATAAATTAGGACTGGGGGTATAGCTCAGAGGTAAAATACCCCTGGGTTCTGTCTCCAGCAACACCCTCCCTCACACAATAAATAAACAAACAAATAAATAAATAAGTAAAATAAGGCTGAGAGCCTAGCTTGGAGATAGAATGCTTGGGGTTCAATCTCTCTCTCTCTCTCTCTCTCTCTCTCTCTCTCTCTCTCTCTCTCTTTGTTTTTGTTTTGTGGTACTGGGGATGGAACCCTTGGGCATTCTACCTCAGAGCTACACCCCCAGCTCTATTTTTTTTTTAATCATTCTTTACTTTGAAACAGGGTCTTATTGACTTGCAAAGGGCCGCACTAAGTAGCTGAGACTAGGCGTGAACCCAGATCCTCCTGTCTTAGCCTCCCGAATACTGGGATTACAAATGTGCGCCACCCCACTCGGCTTTAGGTTCAATCTCTTGTATTGAAATAAAAAAAGGAAAAAATTCTCTCTTTGGTGACCATGTTATTTGGGTGTATTTTCAAACTCACCTGTAGTCTCCGTGAGATGAACTCAATGTGGCCACCTGCGAAAGCGGGGGGGGGGGGGGGGGGGGGGGTGGGGGGGTGGGGGGGGGGTGTGTGTGTGGAGTAGGGCCAGGGAGTGGGTGTGGCTGGGGTCGCAGGAGGGAATCTCTGAGGTCCTTTTGTGCATTTTCCTAGTAACTTCAGGAAAAGAGTTAAAAAAGGACAGCTGGGGCAGCCAGGTCAATGGCCCACCCAGAAGCTCTTGGTTGAAGCTGACTGGTTTGCCTTCAAGGTTCGATGGAGACAGCGTTGTCAAGTAGCATCAGTTCTTTTGAGATTTCCTAGCAATAGTACAGTTGCTTCTCTGTGTCTAGTTCTAGATGCTTGGGTTTGATCCACTGTGGGTTGAATGTCTTTTTATTGTTGTTGTTGGTATTAGGGATTGAGCCCAAGGGCATTTTGCCTCTGAGCTATACCCTTTACCCTATTTTATTTTTTATTTTGAAACAGGTTCTCACTAGGTTACTAAGTCTCACTAAATTGCTGATGCTGTCCTCAAACCTGCTATCCTCCTGTCTCAATCTCCCAAATACTGGGATTATAGGTACGCACTACCATGCCCGGCTTGAAAATATTTTATAATTATGTCTGTACATGAGCATTTACCTTTTTGTCATCATTCCCTAAACAATAGGATGACAGTATTATGACTGTTTCTATAACATGTACACTGTGTTGGGTATTATAAGTGATCTAGAGATGACTTCAAGTATATGCAGCCAGGCCCTATGGCCAGCACCTGGAATCCCAGTTCTTGGGAGGCTGAAGCAGACAGAGAACAGGTTCAAGGCCAGGGTGTAGTAATTTATGAAGACTGTTTTAAAATAAAAAATAACAATATTGGGGATGTACCTCCTGGTAGAATGCCCCTGGGTTCAATCTTCAGTGCTGTAAATAAACACAGTATACAGAAAGATGGCATGTAGATTCTATGCAAATACCTTGCTACTCTACTCTATCTGAGGTACTCCAGCATCTGGATTTTGGTATTCTTGGGATCCTGGAACTCATCTTCTGTGGATCGGAGGGACAACTGTACCTTCCTCATGGTGCTGCTATGACGTTTGAATGGGGTATTAGGTGTAAAAGGCTTAAAACAGTGCCAATGGGAAGAAAACCATCCTTCCTTCTTTCCTTCCTCCTTCCCTCCCTCTCTCCACCCATCCCTCCTCCTCCTCCTCCTATACCTCCTCCTCCTCCTCCTCTTCCTCCTCCTCCTCCTCCTTCTTCTTCTTTTTCTTTCTTCCTCCTCCTTCTTCCTCCTCCTCCTCCTCCTCCTCCTCCTCCTTCTCCTCCTCTTCTTCTTCTTCTTCTTCTTCTTCTTCTTCTTCTTCTTCTTCTTCTTCTTCTTCTCTCTCTCTCTCTCTCTCTCTCTCTCTCTCTCTCTCTCTCTCTCTCTCTCTCTCTCTCCTTTCAGTGGTATTAGGGATTGACCTAGGCATGCCCTACCATTAAGCTGCACCCCCAGCCCTTTTAATTATTTTTAATTTTTATATATCTATGTATTTATTGGTACTGGAGGTTGAAGCCAGAGGAATTCTATCTCTGAGTTCATCCCCAGTCCTATTTTATTTTTTCTCTTTGAAACAAGGTCTCACTAGGTTGCTGAGGCTAATCTCAAACCTGAGATCCTCCTGTCTCAATCTCCCAAGTACTGGGATTAGAGGTGTGCACCTCTACGTCTGGCTTCTGTGTCTGTCTGTCTGTCTTTCTGTGTGATATGGGGGATTGAACCCAAAGGCATTCTACTTCCAAGCTGTACCTCCAGCCCTTTTTACAGTTTTTGTTTTGAAACAGAGTCTCACTAGGTCGCTGATGGTCTCACGTTGCTGAGGCTGGTCTCGAACCTGTGATTCTCTTGTCTCAGCCTCCCAAGGTGTGATCACAGCACCTGACTAGAAAACTTCATTCTAAGTGTTAGCTGTTGTTATCTTTGCCATCCTCTCCCTACTCAGAAACCTGGGGCCTTTCTACTATTTTTTTTTTTTTTACCCCACTAGAAATGCCCTTCTGATTTGGTGGGAAACAAACAGCATCTTAGATCTGTGGACCTGGAGTGGGAGACGTGGGCTTGCTCTGCAGGCACTGGCTGGGTGGCCCTGGCTTAGTCTCTGGCTTCCAAATGTCCGGTCCCCTGACCTCCTGAATGACCTTAACAATATAATTCCACAGGGTTGAACACAGGAAAAAATCCATGGCAGACCCAAAGCATCTGCTACAATCCCCAGGGGCAGCTCTTGCTGTAGGATGGCGTCCTTCCCTTTGGGGTGTGTAGGTCAGAGACAACTCAGGGTTGACTCCTCTCCACCCTCTCCTCTAAGGTCTTTGGATTTTATCACAGGAGATAATTAATCTAAACGCATGGGGCAAGAGTGACATTTCTGGCCCTCTGCTTTGGTCTAAGGCGATTGTTGGAAGGACCGGAAGACTTCATCTTGTCCTTGGCATTCCCAAGGTCAGGCTGGGAGCCCACCTAGAATCCCAAAGTGCCAGAGCCCCTCAGCGGGAGGCGGCCAGGGAAACTTATCCTAAGAGGCAGCTTGAGAGGAAGTAGCCTGCTGCCTGTGCTGGAACCTCTCAGAGCAGTGTTTAGAATGTTCTCTCTCATTAATCCTATTTAAAGCCCTGCTGGCTGCGAGGGGAGGCGGGGAGTCCTGTTTCAACTTGCAGCGGTGAGGTTCCCAGCCGCCAGCCTCCAGCCAGGGCCTAGCTGGGGCGGGGAGGCGCAGAGGGGCTGCCGGGGTCACAGCTGCTGCCCGCCAGGGCCTCTCAGGAGAGGACGCAGCCTTCCCCAGCCCTTACACCTGCCTCTGACTGGCCCGACCCTGGCCCTCGTCTTGTCTTTGCTGAGGGGGAGGCTGCTTGGGAGGAAAGCCGGAGGTGTGGGCTGGCGGGCTGGCCGTGCTGGTAATAAAGGGGTGCTGGAGAGAGGCACCTCTCTCCACCCAAGTGCAGTGAGGGGCGGGGACATGGAGAGGGGCTCTTGTGCAAGAGTGCTTTCTGGGAAAGTCCCTCTCCCCCTAGGCGTGAGGAGGCTTCTAGCTGGCTTTAAAAGCTAAGAACAAATATTCTCAGCCTCTCTCTTTGGGGTTCTCGTGGAAGAGTCCCATCTAGGGGAAAGGAGCCTCCCTTGCTCTAGGAGGGAAAATGTGTGAGCCAACTTGTTATTAATAATTTAGGGTCAGCATTTTGCAGAGAAAGAAGAGTGGAGAGTATTGTTGTCTATGGTATTATTTCTGAGAAGCCAAGAAAGATTTCTTTTTCTTTTTTTCCCTAAATATCTCCCTGTAATTAAGAATCAATGCTTGAGAGTCATTTCCAGGTAAGACAAAATCTTCCAGTGTGGTCTGCGGACGAGAGCTCCTGGGTTATTCTGACACGTGCTGGCTTTGTGACCATGGGTGTCAGCTGACTTACTGGAGAGCAAACCCCATCCCGTGTTACGTATCTCACTGAATTGCCGAGACCAAACGAGGTGGCCCCCAAGTCACGGAACACACATGGCCGGTCAACCAGTTCACTCAGGACCTCCTTTCATGCTCACCTGCACAGATTCCTCAGCATTCCCATAAGCACCAAGGGCCAAACACCAACTTTTCTCTGGTTCTGAGGGCTATTCCCTGGTGTTCTTCTTCCTACTTCTCCTCCCCTCCCCCCCTTTTTTCTTTGCAGTCTGGGGATGGAACCCAGGAACATTCTACCTCCGAGCTACACCCCAGCCCTATTTTTTATTCTTTATTTTGAAACAGGGTCTCACTGAGTTGCAGAGGGCTTCACTAAGTAGCTGAGGCTGGCCATGAACTACGATCCTCCAGTCTCAGCTTCCTGAATGCTGGGATTACAAGCATATGTTTCTATACCCAGCTTTTCTGGTTGTTTTTGTTGTTGTTGCTCTTCTTCTTCTTCTTCTTCTTCTTCTTCTTCTTCTTCTTCTTCTCCTTCTCCTTCTCCTCCTCCTCCTCCTCCTCCTCCTCCTCCTCCTCCTCCTCCTCCTCCTTCTCCTTGTCTTCTCTTCCTCTTCCTTCTCCCTCTCTCTCTTCCTTCTCCTTCTCGTTCTTCTTAAACCCAAAGTCATTCCACCTTCAAGCTACATCCCCAGCCTGATTTTATTTCTTATTTGGAAACAGGGTCTCTCCAGGTTGATGGGAGTCTCACTACTTGCTGAAGCTACCCTTGAACCTGCATCCTCCCGTCTCAGCCTCCCAAGTACAAGGATTACAGGTGTGGGCCACCACATCTGGCCTCCTCGGTACTTCTCACGGTCCCAAAAGGTGCTGTGATAAAGGCCAGAGCCTTTCCTAGCTAGGTTGAGAGATCTCTGTGCTATGCTCAGGTGGAATCTTCCAGTAGTAGCAGAAGATTCAGTAGCAAGTGTAATATGGCAATAGGAAACCATACTCTTACTCAGGACCAACACTGGTTGGGCCAGTGACCTTTGCAAAGGCACTTAATTGTTTTATATTTTAGCTTTTCCTCTCAATAAAATGGGGACAATAAAACTCATCTCCTGTTTGCATTTGGCTTGCATAAGGGTGACAGGAGACTGAATGAAACACTGCAAATGTGAGGTAATTTAGACCCCTGGGATTGTTGGGCTGTCCTTGATAAACGCCCCATTTGGCGGGGACTCTTGTTATCTTGAAACACAGCCAACTCCACTATGATTTGAATTAAACTCCCACAATGCCAGGCAACAGCCTCATTGCCTTGAAAGCAGTAAAGCAGTTGGGAGAAAATATGCTATTTTAGGACTTAACACTGAAAAGCAAAAAAGCAAAAAAAAAAAATAATAATAATAAGGTGGGGGGAGAAAAGGAAAAAAGAAAAAAAATCAATGTGCACATAAAGGGCTAATTTCACAGAATTGCACTCGGGAGAAAAGGGAAGAGACATTATGTATTAACTTCTAGTCAAGTGGAACTTGACATTTGTGCAGCAAGTGAAATCACCACCGCTGATAAAACCAGTTAACAGCTCTATTATCCCCAAGCAAGGAAAGAGAGCGTGGAGAACGCTCCCTACCGTGTCTCTGGGGTTTGGAGAGAAAAGCTCTTGTTTTAGACTGACAGAGCTTCGGCACAGACATCGCAGATGCATCCTCGGGAATTTTCTTTTCTCCTCAGAAGCAGAGATGTAAATCATTTGTAGAGCACGTCATACATTCAGAGTCCAGACATTCCTTTCCGTTGATCTTTGCCCCTCTTTTAATGTTAGGATGAGCAGGTATCTTATCCCCACTTAGCAGGTGAAAAAATTGGGGCTCAGCGGGGCTTGGTGACACTTGATTATAATCCCGGTACTTGGGAGGCCGAGACAGGAGGATCATGGGTTTGAGACCAGCACCAGAAACTTAGCAAGACTTTCAGCAACCTTTTAAAGCAAAATTTTATTATTATTATTATTATTATTATTAATTTATTTATTTTGGTGGTACTGGGGGTGGAACCCAGAGGCTTTCTACCTCCGGGCTATACTCCCAGACCTGTTTTATATTTTATTTGCAAACAGGGTCTCACTAAGTTGCTGAGAGCCTCACTAAGTAGCTGAGGCTGGCTTCGAACCTGCGCGATCCTCCTGTCTCAGCCTCCCGAGTGTTGGGATTGAAAGCGTGCGCCACCACGCCCGGCTTAAAGCAAAATTTTTAAAAAGGGCTGGGGTGTAGCTCAGAGGTAGAATGCATCTGTACAAAAAACAAAAAGAAAAAAAGAAAAAAAGAAGGAAAGAAAGAAGGAAAGAAAAAGAAAAAAGAAAAAATTTGAGGCTCTCTGAAGTCAAGTCACATATGTACTAAGCCACAGAATAAGGCAGAAATCACTTTTTTTTTTTTTGGTTCACATTCATAACACCCAAACGGAAACGCACAGACTGTAATTAGAATCTGATGGAGCTAAATGTCATCCTGACCAACATCTCGCCAATACAGAAATTCTCACTGTAGTCCACAGAGCAGGTGGTTTTCTAACTCTGCTTGAATATTTCTACTTACAGAGAACTCACTACTTTCTGAGACAACCCATTCTATTTTTAACATCTCTAAATGTTGGGGCGTCTCGGTGAAACGAAAATAAAAGTCTCTCTCCCAGTAATGAACACCCATCAGTCAACGGTTCATTAAATGTTGAAGCTGGAATAGAGTTCAGAAATGGGGTGCGGATGGGTTGGATCTAAGTGACGGGTTTTACGGGGAGCTGGTGGGTGAGCGCAGGGCTCTGCTTCCAGTCCGCGGCTCCTACTCTCCACCTCGTGTTATTTCTGCCCACTTGAGCAGTTATAAAAAGCAGACTTCCTCTTCTACCTAAAAGTACTGCAGCTATATATATTTTCTGTCTATCTATCTATCTATCTATCTATCTATCTATCTACCTATCTATCTATCTATCTATCTATCTATCTATCATCTATCTATCTAAGGTAAAATGTGTGTATATATATGTATATATATGCATATGGTAAAATCTATCTATCTATAGTTAGGTAGATACATAGATTGATTGATTGATTGCACTGGGCCATTATACCTTAGAGTTACACCTTTGTTCCTTCTTAATATGTATGTATTTATTTTTAATTGTTTTGTGTGTGGTGCTGGGGGCTCCAGGGACATTCTACTTTCGAGCCAACTCCCAGCCCCATTTTTTGTGTGTGGTCCTGCAGATTGAATCCAGGGGCATTTTATACCTCTGAGCCACACCCCCAGCCCTTTTTATTTTTACTTTTTTTTTTTTGTGGTACTGGGAATTGAACCCAGGGGCCTTTCCACCTCTGAGCTATACCTCCAGCCCTAATATATATATACACACACATATATGTATGTATGTATATATATATATATATATTTTTTTTTTTTTATTTGAAACAGGGTCTCATTAATTTGCAAAGGGCCTCACTAAGTTGCTGAGACTAGCCTCAAACCTCTGATCCTCCGGTCTCAGCTTCCAAGCAGTAGGATTACAGTCATGTGCCACCACCCCTGGTTCACCACATGGACTGGGTCACTGGGTTTAGTGGCCTGAGGCCAGTTGGGTCAGAACTGCTTAATGTTTTTAATGAAAACGAAGCAATTCTCAAAGTGCTCACGCTCCCTTTCATCGCTTTGGTTTTGGTCCAGGATTCTAGTCTGTAGCATCCCGGCTTGACTCCGGGGCTGTTAACAAAGACGCCTTAGCAAGCACTAGAGACATGCTCGGGGTTAGCTGAGTTCAGGGAACTTATCCTAAGGACAAGAAAAACTTTTGTAGGCTCCCAGAGAGGGCTCCTGAAGAAGGGATGGTCACTCGCAACTGAGGAGGTAACCACGGCAGCTGCAGAAGACAGGCCCTGGGGCCCATCTGCCACTGAACGCTGCTCCCTCTCCTTCCTACTCGATTCTATCTCTTCTCCTTTCTCTCACTTATGCCTGTGGTTCCTCTTTTCTTTTTCTTTCGGCATCAGGGATTGAATACAGGGGCGTTCTAGCTTTGACCTACACCCCCAGCCCTTTTTCTGTTTATTTATTTATTTATTTATTTATTTATTTATTTTATTTTATTTGCGTTACTGGGGATTGAACTGGGCGTTCTAGCTTTGAGCTACATCCCATCCCCAGCCCTATTTTTTGTTCTTTATTTTGAAACAGGATCTCACTAAGTTGAGGAAAACCTTACTAAGTAGCTAAGGCTGGCCGCGCACCCCCGATCCTCCGTCTCAGCTTCTCAAGTACTGGGATTGCAAATGTGCACCACCACGCCCAGCTCCTTTTACCATTTTTATTTATTTATTTATTTTTACTTATTTATTTTTGTGGTACTGGGGTTGGAACCCAGGGTTTATAAAAAGACCTATTTTATGTTTTATTTGGAAACAGGGTCTCACTAAGTTGCTGAGAGCCTCACTAAGTAGCTGAGGCCGGCTTTGAACCTGCGCGACCCTCTTGTCTCAGCCTCCCAAGCGCTGGGATTACAAGTGTGCACCACCATGTCCGGCTCCTTTTTCAATTTTTAATTTTGATACAAGCTCTGGCTAAGGGTCTCGTCAAGTTGCTGAGGCTGGACTCAAACCTGCAATCCTCCTGTGTCAGCCTCCCATGTACTAGGATTACGGGCAGGCCTGGGCCTCGGCGCTGGGCTCCTGCGGTTCCTTGGCGCTCTGGATTTCTTCCTGCTGCCTCCTCTTCCTGTCTCTTCACTTCTTGGCTCTGCTGTCAGCTATATTTGTTCCTCCTGAATGCCCAGGAGAGCTGATTAAGTCAGCCACGCTTATCAAGAATCTTGGGCCTGCATAGCATGGGCTATTTAGATCAGACACTGTCCCTGATCTAATCAGCTAGAGACAGGCGGAGGTCATGTCAGAACAAGCAGGTTCACAGAAGCATAAGGAATCTCTCAGAAGAGGGGTGTGGATGATCGACTCCCAGACAAAGAGTCTTAAATATGCTCAAAGTGTCAGAGAGCTTCATAACTAACTAGCTTCCTGTTTGTTTATTTTATTTTGGGCTCTGAGGATTGAACCCAGGGGCATTTGATCTTCAAATGACACCCCGGCCCTATATTTTGATTTATTTATTTTCAAACAGGGTCTTGCTATGATGAGAATCTCACTAAGTTGCTAAGACTGTCCTCAAACCTGCGGATCCTCCTGTCTCAGCCTCCCAAGTACTGGGGTTACAGGTGTGCGCGCCGTGGCTGCCTCCTCATTTATTTGTATTTATGTATTTATTTATTTATTATGGTACTGAGAATTGAACCCAGGGTGTGCTCTACCACTGAGTTATATCCCTTTCCCCTTTGTATTTTATTTTTTGACAAGGTCTTGTTAAATTGCTCGGGCCAGTCTGGAACTATTGAACCTCCTGCCCTAGTCTCCCAGTACTGGGATTGCAGGTGTGCACCACTGTGCCGCACTCTATCTCAGGATGTAATTCCCTTAAGTACCTGTTTTATGTGCTCTCTTCGGCAGCATATATACTAAAATTGAAACAATACAGAGAAGATTAACCTGGCCCCTGCCAAGGATGACAGGTGAATTCATGAAGTGTTACATTGTGTGTGTGTGTGTGTGTGTGTGTGTGTGTGTGTGTGTGGTACAAGGGGATAGAGCCAGGGCTGTTCTACCTCCAAGCTACTCCCCCGACCCTTTCTGTTTTGGGGTTTACAACAGGGTCTTGCCAGGTTGCTGAGTCTCGCTACACTGCCGAGGCTGTCCTCAAACCTGTGATCCTTCAGTCTCAGCCTCCAAAATACTGGGATTATAGTCATGCACCACCACACCTGGCCATTTTTTTTAAGTCTTTGTTTCCGTTTCTTGGGCTTCACCCCTTCATCGCTTCACAGGTCAGACCTACAGCTTCCCTTACTAAACGAGCAGGCTCTCTTTCCCACTCCATGTGGGCGCTGAATCCTGATCGCAACTACTTGCCGCTTGAACCAGGGGAGGGTTATTTCTTCCCATCTAATTGTTGCCCGTTATAACAGGAATATCTCCTGCATCCACAAAGATATTGTCCAAACCCGTGGTGGAGTTGGCAGCCACCCAGCGCCCTATGCCCTCTTCTTGTCTCTACATTGAGCCCTAATGGATGACCAAGAAGAAGACTCAGGGGCCGGCTCTCTGAAAGGGTGGAAATTTGTGCATCCAGGGTCCTGTGGGTGGCCATTCTGATGTCATTTTTGTTTGGCAGAGCTTTACAGGATCCATGGAACCAGAAGGCCGCCACTCAACATGGTATCGGGCTAGGTGTCCATTGGAAACTCTCCACTTCAAGTAGACAATACAGTTTCTCTTCCAGTTGCTTGCCAGCAAGGAGCGAAGGCAGAGTCCGTTAGTGCTGGCCTCTGTACATCCCGAGCTTGGCTAGGGTCACGCAACATTCACTGAGGCCAGCAGGGCAGGAGCGGATTCCTGTATAACACGAAGGCAGCGGGAGTGTGTGGCGGCACACACCTGTAATCCCAGTACTTGGGAGGCTGAGACAGGAGGATTCCAAGTTTGAGAACAGCCTCAGCAATTAGTGAGACTCTCATCAACCTACCAAGACCCTGTTTAAAAATAAAAATAAAATAGGGTTGGGGGTACAGCTCAGAGTTAAAATACTCCTGCGTTCAGTCCCCAGTACCACACACACACACACACACACACACAATAATTTAATTTAATTTAATCATAGTTGTTCCCCCCTCCTCCACCCACATGAACATGTTCAAGACCCCCAGTGGATGCCTGAAACTACTATATGGAAAATGTGCTTTTCAGCCAGGAGTGGTGGTGACATCTGCAATCCCAGTACTTGGGAGGCTGAGACAGGAGGATCGTAGGTTTGAGGCTATCCTCAGGAACTGAGTGAGCCTCTCAGCAATTTAGTGAGACCCTGTTTCAAAATAAAAAAATAAAATAGGTCTGGGGTTTTAGTCCACACACACACACTTAAATTTTTTTTTCTAACCAGACATATCTACGATAAAGTTTAATTTGTAAATTAGGGACAGTAAGAGATTAACAATAATAACTAATAATTAGAGTAATTATAAGCTGGTACCACAAAATAAACAAAATAATTATAATATACTGTAATGAAAGTATGTAAGTATGGTCCACTCGTTCTGAAAATAATTTTTTTTTTGGCCTGGAAGATCGAACCTCCAAGCATTCTACCTCTGAGCTACACCTCCATCTATCTCTCTCTCTTTTTAATTTGGAAACAGAATCTCTCTAAGTTGCTGAGGTTGGCCTCAAACCTGCGATCCTCCTGTCTCAACCTCCCAAGTACTAGAATTACAGAATGGGCCACCTTACCCAGCTTCAAAATATCTTATTGTACTATATTTATTCCTTTTCTTGTGGTGATGTGAAGTAATACTACAAGAAGGAACGAGCTAAACGGCTCAGGACTTCTGACTCAGTGCTTGGCTACTATGCAAGGGCCACTTGAACACAAGCACGAGGACACCACAGTCTTCCCTCTGAGAGGCAAGGTGGCCGCTGAGGGACTACCAGGCAGGTAGCATATACAGCATGGATACTCTGGACGAAGAGGCGGTTCAGGTCCCAGGTGAGATGGAATGGGATGGCATGAGACTTTATCACACTTCTCCAAATGGAGTAGAATTTAAAACCTCTGAATTTTTCATTTCTGAACTTCCTATTTAATATTTAGGGATGGCGGCTGACTGTGGGTAACTGCAACTGTAGATAAATGAAACTGGGTAAGAGGGGACTGCTATTAATACAGGATTACAAATGGTTGTGTGATCAATAGGCCCCATTATCTATACTATGATATTTATTTATTTAGGCACTGGAAATTGAACCTAGAGGCATTCTACCCCCAATCCTTTATTTATGCATTTTATTTTATTTTGGTACTATTGACCCCCGAGAGAACCAATTCTTTCGCCTTGACTTCTGCAAACTATGTATGTATGTATGCATGTATTTATGTATGTATGTATGTATGTGTTTTTGTGCCATTCTACCTCTGCGCCACCCTCCCAGCCCTATTTTATTTTTATTTAGAAACAGGGTCTTGCTAGGTTGCTTAACGTCTTACTACTTGCTGAAGCTGTCCTTGAACCTGTAATCCTTCTGTCTTAGCCTCCAAAGTCCTAGAATTATAGCTGTGTACCACCACTCCCGGCTATTTTTGTTTTGTTTTGTTTTGAGGCAGGGTCTTGGTGGTACATTGAGAGTTCCTCTGCATTGTTGAGTCTGTCCTTGAATCTGTGATCCTCCTGTTTTAGCCTCCCAAGTACTGGAATTACATGTGCCACAGCGCCTGGCTAAGTTTATGTTGTTTCAGGGACTTAAATAGTGCTATTTTTTTTCCTATTTTGCACTCAGAGCCACTGATCAATAAATTAAAAAAAAGACAACAGTGGAAGAGGACCACAAGTAAATAAAAAACTGGCTTTATTACTTGTAAAGAGCAGGTTGTAGAATAGGGTTTGAGTTGGTGGGGCAAATATCCCAAGAAACCCACGTGTGAGGAGGGAGGTAGCCGGAATCGTGGACTGCCACGCTTCCTGGCGACAGAAGCATCAAGAGTGATCACACCAGATGCTTAGTCCACGGGGGCTTGTCATGACGCCAAGACCCAACCAAGAGCACGGCGCTCCCTTCTCAAAGCTAGAGGTCAACTCTCAATCAAGTCAGTGCTGCTCCCGGCTCAGTCCCCACCTCCTGGGTACCCACGGTAGCATCTTTGGCTATCTTCCTGAGGCCTCTATCTTTAGAGTCCTGATGATTCTGAAGTGACTCATAATAGCGCACAAGTTCAATAAACTTCAAACAGCTCTGGAGGCTGGGTTGAAAGGTGACTCCCTTTCCCATCCCAAATTATGTCTAACCACATTTCCCAACACAACACATCAGAAGTTCTTCAATGAGATTAAACAGCCCACTAAGATCTTCCAATTATAAATTGCATAAAGATAATTTAATAATGAAATACCTAGAGTTTGAGAACGCTCCAGATCCGAATGTAGATTCCTTCTCACTATTGAATTCCCAAGGAGAATTTAAGTTCAAAGGCTGAATTCAACCCGGTGTGGTGGCACCTGTAATCCCAGTACCTGGAAGGCTGAGACAGGAGGATTGTAGGTTTGAAGACAACCACAACAATGCTGAGACTCTCAACAAGATAGTAAGACCCTGTTTCAAAACAAAACAGAGCTGGGTGTGGTGGTGCACGCTTCTAATCCCAGTACTTGTGAGGCTGAGACAGTAGGATCGCAGGTTCACGGCTAACCTCCACTACTTGATGAGGCCCTCAGCAACTCAGTGAGACCCTGTTGCAAAGTAAAGAATATAATAAAGAATAAAAATAAAGAATAAAATAAAGAATAAAAAATAGGGCTGGGGGCAGCCCCTGGGTTCAATCCCTGGTGCCACAACAAACAAACAATTTAATTTCCTTCCCCAGTCAAAGTCTAAAGAATCTAATCTCCATAAAATATATCTTCAATTTCTTCTTCTGCTCGAAGAAGTTCCTCATGGTCGAGTCGCTCTGGGATCGCCTGAGCCCAGACTCTCCTAGATGATGTGATGTCTTCTGGGCCTCACAAGTTTGATTAATCCAATGCCAAGTCTAAAACACCTCACCTTAAAAGCGCTTGAACATTAGGAGAACACAGGAGATTATCACAGTATAATGATAATCATGTCTCCAATTAAGATTATCAAGCAACCTCCAACACCAGGCAAAATCATCTTCTCCATACTTGCTGCTGTCGCGGGCCCTTCTATCTGAGTGGAGGATGAAGACCAAGGTCACCTCGGTTACCACTTTACCATCAGCAGAGTTCAGTTACTTGGGATCCGCTGCTGATGAACAAACCTTCCACTGGAAGAGATTTCCTCGCAATAGGCTCATTTGGGGGCTAGGAATTATTTTCATCAGTTCGAATTTACCCCAAATGGGGCCTGGGAGCCATCGGTGTCCTCCGCCTGCACCCTCTGGAAGGACCTAGAACCACCGCTGCTTCTGCTAGAGCTTGCCAGGGCGCACACGCTCTCCCCTGCCATTTCGGGGCTTCCTTGAGGGGCAGTTCGCAACTTGGCCTCTATCAGGGATGCTTTCTGTCTGGGCTACAGAGGCTGCCTGGTCTTTGTTTTGAAACCTTTTTATAGGAACGAGAAGCTTCTACTAAAGGCTGTTATTTTCCTTTCTGTATTTGTTGGAAAATGACCCTCTAATTATTTTGGCCAAGACCTGTTGGGGCCTTAAAACTCGTGTTCATCCTGATTTCTGTAGACACTATATTTCTTTTCTTTTTTCTCTTTCTTTCTTTCTTTCTTTCTTTCTTTCTTTCTTTCTTTTTGCTGGTCTGGTGATGGAACTCAGGGGCATTTGACCTCTGAGCTATACCCCCTGCCCTATTTTTTATTCTTTATTTTGAAACAAGGTCTCACTAAGTTGCGGAGGGCCTCACTAAGTAGTAGTTGAGGCTGTCTGAGAATTGTGTCCTCCTGTCTCAGCCTCCTAAATGCTGGGATTACAAGCATACGCCACCACGCCTGGCTCGTAGACACATTTCTATTTATTTATTTATTTATTTATTTATTTATTTATTTATTTTGATACTGGGGATGGAACTCAGGGACATTTTTAACTCTGAGCTATATCCCTGCCCCAGACCTATTTTTTATTCTTTTTTGTTTCCTTTACTTTTTGTGATACTGGGGATGGAACCCAGGGGCATTCTACCTCCAAGCTATACCACCAGCCCTATTTTTTATTCTTTATTTTGAAACATTGTCTCACTGAGTTGCAAAGGGCCTCACTAAGTAGCTGAGGCTGTCCTCGAACCATGATCCTGCTGTCTCAACCCCCCAAATGCTGGGATTACAAGTGTGCGCACCACGCCCGGCTTCTTCTTTTTTTTTATTTTTATTTTTTGAAACAGGGTCTCTGAGTTGCAGAGGACCTCACTAGGTAGCTGAGGCTGTCCAAGAACCATGATCCTCCTGTCTCAGCCTGCCAAATGATCGGATTACAAGTGTGTACCACCATGTCTGGCTACCCCCAGGACTTTTTATTTTTTGTTTTGAAACAGGGTCTCACTAGGTTGCAAAGAGTCTTGTTAAGTTTCTGAGGCTGGTCTGGAACCTTCGATCCTCCTGTCTTAGCCTCCCAAATACTGGGATTACAAGTGTGCGCCACCATGCCTAGCAAAATATATGTGTGGGTGGTATTTGGGTTTGAACCCAGAGACATTCTACCTCCGAGCTGCACTCCTCAGCCCAATTTTATTTCTATTTTTATTCTATTTCTATTTTATTCTATTTTTATTTAGGATTACAGGCATGTGCCACCACACCCAGCTATAAATTATTATTTTAAAACTTTTTCACTGCTGGGGATGGTGGTACATACTTGTAATTTCAGGACTTGGGAGGCTAAGGTAGGAGGATTGCATATTTGAAGCCAGCCTCGGCAACTTAGTGAGATCCTGAGCAAGTTAGAGAAACCCTACTTCAAAATAAAAACTGAAAATGGAGGTGGGCGGTGGAATTCAGAAGTAGAATTCCCCTGGGCTCAAGCAGCAATAGAAAAAAAAGTACATATAATTGACAATAAATTAAAAACTTTTGTCTTGCACGTGAGACCCTCAATCAAGAGAAGAGATAAACTACAGAATTGGGGAAATGTTTGCAAGTCTAGGTCTGACAGGAGATATCAGAATATAGGGAAAAAACCCTCTCTAACAATGAAATATAAAAAGACAAATAACCCAGTTGAAGAATGGGAAAAGAACCCCACTAGACACTTCTCCCCAAAGAGAAATTAGAAGTGCCCACAAACACGTGGCTACACACCCAACATTTTTACTGATTAGAAAAATATAGATGAAATACAATGAGATACCACACCCAAGGACGGCTATAATAAAAAGGACAGATATAGCGCTGGTGAGGATGTGGAGACATTGGCGTCTCCTACATTGCTGACAGGAATACGAAGTAGTGAAACCATCTGGGAAAACAGTCTGGCTGTTCCTCAAAAAGCTATACATAGAGGCACCATATGACCCAGCAAGTTCGCTGGGAGTTATTTCATTATTATTTATTTTTGTTTTTATATTTTGGTATCGGGGATCGGACTCAGATCTTCTCCCATATGCTCGGGAAGTGCTCTGCCACGGAGCTACATCCCCAGCTCTCACTTCTACTTAGGTACCCAAGAGAAACGAAGCCTCACATCCACACAAATATTTGTACACGACTGTTCATAGCTGCACTGTTTACAGGGGCTGAAAGGCAGAAACAAGCCAACATCTGTAAACCGAAGATGCTCTATCAGCCTGGCGCAGTGGTCCATGCTTGTAATCTCAGGGCTTGGGAGCCTGAGACAGGAGGATCTCAGGTTCAAGGCCAGCTTTAGTAATTTAGCGAGGCCTTCAGCAATTTAGTATTGGGGGGGGCGGTTAGTGGGAATGAACCCAGAAGCAATCTATCTACCTTTGACCTAAACCCCATTCCTATTTATTTATTTATTTATTTATTTATTTACTTATTTTTGCGGTCCTGGGGATTGAACCCAGGTGTATTTTACCTCTGAGCTACGCCCCCAGCCCATTTTTTAAAAAAAAAAAACTAGGGATGGAACTCAGGGGCATTTTACCTCCGAGCATCCCCAGCCCTATTTTTTTTTTTTTGAAACAGGGTCTCACTGAGTTGCAAAGGGCCTCACTAAGTAGCCGAGGCTGGCCTTGAACCTGCAGTCCTGTCTCAGCTTCCCAAGTACTGGGATTGCAAGCGTGCACCACTACGACCAGTTTATTTTTATTCTGAAACAAGGTCTCACTAGGTTGATGAGAATCTCCCTACTTGCTGAGGCTGTCCTCGATTCTGAGATCCTTCTTTCAGCCTTCCACATATTGGAATTATAGACATATACCACCATGCCCTAATCCTCTGTAACTTAATGAGATCCTGTTTCAAAATTAAAAATAAAATAGGGTATGGGGTATAGCTCAGAGGTAGGATATACCTGGTTTCAATCCCCCAACAAACAAAAACTTGGCAAGTTTATACTCTTATGACTCAGTGACGAAAATGAAGTCTTGGTGTATACTACAACATCAGCCAACCTTAAAAATGCATGTTAAGGAAAGAAAACACTCACAAAGACCATATATTATATGATTCCATGTATATAAAGTGTCCCAAACACAAAACTCTAAAGAGACAGAAAGTAGATCCAAGGTTGCCCAGGGCTGGGGAGTGGTGGTGGTGGGGTGTCTGCTGATGGGTCTAGTGTTTCTTTATGAGTGTTCTAAAGCTGATTATGGTGTGGTTTCACAATCCTATAACTGTTCTAAAAAACACTGAACGTACACTGTAGCTGGGTAAATTGGATGGTTTGTGGATTAAATCTCAGTTCAGCTCTTAAAAAATAAACCAGACAAAAATAGAGACTATGGTTCATACTGTTTTGTGCAGTGATGACAAGTAATGCTGGACCTCATCGATTTCACCCCTGTTCCTACCTAACAAAGCGTGATAGCACAGAAAATAGGAAAAGTTCCATTCTCTTTATTTTATTTTAATTTTGTTTGTGGTAGTAGTGATTGAACCCAGAGGCACTCTACCTTCGAGCTATACCCTAAGCCCGGTTTTATTTATTTGGAAACAAGATCTCGATAGGTTGATAAGAATCTCACCACTTGCTGAAGTTGTCCTCAAACCTGTGATCTTCCTGTCTCAGCCTCCTTAGCAATGGGATTCTAAGTGTGCGCCACCACGCCCAGCTAAAAGTTTCCACTTCTTAATGATGTTTCTGAAGATTGCACTGGGCAGAGGCAGAGTTCACCTCCCTAGGGCCATCCTTCTCTATTGCAATTTATTAAGTCACTGTAAGAAGACTGGGTCCAGAAAGACCCAGAAGGACAGGCACTGGAAACCCAGCCCCTCCGCTCTGCGCCTGTGGCTGCTGTACAGACATCATGGTTGAAGTGCCCAGGCTCAACCTGTCCAGATTGCTGTCACCTCCTCCTCCTCCTCCTCTTCCTCCTCCTCCTTCTCCTTTTCTTCCTCCTCCTCCTCTTCCTCCTTTTCCCCCTCCCGTTCCTTCCTTCCTTCCTTCCTCTTTTTCTTTCTTTTTTCTTTTTGTGTGTGTGTTATTGGGGGCTGAAATCAGGGGCATTCTACCTCTGAGCCACAACCCCAGCTCTATTTTATTTTTTATTTTGAAACAGGGTCTAAAGTTGCTGAAGCTTCCTCTACTAAGTGGCTGAGGGTTTGCAGAGCTGCCGAGACTGGCCTCGAACCCGAGATTGTCCTGCCTCAGCATCCCACGTACTGGCAGTACAGGCACGCACGGCTGCGCCTGGCTGCGCCCTGATCATTATCATCGCTGGGCGGGCAGGAAGTGGTCTCAGTTCCTCAGTCTGCAATTCTCTCTGGCCAAGTCGCGGAGCCTCCTCACAGCTCTGGACCAGGAAGAAGCTCTCCCAGGGCCTGCTGTCTACTCTCTGTTGCTGGAGAATCTGCCTGAGACCTTCTCTGCCCAGATGAAGACACAAAGAGAGGCCATAGCCCTTTGCGCTGACCACCCACCCAAATGCCAGCTCTGGGAAGCTGGCGCCGTCCTGCCTCAAACTGAGGCGCTCTTGGTGTGGGACCCAGAGCCTCGGCCCTTCTCCCTCGGAGTTTATCACGTCTATCATCTCTCTCTCTCTCCTCCTTCTTCCTAAGACTTCCAACTTCTTTTCTGGCACACAGTGCCAGTTACAGAGGAACACAGGATTTGAAATCAGACAAACCGGATCAGCCTCTTTCCTCCTCCACTTGTGATCTGCAGCGCACTCGGCCAAGTCAGTTAGCCCTGGGAGTCTTTATTCCTCTTATTAATAATGGAGATAATTATAGCTCACTGCGAGGAAGGGATGGTGGTAATAGTTTGTTGTTGTTTTGGTACTGGGGCTTGAACTCTGAGGCAGGCATTCTACCTCTGGCAATACTTCCAGCCCTTTGAATTTTTACTTTGAAACAAGACCTTGCCAAGTTGCCGAGAGTCTTGCTAAATTGCTAAGGCTGCCCTCAGACGCCTCGTTTCAGCCTCCCAAGCTCTGGGATCACAGGTGTGCGCCACCTCTCCTGGAGGCGAAGATTAAGTGAGATAATGCCTTACCGACTTCTCGTCTAGCCCCTGGTGAGTGGTCTGCCGCTGGCAGCAGCTGTTCTTATGTCCTCCGCGGACTGGGCAGAAGGTACAGACCCCAGACTGTGGACGCTGAGGCCCCGTCTCTGCTGGGGGGTATGGGCCCCTTTGGCTGCGCGTGCAGTGTCCTCCTTCCCAGTTTTTAGGAGTCAACTCCCCTGAGTGCTATGATAGGGGAGAGGGGCCCATCCAATTGCACAAACATGGGGGACAGTCCCCGAAACCTTCCAAGTTCGGGGCTCCTAGGTTTATTCCTGGGATTGAGGCTGGAGGAGAGAAGAAAGGGCTACACAATCGCAGTTTGTATATTTCTTTCTTTCTTCCTTTCTTTTCTTTCTTTCTCTCTCTTTCTTTCTTTCTTTCTTTCTTTCTTTCTTTCCCTTTCTCTTTCCTTCCTTTCTTTCTTCTCCCTTTCTTTCCTTCTTTCTTTCCTTCTTTTTCTCCTTCTTTCTTGCAGCACTGGGGAAGGAGCCCAGGGGCATTGTACCTCTAAGCTATACCCCCAGCCCTATTTTTTATTCTTTATTTTGAAAAAGGGCCTCACTTAGTAGCTGAGGCTGGCCACGAACTCCTGTTTGTTCTCCTGTCTCAGCCAAATGCTGGGATTACAAGGGTGTGCCACCACGCTCAGCAACTCTTTCTTTCATTCCATTTTTTCCTTCCTTCCTTCCTTCCTTCCTTCCTTCCTTCTTTCCTTTCTTCCTCTCCATGCTGAGATTGGACCCAGGGACATTCTATCTCGGAGACACCCCCAGCCCATTTATTTATTTATTTATTTATTTATTTATTTATTTATTTATTTTGGAATGATCTTGCTAAGTTGGCCAGGCTGGCCTTGAACCTGTAACCCTCCTGTCTCCCCATCTCAAGTGCTGGGATTGCAGGTGCTTGCCGCTGTGCTCAGCTTGCCTGGATTCTTCCTGAGAACACACGTTTGGTCCAAGACACTCATCTGCAAACACTTTCATTTTGGTCCTAGAGATTGAACCTAGGGACATTCTACCTCTGAGCTGTTCCCTCCCCGGCTCCTTTTACATTTAGTTTTGAAACAGGGTCTTGGTGAGTTGCTTCCAACCTGCGATCCTCCTGTCTCAGCCTCTCAAGTACTAGGATTACAGGTGTGCACCACCATGCCCAGGTCAGGACATTCTCCTTTACCTTCCAAGTCACCCAAATTGGGAGAAGGTCAGTCCACCATGAAGATATGTTTGAATTCATTAGTGTAATCTTGTAATCCCAGTACTTGGGAGGCTGAGACAGGAAGATTGCAGGTTTGAGGACAGCCTCAGTAAGTAGTGAGACTCTCATCAACCTAGTGAGACCCTGTTAGAAGTCAAATAGGGCTGGGGTGTAGCTTGGAGGTAGAAGGCCTTTGAGTTCAGTCCCCAGAATGACAACAGCAAAACAAATTCACTAATGCACTAAGGCTTCTTTTTCATACGCACTTTCCAGCAGCTTCTCCGCCTGCCCCTCCTCCTCCCCACAATAACAGGACCTCCGTGTTCTCTCCCAGGGCCCTGGCCTAGTCTGAGGAAGTCGGGGCCTGAGGTCCTCACCAAGACCCTAGCAGCCCTCACACGCCGGGCTTCGGGGTTTCCTCCTGTTTGCTCAAAATGCACGGCTCTTGGACAGCGCTCAGTTGATGTTTCTTGACTGGCTGGGCAGCGTGGGCTGCTTTCTTTCCCTGAGAGAGCACAGAAGGAAATGAAATAAACATCTCAGGCCCTGCAGCCCACAGGGGTCACGGCATTCACAGCGCTGTTGTGAGTCACAACTGACCCTTCTCTGTCATCCGCAGAGGCTCTGGAATGATTAGCGTAAACAGAGGCAGGAGAGGAGGAGGCTGGGGAGCACGGAGATCTGTCCCTGGGTAACACTCCCCACAGCGTTCACCAGAAACCCTCCGGTGGGAGCACTTCCTAGGCAGAGTCTTATTTGTGCGCTCTCCCCGCGCAGCGTCACACCCTGATGTCTCCTGATGCCCCTGCCAGAGAGGGGCTTGGACAAGTTGAAAATGAGGCGTGAGCCAGGTGCAATGACACATGCCTTTAATCCCAGTACTTGGGAGGCTGAGTTAGGAGGATTTGAGGCCAGTTTCAACCACTTAGTGGACCATTAGCAACTTAGTGAGATTCTACTTCAAAATAAAAATAAAATAGGGCTGGGGCTGTAGCTCAGAGGGAGAATGCCTCTGGGTTCAATCCCCAGTATTCTCCTCCTCTGCCATAAATAAATAAATAAATAAATAAATAAATAAATAAAGTAAAAGAAAGAAAATTGAGCCATGAATGAGTCCTCCAAGTGATCCCCCCGCTAGCTTATTTTTTGATGGAGTCTTACTGTACCAGAGGGGAGGCATGTGGCTTGTCTAGTCAAATATGGCACCAGGGACTGCAAAAACAAAGCAGCTATTACCCCATATATTGTCTGGGGGTCCCTGATTCCGCATGAAGGTTCCAGTTTTGCCCACAGGCATTCAGTGGAGCAAGGCATTTCTTTGGGGACTCATGAGAAATGTTAAATTTAAGCCTTTTCCTCTCCACATCAGCTCCCAGACACCCAAGACTAGGAGATCTTGCTCAACACAATAACGTAAGTTAGGGCCAGTGCTCCAGACCAGAAATCGAGGGTTCCTGGTCCTTTCATCTTACCTGGCTACCTCTTCCTCCTGTCAGGGCCTCTGTCCCCCTCCAAACCCTGTGTCTCGAGAATGCGCCATGCTCGCTGGTCCATGCTTAGTGCACAGAGGATGGCGAGGTAGCTCGACCCTTGAATCCAGTTTCCCTTGCTCAGCACTGTGGGTGGGACTGCCACACAGGAATGCAGATTAAGTAATCTTTCACGCCGAGCTTTTAGGAGCTCTATTTCCAAGTCTTGGCAAATGGCTCGGCGAGGCAGGGATTTGTTGAGCTGGTTATTGCCAGTTTCCTATAGCAAATAATCCTATGCTGTAAATGATTCTTTTAGTCTATGTCTATGTCATGTCTGTGGGTGGGGGGGTTGCTGGGGATCGAACCCAGGGACATTCTACCTCTGAGCTATACCCTTAGCCTTTTTTTTTCTTTTTTTTTTTTTTTTGGTGGCACTGGGGGTGGGGAACCCAGACACATTCTACCTCTGGGCTATACTTCCGGACCTATTTTATATTTTATTTGGAAATAGGGTCTCATTAAATTACTGAGAGCCTCACTAAGTAGCTGAGGCTGGCTTCGAACCTGTGTGATCCTTCCATCTCAGCCTCCTAAGCGTGGGGATTACAAGCATGTGCCACCACACCAGCCCCTTAGCCCTATTTTGTGTGTGTGTGTGTGTGTGTGTGTGTGTGTGTAGTACTGGGGATGGAACCCAGGGACCTTCTACCTTGGGGCTACACTCCCAGACCTATTTTATATTTTATTTGGAAACAGGTTCTCTTAAGCCAGCTGAGGCTGGCTTCCAACCTGCGCGATCCTCCTGTCTCAGCCTCCCAAGTGCGGGGATTACAAGCGTGCGCCACCACGCCCGGCTTCCCTTAGCCCTATTTTATTTTGAAGCAAAGACTCACTAAGTTGCTGAGAGTTTCACCAAGTTGCTGAGGACAGCCGCAAAGCTTCAATCCTTTTATCTCAACCTCCGAAATCCTTGGATCACAAGGGTGTACCACCACGCCTGGCCGCTCACGGCATCTAGCGATGCTGGACATTGTGAATCTGGTGCTAGATCCTGCGGCAGAGAAGATGCTGAAGGAAAATGAATTCTATGGGTTATAGGCAGCTGAGCCCTCCTGGACCCCACTCTCAACTGGTGCCAGTAATTCAGCCTGACTTCTCTTCCTCTACCTCGGACATCCCACGCAGCAGATTAGCCACCGATGGATCAACTTGGAGAACACTGAGCGATGCTGGGGAAGAAAGCAAAACATTCAGGGCTACACGTGGAGATTTATTGACCGAGAAAATGTTAGCATTTGAAGACACTGTACGGCCCATCTTTCTCAGGCTTCTAAACTCTTCTCCTGGAGGCAAACATCTCTGTGGGAGGCACATAGACAAATTTCTTGGAATCTCTGTGCTTTTTATTTTAAAAATCCCATATTTTTATCCACTGTTCTGCTCTACTTATTGGAGAATATGAAAATTTCCATGACTGTGATAGTCTTAGGAAGAAACTTTTATTTATTTTTTATTATTTATTTACTTTTGCAGGTCTGGGGATGTAATCCAGGGGCATTCGACCTCCAAGCTACACCCCCTGACCTATTTTTAATTCTTTGTTTTAAAACGGTGTCTCACTAAGTTGTGGAGGGCCTCACTAAGTAGCTGAGGTTGTCTGTGAACTGTGATCCTCCCGGTTTCAGCCTCCTGAATGCTGGGATTACAAGCGTGTGCCACCACGCCCGGCTCAGGAAGGAATTTTTAATGGTAGGTAATACTTTGATGTTCCAGCATTTGAGAAAAGGATAGTACTTCTGGGGGAGGTAATAAAGCATGAACTGAGAGGGAGGGCGGGAGGGAGAGAGGGAGGGAGGGAGGGAGGGTAAGAGAAGAAGAAGAAGAAGAAGAAGAAGAAGAAGAAGAAGAAGGAGGAGGAGGAGGAGGAGGAGGAGGAGGAGGAGGAGGAGGAGGAGGAGGAGGAGGAGGGGGAGGAGGGGAGGAGGGGGAGGAGGGGGAGGAGGAGGGGGGAGGGGGGAGGAGGGGGAGGAGGGGGGGGAGGAGAGAAGCAATCTGGGGAAGTGTGGTCCATGCATCCTAACCAGCAGTCAGTGTTGTTTGGAGTGTAGTGAAGGAAAGTCCTGGGACACACATTGGAAGAGAGTTGTGGCCAAGTTATGTGGAGCTTTCCACCAATGAAGAATGACAAAGGCTTTCCAACTGGGGAATGATACAATTAGAGTCGAGTTATAGGATACTTCACCAAACCGCAGGAGGAGCAGGAGCTGCAGGGGGATGACGGGGAACAAGAGACCAGGAGCGAGGGGGCGGGGAAGCAGGGTGGGAGGGGTGGCTGGGCTCTGGAGGGTCAGGCCTCGGTAGCTAGAGCAGGTAGGTGACCACACTGGAATTCTAATGTGCTAATTCTGAGTTCAGATCTTTGTGTGTGTGTGTGGCATTAGGAATTGAACCCAGGGGTGTTCTACCACTGTGCTATAAGTCCTATTTTATTTTTTTTTAATCTTAAAACAGACTCTTGTTGGGCATAAATGGCACATGCTTATAATCCCAGCATTTGGGAGGCTAAAACAGGAGGATTGTGGTGTGCGGACAGCCTCAGTTACTTAGTGAGGCCATTTGCAACTCAGTGAGACCCTGCTTCAAAATA
The DNA here is from genome assembly GCF_963383645.1 of Muscardinus avellanarius. Lineage (NCBI taxonomy): Eukaryota > Metazoa > Chordata > Mammalia > Rodentia > Gliridae > Muscardinus > Muscardinus avellanarius. Next base: position 15,035,890 of record NC_137800.1, on the reverse strand, counting down.
AAAAATAAAAAATAGGGCTGACAGTGTAACTAAAACATATAATGCCCCTGGGTTCCATCCCCAGAACCACACAATGAAAACAACATGGTGGCACATGCTTGTAATCCTAGCATTCGAGAGGTGGAGAGCAGAGGATCAAGATTCATAGACAGCCTCAGCTACTTAGGGAGGCCCTTTGCAACTCAGTGAGATCCAGTTTCAAAAAATAAAAAGACTAAGCCGGGCGTGGTGGCGCACGCTTGTAATCCCCGCGCTTGGGAGGCTGAGACAGGAGGATCGCAGAGGTTCGAAGCCAGCCTCAGCTACTTAATGAGGCTCTCAGCAACTTAGTGAGACCCTGTTTCCAGTATAGGGAAGTATAGCCTGGAGGTAGAAAGCCTCTGGGTTCCACCCCAGTACCATACACACACACAAATAAATAAACACACACACACACACACACACACACACACACACACACACACACACATATATATATATATAGTAAAAGAATAGAGCTGGGGGTGTAGCCTGGAGGTAGGATGCCCCTGGGTTCTATCCTCAGTACTGCAAAAACAAAAACAAAACCAGCAGACTCTTGCTAAGTTGGTGGGGGTCTTGCTCAGTTGCTGGGGGAGGCCTCTGGCCTGTGATCCTCTGTCTCCGCCACCATGCCTGGCCGGTCAATTCCTGTGCAAAGCTCAATTATGAAGCGCTTTCTACAAACACACAATTACAAAGGTATTCTACTCTAAAAAATGATTTTTAAATTTTTATCATTGTGATTTCTTTTTTCATCTTTTAGAATTTTTTCCCTGTCTTCAGCAGTGCACATGTGTATTAGTCAGGAATGTTCCTGCCTGTAAATTACAGAAACTGGAATACAGTGGCTTTATCAAATAGATTATCCCCATTATTTGCTAGAAGTTTGAATGCAGACAGCTTCTGGCCTTGGTTCAGCTATTTATTTATTTATTTATTTATTTATTTATTTATTTATTTATTTTATTGGTACTGGGGATTGAACTCAGGGGCATTCTACCTCTGAGCTACATCCCTGCCCTGTGTTATTTATTTATTTATTTATTTTTATTTTGAAACAGGGTCTCATTAAGTTGCAGAGGCTGTCTAGGAACCTGCAATCCTGTCTCAGCCTCTTAAGTATTGAGATTACAAGCATGTGCCACCATGTCCAGCAGGGTTTTTTTTTTATTAAAATAATATTTGTTGTGTCTGAGAAAGATGGCGCATACTTATATGTGTCACAGGTCATGCATGTCATTCAGAAAATAATGTAGGATAAAATACAACAGAAAAAATAAAGCAATAAAGCTAGCGGTAGAAACAAGTATTGTCCTGAGACGCAGCAAGGATATAGGGTCACTTCAGAGGGGGTGGCGCCTGCGCTCGGTTTTAAAGAATGTGAGGATTCCCAAGGATGGACACAGAGAGCCATGATTCATGGGTGACCTAACAATTACCAAATGGGGCGCTCCCTGGAAGGATCTGTCTCATCACAGAGACTCCACCCTCCCCATCCCCTGCATTCGGGATTCGAAGATGAGCGAGACTCGGGGTCAGTTCTCACGTCGCTCCCGGCCTAGCAAGGCAGCAGGCACATGCAGATAATGGCCGACTAAATGGTAAGAGCTGCACAGCACTAAATCAGTGAACCAGGGAGCACAGGATATTTAGGAAAAGCTCCGAGGGTAGGGTGGTGAAGGGTAACAGAGCGGTGATCTAAGAGACAGTTATTACCTAAAATAGCGGCGAGGGCCACGGGCCATTGACCGTCACTCCTTGGGACGTGTCCTACTTCGGCTCTCTAACCCGCTCACAAGTTGCCCCTTTCACACGTGGGTGAGCAGAAAGTGGGTGAATCCTGGAGCCAGGAGGCTGGAGATTGAATCCAGGGGAATTTTATCACTGAGCTACACCCCCCACTCCCCGGCATCCTTTTATTTTTTAGGGGCAGTCTACCTCTGATCTACATTCCCCAACACTTTATTTTTTGAAACAGGATGTTGCTAAGTTACTGAGTCTTGCTAAATTGCCGAGGCTAGCCTCAAACCTTTGATCCTCTTGTCTCAGCTGCCTCTCAAATACTGAGATTATAGGCACACGTCACCATGCCCAGTTGATACTCGGATTCTTAACGAAAGCGCCTTGTTATCTACAATGTGACCCAGGATCACTGTTATCTGTGCTGTGGTTTAAGGGGTGGAGAGAGCATCTGACATCGAGACTCCTCCTCTGTTTGGAGAATTTTCTTTCTAAAGAATTGAGTTAAAGCCAGGCACAGTGGCATATGCTTATAATCCCTGTACTTGGGAGGCTGAGACAGGAGGCTGGCAGGTTTCGTGCCAGCCTCAGAAACTTAGTGAGGCTTTTCTCAATTTAATGAGACTTTGTTTCAAAATAAAAAATAAGGCCAGGTGTGGTGGCCCACTCTTGTCATCCCAGTACTTGGGAGGCTGAGGCAGGAGGATCATAGGTTCAAAGCCAGCCTTGGCAATGTCGTGAGGCTCTCAGAAACCTAGTAAGACCCTGTTTCCAAACAATAAATAAAATCGGGCTGGGAGGCATAACTTGGAAGTAGAATTCCTCTAGATTCAATCCAGAGTACCATAAATAAATACATTCATACATACATACATACATACATACATACATACATAAAATAGGGGTGAGGGTGTAGCTCAAAGGTAGAATGAACCTGAATTCAGGCTACAGTAAAACACACACACACACACACACACACACACACACACACAGAATTGGGTTCAGAAGCATAGTTCACATTCTCGCCAAAGAATGTGAAATATACATTTTCCCACCCCTTTTGCAGCCAGTTGGAAATGGGTGACTCACCTGTGTTAGCTTTGCATTACCATGACCAGAAATCCCTGATGAGAACAACTTAGCGGAGAGAGCGGTTATTCCGGCTCACAGTTTCAGAGTCCAGTCTATAGTTGGCTGGCTCCAAGGCAGAAACATCGTGTTGGAGGAAAGTTGCTCAGCTCATGGCAGCCGGGAAGCAGAGAGAAAGAGAGTAGCTTTCAAAGGCACACCTTCAGTGATTCAGGCCCTCCAGCCACACTGCCTCTGAACTTGGCTGCACTGGGAACCCGGCTTTCAACACCTGAGCTTTTCTGGGACATACCAGATCCCAAACACTCCATGCACTCTCCCAGTAGCATGCCACTGGTCGGTCTGCGCTAGAAGGGAGGGAGGTGAACCCTCTGCTGCATACAGGGCTGTCCCTCTGCCGTATGTATGAGCCGGAGTCCAGTGTCCACCAGAGGAGCAGCAGTGTGCACACCTGCCCTCTTCCCATGGCTTCCTGTTGGGCTCTGCTCCTGGATGTTGGCGCTTCAGTCCCCCGAGTATCCTTTGAGTATCTTTTGTTCCTGCTGAATCGGGTCCGTGATAGTGACAGTTTCTGTTGCTTGCAGTCAAGCACCTTCATTAACACCAGGGCCTACAGAAGCCAAGCAGAGTGGCACACGCTTGCAATCCCAGCATTTGGGAGGCTGAGACAGGAGGATGGTGGTTTGCGGACAGCCTCAGCTACTTAGTGAGGCCCTTTGCAACTCAATGAGACCCTGTTTCAAAATAAAGAATAGAAAAACAGGACTAGTGTTGTAGCTTGGAGGTAGAATGTCCCTGGGTTCAATCCCCAGTACCACAAAAACAAACAAACAAACAAACAAACAAAAAAACACCAGGGCTTGTAAAGATGCTCTCCAAGGCTCCTTCTGCCTCAGTGGTCTGTGATCCTAGTTTGTGTCCAGCTTGGTGGCCCAGTGCTGGGCCCTGAGCTGATGCTTATTGAGTAAGTGACCCCACGGGGCAGGATTCTAGCCCAGCCTGGACTTTCCCTCTGCAGACCTTTACATCGTCTCGCTCGGTGATCTGAGAGACATCGGCAAGGAGGTGGCGGGAGCGCATGAGCAGAAGGAAAATGTTCCGTCTCGCTTTGTCATTTTAGTTATGCGGCTGACAACTTTGATCAGCAGAGAAGCACTGGTTTACTGCATGGGGACACGCAGAAGATATGGAAGATCTGGAAGGGATGATTTCTGCTCCCAAAGAGCTACAGGGTGATCAGGAAGAAGAGACTAATGCATTTTAAGATTTTAGTACTAAGCTCGGCATGGAGGTGCATGCCTGTTATCGCAGTACGTCTGAGACCCTGACAGGAGAATTGCAGGTTCGAGCCCAGCCTGAGCAACTCGGTGAGACCCTCGGCAACTTAGTGAGAGCTTTTTTGAAACCTTAGTGAGATCTTTTTTGTTTCAAAATAAAAAATAAAATTGGGCTAGGTGTAACTCAGAGGGTTCAATCTCCGGTACTACACACAGAAAAAAGAACTTAGTATCAAACAATATCAAAGAGACATGAGGACTCAGAAAAAGAAGAAATTATTGAATAAATAGAAAAAAAAAAGTCTGAGTAGGATTTAGATAAAAAGAAGAGAGTCCCCCACCCCGGTACTGGGAATTGAACCCAAGGGTACTCTACCTCTGAGCTACACCAAGCCTCCAGTTCTTTTTTTGATTTTTTGTTTTGAAACAGGGCCTTGCTAAGTTACCAAGTATTATGCCAAGTTGCTGAGACTGGCCTCCAAATCTACATTCCTCCTGTCTCAGCCTCCCAAGTACTGGGATTACAAGTGAGTGCCACTACGTCCAGCTTGAAGGTTTTACAAGGCACGGATCTATTCAAGTAGGCTCTTGCCTCATGAGTTACCCACCTCCTAAAGGTCTCAGCTCATTATATGGCCACTCTGGGGCCTAAGTTCCAACACAGGACACAACATGTCAAAACCACAGCAGACGGGATCATTCAGAGGATAAGAAAAGATCAGTGAACTTAATACATTTTTCTCCCCTTTGGTACTGGGGATTGAACCCCCCAGGCCATTTTTATTTTTAATTTGGAAACGAGGTGTCACTAAACTGCTGAGGCCTCAAACCCGTGACTCTCCTGTTTCAGTCTCCCAAGAAATACGATGGCTCCCAAGTAATAAGATGCTATAAGTAATAAGAATACTTATCACCACCACGTCGGCTGGCAAGTATTTTCGAGTGCCTACTAAACATCAGGCATTATTCTAGATGAAGAGATATGACAATATAAACAAAACACAGCTTGTTCTCACAAAACATGTGTCCCATCAGGATCAAATAGATGATACACACACCCACACATGAAAACACAAGTGCGTATGCACACACGAGCCTCCAGAGAGAGAGATCCGAGGGGTGGTGGGGCCCGTCTGGAGAAACAGCAGGGCTGGGAGTCACAGGGCACAAGGGAGCGGCTCCGAGGGAGCGCGCATCCTGCGCGGACTGTCAGGGAGCTCAGGCCCGCCCGATAAGGTGCCGTGGGAGGAGGAACCAAGAGCAAGACAGCTAGTCGTTTGGTCCTTTGGGGACAGAGTAGTCCAGGCAGAGGAAACAGCAGGTGCAGAGGCCCCAAGGCCAGGGCCGGTTTGCTGCATTCTGGAGAAAACAGGGAAGGATAGATAGCTGGTGCCATTGAGACGGGAAGGTCCCAGGTTGGAGGAAAGCCTTGGCAACATAGTGGGACCCTGTTTCAAAATAAAATAAAATAAAATAAAATAAAATAAAATAAGGCCGAGGGCAAAGCGCAGAGGCAGAATGCCCCTGAGTCCAGTCCCTGGGTACCTAAACAAGTAACAAAAAAAATAAAACAAGGAAGCCAGTGTGGCTGAGGCCGCAGCACGCGCCCAGGGAGAATGGTAGGGAGGTCCCAGAAGTGGGGGGGGGGGGCTTCTGAGAGGCCTTGGACACACTTGGAGACGAGCCCCATCCAGGGACCCCGAGAGAGAGAGAGAGAGAGAGGAGAAGAGAGAGGAAGAGAGAGAGAGAAAGAGAAAGAAGAGAGAGAAAGAGAGGAGAGAGAGAGAGAGAGAGAGAGAGAGAGAGAGAGAGAGAGAGAGAGGGGAGAGGGGAGAGGGGAGAGGGGAGAGGGGAGAGAGGAGAGAGGAGAGAGGAGAGAGGAGAGAGGAGAGAGGAGAGAGGAGAAGAGAGAGGAAGAGAGAGAGAGAAAGAGAAAGAAGAGAGAGAAAGAGAGGAGAGAGAGAGAGAGAGAGAGAGAGAGAGAGAGAGAGAGAGAGAGAGAGAGAGAAGCAGAGCGTGATCCTTTGGGGTACCTCTGTCGGGTGAGCCCTCAGCTCAGGAACTCAGGATCTGCAGGGTCCTTGGCTAATGTGACAGAGAAGAATTTCAGCACACGCCAGTTAGAGACATGGACAGAGGTTTCTTTGGGGAAAAGGGATGGAAATGCATATTGAAGAGAGAATGCGGGCCCTCAAGATGAGGAAGGCATTTTGGGGAGTTCAGGGTTTGCTTCTCATAGGGGACTTCGTGAGGGGTGGGCCAGAGAAGGTCTGTGAGGATGAGTTCGGTCCGGTAGTCCCAAGGCGGTTTATGGTGGGCAGGTGGTCTGGCAGCCTCAGGGCAGATGAGCTCAGTCCAGTAGTCCCGAGGCGCTTCCTGGTGGTCTGGTGATCTGGTGATCTGGTCAGCTTCGGGGTCTTCAGGGTGATTGGAGTCCTCATTAGCTGATTGAGGAAAAACTGGAATATCCTAAATTATAGGTTTCTTAGAAATATTGTAGTTAACTCTAGGATTTACAGGTTTCCCAGGAATTTTTGGGAAAGTCAGGTCTAGGAAAGAGAACTGGTTTGTGGATTAGAGGCTGAAGCACTTCAGCTCTAGGTTCTTAAAGTTATATTTTACTTTTCCTTCCGGTCTGTCTCCTTTCTACCTACTACTTATTTCTTCTATCCTACATCACTTCCACAGATAGAGAAGTTTTCATATGAAAGTCCTTGAGTAAGTGTCTCCAGGACCACCTCCTATATGGATATCTCTCCCCCCCCCCCCTCTCTCTCTCTCTCTCTCATACTGAAGATCGAACCCAGGGGGGCATTCTACCTCTGACATTCACTCTCAGCCCTGTTTTTCTTTTATTATTATTTATTTTGAAACCTGGTCTCACTAAGTAGCTGAGGCTGGTCTTGAACCTGTGATCTTCCTGTGTCAGCCTCTCAAGTACTGAGATTACAGGTGTGCACCACCATACCCAGCTTCATGCAATAAATAATTCTTTTAGTTCATATTTATGTCGTGTGTGTGTGTGTGTGTGTGTGTGTGTGTGTGTGTGTGTGTTTACTGAGGATTGAATTTATGGGCATCCTACTCCAGGGGCATTCTACCTCTGACATTCACTCTCAGCCCTGTTTTTCTTTTATTATTATTCTTTATTTTGAAACCTGGTCTCACTAAGTAGCTGAGGCTGGTCTTGAACCTGTGATCTTCCTGTGTCAGCCTCTCAAGTACTGAGATTACAGGTGTGCACCACCATACCCAGCTTCATGCAATAAATAATTCTTTTAGTTCATATTTATGTCGTGTGTGTGTGTGTGTGTGTGTGTGTCTGTGTGTGTGTGTGTGTGTGTGTGTGTGTGTGTGTGTGTGTGTTTACTGAGGATTGAATTTATGGGCATCCTACTCCAGGGGCATTCTACCTCTGACATTCACTCTCAGCCCTGTTTTTCTTTTATTATTATTCTTTATTTTGAAACCTGGTCTCACTAAGTAGCTGAGGCTGGTCTTGAACCTGTGATCCTCCTGTGTCAGCCTCTCAAGTACTGAGATTAGAGGTGTGCACCACCATACCCAGCTTCATGCAATAAATAATTCTTTTAGTTCCTATTTATGTCGTGTGTGTGTGTGTGTGTCTGTGTGTGTGTCTGTGTGTGTGTCTGTGTGTGTGTCTGTGTGTGTGTGTCTGTGTGTGTGTGTGTCTGTGTGTGTGTGTCTGTGTGTGTGTGTGTGTGTGTGTGTGTGTGTCTGTGTTTACTGAGGATTGAATTTATGGGCCTCCTACTCCATGGGCATTCTACCTCTTAGCTACACTCCCAGACCTATTTTATATTTTTATTTGGAAACAGGGTCTCACTAAGTTGCTGAGAGCCTTGATACCTTGCTGAGACTGTCCTCGACCTTGTGATCCTCCTGTCTCAGCCTCCCAGTGACTGGACTACAAGCGTGCACCACCACATCGGCTTGGCCCCGTCATCTTTAAAATAAAAGTCTTAGCTGGGCGTGGTGGCGCACACTTGTAATCCCCGCCGCGCTTGGGAGGCTGAGACAGGAGGACCGCACAGGCTTGAAGTCAGCCTCAGCTACTTAGTGAGGCTCTCAGCAACTTGGTGCAACCCTGTTTCCAAATAAAATATAAAATAGGTCTGGGAGTGTAGCCCGGAGGTAGAAAGCCCCTGGGCTCCACCCCCAGTACCACCACCAAAAAAAAAAAAAAGTCTTAGACCAAAGGAGTCATGTGATCTAGTTGTTGCTGTGGCATCCCGTGGGAAGGTGAAGCTGGTGTCCGTGGAATGGGAGTCGCAGGAGCCCTCCTCTTTCAGCAATAGGATACCCCTCCATAGCCCATTAGCTGACACTCCTGTCCAAGAAGGGACCAGAGGTGCTTTCCTGATTTCTGCCCCTCACCTTTTCTTTTCAGCTGTCTTGTGTCACCATCCTGAGTTTCTAGATGCCCCAGGAGCTGCAGAGTTGCCACCAACAGCTTCTGTCCTGAACTTCTTTCCTGTAACCTGTTTCCCCAGGGAGGGTGGTAGGAAATCAGATCACCTGGTCTTGCTCGGTCCAGGCAGGTGGGGAAGACAGGGGAATTGTGGGTAGTTTTAGTGTCAGAGGCTTTCAGAGAAGTGCAAGAAGCTTGGCAGAATTTCCTTACAGTCTGGAGGCCCCTGGAGGGGGGGGGCGATTATCAGAGTTCAGGCACAGATGGCCCGCATCAGCCCTTAAATGGGGGGAGGGATTCCCCAGAGGGCTCAGCCCAGCTGGCCATCTCCAGCCTGAAACTGTTTAGTGTAGAGGAGAGAGAGTAAGAAACACCAGGTGGGCCACAGTCTTTGGGCCTCAAGGTGCAAATTCGCTCCCAGTCGCAGGCATCTTGGAAGGGGAGGAGAGACACCTCCTTAGAGGCAGTGTTTGTTTGGCGATTAACCTCGGGGGTTTGGAGAGCTCTCAAGATCAACGCCCGAGCCTGGGGTCCCCTCTGCCGCTGAGGTCTTTGTGGGGGTGGGGAAGAGCTTGGAAGGAGGTTGGCCGGGATGCAGGATCGCTGGGCAGCACAGCTGGGCTTCTGCGTAGGCTAGGGGGCCACTGGGAAGGGATGTGGAGCCGGCGCCCGCCCAGAGGCGGGGTGTTCGGGTCCAGGGCCCCGGGGAGCGCTGCGCAGTGATCGTCCAGAAGAACCCGCCCGGGATGCGCGGGGCAGCTGCTCTCGCCCGGCGGCCTGGGCGCTCTGGGGAGGGCATTCCCACCGCACGGCAATCGCCTGGGACACACGGAGAGAGCTGTCCCCGTCACCCACGACGCGGTCGTTTCTTGTCGGTGTGGAGTGAGGCTGCGCGTGGGCGGGCGGGCGCCCCAGCCCCAATAGCGCCCACCCCTCCCTCCCCTCCTCTCTTCCTTTTGTACTGGGGATTGAATCGGGGGCATTCTACCTCCAAACGACAGATCCTTCTGTCTCAGCCTCCCCAGTACTGGGATTACAGGCGCGTCCCCAGCCCGGCCAGCCTCAGTTTCTTGAAGGCAGGGGTTAGGCATAATGGCCCACCATCTCCGGGTCCGTTTGAAGATGAAGTGGGCCGACACTTGGCGACCGTGTGTGTAAACTGTCAGGAACTGTAAAGGGCTGCTTTTGCTGTCGAGGTGTTTGTTGGTATGCAAAGATCCGGTCCGGATGACTTCTGGCCTCCTGCGGCTGGCTCATCCGGCTGAGCCGGGCCAAGGCCGGGAGCCCGGGCTGCGCCTGCCGCCAACCCAAGAGAAAGACACGCCCTGCCTTCCCCAGTCCCAGATAGCGAGACAAGGGATGGGAAGCCATGTCCTGGGTCAGACCCAGCCCATAGAGACTTCTAAGGGAATCACAAAGAGATTCACTCCCCTCACTCCCTCCCACCCTTCCTCCCTTCCTTCCCTCCCTCCTTCCTTCCTTCCTTCCTTCCTTCCTTCCTTCCTTCCTCTCTCTCATCCAGGAGTGGTCTACCTCTGACCTACACTCCCAGATTTACTTTATTTTGTGGTACTGGGGATTGAACCCAGAGGCATTCTGTCTCTGAGCTACAGACACCTCCAGCCTTATTTTATTTTTTATTTTGAAACAGGGCCTCACTAAGTTGTGGACGGCCTCATGTGGTTGCTGAGGCTGGCCACAAACCTGTGATACTCCTGCCTCAGCCTCCCAAGTGCCAAGATTGTAGGCATGTATCACCAGGCCCAGCTTCTAAGTTTTCTAATTCTGGGACATGGGAATCTTATTTATTTATTGGCATTAGGGATTGAAGCCAGGGGTATTCTACCTCTGAGCTACACCTCAGCCCTTTAATTTTATTTTGACACAGTGTCTTGCTAGGTTGATGAGTCTTACTACTTACTGAGGCTGTCCTCAAACCTGCAGTCCTCCTGTCTCAGCCTCCCAAGTGCTGGGATTACAGGCATGCATCATGACACTTGGTTTCTAAATTTTCTAATTCTGGGGCATAGGAAGCGTTTTATTTATTTATTTATTCATTTATATTTTGCAGGTCTGGGGATGGAACCCAGGGACATTGACCTCTGAGCTACAGCCCTTGCCCTATTTTTTATTCTTTTGAAACAGGGCCTCACTAAGTAGCTGAGGCTGTCCCTGAACCATGATCCTCTGGTCTCAGCCTCCCAAATGCTGGGATTACAAGTGTGCGTCTTCATGCTCAGCTCATAGGGAGCATGTTATATAGAATTACTGGATAATGTTTCCCCATGAGACAATTTTGCAAATGTGGATAGATACTGTTGTGATTATTAAAGTATTAATTAATTTAAAAGCCTTACGGGTTCTTGGTGGCTTTTGGGTGTGAGGGATTTTTTTTTTTTTTTTTAAAACAGAAGCAACGTGGTGGGGCTGCTGGGCGATTTAACTGTAAAAGATGGGTGGTCCTCTGTTGCGGATGAGGGAGTTCTTCATGGACAACAGGTGCCTTAGCCTAGAAGGGGACTGTGGAACAGTGGCGGAGGCCAGCTAGTGGCCGTCGAGAGACCTGAAGCCATCGTCCTGGGAAGAGCCTGGCCTCTGAGCTCACCAAGTGCTGCTTAAAATCCTGATTGTAGCCGGGCGTGGTGGCACACGCTTGTCATCCCAGCATTTGGGAGGCTGAGACAGGAGGATCGGGGTTGGGGTTCAAGGCCAGCCTCAGCTACCACTTAGTGAGGCCCTCCACAATTCAGTGAGCCTTTGTTTCAAAATAAAGAATAAAAAATAGGGCTGGAGGGTGTAGCTTGGAGGTAAAATGCCCCTGGGTTCCATCTCCAGTACCACCCCCCCCACCCAAATCCTAATTCTAACCTGGGCATGGTGCTGCCCCTTGTAACCCCAGTACTTGGGAGGCTAAGACAGGAGAATCACAGGTTGGTGGTCAGCCTCAGCTACTTAGTGAGGCCATCCGCAACTTAGTGAGACCTTGTTTCAAAATAAGGAATAAAATAGGCGGGGGTATAGCTCAGAGTAGAATGTCCCTGGGTTCCATCCCCAGTGCTTCCAAATAAATAAATAATAAATAAATAGTCCTGATTCTCCCTTTGCGTTTGGCCTTGAGTAAGAAACTTAACTGGGTGCTTATGAAGCCACAGCTATGCCTTGAAAACGAGTTGGGTAAGGAAATGAGGGCAGGCTCCTGTTGACCAAATATTTTCCCCATGTATCTTCTTCTCTAGTTCACTGTTCCCTAGATAAAGCGCTCCAAGAAGCAGATCTAAACTTAGAAGGCTTAATTAAGAAGAAAAACAACCTATTATTTTTATTTTCTAAGAAGCGGAGGAAAGGGAGGAACTTTGATTTCTTAGCCAGAAGCCGCCTCTTTTTCCCTGGAAGGATTTTCAGAAGCTCCATTTTCAGAAGCTTGGCTGATGGCTCCGTGGCTGGATCAGTCTCTGGGCCATCGGGAGCCCCAGGCTGTCAGGCCCCAAGGCTCTTCAGGGTGTCTGTGCCCTGGAGGCTGCTGCTCAAAAGTGGCTGCAGGGGTGAGGGACGGGTAATTCATATTTTGCTTACCTCATCTCCATCCCCGGACAGCTGCTAGGGCTTCTGGCCAGTGCTAACCAAGCCCACTGCAGACTCCAGTATGAGGATCACCAGCAAATTCCTAGTGTCTTTATCAGAAACAGTAAGGGTGAGAATGAGGGGTTTGGGGGAGCGGCACTTTTCATTCCATCCTAGAATTTCAACATTGCTCCTCCCTAGCAGGAAAGGGGGACACCTTGATTCCAAGGGCATTCTGTACCTTTCTAACCTGAGTTCAATTTAAACAAGAAAAGAAAGATGTTAACCCAATTCACATAGCTGACATTAAGGTGCTAATAACCTGGGGTTACACCACCTGGGGGATATTTGCATTTTGATAGAGTATGTTTAAAACCTGTGAAGCTTCCTGTTGGGGGAAGTTTGTTTTGAGGGGGGTGCTGGGGACTGAATTTAGGAACATTTTGTCACTGTATTACTCCCTCAGGTTATTATTATTATTTTTTTTTATTAATTTTGGTACTAGGGATTGAACCCAGAGGCAGTGTACCTCTGAGATACACCCCCTTGCTCTATTTTATTTTTTATTTGAAAACACTCATGCTAAGTTACTGAGGCTGGCATTGCACCTGCGATCCTCCAGTTTTAACCCCTCTAGTACTGAGATTACAGGCATGTAATCCCACCATGCCTGGCTAAAACCTTGTTTTAAAATAGAAAAATCAAGCCAGGCGTGGTGGTGCAGGTTTGTAATCCCAGCATTCGGGAGCATTCGGGAGGCTGAGACCTGGAGGATCGCGGTTTGTGGACAGCCTCAGCTACTTAGTGAGGCCCTCTGCAACTCAATGGGACCCAGTTTCAAAATAAAGAATAAAAAATAGGGCAGGGGGTGTAGCTCGGAGGTCGAATACTCCTGGGTTCCATCCCCAGACCCACAAAAAAAAAAAAAAAAAGAAAGAAAGAAAGAAAGAAAATCAAAGGGTTGGAGGTATAGCTCAGTAGAATGTCCCTGGGCTCAATCCCCAGAACCAAAAATAAATGAATAAATAAACGGATAAAATAAAAGTGATAGGGAACCTGTGGTTGAAGCCCCGGTTCACATTTGTCTCGCTGCTTCCTGAAGGCAACTGGAAGGACAGCAAAGATAGAAAAAGGAGCTGGGTCTGGTGGCACAGGCCTGTAATCCCAGTACTTGGGGAGCTGAGACAGGAGGATCACAAAGGTTCAAGGGCAGCCTAGCAACTTAGACTCTCAGCAACCTAGTGAGACCCTGTTTCAAAATAAAATATAAAAAGGGCTGGGGGTATAGCTTGGAGGGAGAATGCCCGAACATATGGAAAGATAAACTAGGGAAGAAGGAGCGACCGCGCAGACTGTGTTCAGGAAGGAGCCTCCGGGAACGCGAGGGCAGAGCACCCTAAATACCGCTGGAAAATATTTATACCATGTGCGGTATTACATTAAAGAAGAAGATGATGAACATAAGAAGTAGCCTATTTTCTCACTTTCAATCTGCTGGAAATAGTCTTGACATTGAGATGTTCTTTCTCCAGGTACGTCAGCCGAGATCTTTCTGCAGGGAAGTCAACCCAGGCCGCTGCTTGTCACTCTTGAGTGGGCAGACGATTGAATCTGGGGGCTTCTGAGCTCCCTAGAGGCCTTCCATGGGTGTGGGGAGGCCAGAAAGCTTTTCTTTTTTCTCTTCTTTTGTTTTTCTTTTTCTTTGCTTTTTTTTTTTTTTAATTGTGGCCCTCGGGACTGTACTCAGGGGGGTTCTACCTCTGAGCTACACCCCCAGCCCTTCTTTTTAATTATTATTATTTGGAAACAGGTTGTTGCTAAGTTGCTGAGGCTGGCTGCCAACATGCGTTCCTCCTGTCTCAGCCTCCCAAGGGTGGGATTACAGGTCTGCACCACCACACCCGGCTGTCTGGAAGCTTTTGAGATTAATGAAAACATCACTCATTGCTTCCCTGAGCATTTTCCAGAGCTTTGGGTACATAGCCTTGATCATATTTGCAAAAATCTCCATGACTGGAGACTACTGTTTGCTCTTGGAGTTTTAGAATGACATTTCCAGTTTCCTGCAACTGGTAGTTGGTGGCTGAGCGGTGGTTTGTCTTGTAACTTTGTCATCAGTACTTGCTGTCCCAATACCAAAATTGTGCCTCCCAGAAGGTTTCTGCGTAGGCTGTCCCACTGGAGTCTCACAATAGCCCAAGGAGAGAGGGTAGAGCGTGCATCCTCAGCCTTCCTTGAGAAATGGGATCAGACAGCAAGGTTCAAGTGTTCCTCCAAAGTCACATAGCTGGTCATGGTGGCACCATTGTGGGGTAACAGGTCTCAGGGCTCGGGGTTGGTGATCTCTGCTGCTTCCTCAGTGGCCCTATGAATGAAAGGAACCCAAATCCATTTCTCTCAATAAGCAAAACAGCCCATCGTAGCAGCATGTCCAGACTCCTCTAAACATCTAGTCTAGCAGCCAAGGGTGACCTCAACATCAGTCCTCTCTAGGTTCCAAACCCTCCCATGTCCTTTGTCCCCAATGCCCTCTGTCATTACGCAGGGAGTGGCAGAGGCTAAGGGGGTCCTGGTTCCTTTTCCGATCGCCCATGGCGTCCCCAAGCATTTTCTATCTCCATTGGCCAGCGGGCAATGACCTTTCTCTTCCATCCTCCCTCTCTGAGAGTCAGAGCACCCCGTTGAGCTCTTTCCTTGGCTTTAATTGGTGCCATTGGGTAATCGTTAATTACTGCCCACAGTCCCCCAGCATGTAATGAGTGGTGAGCAGTGCCTCTGGGCTCCAGACAGAGGCCTTAAAGACCCATGCTGCTCACACAGACCCACAGATCGCCTGAGCTGCTCTCCTCTGCCCCTCCCCCTTGCAGAGCTGCACCAGGCCAGGGAGATTTGTCCTGCGTCTGCATGCTGACCCGCGCAGGCTGCCCAAGCACATCTGTCTGCTCTCCCTGGCCAGAAAAACCACAGCAGCAATCGGCTGCCAGGAGCTTAATTGCCCGTTCCTTGTCCCAATCTGTAAGGCACACAGGAGGATTTGCCTTTGGGAGGTTCCCAGCTAATTGGCTAGCAGCTGGCTTTAGGATAGACAACTGTCTTTTGTGGTTGTTCTGTTCCCAACCAGGATCCTACTGAGCTTGAAATTTCATAGGCATTTGGTGGGAGCCAGGGAGGATTGTCTAAAGCGCCATTTTTTTTTTTTTTTTTAACCATAAGTTCTCATTTAAAGCAGTGTGGTGTTGGAGGAAGGGCAGTGGGCTCTGGATCAGGTGGGCTGGTGTTTGTTGGCTTGCTTGCTCGTTTGCAGTGCTGGGGATGGAACCCAGGGCTCTGTGGATGCCAGGCAAGCACTCTACCTCTAAGCTATAGCCCCAGCCCTAGATTCAGATAGATCTCAGTTTGTTGGGAGGATTACATAAATTATTATACGAATTTTTGTTTTTATTTTTACTTTATGGCACTGAGGATTTTTTTTTGTGTATGTGGTGGTGGAACTGGAGGTCAAACTCAGGGGCATTCTACCTTCAAGCTATACCCTCAGCCTATTGTAAAAATTAAAATTTTAAAATAGGATTGGGGATTGAACTTGGGCAGTCTATTTCCGAACTACACCTCCAGCCCTAGTTTTTGTCTTTATTTTGAAACAGCATCTCACTAGGTTGATGAGAGTCTCACTACTTGCCGAGGCTGTCCTCGGACCTGTGATTCTCCTGTCTTAGCCTCCCAAGTACTGGGATTACAAGCATGTGCCACTACACCAGGATTTTTATTTTTTGGGTGGAGAGGTCTAGGGGGGTGGAACCCAGAGGCATTCTACCTTCAAGTTATAGTCCTAGCCCTATTTTTTCTTTATTTTTGAAACAGGGTCTCATTAAGTTGTGGAATGCCTCACTAAGTAGCTGAGATTAGCTACAAACCTGCTATCCTCCTGTCTCAGACTCCCAATAATTACAAGTGTGTGCCACTATGCCCAACTTTTTAAAAGATTTTAATTTATTTTATTTTTTATTTCTATTTTTTTGGTGGTATGTGGGATAGAACTCAGGGGCCTTCTATCTCTGAGCTACACTCCAGACCTATTTTACATTTTATTTGGAAACAGGGTCTCACTAAGTTGCTGAGAGCCTCACTAAGTAGCTGAGACTGGCTTTGAACCTGTGCAATCCTCTTGTCTGAGCCTCCCAAGTACTGGGATTATAAGCATGTATCACCATGCCCGGCTTTACCTGTAGAGGAAAACTCAAAGTATCATCCAAGATTAACATAAGAACTTCCCCTCCTTTTCATTTCTTTTTACTTTTTTTTTTTTTTTTTTTTTTTTTGGTGGTGCTGGGGATGGAACCCAGGAACATTTTACCTTTGAGCTATACCCCCAGGCCTGTTTTATTATTTTATTTGGAAACAACATCTCTCTCCAAGTTGTGGAGGATAGAAACTGGCAGCCTTCCATTTCGTAACTGTAACTTCCATATCCACTTGGTGACTTTTATATATGTGTGTAAAGGTTCCACTCCCCACTTACTGGTTTCTTGTCTCTCTTTTTGTAAAATCTGCCTAGGGAAAATCAGCCAACGAGATTAGATTGTGAAGTCTTCCTCCAGCCAGTGAGGGACCATGCAGTAGCCTGCATTAGGGGATTAAATGACTGCATGGACTGCCTGCACAGTGAGCTTGCTTACTGGTTTTATGGTAGCTTCATGCCCTTCTGTGCAGAAGCAAATTGCCTTGCCAAGTTACTTTTGGTTTCATGAGGTTTTCTTCTTTATTCGCAGCTTCCCTAAAAATCTACTTTTTTGGGGGGGGTCTAGGGATAGAACCTGATAGGTTGGGCCCCTCCATTCTCCCATGGGACACCATAGCGGGGATAGGAGGTGGAACCCCAGAAGTCAGCGGAGATGCTGTGAGACTCTGAACATCACGAGACTCCAGATATTGCAAGAGTCTGGGCATCTCGGGGCAGACTCCAGATGCTACGAGACTCCAGATGTAGCAAGAGGACTGGCCGCTAGCCCCACCCCAAGACCTGGCTATATAAATAGCCTCACTTCCTCTCTGTGGTGTGGCTCTGCTGACCGTGACGCTGCTGCCTGCTCATCAGTCCCTTCCCCCGAGCTTGGCAGACCTCACCCAAAGGTGCCGGTTGATGAAAGAGGCCTTTAATAACTTGGCTAGTTCTTGCCTCCTTTGCAACCCCCAGTTCAATTTCAACGTTACAGAACCTGGGGCATTCAACCTCCGAGATATACCCTCTGCCCTATTTTTTTATTCTTTATTTTGAAACAGGGTCTCACTAAGTTGCCGAGGGCCTCACTAAGTAGCTGAGATTGACCACAAGCCCGCAATCTTCCAGTCTCAGCCTCCCAAGTACTGGGATTCCAAGTGTGTGCCGCCACACCCGCACCAAAAGTCCTTTTTATGTTGAAAGAGTCTCGCTAAGTTGCTGAAAGTCTTGCTAATTTGCTGAAGCTGTCCTCAGATCTGTGGTCATCCTGTCTCAGCCTCCTAAGTACTGGGATTATAGAAGTATGCCACTGTGCCTGGCTGTAATTTTTTGAGATATTGCTTATATACAATAAATGTTACATATGTAAGTCCTATAAAACCAGGAGCAGAGTTTAAGAGCTGACACATTCCCATCATCCACCCACAAAGGTTTTGTGGTGCACATTTACAATTCTTCTCTCCCTTCATAACCAACCCCAGGCAACCATGGATCTACTTTCTGTTGCTCTAGATTGGTTTGCATTTCTTAGGGTTTAATATAATGAATCATACAGTCTACTTTAAAAAAAAGTCTGGCCGAGTCAGGCATAGTGGTACATGCTTATAATCTCAGTAGTTGAAAGGCTGAGACAGGAGGATCACAGGTTTGAGGTCAGTACATTATAACTTAGTGGGACCTTCTGCAACCTAGTGAGACCCTGTTTCAAAATAACAAAAGTATGGCTAGAGAGTCTCAGGCGTGGGGGCATATGACTGTAGTCCTAGGATTTGAGAAACTAAGACAAGAGGATCACAGATTCTAGGTCAGCTCCAGCAACTTAGACAGGACCTCAGCGGCTTAGTGAGATCCAATTTCAAAATAAAAAAATAAGTTAGTTTTGAGGGTATAGCTCAGAGATATGATGCCCCTGTGTTCAATCCTCATTAACACACACACATACAGAGAGAGAGAGAGAGAGAGAGAGAGAGAGAGAGAGAGAGAGAGAGAGAAGGAAGAAGAAGGAGGAGGAGGAGGAGGAGGAGGAGGAGGAGGAGGAGGAGGAGGAGGAGGAAGAAGAAGAAGAAGAAGAAGAAGAAGAAGAAGAAGAAGAAGAAGAAGAAGAGCAGCTCTTTTAGTGACCTGATCATCCCCAAAGCAATTCAGTATAAAAGAAAAAGTAAAGTAGATAATAAAATGTAGGAATAGATGCCCCTGCCAGTATATAAAAGCACTGCATAAATGCCATCTTCCTTTTCTAAGTCCTTTGAGCCTACTATGACCTCAACATTGATATTATTTTTTCTCCTAACAAGGGGCTCTTTGGTGGGCCCCTTCCTCTCTGGTCTCAGGATCCCCATAGGCTGTTTCTCCGGGGGGCAGTGGCACTGTGCGGCCACCCCTCTGCAGATGGAGGAGCCACCAGGTGCATCGCGTAGGCGACATCCAACAGGTGTGCCCTCCGTGACGAGAACGTGCCTGTGCGTATGGGATTCCATAAAGCACCATCTTTTTGCTTTATAAGCTCTCTACTGTAATCCAAACTCCATAAATGAGCAATTCCTTTGCATAATGAACGGATGAGGCTGTTTTATGCACTTTTATGTTGTTCCAAGTCTGTGGTTTTACTAAATTTCCACCTCAAAGATATGTAATTAGAGCCTCTGCAATCTGCTATCCGGGCCCTCCCTGCCCTCCTCTGGAATCCACAACACTCTCACAGGCCGGTTCCTGACAGCACAAGGCAGGGGGTGTGTGTCTATGGGTACACATGCACATGTCTGTCTGTCTTGGTCTTGTGTGGGTAGCAGAGTGAGATGGGCTTCAGTCTTCTAGAAAGTGGGGCAGGTGGGGCCTGGGTACCAATATCTTGCTTTTGCTGACCTCTGGCTTCCCAGGCTCCTCCGGGGCCTTTAGGTGCTGCCCCCCCACCCCCCAGGCCCTACAGGTTCCTACACACAGCAGGCACTCCTCCCACCCAGGCCTGTGCTCATGGCCCTTTCTTCTTTGGTCCAAGCACTTCAAGGGCAGGGGCTCAAAGTCCTATGTTCTGCAAAATCTTCTCTATCTTCTTAAGTCTTTTTCTTTTATTTTTTTCCTTTGTCTTTTTATTGGGGGGAAGGGGATTGAATCCAGGGGTATTCTACTTCTGAGATATACCCCCAGACCGTTTTTATTTTTAAATTTTGAAACAAAGTTTCAGTAAATTGCTGAGGCTGACCTCAAACCTAGGATCCTCCTTGTTTCAGCCTCCCAAATTCTGGGATTAAAAGCATGTGCTACCGTACCTGGCTCATCTCTTAAGGGTCTTCTCTTGTTCTCGTTCTTGTTCTTTTTTTTTTTTTTTTGTGGTACTGGGGATTGAACCAGGGACATTCTAACTCTGAGTTACACCCCAGCACTATTTTAATTAATTAATTTTTGCAGAAGTAGAGGATGAACATGGGGGCATTTTACCTCTCAGCTACACCCCTGGACATTTAATTAATTAATTAATTAATTAACCTATTTATTTTACAGAACTAGGGGATGAACACCGGGGCATTCTACCTCTGAGTTACACCCCCATACCTATTTTAATTTTTAATTTTGAAACAGTGTCTCACTGCTAAGTAGCTGGGGCTGGCCTCCAGCATGCGAGCATGCGATCCTGCTGTATCAGCCTCACAAGCACTAGGATTACAAGCATGAGCCACCATGCCTGGCTTATTTTTATTTTGAAACAGGGTGTCATTAAGTTGTGGAGGGCCTCACTAAGTAGCTGAGGCTGCCCTAGAACCTGTGATCCTTCTGTTTCAGCCTCCCAAGCACCGGGATTACAAGTATGCATCACCATACCCAGCCTTATTTTTATTCTTTTGAAACAGGGCCTCGCTAAGTAGCAGAGGCTGGCTGTGAACCTGAGATCCTCTTGTCTCAGCCTTCCAGGTACTAAGAATGTGCCACCGTGCCCGGCTTTTTGTTCTTTTTGTACTTGCTTTGTTCCATAAAGCTTAGCAGTTATGTTTTGTGAATATTTATATGCACTGAAGATTCATCCCCCTTAAATTGGGGACCATGTCTTACCTGTCCTGGTAGAAATGTCCAGTATGTGGTTAGTGATCATCTGACTGCTTTTGTGTTGATGGGGACCCTGGAAAGGGTGCATCTTAGACTTTGCACAAGGGACCCAGCTTCTCAAGCACTTATATGGCTTTATTCACTGAATTACAAGTATCTCAGTTTTCTTTCCCTCCCTCCCCCTTCCTTCCCTCCCTCTCTCCCTCCCTCCCTCCCTCTTTCTTTTTTTCTTTTCTTTTCTTTTCTTTTCTTTTCTTTTCTTTTCTTTCCTTCCTTCCTTCCTTCCTTCCTTTCTTTCTTTCTTTCTTTCTTTCTTTCTTTCTTTCTTTCTTTTTCTCTCTTGTGCTAGGCATTCTACCTCTGAGCTACACCCCCAGCCCTTTTTATTTTTTATTTGAAAACAGGGGTTCACTGAGTTGATACGTCTCATTAAGTTGCCGAGGCTGGCCTCCGTGCTGCGATCCCGCTGCCTCGGCTTCCCAAGCTCTGGGATTACGGGCGTGCGCCACCATCTCTCCATTTTTTAGAGAACAAGCGCATGGGCTGAAGCAGGTCTGGCCGTGTCCCGTCCAGGATGACCGTGAAGCCAGTGTATCAGGTGGCTCAGCACCAATCCTGCAACTCACGCAGCTGCCCAGAGAGCACGAGCTCCACGTGGACTTCTGATCAGGCTTTACCTCCCTTCACTTTGACTCTGGTGGAAGATCCCAGCAGGAAATTAAAGATGGTGCCACGCGTGCTATGACATGAGGCAGTAGAAAAAAGTTGGAAGTTTAGGAATTAGATATATTTGAGTTTAGTTCTTCGTTTTCAACTTTATTTTTTATTTTATTTTTCGGTGGTACTGGGATTCCTGGAAACCCTTCTACCGCTAGGTTACACTTCCAGATCTATTTTTATATATTTTTTCAAAATTTGGAAACAGGGTCTCTTAAGCCAGCGAGGCTGGCTTTGAACCTTCTGTCTCTGCCTCCCAAGCGCGGGGATTACAAGCGTGTTCCACCACGCCCGGCTTGATCTTTATTTTACTTTTTGTGGTACTGAGGATTAAACCAAGAGGAATTCTATTTCTGAACAACCCCCCCACCCTATTTTTAAAAATAAAATTTAAATTAAAAAATTTTTTTTTGCAGTACTGGGGATGGAAGCCAGGGGCATTCTACCTCTGAGCTACACCCCCAGCCCTATTTTTTATTCTTTGTTTTGAAACAGGGTCTCTATGTAGCTGAGGCTGTCCACAAACCGTAATCCTTCTGTTTTAGCCTCCCAAATGTTGGGATTACAAGCATGTGCCACCACACCCAGCTATTTTTTGTTTTGAAATAGGATCTCACTAAGTGGCTAAGGTTGGCGTTGGACCTGTGATCCTCCTGTCTCAGCCTCCCAATCCCTGGGAGTACAGGTGTGCACCACCACACCTGGCTGGCTTTAAACTTTCTAATTACGTGATGTTGGATAACTTTCCTCACCACTCTGGGCCTTGATTTCTTCAAGTTTAAAAGGAGATAGATAAGTCATCTGGGCGTGGTGGTGGACTCTTGTAATCCCAGCACTTGGGAGGCTGAGACAGGAGGATCACAGTTTGAGGACTGCCTCAGCTATTTAGTGAGGCCCTTTGCAACTTAGTGAGACCCTGTTTCAAAATAAAGAACAAAAAGCAGGGCTGGGGGTGTTGCTCTGAGGTAAATACCCCTGGGTTTAATCCCCAGCACCACAAAAAAATTAAAATGAGATAAGTCGTGGTTCTAGTCTAAGGTAGAGGGCAAGACCCTCCACATGGGCTGGCTGTCACCACCATTGGAAGGATGGGGCCATCGATAAGGGCTGACAGCAGGCATCTTTTGTCTCTTGATTGTGTCAGTCAGACACACATCAAGATAGGTCACCTGCTCAGTGTAGTGGCACCTGTAATCCCAGTACTTGAGAGGCTGAGACAGGAGGATGGAAGGTTTGACGCAAGCCTCAGCAATTTAACGAGACTTTCAGCAACCTAGCAAGAATCTGTTTCAAAACAAAAATTCAAAAAGGCTGGGGTTGTAGCCTAGAGTTAGAATGTCCACGGGTTAGAATGTCCCAGTGACACACACACACACACACACACACACACACACACACACACACAGAGTCATCTTTTTTTATAGTTACTTCTGAGGCCAATTTAGGGTTCTGTTGTGAAACACTCTCTCCTGATGATTCTAGCTCACACTTGCCAGGTCATCAAAGATGCGCCCATTGTGACCGAGGTGTCCTTGGTCGGGCCGATGTCCTCCCTCCGGCTCTGCAGCTTTGCAGTGTGAGCTGCAGGTCTCATTCCCTTTTCTGAGTCCATTTTTTGTCTTCACCATCTACATTGTATGACTGCTGTAAACCAGTCTTCAAAAGAATCTGCCTCAGCTGGGTAAGTGGCGGGTGAGCATCTTCACGCTCCAGAGCCCAAGGGCGGCTCTCAGCCCCTACTACACTTCTTCTTTTCTTTTCTTTTCTTTTTTTTGGTGGTGGTACTGGGGTTCCTGGAAGCCCTTCTACCTCCAGGCTACACTCCCAGACCTATTTTATATTTTTGAAACAGGATCTCTTATGCCAGCGCGGCTGGCTTCGAACCTGCCCGATCCTCCTGTCTCCGCCTCCCAAGTGCGGGGATTACAAGCGTGCGCCACCACGCCCGGCGTTACACTTCTTTCTTGCTGAGAGGGGAGTCAGCTTCACAGACATTCCAGGCCATATGGACAGAGGCAAATATGTACGAGTGGACTTTGCTATATTGTATAGTCCTCATTATAACGCATCAATAAAATAAAATTAAAAAAGAAGTACAGAGCCGGGCGTGGTGGCACACGCTTGTAATCCCTGCACTTGGGAGGCTGAGACAGGAGGATGGCGCAGGTTCGAAGCCAGCCTCAGCTACTCAGTGAGGCTCTCAGCAACTTAGTGAGACCCTGTTTCTAAATAAAATATAAAATGGGTCTGGGAGTATAGCCCGGAGGTAGAAAGCCTCTGGGTTCCACCCCTAGTACCACCAAAAAAAAAAAAGTACAAAAATTATTGGTCGTGAACTAGCCTGGGATTTTTTTTTTTTTTTTGTATGTGTGTGACACTGGGGATTGCATCCAGGGGCATTCTACCTCTGAACTACTACATTCCCAGCCCATTTTTATTTTTTTATTTGGAAACAGTTTCTTGCTAAATTGCAGAGGTTGGCTTTGAACCTATGATCCTCTTGTCTCAGCTTCCCAAGTACTGTTAAAGATTTGTGTAAAAGGAGAAGTAAGTAAGAGTGGAGGTTCAACTGGGTCAAGCCAAAGGAGAAACGCAAATACTGGCTGAGGAGTTCAGATCTGGGCAAGTGGGAGCCATTGAAGGATATTGAGCAGAGGTGAAGAAGAAGAGATCCTTCCTTCCTTTCTTCCTCCCTTCCTTCCTTCCTTCCTTCCTTCCTTCCTTCCTTCCCAATGTGCTTTTAGATGACCCTTTCCTCTTTCTTTCTTTCTTTCTTTCTTTCTTTCTTTCTTTCTTTCTTTCGTGCTGGGGATGGAACCCAGGGGCATTCTACCTCTGAGCTACACTCTACTTTTTATTCTACTTTTTATTTTGAAACAGTTTTATTAAGTTGCAGAAGGCCTCACTAAGTAGCTGAGGCTGGCCGTGAACCTGTGATCCTCCTTTCTCAGCCTCCCAAGTACTGGGATTACAAATTTGTGCCACCACACCCGGCTACCCTTTTCTATTTCTCTCCATGCACACCTGCCTCCTGCCTTCCCACCCAAACCTCATGCCTCGGGGAAATTCTTCCATATTCTATTTGCGGAAGGTTGACAAGTAATCTTGGTTTAGTCAGCAGAAAGAGCGCCTTGAGCCGGGCGTGGTGCCGCACACTTATAATTCCAGTACTTGGGAGGCTGAGACAGGAGAACCCCAAGCTCGAAGCCAGCCTCAGCAACCTAGTGAGACCCTGTTTCTAAATAAAAAATAAAATAGGAGAATGTCTCTGGGCTCAGCTCCTAGTACCTGCCCCCCTCACACAATAGAGAAGAAAAAGAAAAAGAAAAGAATAGAAAAAGCAAAGAAGGGTTCCTTGTAGGCGCTGTCTGTCGCTGGCTTGCCCCGCTGAGCTCGGAGTTGCCCTTGGGATTTAAGGGCTTCCCCTCACTCTTACCTAGTTCACACGCTGTGTGCCAGCTCTGGGCCAGACAGTGCCCTGAGCCTCATATTTTCTTATTTAAGCCTCGCAATGATCATGATAAAACATGAAAAAA
Organism: Muscardinus avellanarius; assembly: GCF_963383645.1. Lineage (NCBI taxonomy): Eukaryota > Metazoa > Chordata > Mammalia > Rodentia > Gliridae > Muscardinus > Muscardinus avellanarius. Next base: position 15,011,260 of record NC_137800.1, on the reverse strand, counting down.
CTTTGAGGTCTAGAGTGCCAAGGAACTTAGGTTGCAGAACGTTCTAGATTCAGACAGAGACCTGGACTTGGCTTCCCTCCCCACCCCAAATCCAGCCTGAGGAACTGGCTCTGCCACGGGGGCTCTAGGACCCAGGGGAGCTGTGCCCGGAGAGAGGACAGGGAGCCGGCCCTATGCTAGGGATGCTCTTAGGATGCGCAAAGGATCTTGGGGATCCTTCCCATCAAGCTCTGTGCAGCGGTGCGTGGACTCCAGGGGTGTGGAGTGTGAGCGGGGGCATCTCCTCTCTCTGGGCCTGTCCATCTAGCGGGAGGCCCAGTGGACTTCCAGAGCCTGCAGGGAGCCTCCAGGGGCTTGGGGGAGCTGGGGAGAGAGGGGGCAGCAGCAAGCAGAGGCCACTGTAGGCGCGCGGGCTGGGTGGGGCTGAAGGAAATTTTCTCTCTCATACTTTTTTATTTTTTGGTGTGTGTGGTACTGGGAATTGAACCCAGAGGCATTCTACATCTGAGCTACATCCCCAGACCGATTTTATTTCTTATTTGGAAACAGGGTCTCACTATGTTGCTGAGGGCCTCACTACATTGCTGAGACTGTCCTTGAACCCGAGATCCTCCAGTCTCAGCCTCCCAAGTTCTAGGATTACAAGCATGCGCCGCCACACCCTGGGTCTCCCACAGTTTTATATCAGAGGATTTCCTGTATTTTGAGGACTTCCTGTGTTAATTTGACCTTGCTCTTGCATTTTTACCTCTAGCAAGTATCTTTATATATTTTTTTCTTTCCTTTTTGTGGTACTAAGGATTGAGCCTGGGGAATTCTACCTCAGAGCTACACCTCCATCCATCTTTCTTTGCCTGCCTGCCTGCCTGCTGGAAATTGAAGCCAAGGGCATTGAATCTTCGATCTAAACCCTCAGGCCTATTTTATTTCTTAGTTTGAAACAGTCTCACTAGGTTGATGAGAATCTCACTTCTTTGCTGAGGCTGTCCTCAAACCTGCCATCCTCCTGTCTCAGCCTCCCAAGCTTTGAATTACAGGTGTACGCCACCTCATCCAGCTTCTACATCTGTTCTTAAGCTTGGCCTCTGTAATGTTCCCAAGACAAGGCTGGCCTGGAAGCTGTCATTCCCGTCAGTAGGAAGCTGAGGAGCGACGGCAGGGTGGGGGTGGGGGGGACAAGTTTAAATGAGCAACCACTATTCGCCAACGCTGTCAGGTTGGGAGAATCAGCACTGCTGTGACTCAGTCTCAGTGAGGCCATTTCAGGGATCTGCAGATCGGGCCCAGAGAAGGCGATGACTCCTGAAATGATTATAACGTCAGGAGGATTCCAAACCAGGGCAAGAATGGAATCCTGTCATTTGTGGCCACATGGGTGGACCCGGAGGACATTGTGTTAAGTGAAAGGAGACGGGCACAGGGAGATAAATACCGCTTGACGTCACTTCTGTGTGAGCCTAAAACAGCCGAGCTCATGGCGCTAGTGAGCAGGACTGTGGCGACCAGAGGCTGGGGAGGGGAGGATGGGAGAAGGGGATCGACAGACATGTCACAGCCGGAGCAAAGGAATCCGTCCCAACCCAAGGAGTGGTTGCACTTAACAATATTGCTTCATGTGACTCAAAATTCCTCCAAGACCGGAGTTTAGATGTTCTCATCACAAAGAAATGGTAAGTGTTTGAGATAATAAACAGCCCGGTTTCCTGAATTGATTAATACACAGTGTATAAATGTGTTGAAACCGATGTTTTCCCATGAAGGTGTGCAGTTGCTAATTCTCAATAAAATGAGCAAAAATAAATACAAAACCCAGCAGACCACCACCCTTCAGACACAGGGCTTTGAGCCTTGGCTCCTGTGAGCCTCCTCTTCCTCGGGGCCTGGGTGGTGTGAACAGGGCTGTCCTGAGCTGTCTGGGCTGCCAGACGTACTTGATGATCCAGCGAGGGCTCCTCCTTGGCTGATTGGCTCCTCTATTTATAGTGCTCAGCTTCCATTCCAGTCTCCATCTCCCCGTCTCTTCCAGAGCAGCTGCTGGGTCCCCTTTGCAGCAGCAGGGCCCGGATGCCCGCAGCTCACAGGACACCTCTAGCTGCCAGCTCCCAGCTCAGCCTGGGGCTTCCCTCCAGACCCAGCTGAGAGGCCCTCCTCCCTGTCAGCTGCTTCTCCTGAAGCCCACAAGCCATCTCATTGCTTTGCCTCAGGGGCTGAAGTCTCCAAGATCCACAGTTTTGATAACTTAGATCTCCAGATACTCTGCTTTCTGTTACTCTTTTCTTTGCACAAAAGGCCAGAGAACCTCCCTCGCTCAAACTTGTCAAAGGCACTAGAAAGAAAATGAGATCAAACGTGAAAAAGATATCTGAGCCCTAGAGACTCAGGTACCTAACGCTGTGCCCTGTGGGTAGATTTTTTTTTTTTTTTTTTTTTTTTTTTTTTGCTTTCTGAGGTTTCACAACATGCTGAAGAAAACAGGTGTCTGTACAGATTATAAAAAATTAACCATGAATAGGTGTCTTAGTTTGTTTTCTGTTGCTATAACAAAATATCTGAGACTAAATAACTTAAAAAGAATGAAAGTTGTTGGGCACATGGTACTGGAGATTGGGAAGTTTGAAATCATGGAGTCAGCATCTGTTCAGCATCTGGTGACCATGGGGGCCAGTTTCATGGCAACATCTAATCCTAATTCTTTCCCACAGATCCTCACCTCCAAATATCATTAATGCGTGACTGGGGAATAACACATTTAACTCATGAACTTTTGGGAGGCACCATCCAACCATAGCAAATGTTTTCTACTGTCTCACCAAATATTTCTTCACTTCTCTCCCTTTTTATCTAGAGTCTTCAGGATTCATTCATTAGTGTATATCCATCCATCCATCCATCCATCCATCCATCCATCCATTCATCTATCCACCCATTCATTCAGCCAGCCAGCCAGCCAGCCATCCATCCAGCCAATTATTTATGGAGTACAGGGTTCAAATACTGGAGGCACATAGAGGATATGACAGACCCTGTCCTGGGGAGGAGGAGCTTAACTAGATAGTACAAGAGAGTGCAATATAGTACAATAGAGCCGGGCACGGTGGCACACGCTTGTAATCCCAGCACTTGGGAGGCTGAGACAGGAGGATTGCAGGTTCGAAGCCAGCCTCAGCTACTTAGTGAGGTGAGGCTCTCAGCAACCTAGTGAGATCCTGGTTCCAAATAAAATATAAAATAGGTCCAGGAGTATAGCCCAGAGGTAGAAATCCCCTGGGTTTGATCCCCAGTACCACCTACACACAAACATACACACAGTACAATAAAAAGCCTCGGTCTAAAGGGGAACCAGGACCCTATTCCTCACTACCCTCGGTTATCTTTGTCTACCAATGAGCCCCTCTCTCCGAGGTCTTATGTTACTGTCTCGGAATCCCTATTGCTTAGACACTGGCTGGCTCAACACAGAAGCTCAGGAAATGTTGACTGAAAGAACCAGTGAAAGTTAGCAGCGTGTTGTAATCCCTCTGTCTATGTCTTTGTGTGAGAAAATAGGTTTTAATGCTAGCCTGGCAGAGACGAAATCAATTCGGCACTGTATATACCTAATGGGATGCAGGGCCTGGATCGATATTTCCTTTTTGCTTCATTCTTTAACTCACTACCATTCCTCACTTGCCTCCCGTTGCGTAGCAGTGGTGGGGATTAAACGCAGGTCCTCACACATGCTAGGCAAGTGCTCTACTGCCGAGTCCTGTCTCCAAGTCCTTTAAATGATTTTTATTTTGAAACCAGGTCTCCCTAAAGGGTGCCCAGGCTGGCCTCCAACTTACTGTCGCCCCCCTCAGCCTCCTGGGCAGCGGGGATCACAGGCGCGCGCCAGGACCCGCTTTCTACAGCTGGACAAAGGAGAGGCCAGATTACTATCTAAGATCTTGACCCAGTCTGAGTCCAAATACTAGCTAATAGTCTAGTTCTTGGCTTTGTTCCTGAGAAAGGCTCCGCTGTGCTTTTCATAGATATTACGTGGCATCTACTGAATATTAATTATCAATTAAATATGAATCACCTGTGGGGGGCATCAGGCTCCACAGGGATCAGACTTTAGTTGCCTAGAAGATTCTAGGAGGAAATTTTCCTAACAATGAACCAAAGTATTTTTTTTTAATTTTGTCTTTTCTTTCCCCAGAATTCAGGCCACTGTTTTTTTTTTTTTTTTATCGTTTGAAGTATAGTTTTTTAAACGATTTCAACTACACGTCCAAAATATCTACAAAATTCAAAGAGGCTTAGTTGAGATTTTGGGTATTAATGAATATGCGGGGAAGGGATGCTGGGCTTGTGGGTCCAAAATGGCATTTGGGGGCCCCCTGCTGTCAGTCATCAGGGGTTTGGCCAAGAAAACCTGGTGCGTGGTCTGCATCGCCCCCTGGTGGCAATTCTCTTTCATGACAGGAGGGGCCAGCCGCACCTGGTCCAGCCAGTGAAGACTTCTGGCAAAGCTGGGGAGTCAGGCACCTCAGCACTGATGCGTCCAGACACTGGGATATGGAGCCAGTTCTGCCCGAGGGAATTTGTTTCCTGGTCCAGAAGAATACCTTTGTCTTCTGGACTTTTTCTTCATCATCCATTCATCCATATTCATTCATTGTTGTCAACAACAGACCTGCAATCGTCCTGTCTTAGCCTTCCACATACCAGAATTACAGGCATGCACCACCGTGCCCAACTGGAACCTCATTTCAAAACAAAAAATAAAATAGGCTGGAGATGCAGCTCAGGAGTAGAGTGCCCATGGGTTTAATCCCGGGTACCATAAAACCACCACCAATAACAACAAAACAAAAACAGAACCCGAACAATAACAACAAAAACCACCCAGTAGGTCAAGAGCCCCCACACTGTGGGCAAGCCTCTGTGCCGAGGATCACCCCATCACTCCCTGGGTGGCCTCTCCTGCCTCCACCCAGCTCACGCTGAGCATATATATATATATATATATCAGTATTGAGGCATTCTGTCTCTGAGCTAAACCCCAGTCCTATTTTTTTTTTTTTTTGGTGGTACTGGGGATGGAACCCAGAGGCTTTCTACCTCTGGGCTACACTCCCAGACCTATTTTATATTTTATTTGGAAACAGGGTCTCTTAAGCCAGCTAAGGCTGGCTTCGAACCTGCGCGGTCCTCCTGTCTCAGCCTCCCAAGCGTGGGGATTACAAGTGTGTGCCACCACGCCTGGGCTATGTTTTTTTTTTATTATTATTCTTTATTTTGAACCAGGGTCTCCCTGAGTTGCAAAGGACCTCACTAAGTAGCTGAGGCTGTCCATAAACTGTAGTCTTCCTGTCTCAGCCTCCCGAATGCTGGGATTACAAGTGTGCACCACCATGTCCGGCTAAGCAGCTCTATTAAAGCCTTGAGCTTCTGAGAATCAGTTCACGACAGCAGGTTTCTGCGGGTGCGCTGTTCCCCTTCCCTGGGTATCGTCCACCCGGCTGTAGTTCAGGTCTGGAATCAGAGCTGGAATCGGCTTTTGTTCGGCAACAGCTAACGCTTCGGCTGCGTCTTCTACGTTTTGAATCCGTGTTGGTGCAGGGGAGCGGGCATATTGTTGTGCACCCTTTGGAAATCTGGAAAAGTGAAATACAGATCTATGATTGGACGAATTGACTCCAGGCTTCATTAATTGACTTGAGGGTTCACGGTGGAGGATATGGAAGGAACCACACGCAACCCAGTGAGAGGCTGTCTCTGCTCCTACGCTGAAGGACGGCCCTGCTGGCTTATATGTAGGATTTTCAGGGATCGCCGTGGCAGAAACATCTTGGAGAAAGTAGAGGGCAGCTTTGTAAAGTGTGCCGGCCCAGGGCCTCCTGCGCGCTAGGCGAGTCCTCCATCGCCCAGCTCCACCCAGCAGGGGAGAACAGTTTTTTTTTTGTTTTTGTTTTTTGTTTTTTTTTGGTGGTACTGGGGTTTCTGGAAGCCCTTCTATCTCCGGGCTACACTCCCAGACCTATTTTTACATTTTTATTTGGAAACAGGGTCTCCTAAGCCAGCACGCGGCGGCTAGCTTCGAACCTGCGCGATCCTCCTGTCTCTGCCTCCCAAGCGCAGGGATTACAAGCGTGCACCACCACGCCCGGCGAGGGGGAGAACAGTTCTAAACTTGCGAAGATGTTAGATTTCCTCTGTCATTTAGGGATGCTGGGCTCCCAGGACGATGCTCCTCCTCCCCGCGCAGGGTGGTCTGGCCACAGGTGTTGTGGTGTGAGCAGTAGGGAGGGAGGGCTGAGACTGGGCCTGCTCACACACAGTGCTCCTCTTTCTCTCCATTTACATTTGGGGGTGTTTGGGAAAGAAAGAACAGAAAGGCCCACACAGGCCTTGGAGCCTAAGCTACATGTTCCAGATGAATCCCTGTGGTTTCCTGCACTGGCTGCTGCAGAACCTGTAAGCTGTGACCTTTGCGTGTTCCCTAGAGAAGGCCATGAAGACAGCGAAGGGTTTGTTGGGTAAAAACAGGCATTCCCAGGGTCAACAGCGATTTGTCTCTAATGCACTTTTTTTTTTTGGTGTGTGGTACTGGGGATTGAACGCAGGTATATTTTACTTCTGAGCTAAGACCCCAATCCTTTTTATATTTGGCTTTGAAACAGGGTCTTGTTATGTTGCTGAGTCTTGCTATGTTGCTGAGGCTGGCTTCGAACCTGTGATCCTTCTGTCTCAGCCTCCCAAGTACTAGGAATCCAGGTGTGTGCCAGCACGCCTGGCTTTAATGCACGACTGGTGGGGTCTGCTGCACTGTTGATGGGGCCCAGATCCTTAGCAAAGGTCATTCAAGTCTGTCCAGCTGACCAAGCACTTTGATCTCCTCTGCAATGCTGCTGCTGGCCATGGGGCCCTCTGAGCAGCTCACACTTTGCCAAAACTCTTTTAAGAAGTTATACCTTGATGTTCTGTTTATTTTCTTTCTGAAACTTTTCTTTCTTTTTTTTTTTTTGTGTGATTCTGGGATTGAGCCCAGAGTGATTCTATCTTTGAGCTACACCCCAGCTCTTTTATTTTGAAACAGGGTCTTGTAAAGTGACTGAGGATATCACTAAACCTCTGAGGCTGCCTCAGACCCACAATCCTCCTATCTCAGTGTCCCCAGTTCTAAGGGTAGGGTGTGCGCTACCATGCCCGGCTTGGAACTTCTTTATCACGCATTTTTATTGGAAAGAAAAAGCCCTTCCTTTCTTCCAAAACACAACCCCAACACTCCAGCTTTATGACAACATGTCTAGCTGAGCCAGCCTGAGTTGAGCTCCTGTCTCTGTCCCGATGCTACTGTCTTGTGCAGGCTCACCTGGATAAAGGGCTGTCTTTACCTGGAGGGCAGGGACCCTTACATTCATATTGGATGCTCAATAAACACCTGTTGGGAATGCCTGTGTGTGTGTGTGTGTGTGTGTGTGTGTGTGTATGTGTGTGTATGTGTGTATGTTGTGTGTGTATGTTGTGTGTGTATGTGTGTGTATATGTATGTGTGTATGTGTGTGTATGTGTATGTGTGTATGTGTGTGTGTATGTGTGTGTATGTGTGTATGTGTGTATATGTGTGTATGTATGTGTATGTGTGTGTATATGCATGTGTGTGTGTGTGTGTGTGTGTGTGTGTGTGTGTTTGTATAAGCACCCACAAGATGCTCTCTGGGGCAGAGGCCGGTCCAGGCCGGCAGCCTGCATGAGAAGGCTCACACGGGGTCCGTGGCTCGTATCAGTGGACAGCATCCCTAAAACTTGTTGCTGTGTTTCAGAATAAAGCCTAGCCTGCGAGGCCGGGATTGGAGCCTGCAGAGTGGCGAGGCCAGGACTGGGGCCTGCTGCACAGCAAAGGGCCGGCGGGTCCCTGCAGTCGTGCGGTCAGGAAGCACTTGAAGCTGCCGCTGCCTCACCCCATCTCTCAGCAGACCTCTAGATCCAAGAGATCGCTATTGAAAAATAGGGTGTGAGTGGATCATCTCATCATGGTCATTCACCTTCCGGTTGTCATGATTTCAGCAAATGGGAAATAGTGTGGAAAATAAAAGTAGGACTTCCAAGGAAGAGAGAAACTGTAATCCATCGGGTGTGGAGAAGTAGAAACTCTCATGCATTATTGGTGGGACTGCAAAATGATGCAACCACCTTGAAAAACAGCATGGAAGCTCTTCAGAAGAATTCAAACGAGCTTACCATATGATCCCGCCTATGGTACCACCTATGGGTATCTACCCCCCAAAATGAAAACCAAACTACCAAACCAATGCACGAGTTATCTATGTTCATAGCTGCACAATTCATCATTCCCAAACAATGGAACCAGCCAAGATGTCCATCAACAGATGAGTGGATTACAAAGCTATGGGGTATGAACACAATGGAATTTTACCCAGCCATCTACAGGGAAATGTCACAAAAAATAAGAAATCAGACGCTTTCCCTAATATGTGGAAACTAGGGAGAAATGGGTAATTAAGAGGAACTCTAGTTGAAGAAGGGGCCCAACAGAGGAGCACTTAAGGTGACCTATCTGAGGGGATGGGAGGGGGGAAGAGGGAAACTCTTTAAAGCACAGGATGTACTTAAACATATCAAAGTCAATCAATAAATCAAGCATGGGAAGGAGGGAGGGGGAGGGAATGGGATGGCACTGGATAAAGGCTAATTGGGTGATGTGTGCATATATATCTCCACAAACTTTTTATTCCATTAAGATGTTTTACTACAATGCACCAATAAAAATATATTAAAAAGAAAAAATAACTTAGGGGAACAGAAGCTCTCTCTGAGGGCCCCCTCCGGGAAGACTGAGAGAGCTTCTGTTCCCCTAAGTTATTTTTTCTTAATGGAATAAAAAGTGGAAATGGGAGCGGCCGGCCAGGCCAAGAAAAAAAATGCAGGTTCTATAAAGAGGCCGGGGTGTCTGTCAGGGTCACGTCAGTCCTCCGGGCCCCTGAGTATACCCTGAGAGCCACCCCGGCCTCTTTATAGAACCTGCATTTTTTTTCTTGGCCTGGCCGGCCGCTCCCATTTCCTATGCTGGGGTTAGCCGCCTGCTTCCGGGTTGTAATGCAGCTGGATTCCACCAGGGGCCGCTGCTGCCATTCTCTGCCGCCGGCTGCTTTCCATCCGGGAGACGGGTCTTCTGAGCCCGCCGGCTCTCCTGTGGCTTACAGCTTCCAAGAAAGTGGCCAGAGCTGCTGGGGGCTTGAGGTACGGCTGAGAGCGCCTGGCCTTGTGTATTTGTGATTTTAAATGGACAAAGACCAAGCTCCAGCAACATCTTGAATGTAAAGGGAGGAAGCCCTCCTCCCCGCAGCATCTCCCTCCCCTCGGATGCCCAAAGAGGATGTCCCCTTAGACACCACCACTCATGGCAGCTGCCAATGCCCTGAGAAGGACCAAGGATTCTGCTTCGATTTGGAACGAGAAGGAGACAGAAAATACCTTGGCCCAGGCAAGGAGCCATCCGGTGCCCTTTTCTATATTCAAGAAGGGTGGCTTGGTCATGGGGCTCCTGTTTCCTCCAGCTGCCCACTGCCCATCCCTTCCTGGCCTGGTTCCTCTGGCCAGTTCTGAGAGCCTCTGGCACATATTCTTTCGGCTCGTGGCATCTGGCCTTTCCCGGAGAGGGTAGTTTGGTGAATTCATGCTTGGGTGACTGTAATTCTATCCAGTTAGTTGTGTCACTCGCGCCCAGACCTGGACCATCTGAATTTTCAAGGCACGAACCCACCCGATGCCACCAACATCTTTGCTGTGATGGTCTCTCTTCTCTTCAAATCCAAACTACTGCCTGGCTTTCAAGATGCTGCGTACATAAACACTTTCTGTTTTCAGATTCAACCAACTGTGTCTCCCTGCTGTATCAATACACTCATCTCTCTTCTCCCAAATCGCCCACTCCTAAAAAAAGAAAGCTCTCCAGTGCCCAAACAAAAAATAAACACGCCAGGCATGGTGCAGGTGGTGCACGTCTATAATCCTGGTCCTCGGGAGGCTGAGACAGGAGGATGCAGGTTTGAGACCAGCATCAGAAACTCACTGAGATTTTCAGCAACCTAGTGAGACCTTGTTTCACAACAAAAAACAGCTGGGGGTGTAGCTCAGAGGTAGAATGCCCCAGAGTTTAATCCCTAGTACAAACAAGCAAACATCAAACCCACACATATACCATACTTGTTTTTTCATGCTTTAATCTAGAATCTTCCCTTCCATTGACTTCTCTAGCCCAATGACTACTCTTTTTATTTCTTATTTTATTTTTGGTCCTGGGGATTGAACCCGAGGGCATTCTAACCTCTGAGCTTCACCTCCGGCCCTTTTTGATTTTTTATTTTGAACTAGGATGTTGCCAGGTTGCTGAGGGTCTGGCTAAGTTGCTGAGGCTGGCCTCATACCCGTAATCCTCCTGACTCAGCCTCCTGGGTACCACCATGCACGGCTGCACTCCGCTTTTGAGTCAGAATTTGAATCTCTCCTCCCAGACGATCTGAATTCACGCCGACACCTTTTCTTGACAGCTCAGGGCATTTTTGTTCGCACAGACGGCGCTGGCCTGTAATTATGTTGGAGATGCTGCTGTTGTTTTATGCTCATTTGTGTGATTGTTCAGCGATCCACCATCAAGTGGTTGTTATCACATTCCAGGTGTCGGGCTTTTTTGTGCGTCTAGGAGTCACCACCCTACGGCCAGCCTATTCGTGGGCTGAGATGCTTCCAGAAGGTGCACCGTGCCTGGGTGCTTCACCGTCTCCTGACTCCTTTCTGGATTGGATTTCTTCCTTTATTTATTTATTTTTCAGTACTAGGATTGAACCCAGGGACATTCTACTTCTAAGGTACACCCTAGCCCTATTTTTTTTATTCTTTATTTTGCAACGGGAGTCTCCCTTAGTTGCAGAGGGCCTCACTGAGCAGCGGAGGCTGGCTGCGATCCTCCTGTCTCAGCCTCCCAAGTGCTGAGATGACAAGCATGCACCACCATACTTGGATCCTGCCTGGATTTTTATAACTTGTCTCCTGCTTCCTGTCTCATCCTATCGTAATCTATTCTCTAATTTCTTTCTCCTTCCTTCCTTTCCCAGGGGCTGATTTGTTTGTTTGTTTGTTTATTTATGTGATTCTGGGGATTGAGCCCAGGGACATTCTACCTCTGAATTAAATCCTCATCCTTATTTTTATTTTGCAACAGTTGCAGAGGGCCTCACTCAATTGCCAAGGCTGGCTGTGAACCTGTGATCCTCCTGTCTCAGCCTTCAAAGTACTGGGATGACTGGTGTGCACTACCATGCCCGGTTTTATTTATTTATTTTTGTTTTAAAACAGAGTCTTGTTCCCAAGGCCAGGGAGGCCCGGTTTGGAGTCTGCCATGAGGCAAGGCTGGGGCAGGGGCCTCCATCCGAGGCCAGGAACGGAGCCCGCCAAGGGGTGAGGCCGATGCCAGGGCCAGTGAGACTGGGATCGGAGTCTGCCATGAGGCAAAGCCGGTGCTTGGGCCTCCGAGGCCAGGATCAGAGCCTGCTGAGGGGTTAGGCCAGTGCTGGGGCCAGCGAGTCCGGGATTGGAGACTGCTGTGAGGTAAGGCCAGTGCTGGGGCCTCCAAGGCCAGGATTGGAGCCTGCCGAGGGGTGAGGCCAATATCGGGGCCAGCAAAGCCGGGATCAGAGCCTGCCATGAGGCAAAGCTGGGGCAGGGGCCTTAGAGGCTGGGATCAGAGCCTGCTGAGAGGTTTGGCTGGTTCCGGGGCCAGCAAGGCCGGGACCGGGGCCTGCTGTGAGGCAAGGCCGGTGCTGGGGCTTCCGAGGCCGGGATCGGAGCCTGCCAAGGGGTTAGGCCGATGCAGGGGCCAGTGAGACTGGGACCAGAGCCTGCCATGAGTCAAGGCCAGTGCTAGGGCCTCCAACCTGCCATCTTCCTGTCTCAATGTCCCAAGTACTGGGATTCCAGGTGTGCCCGTCATACACAGCTACACTGCGTGAGTTTGGAAGGGAAAATATTGGATGCTGGAGGCCAGTCACCTTGGTTAAATCCCTCCAATGGCGTTCAACTGCACCTAGGATCAAAGTGAAGTAGAAATAGAAAGCCAAGCAGGAAGCCGCCTGTATGGCTTGCTTCCCGGGCCGCTCCTCGGTCTTGGCTTCCGCTCCTCGCCTGGTTGGTCACCAGGTCCAGCCTCCTCAGCGCCTGTTCCTGTGAGCCTGTGTCTGCCCAGGCAGCTCCTTCCAAATGCCGTGTCGCAGAGTCTACATCTTGTCGTGGTTTCTAAATATGCCACAAATCGCATGGAGTTTAGCCTCCGAGTTTAGGAATGTCTCCCATGACCGTATTCACCAGCGCGGCCTCTTTCTCAGTCTCCCTCCTCTTACTCTATTTTATTTCCCCGTCTTATTTGTCTGTTCACTGCTCCCTGCGTGCGCGCCGCTCTCGGACGCTGGCTCCAGGACGGCTGCGGGTTTGCTGGGTTGTTTGCTGCGGTCCTCTCCGAGCCTAGGACGGTGCCAGGCACCTGGGAGCCAGTGTTTGCTTGAGTGAAGGAATGAATGAATGATGAAATGATTGTGTGAATAAATCCGATATGAAGGAACACAGCCCCTGCCTTCCGGTAGCTCACAGAAAGCTGATAAACATTTCCCCATTTCCAGCCCAAGCAAACAAAAGCTTATAACACAGATGCGGGAGCAGCGCTATTGCGCGCAGGTGAGGGAATAATTAAATTCTCCTCATATAAATGAGTCTTATCTCCCAGCTTATATGGTAAGCTCCTTAAGGACAAACTGTATCTTCTGCTTTGATTCTGTTCCTCGCTGCTGCGGTTTCTAAATGCCAGTCCCTGGGTAAGCGGCCACAAAATCACCTGAAGAGCTTAAAAAAAAAAATCAAAAGATTTCTGATTCCGATTCTGTGGGCCGGAAGTAGAGCCTCGCATCTGTCTTCAAAAGTTCCCTGGGTGTTTCTGAAACGCCCTGCCTCGGGGCCACCAAACCACGCTGTCTGACCCAGAGCTGGGCACGGTGCAAGGGCCCAGTATGTCCGGCTGAACTGAAATCACTTTATCTCTGTCCGGCTTTATTCTTCTTCCGACCAGCTCCAGCTGAGCGTGGGGTAAATGACCGTGTGTGTCTGGGGCTCCCGGTGGTCCGGAGGATGCGCAGGAGATGAACAATGGCTCCTCTTTCCTGGCAGACGGCTTTAGTGTCGCTCGTATCTCTTCTCAAGGATGGTTATTACCTGCCTTATGGGTCATTTTATTTTTTTTTAATGGAAGCACACCACATTCTCCTATTGGTCCTACCCCTGGTGAATAGTCCCTGTGGCTGACAGCTTCAGCCTGGAGAAAGCCACCTCCAAGCCTGCGTGGTTCTTGCAAACCTTGGTTGCTGGTGGAAGAGGATGTGGGCATTTGCATGGGTGTATGCAGGTGTGAGATTAATATCCGCAACCGGGGCCACAGAAAAAGGCTGGATTGGCCCAAAAGGTTTGGATGTGCATTTGCTGCAGGCCTGGGCTCTGCAGGTGGGGGCCTGGCAGCAGAGGTGGAATAGACCTCCTGGGGGGGGTGGGAAGCCTTGGGGATCGCTGACCCATCACATCCTTATCTATATCTATATATCTTTATCTATATAAAGTTTTTTGGTACTGGGGATTGAACCCAGGGCATTCTACCTCCAAGTTACAGCCCCAGTCCTTTTATTTATTTATTTATTTTTGGTTTGAAAATTGGGTCTTGTTACTTTTTTTTTTTTTTTTTTGGTGGTACTGGGAATGGAACCCTTCTATCTCCAGGCTACACTCTCAGACCTATTTAATATTTTTTATTTGGAAACAGGGTCTCTTAAGCCAGCGAGGCTGGCTTTGAACCTGCGTGATCCTCCTGTCTCCGCCTCCCAAGCGCGGGGATTACAAGCGTGCGCCACCACGCCCGGCTGGGTCTCGTTACTTTGCTGAGGGTCTTAGTAAGTTGCCAGGGCTAGCCTTAGACCTGCGATCCACCTGTTTCAACCTCTTAAGCACTGGGATTACAGGAGGGCTAACACCGCACCTAGCTCCATCACACTATCTTGTCAATGGGGAGGACCTTGTCTGAGAAGCGCTGGAAGACCAGCAACTGACAGGCCTTCAGGAGAGGCTGTGGGTTCCAGAATTTTTATGTCACAGAGGCCGAGGGGTGGCAATACTTTTGGAGGGTGAACAAAAGACCTTTTCCAGAAACTGTATCATGTATGTACGTAGGTACGTACTGGGGATTGAATGCAGGGACATTCTACCTCTGAGCTACATCGCTAGTCCTATCTTATTTTATTTTTATTTTGAAACAGAATGCGGCTAATTTGCTGAGGTCTTGATACATTGCTGAAGCTGTTCTGGAACCTGAGGTCCTCCTGTCTCAGCTGCCTGAGTACTGAGATTATAAGCATGTGCCACCACGCCTGACTATAGAAACTATTTTACAGCAAGCACAGTTTCACTTGGGTTGAATATTGGTTAGAAGCAGCCTCAGGATCTGATGAATTTATGGAGAGAGGACCCCTGAGTGTTCCCCGCCACCGCATGGGACCCGCCCAAGCTGCTCACTTGCGCCACCTCTGTCTTTGGGGGATATATATATATATATATATATATATATATATATATATATATATATACTGGGGATTGAACTCAGGGACATTGTACCTCTGAGCTACACCTCAGCTCTATTTTTAAAAAAATGTTAAAGTCTCACTAGGTTGCTGAGACTGTCCTTGAATTGAACCTTCAATCCTCTGTCTCAGCCTCCCAATTACTGAGACACGCACTACCATGCCCAGCTTTGAGCTTAATCTTGGAGACGCAGTTTCCCTGCAACTTCTCTTCTTGCCTCTGTTCCCTTCCCTGTCTTGACTTTCTCAAATCAGCTGAGATGGCTGCGTTCACTCTCAGCCAGTCTCCGTGTGAGGACTCCAGATGTCTAGACCCTTCATGCGCCATGGATCTGACACCGCCTCGGGGAGGGGGGTGCAGGGCGGGCAGTGATGGCTGAAGGTGCAGGTGCTGGGGGAAGCGCCTCCACCCTGCATGCGGATTTCCTCTTTGTCCACAGCAGGATTCAGGGAGCTGATCATAGCCACGATGGTACAGAAGCAGCAGATGAGGAGGGAGCAGAGGCTTCTAGGGGCCGGCAGGATAATGCTGGTGGTGGGAGGAGACCAGGCGAAGGGGGCCTGAACCTGGGCATCCAGGTGACACTCTCATCCTACCATTAACTCCCCTGGTGGCCTTGCTCAGGTCTCTGAGACTCAGTTTCCTCATCTCTAAAGTAGGAATAAATAGCCCCAGTGCTCCTGGTCTCTTATCAGTGAAGCGCTATTTTCTCATTTTTACCTGTCTGTTCTTTTGTTTGATACAAAAACAATAAAATGGTCTGTTGCAAAACAACCACTTGTAAAAACATGAAAAGAATAGCTCATTCTTTTAGACGTAACCGTGCTTTGTAAAATCTGTCCAGCGTACAAATGGAAGGCGCTGAAAACTTGAGCAAGAGTCCATTATGTCTCAACAGTTTCAAGGGACTCATTGTATAAGGACTGGGGAAAAAAAGACTCATTTTCCTGATGTGAAAACAATCAGACAAACATAAAACCTGAGAGAGAAGGTTAAATGGTGTGCAGATATTTTTTGTTTACTAAAGCAGGGAAGCATTTCGTGCTTTTTATAAAGATTTCCATGAAAGTTATAAAAAATAGGCTGCAGGTGCAGCTCTGTGGTACGGCGCTGGCCTTAGCATGTGTAAGATCATGAGTTCCATCCCCAGCACGGCAAAAAAAGACAGACAGACAAAACCACAGAGATCCTAGCATTGGCAGGATGGCTTCTCTTTCATCCTTTAGAAAATACATTTGAGTTGGGTGTGGTGGCGCATGCTTGTAATCCCAGCATTCAGGAGGCTGAGACCAGAGAATCCTGTCTAGCAGACAGCCTCAGCTACTTAGTGAGGCCCTCTGCAACTTAGTGAGACCTTGTTTTAAAATAAAGAATAAGCCAGGCGTGGTAGCGCATGCTTGTAATCCCCGCGCTTGGGAGGCGGAGACAGGAGGATCGCGCAGGTTCGAAGCCAGACTTGCTGGCTTAAGAGACCCTATTTCCAAATAAAAAAGTATAAAAATAGGTCTGGGAGTGTAGCCCGGAAGTAGAAGGGTTTCCAAGAACCCCAGTACCATCACCAAAAAAAAAAAAAAAAAAAAAAAAAGAATGAAAAATAGGGCAGGGGGTGTAGCTTGGAGGTTGAATGCCCCTGGGTTCCAGATCTGAAAAAAACAAAACAAAACAAAAAAACACGTAGGTGGAAATGTTCATTTTCCACATATATACTTGTTGGGCGTGTAAGTTAATCCTTTGCAGGTATGCATACGTAACAACGGCAGCTGGTGAACTACTTCTTCCTGATTCTCTTTATTATTTTGTACAAATTTCCCTTGTTCTTTGATTTGTATCTATTTATCTTTGTTCTTTTTCTCCCTCTCTCTCTCTCTCTTTCTCTCTTTGGTGGTACTGGGGATGGAACCAGGGGTGTTCTACCTCTGAGCTACACTCTAGCCTTTTTTACTTTTTACTTTGAACCAGGGTCTGGGTATGTGCTAAGTTCCTGAGGCTGGCCTCAAACCCGCAGTCTTCCCATCTCAGCTTCCTAAGGACTGGGATTACCGGTGTGTAACCCCGCACCTGGCTTCCTTTCTGTTTCTTTACGCTGAGATTTGTGCCGTCCTCTCCCTCGACTGTCATTACTTTGAGTGATGACAGCTTGGCCTGCTCTGCATCTTTGGCTGTTTATTTCTTCCCCTCGGTAGACTCTGTTTCCTGAGAGTCTAGCTGGGTCGTTCTTGTAGCTAGAGAGACCATCCTGTCTAGCAGGCGGGGCAGAACAGGTTTGGAAAGTCAGAGTTGCCTGATAGAAAGTTTCCTGATCCAGAAACTGGAGTTCTAGATTCCTTTTTTTTTCTTTTTGTGGTATTGGAGATTGAACCCAGAGACAGTCTACCTCTGAGCTACATTCCCAGCTATTCTATTTTTTATTTGGAAACAGTGTCTCGTTAAATCGCAGAGGGCCTCACTAAGTAGCTAAGGCTGGCTGCGAACCTGCGATCCTGTCTCGGCCTCCCAAGCACTGGGATTACACGCACACGCCACCACACTCGGCTCCAGATTCATTTTGGATTTTCCATTTAATTCCTCTGGGTCCCAGGTTTCTTTGTAGAAGAAGGCAGCTGGGTGAGCCAACTCTCAGATCTTCCCAGCTCAGATGTTTTTGGATTCTGAGATTCAGCACCTGTTGTGGCTTGTCTCTTAGCGTTTGCCTACAGTGGGACACAAACCCATTCTTGTTCCTTGGCTGGGTTCTTTGGCCTTTTGGAGACAGATCTAGCCCAACGTGTGGCCCCCAACAAGATTGGCTGTTTCCCTCTCAGCGTGCCCAGTCACCCAACTGCATGTGGGCTCGGGCTGGAAAAATACAGAAGGGGTGCTACCCCGACAAACCAAAGGGTGTGTAGATTTGGCCAATTTTTATCAAGATGATAGGCTTAAATTAAACGGGGATTGGAGAAACCATAAAATTCTAGACGTGGACCTAAAAGGACTTCCAGGGAACTTTAAAAAACTAAATGCTTTTTTAATTACAAAATAACACACTATGTGGTAAAAATAAATTCCAACAATATTCACCAATATAAAATGAGAATTAAAGCCAGGTGTGGTGGCGCACGCTTGTAATCCCAGCATTCGGGAGGCTGAGACCCGGAGGATCGTGGTTTGTGGACAGCCTCAGCTACTTAGTGAGGTCCTCTGCAACTCAGTGAGACCTGGTTTCAAAATAAAGGATAAAAAAATAGGGCAGAGGGTGTAACTCAGAGGTTGAATGCCCCTGAGTTCCATCCCCAGACCCACCAAAAAAAAAAAAAAAAAAAGGGAATTAAAAACTTCCTCTGAAGCTAGGCATGGTGGTGCATGCCTGTAATCCCAGCACGTGGGAAGCTGAGATAGAAGGTCCCCAGGTTCAAGGTCAGCTTCAGCAATTTAGCGAGGGTCTCAGTAACTTAGTGAGAACTGGATTCAAAAGAAAATAAAGCTGGTCATGGTAGTGCACACATGTAATCCCAGTACTTAGGAGGCTGAGACGGGAGGGTCTCAGGTTTGGAGGCAGCCTCAGCAATTTAATGAGGCCCTCTGCAACTTAGACCCTCTTTTCAAATAAAAAATAATATAGGGCTGGGGGTATAGCTCAGAAACAGAATGCCCTGGATTCAATTCCCAGCACCCCCCCCCCCACACACACACACCCGGCGGGGAGTGTGGCTCAGAGGTAGAATATCCCTGGGTTCAATCCCCCGCTTCCCACACAAGAAAAAAAAAAAAAAAAGTCCTCTGCTTGCTTTCTCCCAGAGCCCTTCCTAAGGAACCCTCTGTGAAGAGTTTCTTGTGTGTTTGCTGGAGGGATTTTGTGTGCAAGGTCTGCATTCGTCTGTGTCCTCCCATGGATGGCACCAACACTTCCTCCTGGACTTCAGCACACGCGGACATGGATGGCCCCATCCACACCACCATCGGCCTCCTGCTCTTGTGTTTACTGAGACACTGTCTCTGAGTTTTACGTCCAGCCCTTTTATTTTTTATTTTGAAACAGGGACTTTCTAAATTACCATGATCTGTTCCCAAACCTGCTGCCCTCCTGTCTCAGCGTGGACTACAGGCCTGTGCCATGGTGTCCGATTCTGTCCTCGTCTTCTCAAGGCTGTCTGGCACTCCTTGGGGCAGAGGGGGTTATTCTTGAGCATCATTGGACACCCGAGTCACTTCCATCTGTGGCTGCTATAGACCTCTGCAGAGGACTCTCAATCCAGGGTTCCCTAAAGTTTCATCCTTGGAACAGAAGCCTTTGGAGAGACCCAGCAGCGATGAAACAGGCCCAGAGGCCAAACAAGCGTGGATAGCTCTGCATTTTAAATTTCCCTGTTCAATAGTCGATTAACTCATCCATGAATTCATCCAGGAAGAAAGTCTGAAAAACACAGCATCACCCAGTGATGCTCAGACTTGGTTGTGACCATTTCCCTGTTAAAAGCACCATTTCTCCGGCCTCTGTTTGTGTCTCAGCACACGCATTCTGGAATTCTATCTGAATACAGAAATGGCACCTTCAGAGGAGGGGGTCTTGGAAGTGCTGCCCCACTCTGCAATGGAGGAAGGGGCCCGAGGTTCAGGTCCTTGTACAAGGATATAGTGCTAGCCGTCAGCGGCAAAGACAGGAATTAACCCAAGACCTGTGCTTTCTCCACCACAGGACCAACTACTGTCTGCCTGTGGATGGACCTTCCCAGGCCAAGAGAATTTACACTCAAAGAATTAGGCAAGAAAGCCGTGATAGTAAAATAAGCCTGATATGCTCTAAGTTAAAAAATTAGTTTTAAGTATGTAATTTTCAGGCTTAAATAAAAGTTCGGTAAATTATTCTTACTTAAATAATAATAATAACAATTATTATTATTATTTTTTTATATTATATACTAGGGATTGAGCCAAGGAGCATTCTATCTCCCAGCTATATCTCCAGCCCTATTTTACTTCTGGTCTTGAAATAGGCTCTTGCTACGTTGCTGAGGCTGGCCTCGAACCTGGGATCTTCCTGCCCTTGCTTTCCAAGTACTAGGATTACAGGTAGGCACCAACATGCCTGGCTTAAAAATTTATTATTCTTATTAGTTGCATTAATTAGAATTAGTGACCTCTGCCCTATATTCCTAGCCCTTTTTATTTTTTATTTTGAAATAGGATCTTGCAAAGTTGCTGAGGCTGGCCTTGAGCCTGCGATCCTTTTATCTCAGTCTCCCAAGTACTGGGCTTACAGGTGAGCATCACCGTCCTGACTAATTTTTCACTTTTGAAATAGGGTTCCTTAATGCGCTGAGGCTGATCTCTCGAGCCGGTGACCCTCCTATCTCAGCCTCCCAAGCACCAGGATCACAGGTGTGCTCCACCAGGATTATGGCTGTGCTCCACCAGGATTACAGCTGTGTTCCACGAAGATCATGGGTGTGCTCCACCAGGATCACAGGTGTGCTCCACCAGGATTATGGCTGTGTTCCACCAGGATCACGGGTGTGCTCCACCAGGATCACGGGTGTGCTCCACCAGTATTACGGCTGTGTTCCACCAGGATCACAGGTGTGCTCCACCAGGGTCACAGGTGTGCTCCACTAGTATTACGGCTGTGTTCCACCAGGATCATGGGTGTGCTCCACCAGAGTCACGGGTGTGCTCCACTAGGATCACAGGTGTGCTCCACCAGGGTCACAGGTGTGCTCCACCAGGGTCACAGGTGTGCTCAACCAGTATTACGGCTGTGTTCCACCAGGATCACGGGTGTGCTCACCAGGATCACAGGTGTGCTCCACTAGGGTCACGGGTGTGCTCCACCAGGGTCACGGGTGTGCTCCACCAGGGTCATGGGTGTGCTCCACTAGGATCACGGGTGTGCTCCACCAGGATCACAGGTGTGTTCCACCAGGTTTGGCCAAAAATTTGTAACTAGACTCACATTCACTGTGCATCGAGAGCCATTTTGCAGTCCCTCAGCATCCTGACAGAAAGTGCGTGATGAGCCAAATCCCATCACGGTGTTGCTGTCCTGTTTGAGAGAAGGTGGACAAGGCTATGGGGGTTGGGCATGGGTCAGGACTGGGAAGGATCTATTTGATTTTCCCTTTCAAAGCCACTCAAAAAATCAAGCCGAGGAAGGCATATGACTTTGTGTATTTCCAAATAACTAGCAGAGAGGATTTTAAATATTCTCCACACAAAGAAATAATGAATTTTTGAAATGACAGATGTACCAGTTACCTGGATCTGATCATAAGACCTGAAACTAGAGATGTAAAAACCAGCAAGTAGTCAGGCGTGGTGGTGCACGCTTGTAATCCCGGTACTTGGGAGGCTGAGACAGGAGGATCGCAGGTTCCAGGACAGCTTCAGCAAGTGGCAAAACTCTCATCAATCTAGCGAGATCTTGTTTCAAAATAAAAAATATAATGAAATAGGGCTGGGGGTGTAGCTTTGAGGTAGAATGCCCCTGGGTTTAATCTTTGGACACACACACACACACACACACACACACAAACACACACACACACACACACACACACACACGATAAAAACCAGCAAGTCCTTAGCTCATTTTGGTAAGCAATTCAGAAAGTTTAGAAAAATTTTAAAAATAAACTCATATGTGTGTATGTGTGTATATATAATTATATGTATAAACACATAATTCTACATATTTATGGGATACAGTGTGATATTTTAGTACACATAATACACTGTGTAATGATCAGATCCAGGTAAGTGGTACATCTATCATTTCAAAATTTTATTATTTCTGTGTATGAGGAATATTCAAAATCCTCTCTACTATTCATTTTGAAATACACAATTACTTGTTGTCAACCGCACTTACTACCGCGCTGTTGAATATTAGACGCGGTTTCTTCCACCCAGCTGCACCTCTGCACCTGTTAATCATCCCCTCTGTCCCTCCCTCTCCCTTTCTCAGCCTCCGGCAACCTCTATTTTACTCTCTATTTCTATGAGATCAACTTTTTCGCTTCCACATTTAAGTGGGAACATGAAGTATTTGTCTTATATGCCTGCCTCATTTAATATAATGTCCACTAAACTCATCCCTGCGGGCACAGTGACAAGAGTGAATTCTCTTCTGAGGCTGAATATGCCATTGTGCGTATGACCACAGTTTCTTTACCCGCGCACCCATTGACAGGCACCTCCGCTGATTCTAGAGCTCGGCTATTGTGCATAGAGCTTCTGTTACACACGGGGCGCAGGTACCTCCTGGATTTGCCGATTTCCTTTTCTTTGCAGATATACCCTGTAGTGGAATTACCAGAGCAGATGTAGCACAAACTCTTAACCCCACTCAAGGGGACTGCTTGTGTAGACCAGAGCCAGGCATCCCTGGAGGAGTTGAGGGAAGATGGAAGGAGGAAATCATTCTGGGCCAGGAAGTGTCCTTGGAGAATTTGTGGGTATTGTTTTAGCTTAAAGGTTTTCTTTTAAGCCAGGCATGATGGCGCACACCTGTAATCCTAGTACTTGGGAGGCCGAGACAGGAGGATCTCAGATTTATGACGAGTCTCAGCAATTTAGGGAGACCCTGTTTCAAAAAAAATAGGAGCTGGGTGTGGTGGCGCACACTTATAACCCCAGTACTTTGGAAGTTGAGACAGGAGGATCGCAGATTTGAAGCCAGCCTTGGCAATTTAGAGAGGCCCTTTGCAACTTAGTGAGGCCCTGATTCCAAAGAAGACTTAAA
The DNA here is from genome assembly GCF_963383645.1 of Muscardinus avellanarius. Lineage (NCBI taxonomy): Eukaryota > Metazoa > Chordata > Mammalia > Rodentia > Gliridae > Muscardinus > Muscardinus avellanarius. The sequence goes on along the minus strand of NC_137800.1, from coordinate 14,988,891 downwards.
ATCGGGCTAACGATATAACTTGGAGGTAGAATGCCTCTGGGTTCAACCCCCAGTACCACATAAAACAAAACAAAAAACAGAACAAATAAAAAAAGACTGGGGATGTGGCTATGAGGTAGAATGTCTCTGAGTTCATTCCCCAGTACCATAAAAATAAATAAATAAATAAATAAATAAATAAATGCCAGGCTATGCCACCCACCTGGCACAGATGGCTCTTGGGGTGGGTCCTGGTTGGCTTTTGCTGCCTACACATTGGGTAACTCAAAGCAGAAGGTAGGTATTTGCCTCGTGGAGGGGCCTTACACGTCCCGGGTGCCTCATAGAATAGCTGAGTGATCACAGCTGAGGAAGTCTCCTCCACGGCTGGTGATTATCCCCCCATCAAACTGCCTGCACCTCACCTGGCCGTGGGCGCTCAGGTGCTAGCCGAGGACAGCGAGGTGACCTCCACACCGCCAACCTACTATTATCCTGTGGACAAGACAGTAGCTCTTCCCTGCACCAGCTGTGAGCGGTCACCCTTGGGGGCTCCGGTTCCTTCCTGCTCCTGGCACCTAGCGAGGTGACCGGGCACCTCTTCCGGGGACCGTGGCATTTGCAGCCCTCCTCATTTCTCCCGTCTTTTTTTTTTTTTTTTTGGCCCCCTGTATTGATAGCTGTGTGATGCTGGGTTGTCATGGCAACTGATTGATTAGCATCCAATTCCCGGACCAGGAAACATGCAGCCATAAAGAATTACAAATGATGCCTGATTGTCTGCTGCCAATAGCCTGATTGCTGCCATTTTCTGGCAGGTAGCTCAGCCCTAACAGGAAACCCTGCGCTGTGCAATTATTGCGAGGTGATTGACGCGTCACTATAGTGACAGTCGCCAGTGTTTCCAACTTGGGAGTTTTTTTTCTTTTCTTTCTTTTTTTAAAAGGAAAAATCCTCCCCCTTTCAGATGGAAATGCTTATAAATGTGGAAGGATGAAGGAGAGAGTGGGGGAGGTAAGTGGAGCTGGCAGGGCAGCTGGGCACGGGCTCAGCAAGCCCAGGTGGGGTTTCAGAGGGAGGGGACAGGCGGGAGAGAGGACAGGGCAGAGGCAATATGGCCGCGGGTCGGGGAAAGGGCTGCCTCTCTCCTGTGCTGCCCGCCCCTTCAACTCCTGGGCCTCAGCACACCCTGGAAGAGGGTTCAGAAATCACACCCGGCTGGGCGTGGAGGCACATGCGTGTTTCCCGGCATTTGAGAGGCTGATATAGGAGGATCCGGGTTCGCAGACAGCCTCAGCTAATACTTAGTGAGGCCCTTTGCAACTCAGTGAGACTCTGTTTCAAAATAAAGAATAAAAAAATAGGGCTGGAGGTATATCTCGGAGGTAGAATGCCTCTGAGTTTCATCTCCAGTACTTCAAAAAAAAAAAAAAAAACAACAACAAAAAGAAATCACATCCAAATGAGAGGTCTGGAAAGTGGGGTGCAGAGGGTGCAGGATAGAGAAACCGAAAGTGCAGGCCACAGGTGGCGTGCAGCTTAGACTGGTTATTGAAGCAGCTCTGGGGAGCTTAAATCGGCGGTGGCCAAAGAGCCAGAACCTGGGCCTGGAAGCAGGCTCAGGAACGAGGTGCCAGGTAGAAGGGAGGTTTGAGGGTGCCAGTGGGGGGTCCAGCTGCCAAGGGAGGCAAAGGGGATCTTTTTGTCTGACCCAGAGACAAAGCAGCCCTCGGTTCTTCCACTGTCTGCCGAATGTTTCTCAGCCTGGTAAGAAGGATGGAGAGGATATAAGTATTTAGGACTGTTAGACCACACTTATTGGTAAAGGAGGTCATCTTGTCAGACATGGTGGCCCGTGACCGTAATCCCAGTACTTTGGAGGCTGAGACAGGAGGATAGAAGGTTTGAGGCAAGCCTCTGAAACTTAGGGAGACTCTTAGTAACTTTGTGAGACTCTGTTTCAAAATAAAAACAATTTTAAAAGGGCTGGAGGTGTAGTTGGAGGTAGGATGCACCTGAGTTCAATCCTTAGTACTAAAAATAAAATGAAAAAATAAAAAAAGATCCTATGTACCTTCTTAAATTTGACTGTTAACTGAGAAGGCTTCTGTCTCCAGGTAGCTTCTAACATCCATAGTCCAGTGATACCCAAGTAATTGGATTATTAACAGTTTTCCCCTTGTAGCAACAGTGGCGCCCTTCTTTCCTCTTTCCTTCCTTTTTTTTCTTTCTTGGACTGGGAATGGAACCCAAGGTCATTCTACCTCTGAGCTACACCCCGGCCCTATTTTATTTTTTATTTGGAAACAGGTTCTTGCTAAGTTGCTGAGGCTGGCTTCGAACCTGCAATCCTCCCGTCTCAGCTTCCCAAGTACTGGGATTATAAGCGTGCACCACCACACCTGGCTAGATCCTCAGATTTTTAACAAAATTCCTGGGTGCATCTAAAGCACAGCACAGAGTGACCAGGTCTGTCTAGAGAACACCTGGTACACAGTGTCTTGCAGTTTGCAGCCAGTCCTAGTTCTGCAGTTTTCTTTTAGAAACCACATGTTTCTAGAATAGTCCTGGGTAGTCATTTAAATTTAAACATGAGTCTATTTTGATACTTACCATAAAATCACCTGAAGCTGGGAGTGGTGACACATGCTTGTGATTTCATACTGGGGAGGCTGAGACAGGATCACAGGTTCAAAGCTAGGCTCAGCTATTTAGAGATCTTGTTTCCAAATAAAATAAAATAGATCTGGGGGTGAAGCCTGGAGATAGAAGGCCCTGGCTTCCAACCCCAGTACCACACGCTCACACAATCACCCACGTGCTTCCTATCATACTGTTTTTGTGTCTGTATGCATCTCTGCTTACTCCTCGAGAACAGGGACTGAGTCGTTAATTCTGGCAAAGAGCGGAAATGTAAGAAGTCGTTGTTGGCCGGGTGTGGTGACGCATGCCTGGAAACCCAGTGCCCGGGAGGCTGTGGCTGGAGGCTGTCACAGGTCTGAGGACAGCCTCAGCATGTAGGGGGAGCCTGCTTCAAAACAGAAATGGAAAAGGGCTGGATGTGTAGCTTGGCAGTGGAGTGCCCCTGAGTTCACACACACACACACACACACACACACACACACACACACAGAGAGAGAGAGAGAGAGAGAGAGAGAGAGAGAGAGAGAGAGAGAGAAAGTTACTGTTTTATGAGACAGTGAAAAAAGATGGAGAAAATGAAGGCACAGACATACATGGTGGGAATGAGGTCCAGCAGGGTTTGATGGGGACAGGGCCAAAGCTAAATATGGAACCCTCTGAAGATCAGTACAGTTATGTAAAGGGAAGCCTGGCGCTAGGCTTCCTTCAGGTTAAGGGTCCAAGAAGACAGGAGTGGAAATCCAGGCAGGTCAGGATTTGAGGTATCTGCCATTTTTTTTTTTTTTTTGGTAGTACTGGGGATGGATCCCAGGGCCATCTACTTCCGAGTGATATCCCCAACCCTATTTTATTCTTTATTTTGAAACAGGGTCTCACTGAGTTGCAAAGGGCCTCACTAAGTAGCTGAGGCTGTCCAAGAACCACAATCCTCCTGTCTCAGCCTCCCAGATGCTGGGATTCCAAGCGTGCGCCACCACGCCCAGCTGAAGTGTCTGCCATTTTTAACTGTCATCATCAGAAAGAACCCTGGTGAGGACAGCTTCTATCTTGGCCACTAAAAACGTCTTACTCATCTATTGCATGAATCTGCCTGTTAGAAAAACAAACATCTATAAGTCAAACCCAATAGTCTAATATTTTTTTCAATAGAAGAAAAATTTTCTTTTCAATGCTGGGCCTTGAACCCAGAGCCTTGTGCATGCTAGGCCATTGCTCTACCACTGAGCCACACCCCGGCCATTTTTATTTATTTGGGATAGGGTCTCATTAAGTTGCCCGAGGAATTTGTGATCCTCCAACTTGTGATCCTCCTGCCTCGGCCTCCTGGGCAGCTGGGACTCCACGTGTACATCCCCGTCGCGTCTGGCTAAACTGTTCAGTTTACTACTTGTGTCCTTGCTTATTGTAAGAACACCAAGGGGAGAAACCAGGTCAGCTCTGTACTGAGTAATGACCTAGCACAAACCACCTACTATATCATTTTTGAGTCTAATATACAAATTAGGATTAAACTCAATCCTTTTACTGTGGAACAAGAATGAAAGAAAAATAGTAAAAACAAGTATGAGGAATTATTCAGGTGAATGGGAAGCACCTGTGGGTTCTAAGAAACCAGGACACACCATCCTAATTTGCGGTCACAATTCAACTCATCGGCTGGGGACCTCGGGCAGGTTATGGCGTCTCAGTTTCTCCACCTGTGAAGTGGGGGATAGTAACAGCATTCGTCCTATAGGATGTTTAGAAAAATGTATGGAAAGCATATTATGACACATAATGAGAATAGTAGTTGTGCTCTTATCATATTTAGCCCGGCGTGGTGGTGCACACTTGTAATCCCAGTACTTGGGAGGCTGAGGCAGGAGGGTCGCAGGTTGACGACCAGCGTCCGCAGCTTAGTGAGGCCCACTGCAGTTTACTGAGACTGTGTTTCAATATAAAATTGGGTTGGAGGGGAGTAGTCCAGAAGTGGAATGCCCCTGCGTCCAAATCCCAGTACCTTCCTGCCCCCAACAAAACAAAAACGAAAATCTCCTGGCCTTGAAATCGAATGCTTTTTGCATAAAAAGTGCAAAAAGAATATAAGTAAGCATTTGGAGCGATCCCCTGCCTGACAGTGCTGCTTGACCAGCTGTCTGACAGCGGAGAGGGGTGTAGGGGAGCCGGGACGCCCCTCTTTTGATTTACTTGATAAACTTCCATCTAATGTCTTCCTTGTTGTTGAACGGCAGCCATGAAATACTCATGGATGGTCCAAATGAAAGTGTAAGTCCATTTCTATTTAGGAAATCAACTCTGTCTGCGTTTGTAGGATCATTTAAGGCCATTCAAAACCATCAGGACTGGAGTCCCTGACTTCAGATTACCTGAACAGATAAAAGCTGGTTCCCATGGGAACTAGTTTTGTTCTCTCCTCCATCTAATTAGAATCCATTTACCCAGGCCCGAAGGGTTTTAAAGTGCCTTCCCGCGAGTTCTTTGATGGGTTTGCCAACCCCAGCGCAGGCGTAGGTACCTTCCCATTCGCAACATCAGTCAGAGTCTGTCAAGTGAGAAATGTGCTGGGACCGAGTCTTTTTATTTGGCTCCGTCACAGTTCAGACTAGAAAGGATCGGTTTCCACAAAGCGCGCAGTGCAACTTGGAGTGTCTAATGTGCTGCAAACAGCCGTTCTGAGGAACCACAGTGTCTCGGTCTGCTTTATGTTGCTGTAATAAAATACTTGAGACTGGATACTTGACAAAGAAAAGAGGCCCATTTATCTCACAGATTTGGAGACCAAAGAATATGGTGCCCACATCTGCTCACCTGAGGACTTAGGGCAGATAAGCATCGGGATGGTGGGAGAGAGGGAGAGAGGGAGAGGGAGAGGGAGAGGGAGAGAGAGAGAGAGGATGAGGATGAGAGAGAGGGAGAGAGGGAGAGAGGGAGAGAGAACAAGCAGGAGAGCTCTCTTTTCATTCTCTCTCTCTCTCTCTCTTTTTTTTTTTTTTTTTTTTTTTGGTGGTACTGCGGGTGGAACCCAGAGGCTTTCTACCTCTGGGCTATCCTCCCAGACCTATTTGGAAACAGGGTCTCACTAAGTTGCTGAGAGCCTCACTAAGTAGCTGAGGCTGGCTTCGAACCTGCGCGATCCTCCTGTCTCAGCCTCCCAAGCGCGGGGATTACAAGCGTGCGCCACCACGCCCGGCTTTTCATTCTCTTTTTTATAGCAACCTAGTTCTACAGAAACCTAGCCAGCCTCACACTGGGGTCTGAGCTTCCAGCCCAGGAAACTTTGAAACACACTCAATACCCAAACCACAGCCGTGGTTTAGTGAACATTCTGAGGGAAGAAGCAGTTGAGAGGAGGGTTGCAAGATGGAGACATGAAACATGAACCATGATTCTTCTCCTGTATCTGTGGGCAAAGCATCCCTTGTAGGAACCTCGACTTAGCTCTTCAATTCTGCTGTATTTGTTTTATTATTATTTTTTTATGGTACTGGGGATTGAACCCAGGGACATACTACCTCCAAACCACACCCCTAGCTCTATTTTTATTCTTTATTTGGAAACAGGGTCTCACTAAGTTGCAGAGGGCCTCACAAAGTAGCTGAGGCTGGCCTCGGACCTGCAATTCTCCTGTCTCAGTCTCCTAAGTACTAGAATTACAAGCGTGCATCACCATGCCTGGATCCACTGCATTTATTTACTTGTGGTATTAGAGAATGGACCCAGGGACACTCTACCTTTGAGCTACACCCCAGCCCTTTTTGTTTGTTTTGAAGCAGGGTCTTGCTAGATTGCTGAGTCTCGTTAAGTTGCTGAGGCTGGCCTCGAACCTGGGATCCCCCTGTCTCAGACTCCCAAGTACTGGGAATATAGGTGTGCGCCACCACACTTGGGTAATTCCACTGTATCTAAAGAGCACGGCCAACACCTTGCCTTGTGATCTGCAGACACGATGTCTTTCTCATGCACCTGCAGATTCTTGCTTTGGGGTTCTCCCCAGAGAACCAGGCGGAGAAACGTTCTCAGTTCGACCTCTGCCGCCTTCCAACATTGAATCGCTGTCCCCTTCATTGTGTTCTGTGCTCGGGAGGAGAATCCTCTTCTCCGTCTACTTTTGCCAGGTCTCTGCAGGGCTGGAGAGATGCCCAGTGGACTCAGGCTGGATTGTGCAGGGGAGGCAAGAAGAAGGCTGTCCATGCTCCGCTTCACAACTCCGACACCAAACAATCCGAGCTCAGAGCATCCCTCTGAGTGCCGTTGCTTCCCCAGCCCCTGAGCAGGGCATCAGCCCCGGCGTCCCTCTCTTTTGCTATTTTCATCTGGAGAGCTCTGGTGGCTTCCAGGAGCCATGCAGCTGTCCCTATTCTCTGGCTCTTCCCACTCATCGCACTGGGAGGAGGGCAAAAGGCACCTGGGCCTCTCTGGCAAGCTTTGGAGTTCGCACATGGTGTGGGTTGCCCCTGTTGCCAGGTTCCTGCCACCTGCTCTGCTTGGAGGAGACAGATAAGGGCAGGGAGGGTGAAGGAGCCCTCGCCAGCTGGCACACTGGCCTGGTGACCTGTTGTCGCTAAGAGAGCTGCAGTCTTTCAGGCTGGATCTATCCTGGAACACGCTGGTGCAGGGAATGGCTGGGTCCTGGCAAAGATCGAGGAAGCCCAGATGGAGAAGGAGGCTTGAGAGGTTAATGCACTCAGGGCAGGCTTCTGTGACGGGCACCGGGGGACCACGTCTACATGTCTCCCTAAGCTCTTTGGCGGAGGCTCCAGGGAGGAGGATGATGAACTTCTCTACACAGCAGCAGTTGCCCAGTGTGCTGTGATTATTTATTTGCATGGCCATCTGACAATTCTCGGCTTCTGAGAGACAGAAATGGAATCTTTACCCTCCCCGCGCCTCCAGAGTTTAGCCAGAGCTGGCTAGTGAGCGAGGACGCCCTGAACTTTTGCCTGACTGAAAGGAGATGAAAGAGGTCGCTGAGGTATGTTTAGGATTAGAAGGAGACACCTGTGTGCCGCAGACAGATAACACCTTGGCGCCACTTTAAACAATGTTGTTAAATATTTCCTCAACAATCACAGGGAGAAGAGATGGAAGGCTGAGGGAGCGGAGCTGCTAGACAGGATCCTCACACTTTCAGAGCCTTTCAGATAAACAGCAGATCTGACAGGCAAACAGAACACCCTCAGACGGGCATGTGAGCATCGGGTGTGGTTCAACTGAGCTTGGGGTGGGGGCAGCTCACTCTTATTTTAAACCCAACAAAATAAAATAAACAATAGTTGAATTAATCTCGCCTCTCCAGATCCATACATTTCCAATATTGGGTTACACTGAGGCCATCCAAAAAGTTGCCCGCAGCACCAATCCAGGCGGTATTAAAAGATCACTGAAAACCAGGCATGGTGGCACACGCCCGGAATCCCAGTACTTGGGAGGCTGAGACAGGAGGATCATGGGTTTGAGTTCAGCCTCAACAACTTAGTGAGACCCTCAAAAACTTAAAGAGAACTTATTTCAAAATAAAAAAGAAAGGACTTGGGGTGTAGTTCAGCGATAAGACACCCTTGGGTCCAGTCCCCAGTATCACATACACAAAATGGTGTCTATTTAAGGTATATAATGATATGATGTGATGTATACATGTGTACATTGTGAAGTGATGGCAAACAACATATTCATCAACTCACATGGTACCCAGCCACCTGCACCAGAGGAAAAAGAGAAAGAAAGAAAAATAAAGCCAGAAACCTGAAACCCTTTAAATAGAAAAAATGGAAGCTTAATAAGCAATATCATTGTGTGTGTGTGTGTGTGTGTGTGTGTGTGCATGTGCGTGGTACTGGGGATGGAACCAAGGGGCCTTCTACCTCAGGGCTACACCCCAAGACCTATTTTTATATTTTATTTGGAAACAGGGTCTCACTAAGTTGCTGAGAGCCTCACTAAGCTGCTGAGGCTGGCTTCGAACCTGCGCGATCCTCCTGTCTCAGCCTCCCAAGCGCTGGGATTACAAGCATGCGCCACCACGCCCGGCTTATCACTTTGGTTTTAAATGATTTAAATTATGGAAATGTATTCATATATATTAAAGAAACCCTGTCCTGTGAGAAAGGGGTTTCAACAAAGCACAATTATCAGCTATTGAAAAATGTAGATGTATTTTAGGATTACATCTGAACAAGCTAAGACATGTACAGTCCCAAGTTCATTGCAGTGTTTTTCATATCTAAGATGTGGTGCAGCCCAGGCGCCTACTGACAGATGAATGAAGACAGAACATGTGATAACCTACGTGCACAGAGACACTGCGGAATATCACCCAGCCTTTAACAGGAAGATTCTGCCGCTTACAGCAACTGGCGTGAGCCCAGAGGACATTACCCGAGATGAAATCAGCCAGGACAGGAAGGTAAATGCTGCAAGACATCGCTTGGACGTGGTAGCAAAAAAAGCTGGACCGATAAGAGCAAAAAGTAGAATGCAGGTGCCCAGAAGTAAGGAAAATGAATATATTGGTCAAAGGTACCAAGACCAGAGAATGAACACGTTTTGGAGGTACGACACCCAGTATGTTATACATTTATAAGCCAGGTGTGATGGCGCACGCTTGTAATCCTAGTTCTTGGGAGGCTGAGACAGGAGGATCTCAGGTTCCAGAACAGCCTTGGAAATTTAGTGAGGCTCTCAGCAACCTAGTGAGACCCTGTTTCCAAATAAGAAATAAAATTGGTCTGGGGATGTAGCTCAGAGGTGATTCGCCTCTGGATTCAATTCCCAGTGCTGCTAAAAAACAAACAAACAAACAAACAAACAAACAAACAAAAAACCCCAACAAAAACAAACCCAAAACCAAAACCAAAATAAATCTATATAAGATGGTGAGTTCCAGAGTACAACATTCAGCATGAAATTCGCTGAGAGCAGTAGACCTTTCTCACAGGACAGGGCTCCTTTAATATATATGAATATATTTCCATAATTTTGATCATTTAAAGCCAAAGTGATAAGCTGGACGTGGTGGTGCTCGCTTATAATCCCAGCACTTGGGAGGCTGAGACAGGAGGATCGCGCAGGTTCGAAGCCAGCCTCAGCAGCTTAGTGAGGCTCTCAGCAACTTAGTGAGACCCTGTTTCCAAATAAAATATAAAAATAGGTCTTGGGGTGTAGCCCTGAGGTAGAAGGCCCCTTGGTTCCATCCCCAGTACCACACGCATGCACACACACACACACACACACACACACACACACACAACCCCCAAATGATATTGCTTATTAAGCTTCCGTTGTTTCTATTTAAAGGGTTTCAGGTGTCTGGCTTTATTTTTCTTTCTTTCTCTTTTTCCTCTGGTGCTAGGGATTGAACTCAGGGGCATTCTACTTCTGAGCTACACCCCTAGCCCTATTTTATTATTTTATTTTGAAACAGGGTCTCACTAAGTTGCTAAGGCTAGCCTGTCCCAGCCTCCCAAATACTAAGATTACAGGCATGCACCATCATGCCCAGCTTTTTTTTTTTTCTTTTTCTCTTTTGATATTACCTCCAGCTCTTTTTGTTTTGACACAGGGTCTTGCTAAGTTGCTGAGGCTGGCCTCAAACCTACCACCATCCTCTCTCAGCTTCCCTGGGATTACAGGTGTGCGTCGCCACGCCCAGTTAAGCTTTCAGTTTTGCAGCTATTCATCCTGTTTTTCTGTTCGGCCGTGTGCCAGGGGTGTGGCCTGGAGTTGGGGAGCTGGAATCTGCCCCGCACTAGCTGTAGTTCTTCCTTTTTTCTCATTCTTTGGAGTTGAGCTGGGAAGGAGAGGCTTCGTGCGGTGGCCAGTGGCATGTTGGCGTCTCTGGGGCTGGTCCATCCGACTCCCCCTGAGCAGGAGCACGGCCACTTCCCTCTGTCGCTTCTGTCTGTCACTCACCGACTCTACGTTTGAACATCCCTCATCTGAAGAACTGAAAACACTCCCAAACCTGAAACTTCTTCTGTGTCGACTGCTGGAAAATTCCACAATTAACTTCATTTTTCAGTCCTCAATGAAAAATCAGGCAACCCCAAGAAACCACGTTCAGGCTGTGTCTCTAGGCAGTATATGGAACTTAAATCCACTTCATGTTCAGACTTTGGCGCCATCCCCAAGATATCTTTTTATGTAGACGCGAAATTCTAAAATTCAAGAAAATATGAAATAAAAAACATTGTGCATTCCTAAGTACTTTGGATACAGAATACTCAACCTGCGGTATTTCTCTAAATGGCCTGTTATTAATCCTTCTCCTCCCAGAAAAAACTAAAAACTGAACAAAATATATGAAACGGTCATTTTTCAACACATTGGACCTCGGGCAATGGGTGACAGTGATTCTTGAGAATGGGCGACACCAGGGTCAGGCTCATCGGAGTCTGAGCTTGAGGGATCTTCCAGATCATAACCCGGGGAGGGAGTGTCCAGGGAGAGCCCGGGTTGAAGTGAGATGACTGAGGGGCCTGGGAGGCCGAGGAGACTCGGATGGATAGTCAGAGTACCAAGGGGGTCTCAAAGTGGAGACTCTGAAATGCTATGCACGGTCCCCTCCCAGGGACCCAGATGAAGCCTTAAGAGGAAGCTATTGATAGCCCCAAATGCCAAGACTACTAGAGAACTAATGTCCTGGGAGGAACAGTAGGGAGGCCAGGGAATTAGCCTTGACAATAACAGCCAGCGTGAGGAGCCTCATAATGCCAGGGGCCTTGAACAGAACTCCCAGAGAGTTTTGACTTAGTGTTAGGGCGAGATGATTCGAATATGGTTCCAGTGTGGCCTTCAAAGATCCATGCACCGGAAGCTTGGTCCCACAGTGGTGATGCTGAGCAGCGGTGGAACCGTCAGGGTGGGAGCTGAGCTGGGCGTGGTGGTGCACACTTGTAATCCTAGAACTTGGGAGGCTGAGACAGGAGGATCGCAGGTTCAAGGACACCCTCAGGTACTTAGTGAGGTCCTTGGCAACTTCTTGAGACCCTGTTTCCAAATAAAAAAATAAAATAGGGCTGGGGGTGTAGCTTAGAGGTAGAATTCCCTTGAATTCAAGCCCCAGTATAACACACACACACACACACACACACACACACACACACACACACACACAATGAGTGGGAGGTAAGAAGCCATTGTTGGCATCACTCTTAGAGGAGGTTAATGTGATTTTCATATGAACAGGTTTGTTCCTGTGAGAGCAGGTTCTTGTAAAAATGGAGAACCTGGTGGCAAGTGGTGGTGCACTCCTGTAATCCGAGTATTTGGAAGGCTGAGATAGGAGGATTGCAGGTTTGAGGCCAGCCTCAGCAACTTAGTGAAGCTCTCAGCATCCCAGTGAGATCCTGTTTCAAAATAAAAAATAAGCCAGGCATGGTGGCGCAGGGCTGTAATCCCAGCATTCGGGAGGCGGAGACAGGGGGTCGTGGTTCATGGCCAGCCTCAGTTACTTAGTGAGACCCTCTGCAACTTAGTGAGATCCTGTATCAAAATAAAGAATAAAAAATAGGGCAGGGGTGTAGCTTGGAGGTAGAATGCCCCTGGCTTCCATCCCCAGACACCCCTCCCCACACACAAAACAAATAAATAAAAAGAGCTGGGGGTCTGGGTCAGAGGTTGAATGCCCCCCCAAACCCAGCTTCAGGTCTTTTGTGGACTAAGACATAGGGCAAAATCGGACCTAAATCCAGGGCTTCTCTGGTCTTACTTAATGAAGATTAAAAGCAAGACATAAAAGGATCAAACTGTTTCTAATTAACTGCATCCCAGAAGAAGCCCAAGAATTTTAATAGGAATATAAAAATATCCAGTAACAACATGGTAAATATCACAATGTTATGCAGCCAATAAAAGAATTAAAATGCGTGCAAAGAAATAGGACAGTATAACTGATAATGAGAAAAAGTTTAACATTTGAAATCAACCATATTGACTAATTAAAATAGAAAACCCAGATGATTTTTTTAATGTTTTATTTATTTATTTATTTTGCGGGTCTGGGGATGGAACCCAGGGGTATTTGATCTCCGAGCTACACCTCCAGCCCTACTTTTTAATCCTTTATTTTGAAACAGGGTCTCACTGAGTTGCAGAGGGCTTCACTAAGTAGCTGAGGCTGTCTGCAAACCGTGATCCTCTGGTCTCAGCCTCCCGAATGCTGGGATTACAAGCGTGCACCACCGCGCCCAACTCATTTTTTTAATGTTTTGATGCTGGGGAGTGAACCCAGGGGAATTCTACCTCTGAGTGACACCCCCAGCCCGTTTTATTTTTAATTTTGAAACGGAGTCTTACTAAGTTGCTGAGGGCCTTGTTAAATTGCGGAGGCTGATCTTGAACTTCTGATCCTCCTGTCTCAAGTACTCCTGGGGTTATAGGTGTGCCCCACCAGCTCCACATGGTTATCTTGATGAATACAGAAAGAATATTGACGAGATTCGATGTCTACTCCTGAGAAAACTTTTTAGCAGAAAGGCGTAGCATGGGGTTTCCTCTATCTGATGAAACACATGTATGAAAAACCTACAGCGTTGGCTTTGCACTTGAAGGTGGGGACCGCGTCTTCCTCCCGGGGTCAGTAACGGGGTGAGCCTTAACTCCCGTCACTGTGCTCAACATCACACTGAAGGAGACTGGGAAAACCAAACGACATCTGGATCAGAAAGGACGAGGGAAGCTTGTCTTATTCCATAGACAACATAATCATCCACCAAGGAAATCCCGTGGCCTCTGCCAAAGCTCAGGCAGTACTGGGATACGGGACACCGGATAAGTACATACACTTCAATTTATTTCTGTATTCTATGAACAAACAATTAGAAACTGAAATTTTAATTTATTTTATTTTTGGGGTATGGGGCATTCTGTCTCCAGTGATACCAAAGTAATTGTGCTATTAATTTTTTTCTCTTGGGGTAACAGTGCCTTCCTTCCTTCCTTCCTTCCTTCCTTCCTTCCTTCCTTCCTTCCTTCCTTCCTTCCTCTCTCCCTCCCTCCTCCCCTCCCTTTCCCTCCCTGTTTCCCTCCCTCTTCCCCTCCCTGTTTCCCTCCCTCCTTCCCTTCCTTCCTTCTTTCTTTTTATTTCTTGTGCTGGGAATGAAAACCTCCAAGCTGCACCCCTGCCTGGCCCTATTTTATTTTATTTTTTTTAATTTGGGAACAAGGTCTCCCTAAGTTGCTGAGGACCTCATTAAGTTGAAGAGGCTGACCACGAACCTGCGACCCTCCTGTCTCAGCCGCCCAAGTACTGAGATTACAAGTGTGAACCACCATGCCCAGCTTGAAATTTTAAAGCTATCATTAAAAAGAGTACCAAAATTATAAGCCGGGCATGGTGGCGCATGCTTGTACTCCTAGCATTTGGGAGGCTGAGGCAGGAGGATTGCAATTTGCGGGCAGCCTCAGCTACTACCTAATGAGGCCCTTTACAACTCAGTGAGACCCTGTTTTTAAAAAAAGAATGAAAAATAGGGCTAGGGGTGTGTAGTTTGGGGTTAGAATGGCCCTGGGTTCTATATCCAGTATCACACACACACACACACACACACACACACACACACACACACAAAATAGTATCAAAATTATAAAATACTTTAGTACTTGGGAGGCTGAGACAGGAGGATCACACAGGTTCGAAGCCAGCCTCAGCTACTTAGTGAGGCTCTCAGCAACTTAGTGAGACCCTGTTTCCAAACAAAATATAAAATAGATCTGGGAGTATAGCCCGGAGGTAGAAGGTCCCGGGTTTCATCCCCAGTAGCACACAAAAAAAAAAAAAATTAAAAAATACTTAGAGATAAATCTGCCATAACTAACTTGTGTACTGAAAACTGTAAAATCTTGTGGAGACTAAATACTAACAGAAATAATACCATATTTTTAGATTAGAAGACTCAATATTGTCAAGATGTTAATTTTCTCCAAATCTATCTATATATTCAATGCAATCCCAATTAGATTCTGGTAAGAATTTTTTTGGGTAGAAATTGACGAGCTGAATCTTAACTTCATAGAGTCATGCAAAGGGTCTATAATGGCCGTGGCAACTTTGAAAAGGAACAAAGTTGGGGACTGATCATTGCCTCATGTAAACACTTATAAAGCTACAGTAAAAGAAAAATATGATACGTATATAAAGACAGTAAAATAGATGAATGGGCCAGCACAGAGAGTCTCGAAATAGATCACACATACTCTGTCAATCGATCTTCAACCAATGTACAAAAGGCAATTTGGTAGAGAAAATACATCCTTTTCAACAAAGACACTGGAACAAGAGACTTCTCTTCATCCCTTGTGTCCAACACAAAAGTTAAATGAACATGAATCATGGGAGTAAATGCAAACCGTAAAACTATACAACTTCTCGAGGAAAACTTAGAGTCAAATCTTTGTGATCTTGGGTTGGGTAATGACATCTTAGATAGGACACTAAGAGTATGGGCCGTACATAATAATTTGATAGTGGACCTGAGAAATTCTGCTCTTTCAAAAATACTGTTAAGCCGGGCGTGGTGGCGCACGCTTGTAATCTCGGCATTCGGGAGGCTGAGACTGGAGGATCGAGGTTCGCGGACAGCCTCAGCTACTTAGTGAGGCCCTCTGCAACTCAGTGAGACCCATGTTTCAAAATAAGGAATAAAAAGTAGGGCAGGGAGTATAGCTCGGAGGTCAAATGCCCCTGGATTCCATCCCCAAACCCGCAAAAAAAAAAAAAAAAAAAATACTGTTAAGAGGATAAATATATAAGTCACAGACTGGAAGCATCTGTCTGCAAATCTGAAATCTGAAAAGAAAAAAAAAAAAAAAGCCAGCTGTGGTGGCGCACGCTTGTAATCCCAGCACTTGGGAGGCCGAGGCAGGAAGAGATCTGGTTTCCAGTCAGCCTCAGCAACGTAGTGAGGCCCTCTGCAACGTAGTGAAATCCCATTTCAAATTCAAACAAACAAATAAACAAACAAACAAACAACAAATAAATGGGCTGAGGGTGTAGCTCAGAGGTAGAATGACCCTGAATTTAATCCCCAGCACCAAAAAAAACCCCCACAAACAAAAAAAACCCCAAAACCCAATGATATTTGAATAGACACTTCAGTAAAGAATATACTATTGGCAAAGAAGCATGTGGTAATATTACAGATATCCTTAGTCATTAGAGAATTGTAATTAAAACTCTAGTAGGAAACTACTATGCAGCTACTGGAATGTCTTGAGTTAGAAGGACTAGTAAGTGCTGATGAAGATGAACAGGAACCAGAGTTCTTTATTCTTTTCATGGGAATGTAAAGTGATAAAACCCACTCTTGAAAAGAGTTTATGGAAATTAGTCGTACTGGGTGTGGTAGCACACACCAGTGATTCTAGTACTTAGGAGTCTGAGACAGGAGGATCACAGGTTTGAGGCCAGCCTCAGTAACTTAGCGAGACCCTCTACAACTTAGTGATTCAAAATAAAAAAATAAAGCTGGGCGTGGTGGCGCACGCTTGTAATCCCCACGCTTGGGAGGCAAGAGACAGGAGGATCGCGCAGGTTCGAAGCCAGCCGCGCTAGTTTAAGAGACCCTGTTTCCAAATAAAAAATATAAAAATAGGTCTGGGAATGTAGCCCGGAGGTAGAAGGGTTCCATCCCCAGTACCACCAAAACAAAAACAAAAACAAAAAACCCCCCCAAAACAAAAAAACAAAACAAAAAACTACCACCACCACCATCATCAACAACAAACAAAATAAAAAGTAAAAAAGAGTTGGGGTGTACCTCAGAGGTAGAATGCTCTGGGTTCAATTCTCAGTAACACACACACACACACACACACACACACACACACACACACACACAGCCATATACCTACCATATGAGCCAACTATTTCTAGGTATTTATCAAAGAGAAATAAAACTTCTGTTCATAAGATTTGTGCACAAATATTCATAGCAACTGTATAATGGCTCAAAATTGAAAACAGCCTAAATGTCCACTGACAGATGAATAAACTAACTATGGTATATCCGTGCAATGGAACACTATTTAGTAATCAAAAGAACAAAGCACAGATAGATACATGGTCCAACTTGGTTGGATGGATCACAATGTAATATTCTCAGTAAAAGAAGTCAAATGTGTGAGAGTTAGGGAGAATAGGTCATAGGAGGAACTCTAGATGAAAAAGGAAATCCTATGGAGGAGCAAACAAGACAACCTAAAGGAGGAGAAAGGAGGGGGAAGTGGAAAATCTCTAAAACACGCAATGTACTTAAACATATCGAAGTCAACCACTAAGCCAAGCAAGGGAAGGAGGGACGGGGAGGGAATGGGGTGGGAATTGGGTAGGGGTTAAATCGGTGATGTGTACATGTCTGTACACACAGTTTTTTACCCCAATATGATGTATGAATATTATGCACCAATTAAAAAAACCAGATCTTTGCGATATACTTCCATTTGTATAAGATTTGGAGAGAAAGAAGGCCAGGGATGTAGCTCAGTGGTAATGTACTTGCCTCGCACGTGCAAGATCCTGAGTTCAATACCCAGAACCATATACAAGATTTGGAAATGTAAAATAATCTATAGTTAAAAAAAGCCAATCCGTAGCTTCCTGAAGATGCAAGGGGATGAGGTGGTGAGAGGATGGCATGCATTGGAGAAGGAGGAAGGTTTTGAGGAAGAATTTGGTATTCAGGTTTCTAGTATTGATGTAATTGATGTTTTTGGGGTGCTTTTATATTTAAAAGTTTATGAGACTGTATGATTTAAATATATTCAGATTACTGCATGTCAATTGTACTTCAATAAAGTTAAAACTATTAGAAGTGGTGATCCAGGGATGGTGGCGCATGTCTGTAATCCCACTACTAGGGAGGCTGAGACAGGAAGATCGCAGCTTCAAAGTCAGCCTCAGCAGCTTAATAAGGCCCTCCGACACTTAGTAAGACCCTGTTTAAAAAAAAAAAAAGTCAACGGGGCTGTGGGTGTAGTTCAGACGTAGAATGCCACTGGGTTCAGTCTCCAGTAAAACACACACACACACACACACACACACACACACACACACACACACATTGTGAGTGTGGGCTCATTATGTCATGATATATAGTATTCCAAATTAGGTATTGAAAATGTCCCATTTGAAAGAGGATACTACAAAATTTTGTCCAGTAAATTTCCTAGGAGCATCTGAAATTATTGGATAAGACGAACACCAAAATTACACAGATGCACGCCCGCCATCAAACGGATGGGGGGTATGCACATCAAATTTTCCCACAGTTTAGTCAAGCAAAGAGGTTTGGTGGCCTTTTAAGACACAAGCAAATCTGGAATTACTGTCGTACAATCCACAAGCCGGTGCCTTTCTATGTGACAAAGTAGGATTGCCTTGGATCTGGGGCTCAGCAGGGTTGACCCCAATTTGGCCTGACCATCTCCCGTAAACCTCTGCAAGCCTATTCATTCACATGAACACGGACTCAAATTACAGGAGGTACTACCACCTTCTGAGAGAGCAGGCGGAGTCACAGATACAATTTAAGGTAGATTTTGATTTAGTTTGCAGGAAATTTGGTCAGATTCAGTAAGAAAGCCTTTGATGTTATTGAAAAATAAACTGACCAAGGGGCCCAGAGTCGGGTTCTGTCTAGTTCTTCCTCTAGATTTCTGCTCATCTCTTCACCCGGAGCGAATGCAGGTTAAATTCCTGCCCTGGAGCTTGCGAGGGCGCTTGTTTTGCCCTTAGAAGCAGCCCCTAAGTGACGGCTCCTCGGATCCCAAGGGGGCAGGTTGGGCTAGGAAGCAGATCTCTGATCTGCCACTTTATCTGGGGGACTCAGTAAGACCTGTTATGTTCCACAGGGCAAAAGCTAGACCATGAGCCGGGCGTGGTGGCGCACGCTTGTCATCCCCGCGCTTGGGAGGCAGAGACAGGAGGATCACGCAAGTTCGAAGCCAGCCGCATGCGCTGGCTTAGGAGACCCCGTTTCCAAATAAAAATGTAAAAATAGGTCTGTGAGTGTAGCCCGGAGGTAAAAGGGCTTCCAGGAACCCCAGTACCACCAAAAAAAGAAAAAAAAAGCTAGACCATGCATCATTTTAACACACAAACACACACACACACACACGCACGCACGCACGCGTGTGGCATGCAGTGAGGTCTGTGGTGTGTATTAGTGTTCATTCTTTGTGCTGTGCAGTTCTAAGGGCCGTGTGCTCATCAGGATAGTATCTCACAGAACAGCTCCCTGCCTTAAAGTCCCCTGCACCCCTCTGTTCATCTTTCTCCTTTAAGAACATTTTAGTATGGAGAAGACTACTGTTCTAACTCCTTTGCTTTGCTGTCACGTCAATCCCTCCACTATAGCCCTTCTGTGAAGTCTACTAAGCAACAAAATTGCTGTCTGAGTGTTGTTCATCCATCTATTTATTTATGGTGGAAACTGAGGTGGAGGTTGGATTTTCCACTTGGGTCTGTGCAGAGCACTGCGGAGATAGTGTGTGGGAGACGACCAGGAGATCCAAGCACAGAGTGAGCAGGAGCTCAGGCCTGGGAGGACCTCAGCATCCTCCTTAAACCTTTTACAGATGTCTTGGAGTGGGTTTTAGACTTCCATGGGGAAAGGAATTGGAGAATTGAGTTTCCCCTAAGGATATTTCAAGGGTCAAGGGGATATACATGGTATCGTGCTACTGATAATACTAACAACTATTGTTTATTGTTTGTATACTACACATCAAATGTTTTCCTGGATATTTTATCTTCTCTCTCTCTTTATTTTTGATTCTGTGGATTGAACCCAGGGGCATTCTATTTCTAAGTTATGCCTTCCAGCCTTTTAAATTTTTTCTTTTTTTTCTCTTTGGACTGGGATTGAACCCAGGGGCATTCTACCTCTGAGCTACACCTTCAGCACTATTTTTATTTATTTATTTATTTATTTATTTTTTGTTTTAAATTTTTTTATTGGCGCATTGTATTCATACATCATGATGGGATAAAAAAAACTTGTGTAGACATACATGCACACATTGCCCAGTATCCCCTATCCAATGCCCACTCCATTACCTCCCCAATCCTCCTTCCCATGCTTGGCTTAGTGGTTGACATCTATATGTTTGTTTAAGTACATTATGTGCTTTAGAGAGTTTCCTTCTTCCCCCCTCAAATCCCCTAAGTTAGGTCGCCTTATTTGCTCCTCTATAGGATCTCCTTTTTCACCCAGAGTTCCTCCTATGACCCATTTCTTCCTAGCTTTCACATATTAGGGAAAGCATCCAATTTCTTATTTTTTGTGACTAACTCATCTCACTTAGCATAATGTCCTCCAGTTCCATTCATTTCCCTGAGAATGATGTAATTGTGCTTTTTAAATATATTTTTATTGGTGTGTTGTAGTCAAACATCTCAATGGCATACAAGACTTGTGAGGATATACAAGCACACATCATCCAATTAGCCTTTACCAAATCCCCATCCCATTCCCTACCCCTCCCTCAATCCCCTGCTTGATTTAGTGATTGACTTTGATATATTTGTTTAAGTATATTAAGTGCTTTAAAGAGATTCCATTTTTCCCCCATCCCATCCCCTCTGTTAGGTCGCCTTAATTGCTCCTTCATAGGTCCCTTTCTTCAACTAGATTTCCTCCTATTACCCATTTCTTCCTAGTTTTTACATATTAGGGAAAGCATCTGTTTCTTATTTTCTGTGATATTTCTCTGTGGATGCCGCATTGCAGGCTCCAATCCCACTCTTGAAGGCCCCGGCACTGGCCTCACCGCTCAGTAGGCTCCAATCAATCCCGGCCTCGCTGGCCCCAGCACCGGTCTCACCCCTTGGCAGGCTTCGATCCCAGCCTCGAAGGCCCCAGCACAGACCTTGTCTAATGGCAGGCTCCTATCCCAGCCTCGCTGACCTGATCCGGCCAAAACCCTCGGCAGGCTCAGATCCCAGCCTTGGAGGCCTCACCACTGGCCTTGCATTGTGGCAGGCTCCGATCCCAGCCTCGGAGGTCCCAGCACTGGCCTTGCTGTACAGTGGGCTCTGGTCTCTGTCACTGTGAGCAGGTCGTCTACAGATGTTCCCTTTTATCTTCATTTTTTTTTTTTTTTAATTTGGTGGTACTGAGGTTCCTAGAAATCCTTCTACCTCCAGCCTACACTCCCAGAGACCTATTTGTTTTTAATATTTTTATTTGGAAACAGGGTCTCTTAAGCCAGTGAGGCTGGCTTA
Source organism: Muscardinus avellanarius (assembly GCF_963383645.1). Classification (NCBI taxonomy): domain Eukaryota; kingdom Metazoa; phylum Chordata; class Mammalia; order Rodentia; family Gliridae; genus Muscardinus; species Muscardinus avellanarius. The sequence continues at coordinate 14,968,049 of NC_137800.1, read as the reverse complement.
GAGCCTGTGCAATCCTCCTGTCTCCGCTTCCCAAGCGCGGGGATTACAAGCGTGCGCCACCACACCCGGCATTCTTTGGGGCGATTTTTTCGAAAGTTCATGGTGGATTCGATTGGATCTATGCCTCTCCCAAATACTGGATGCTGCCACCACTGCCACCGAAGCCTTCCTCAGCAGAGACTTTTTTTTCCAAAAGTTCAAGGTGGATTGCATAGGATTTGTCTGCATCTCCTGAATCCTGGCTGCTGCTGCCACCATCTTGACCCCTCTCCAATATTTTTTAATAAGAGAAGACAGTATGTGTGTTTTGAAGAGGTGAGATGGAGTACTCAGCAGCAATGAATTTTATCTCCCTTCCACGAGTGTAGGCCCACAGCCTCACCGTGTAGAGCAGGATCTGCTGTTCTGAACACATCATGGCCCCCAGCGCAGCATAGCGGAGTGCAGTGGCCAGGCCCACTGAGCTTCCCGGGACGCGCGGCTTGGCTTCCTGCCCGGCACTGCCTGGCTCCATCCACTACGCCTGGATCATTTTTCTTACAAGGTATGTTGTTAAGAGTTCCCCAACAAATGAACTGTTTTTAGAAGGACATCTACTTTCTAATTTTTTTTTTATATTGTTGATTGAGTTCCCCAGCATGTGTGGCTGATGCGGTCTTTTCTCTAATCTCTTCTGGGAAGTTCTTCCAAAAATCACTTCTTGCGTGGCGGGCGACTCCTTGTCATCTTGCTTCTAATTCTGCCATTATCCACTCTCTCTCCTGTATTCTAGGTAGGAAGTCACAGCTGGAAATGTCTCCTTAAGTTGTCCCAATCAGATATTAAACCAAAATCTGGTGTCCAGGGCTTCTCTGAGGAATGCATATTCTTTTCGGCAGCTGAGATCACCACTGCAACCGTGGCTGCCGCTATCTTGCCTCGCCCACCTTTATTTTTATTTTGAAACAGGGCCTCACTAAGTTGCTGAAGTTGGCTGTGAACCTGTAATCCTCCTGTCTCAGCCTCCCAAGTACTAGAGTTCAAAGCATGTGCCACCACACCTGGCATTTTTCTTATTTTGAAACAAAATCTCACTAAGTTGCTGAAGGTCTCACTAAGTTGCTGAGGCTGGCTTTGAACCTGCAATTCTCCTGTCTCAGTCTCCTGAATCCCCAAACCCTAAAATTATTATATTTCTTACAATATAAAATGCTATCCTTATCTAAATTCTTACCTTTTCTCTATTCCCCTATATTTCTTTCTTTTTTTTTTGGGGGGGGGGTCTTGGATAGAACCCAGGGCCATTCAACCTCCAAACTACACCCCTTGCCCTACTTTTTATTCTTTATTTTTGAAACAGGGTCTCACTAAGTTATGGAGGGCCTCACTAAGTAGCTGAGGCTGCCCGTGAACTGCGATCTTCCAGTCTCAGCCTCCTGAATGCTGGGATTACAAGCGTGTGCCACCACGCCCAGCTCTTATACTTCTTATCATTGTATTCTGTTCACCATTAATGGTGTACATCCCAATTTGTGTTTATATACTTACTTGTTCACGTGGGCCTCACTTGTTCATACATGCTTACCTGTTTTCTCAATGATCTCCTACCAGGCAGCAAACTCCACGCAGGCAGACATTACGCTTGTTTTATTGCTCAATGTTTAAATGGCATGCCCCACTGTGCCAACACGGAATAATCACTCAGTTGATGTTACTTATTTTCATCGTAGCTGGTAGTCAATAAATCCATGAAATTACTCGAATAAATGAATGCAGTGAATGAATGATTTTGTGGATGAAAAAACTGGCATCGAGAGAAGATCCTGAGGCTGCACACTAATAACTGGCAGAGCAGAGATTCCATGGCAGGCCCCAGCTCCCGTGCAAACAAGCTTCTTGCTATGTCTCTGCTGCAAGCGCCACAGTAGCTTTTCCAAGAGCATTTCCCAGCCTGGCTCTGGAGCAGCTTATTTTTCTGTGCCAAATGTTTCCCCTTGTCTCACAAATTTTGGAGAGAGAGGGAGAGGGAGAGGGAGAGGGAGAGGGAGAGGGAGAGGGAGAGGGAGAGAGAGAGAGAGAGAGAGAGAGAGAGAGAGAGAGAGAGGCATCTTGAAATCCAGGGGACACTGAAGTCAAATTCTTCCAGAAGCCTGCACACAACCTGCCATGCCTGATGCCTGCACAGTCACACAGACACGGAGCTCCAGCTGAGACACCATCTGCAGGGGCTTGGGAGGATGTGGGGAGACTTGTGGACACTATTTCCACTCCACCCAGAGACCAAGGCTGCCTTGCATAGATCTTGAGAAGGATAGTGCTAAGAACCCCTGCTTTGCCACGGAGCTTCCTGAAAGCCAGTGGGTCCATCCATGTGCCTTTAGCAGGGAACAATGATACATCTACTCACGTACTGAAGATTGCTCACCATCACCAGTCCATTTATAGGAATAACACATTTCCATGCCAGTCTGCAAGGCGATCCCTATGATCTCTTTAAGCAAAAAAAAGTCAAGCCTATCTCTGACTTTTTGTGCTACCAAGCACCGAAAAGATATAGTTAATTTTTCTATATTTTTCTTCTGGGAGTTCACACTGGCTCTGCATCCAGCAGTGCCTGCGGTCTGAAGACTCGGTCCAGGTGACTCCTTAGCTCCTGCAGGTCACGATGCCCTTCATCAAATCCCACTCCCTTTAACTGGGTCCCACCTCCTACAGTTTCCAGCACCTCTGACAGTCTAGCCACCTATGAAGCCATCAATGGGCTGGTCCACTGATGAGAGCCAATCACTTCCCAGAGATCTACCTCTGAACGAGGCTGCACCGGGGACCAGGCCTTTAGTGCATCGGCCTTTGGGATGCAGTCCAGATGCAAAGTGTAACAATGCACACTTCAGTGGAAGAGTACAGGTGCCCAAGTTGGGAAATTCTAGGGTCAAATCCTAGCATTGTTCTTATTACCCGAAAGTGTTAAGTCAATTAGTGAACCTCAGCACCTCACCTCTGCCTATAAAATGTGGAGAATAAAAAACCACTTCTCAACTGGGCAAGGTGGTGCATATCTGTAGTCCTGGTACTTGAGTAACTGAGACAGGAGGATTGCAGGTTTGAGACCAGTCTCAGCAAATAGTGAGATTCTCAGCAACCTAGTGAGATCCTGTTTCAAAACAAACAAACAAACAAAAATCACTGGGGGTATAGCTCAGAGGTAGAATGCCCCTGTGTTTAATTCTCAATACCACATTTATACACACAAAAAGAAAAAAGAAAAGAAAAATAAAATAAAAAACAAGCCACTTGTAAAGGAGATGACGAGAGTTTATATTGTGAAGGTTATACTATACCTGTATTATGTATTATAATATTACCTATATTATATTATACATTATATATAATATATGCCTATATTACAATATTATAAAATATACAATACTGACATTCTTAGAAGTGTCCATTATTATGGTTGGCATACAACAGGAGCTTAAAAAGTGGTAACCAGCTGGGCGTGGTGACACATACTTATAATCCCAGTACCTGGGGAGCTGAGACAGGAAGATCGCAGGTTGCCGGCCAGCCTCAGCAACTTAGCGAGGCTCTCTGCAACTTAGTGAGACCCTGTTTCAAAATAAAAAATAAAACAGGGATGGAGCGTAGCTCAGAGGTAGAATGTCCCTGGGTTCAATCCCCAGTACCACCACAAAGACACACACAAACAAAAAAGTGGTAACCGCTATTAGTTATCATTTATATGCAAGATGATATTCACAGCAGCATTTTTTTTAAATAAAGGCAAACCTTGGAAGTGGCATCAATGTATACCAATAAAGAAATGATTAAATCAACACGATACGCTCCTATGAGGAAACATTATACAGCCAAATTACAATTTTTTTCAAGCAATAGGAAAATGCTCACTAAAGAAATGTCAAGTAAAAAAAGAGATTCCAATCATATATACAGATACGCACAAAGCAAACACAAGGATGTTATGCACATATATAATTGAATAGACTCCCTCCACACCCCTCCAAGGACTTGGAAACAAATAGATCCCTAAAAGTCACAGTTTAAATGGGGAGAGTAGGGGTGGGTTTATTGTCTGTTTTATTTGATTTGCATTTTCTGGATTTCCCACAATGAGCATTTCCTACAATTATAATACAACAGAAAGCAAACATTATTACTTTAAAAAATGATAGGAGAAGCTGCACTTTTTTAATTTTTTTTTTTTTTTTTTTTTTTTTTTTTTTTACAAAGCAACAGCTGCTGAGAACCATTAACTTTTCTGCTTCATCCATCCAAACGCTCCAGCCCCAGCCTGGCACGGGGTGCACGGAAAAGGCTCCGGGTCTGCCAGGCCGGCATCACAGATGGGCTCCACGCGGCAGGCAGGCGGGCAGGGGAGCGCCGCCTGGCCGGGTTGTGGCTCCTCCGCCCTCTGTTGGTGCGCCCTCCGGTATTTATTCGCTCACATGGCCTATGGAGTTAAAAGAGGTTTGTTTCTTTTCAGGCCGTTGAGTGCAGCCAGGGTAATTTAGTAGAAAAATGTCATGCTAATGCAATTCAAAGTTCAAATGATCTTTCATTTCGAGGGAAAGAAGAATGTGTGTGCAGTTGGAATGTTAAAACTCACTACTTGCCCTGCAATTCAAATAGAAATATGAGCTGCGGGGTCTACATAAGTCACATGAAGTACTGTGAGTGAAATGCGCGAAATGAATAAAAATGATCCGGAAGCCGTTTATTAGCATTGCTGGGGGCCAGCACGAAATAAGCAGCGAGGCGGCAGGGCTGCGCTGGGGAGGAGGCGTGTTTGCGCGAAATTACAATAATCCTGAAATAATGAGGACGTGATCAGCAAGGTCCTTCTTGCCAGTGTCGCCAATGCCGCCCTCGGCCCCCCGGAGGGCTGTGCCCTTTTTCCCGCCTACGTGCCTTGCTCATTGCTTGGCTCCTGCTCGGCTCCGCTGCACCTGTCGGGCGGGTGGGCCGGTGGAGGTGCACCCTACGGGTGCAGCAGCGGGAGGAGTGTGCCTGTGCTCCAAGTGCTGTCAGGTGGCTGGAAGGATGGATGGAAAAGTCCTGCCCCCTGGGGGTTAGCTCTGGCCACACAGGAAGAAGTGAGAGAGTGTGGTTGGGCTTTGGGGGGGGGGGTGAGAGAGACCCATTCCAGCCCTGGCCGGATCATGGAAGGCAGGGCCATCTCTGGTGAGCTCAGCCTCTACTCTGCCCTATTGAACATTTCCAGCCTCTGACAGCCAGGCAGGCTGGAAGAGGTGCTTGGAGGGACAAATCTCATTTATTTCTCTCTTAATATGAATTTCCACCTTGTTTCTGTTTAGAAGGGATCAATACTTTCAATCATTGCTATTATGATCCACTGAGAGCCTTTATTGTTACTCTCACTTGTGAAAGGACATGAGTGGGTAGGCAGTTTGACTCAGTTTCTTTCTTTATTTAGCTTTTTAAAATTGGTTTGTTTGTTTGTAGTACTGGGGATTCAACCCAAGGGCATTATACTTCCAATCTATACCCCCAGCCCTATTCTCTTTTGTTTTGTTTTGAAACAGTGTCATGATAGGTTGCCAGAGTCTCACAAGGTTGCCGAGAGTCTTGTTATGTTGCTATAGCTGTCCTTGAACATTTGATCCTCTGGTCTCAGTCTCCCTAGTACTGGGACTGCAGATGTGGGATACCATGCCTGGCTTTCTTTAGTTTTTTAAATTAAATTTGAACTATTACCAGGACACCATCTCTGGTCACCATCAACACTATCTGCTTGGAGGTCATCAGTATATTCCTCATCATGGTTATGGAAAGAACTATGACCCCCAACGTTCATAGACTGAAGCCTCAGATCCGAATGTGGTAGCATTTGGAGACAGGGTCTAGAAGGAAGTAATTAAGGTTAACTGAGGTCCTAAAGGTGGGCCCTGATTTGTAGGCACACAAGGAATGCACGTGACCACATGTTATGATGTTGTTGCTGGCTAGGCACAGTGGTGCACTCCTGTAATCCCAGGATTTGGGAGGCTGAGACAGGAGGGTCACACACTGATTTGAGGCTAGCCTAAGCAACTTAGAATACTGTCTCAAAACAAAAAGTAAAAAGAGCTGAGAATATAGCTTGCATGTAGAATGCCCTTGCCTGGGTTCAATCCTCAAAATAAATGAACGAATAACTAATTAACTAGATAACCAAATAAAAAGTAAAATGTGTTGCTTGTAAGCCAAGAGAAGAGGCCTCAGTATGAGACTTCCTTTACCAGCACCTTCCCCTTAGAGGTCCAGCCTCCAAAATTCTAAAAAACAATACTTTTGTTGTTGTTTATACCACCCAGCCTATGATCTTTTGTTCTGACCACCCAAGCAGATTAATATAATCTTTAATAAACATGCAAATACCAAGGGAATGGTCAAGGATAGGACTGATCCTCACTTGTACAACAGTAACAGCAACTCACGAAAGCGAGGTTCAAGTTGAGTGTGTATGTGTGTGCACTTGTGTACACACACATGTATACAGGCAAGAGTGCAAGGGGTCTGTTTATTTATTTATTTATTTATTTATTTATTTATTTTTGTGGTGTTGGGGATTGACGACATTCTACCTCTGAGTTACACCTACCAGCCCTATTTTTTATTCTTTATTTTGAATCAGGGTCTCACTCAGTTGCAGAGGGCCTCACTAAGTAGCTGAGGCTGGCCGCGAACCTTGATCCTCCTGTCTCAGCCTCCCAAATGCTGGGATTACAAGCGTGCACCACCACGCTCGGCTCGATTTTTTTATTCTTTATTTGAAACAGGGTCTTAATAAGTTTTGGAGGGCTTCACTAAGTAGCTGAGGCTGTCCATGAACCCAAATACTCCTGTTTCATCCTCCCCAGTATTGGGATTACAAGCGTGTGTCACCATGCCTGGCTGGGTTCTTTTTTTATGTGTCAATTTTCTAGTATGTTTCATCTCAGAGGGCTGAAACATTTCCTGTACCCATCTCCTTGCAGGGTAGAGGAGCAGAGTTCCAGACTTGGGAGGGTTTCCAGGAAATGATAGAGAAGAAGAGGAGTTACTTTTCATTTTGCTTCTGGTCCCAAAAGACTGGAAAAGAATTATAATTATTTACACACAGGTATCCCAATATATCTGTTATGCATTGTTTCCCAAATTGACTTTCATAGAATACTAGTTCTGCAAAGGGATATTAATGGAAGGTATTAAAGCTTTCTTTGGTCAAGTGGGTTTATGAACTGCTTTGCAACTTTTTCAAAGCCCTTGTATCATGACTCTCCCAGAGGCGGACATGGCCTGCAGCAGGTTCTCACAGAGTAGACCAGGAGATCTTCACGATTCATTTTTGGGATCATGCTCAGAATTATGGTGTTGCAAAGGAAAGTCATGGACTAGAAAACAAAACCCAGTTCTAGCCAGGCATGGAGGCACATGCCTGCAATGTCAGTACTTGAGTACTTGGGAGGCGAACAGGAGGATTGCAGGTTAGAGGCCAGTCTCAGTGATCTAGTGAGAACTTGATTAAAAACAAATAAAAGGGACTGAAGGGTGTAGCTTGGAGGTAGAATGCCCTTGGGTTCAATCTCCAGTCCCCACCCACCCAAAATAGGGGTGAGAGGTGTGACTCCCCTGAATCCAATAGATTAAAAAAAAAAGATTAAACCCTCTTAGATAAAATAGAAAAAAATTTCAACCCTCTTAGATGAAACATACTGGAATATTGACATGAATAAAGAAGGAACCCTTGCAGTCTTGCCTGTACACATTCATATGTGTACACACTCACGCGCGTGCACACACACACACACACACCCCTACAGTACCCCTCCAAGAAAATTTAATTCTAAACCTATTTTTCCTGCTCATTTTCAGCACAACCCTGAGCTAGTCACTTCCTGATGCCTTAGTTGCTTCCCTGTAAAAGAAATGGTAGGGTTGTGTGACCTGGACTCGACCTCCCCTCTAGTGTTCGGTGCATCTGTGTCCATTACTCTACTGACCCTCTATCTACTCGTAAGTTTAGAGGTGCTGCCCAACCTCCCAGAGAGACCTGTTGTCAAGGTTAGTGACTTATTGCCCATGAAAGTACTTAGTAGAAATAAAGCGCTAAAACTCTTTTACTGTCTTTGGGAGAGGGGTTATGACTTCTCTGTCATTCTGTCACAAACTGGGCAAGGCACGGGGAGGAATGATCCTCTACTAGGAGCTCAAATTCCAGAGCCGGTCTTCTTGGATTCAAATCCCAGCTCTCCCCTTAATTCTGGAACGACCTCGCTTAGGTCACTAATGTGTTCGGTTTTGTTCACTACTCTTTTCGATTTCTTCCATATTAAACTGGAGATATTTGTCCTACAGATGCAATGAAGATTACGCTGGATGATAGGAGAAAAATACTGAACATAGTGCTTAATATTTAGTCAACTCCCAGTTAACGGTAGACACTCCTACTCTGTCACCATCGTCGCCATCATCTTCAAATAAAGGAAAAGCAACAGCAGTAATATCAACAAACTACTAAGTTAAAAAAAAAGATGGGGTGGTGCTGATGGCCAGAAGGTGTCTGGCTTAAGCCTCTTCCCCCTTTCGATGAGCTAGCCGCTCCCCTCATCTGCCTGCTGTTCCCTGAGAGCTGGTGCGTCACACACGTGAATTGACTAACACTGTTCCTTGAGGTCTCCATTCTGCAGCTGATAGTGCTAACTGTGAGGCAGGGTTAAGAGGGCAGGCATCGCTTCCTTAAGGACATATCACTTTAGAGAGACATAAACACTGTAAGCTTTCCCAAACAATGAGAGGGAATCAAAGACCTGACAGTGTTCTGCATTTTTTTTTTTTTGTACTGGGGATAGAACCCAGGGGCATTCTATCTCCGAGCTACACCCCCTGCCCTAACTTTTTTATTCCTTATTTTTGAAACAGGGTCTCACTAAGTAGCTGAGGCTGTCGGTGAACCATGATCGTCCTGTCTCAGCCTCCTGAATACTGGGATTACAAGAGTGTGCCACCACAACCAGCATCTGCATTTTTTCTCTTTTTTTAAAATTTATTTTTATTGGTGCACTGTAATCATACATCACATTGGAATATAAGACTTGAGAGGATATACAAGCACACATCATCCAATTAGCCCCCATCCACTCCCCATCCCATTCCCTCGCCCTCCCTCCATCCCATGCTTGTTTGGTGATTAACTTTGATACATATGTTTATGTACCTCCTGCTTTTTAAAGAGGCTCCATCCTCCCCTATTCCATACCCTCTGATTGGTCACAGGGCCCTTACGGGTGGGGAGGGGGTCGCCTAGAGGTGCCCCGCCAGCGCCTGCCCACCCGCCCAGGGTCGGGGCCAGAGGCCCCCATTTTTTTTCTCTTGAGTCTGTGAATGCTCATCACTCTTGGTGGGTGAAGGTTTCTTAGGAAAGGTGGAATTGACCTTGAGAGAGATGGATTTGGAAGGCAGAGAGGAGGAAAGGGCATCACGAAAAGTGGGCATGTCCAGTGGGGAGCAGAAGAGAAGCCGGACTGTAGCTTCCGCCTCTCCCGGTGGGATGTGCCCTGCGAGGTAGGTCCTTGGACATGATGCAGAGGAATTCAGATTTCATACAGGAGGAAATTGGCAGAAGACAAACTGCTTTTCCTTTTAAACGATCTGCTTTCTCCTTGGGGAAGTAGAAAGGTCAGGCAAGGAAAGTGAGTCATCACTCTTTCCTCCCACTAGCATTCGGCATCAATCAATGTTTGCCTTGGGTGAACGGGCAGGTAGTTATTTGCAAGGCTGAATGAAACCATGCAGCTGCATATGGGTGCTGCTGGTACCCTCACTCTGAAACCCACCGGGTTCCATGCTGAGGGAACTCGCTGGCCCTGGAGGGTGGCCAGAGACGGTGCTTCTGAGGAAGAATGAGACAAGAACCTCGCACCTGCATGGAGATGCTTGCTGGTGTCTCAAAACTTGGAGGTGGGGAAAGTGATTGGGGTATCTGGCATTTTAATTTATACCACTGGGTAGATGATTGTATGGTGGAGTGGGTGAGAATTGCTTTCATGAGGATTAATAACACAGGGATAAATCATCTTTACCTTAAACCTCTTAGAATTTTGGACCTTCAGTCGGACCATTTAAAAGCTCATTAAACCTGAGCTGATGCCAGTATTGATTGCATCAGCCCTGTGCCCTCTGCTGTCAGCAGTGCCAGCCTCTATCCCTGCCCAACCCGGTCACCAACACGAGCTCTCAGCTATTTAAGCAGAAATGATCTTTTGTGAAAATCTATATATTATTGAATGCCTCTGCCCTTTCCCTCCTCTTTGTCTTTCTACAAGCCTCTCAGCCAAGATTTCAATCTGATTTGGATGCTCGGCAGGAGAAATGCACAGTGCACTCCAGTGGGAATTGGGACTCTCTGTCCCCGATAGTGGGAGTCTCATAATTCATGGTGCTTTCCTGCTGGGGCTCTGCAGCTCTTTAATGGGGCCTTAAGGTAAAGTTTGGGTTGGGTAGGGAGAAGCCATTCCACTTAGGAATGGTTCTGCTTTCGTGATCTCTCTTTTACTGGGAGGTTTTCTTCTCCTTCGTCTTTAAAGCCAGAGCCATTTCCTAGAATAAATGTTGCGTGAATGTTGGAGAAGAAAGAGGAGGATCAAGTTTCCGGAAGGTTCGGACACCAGCAATGCATCTGAGTGGTTTGGGTAGCTCATGGATCACTCAACAAATGGTTGCAATCACCTACTGCATGGAAGGTGAAGAACCAGGGAGGGCAGAGAGCGTCAGCAGTGAGCAATATCTTGTTTCTCCAGCTCCGAAGACACAGTAACTTCTCTCAGTTTACTGAATTCACGCCGAACGCTGGCCCTTGCCAAACAGCCCCACTGACCTTTCTATACATGCCCGCTGCTCTGGCTGGCCTAGCTGACCTCATGACCTTTTTATCTGAGGATAAACACCCCATGCACCTAGAGGTCTCGTCCCCTGCCACTCTGTCTACGAAATTTTCTTCTTTTTCTTCCCCTCCTCCTCCTTTTCTCTCCTCTTTCTCCTCACCCTCCTCCTCTCCTTCCTCCTTCTTCTTTTTTCTTTATACTGGAGATTTTCTTTATACCCAGGGACATTCTACCTCTGAGCAACACCTCCAGCCCTTTTAATTTTCTTTTGTTTTGAAACAGAGTCTTGCTAAGCTGATGGGTCTGGCCTTGAACCTGCAATCCTGTTTCAGCCCCCCAGGTACTGGGATGTGTGCCACCATGCTTGACAAATTGTACTCAATTTTATAGGTCAATCTCACATACCGCCTCCTCCACGAAACATGGCCTGACTTGAGCCCCTGTTATATGGGAACTTTCCTCCAGTCAACCTACATGTGCTTTGTATTTGTTCTATTTTCCCTCAGAGAACAGTGCCTGATAGAGTAAGATCAAAGACTATTTGCTGATTGACTCATTTGATAGGACTGATGGACTCTTAGGATCCTGTAGGATTGTCAGTGTCAAAGTGGCAGAGAGAAGATGTGGTTAGAGCTCAGTTACCAATTCTGAGAATTAAAACAATAAGGGAAATTCAACAGAATGACCAAATAGATAAAAGAGGAAGGCTTCGATCAAAGGTATACAGGATTCCCTCCCTACGTTAAGAGTGATACTGTCACCAACAGACCAGAACGTATCATACTGAGAGCTTCATTCTTCAGAACTGTCCCCTTCAGAGACTCCCTTGTCTGGGGTTGCCCCTCAGCAGGATATTAACAAGGAGAAGATCCCAGCTCGGACATCCGGCTCCAACCCCGCCCCGGCTCTTGCTGTGGTGAAGGGGCCAGTCTATGCAATTTCTACTCAGCTAAACTTGGGGACTCCCACCAGTGTCCAGCAGACTGTGGTAGGCATGGAGGAGACCATAGAAGGCAAATCGTGTTCATCAGGAGTTTACAACTACTCTGGGTAGAGAAATATATTAAAAAATTGTGATGCAACTGGTCTATGATGAAGTGCTGAAATGACTCACTTAGACAAGAAGAGCTCCTTGAATTTAGGCGGGAGGTGGGCGGGAACGGACGCAGCGTGAAAGGCCACTGTGGAGAGGGAGAGGGCCCTGCAGGACTCAGGAACTGGGGGTGGAGCATTGGGCACTCCAGTTTGGGGACTTTCTGCTTCTGAGTTACATCCCCAGCACTCTTTCCTTTTTGTTTGGAAACAGGGTCTTGCTAGGTTGCTGAGGGTCTTGCTACATTTCTGAGCCTGGTCTTGAACCTGTGATCCTCCTGTCCCAGCCTGCTAAGTACTGGGATTATAGGCATGCACCAGTCCCCAGTGTGGGGACTTGCAATATCTACTGCTGACTCTCACAGTTTTACCACCCACATCCCAACACCTCTCTCCTCACACCATTCCTAAATCAATCCTGTCCCCAACTCTTTATTTTGGCTGCATATAATCAAAGTACTCACGCTCCCCATCCAAAAAAACTCAGTCCATTTTCCTGTTTCGTCTTCACTAGGTACAGCTGTATTTAACTGGCCACCTGTTATATTATTTTACTCAGATTGCTTTTGTCTCTAAGTTCAGCCAGTAAACAGTTGTTCCTTACAACCTTTCTCTTTCCAGTATTGTTCCAGTTATCAATGGCTGTGTAACAAACCACCTCGCACTTAGTGGCTCAAAACATCCACTGTGTTAACATCCTCCATGACTGTGTGGGATATGAATCTGGGTTGAGCAGTTATTCTGTCTCACATGGCATTGAATGAGGGCATGCTCTGGTGTTCACAGCAAGATTTGGAGGTCTGCCGGCCATGATGGCACATCTCTGTAATTCTAGTACTTTGGAGGCTAAAATAGGAGGTTCATAAATTCACATCCAGCCTCAGCAATTTAGTGAGGCTCTAAGAAACTTAGTGAGCCCCTATTTCAAACTAAAAAACAAAACAAAACAAAAAACAGGGCTGAGGGTGTAGCTTGAAGGTAGTATGCTTCTGGGTAGTTTAGTTGTTAGTAACGTGTACACACACACACACACACACACACACACACACTCATACAAACACACACAATTTGTGGCACCAGAGAGCCTCTCTGTGGGCACTCTTGCAGGGTGCCCTTGAGGAGGCAGATGGCATAAGGGGAGCTCGGAGCTCTCATAGTGCAAGTTCTAAGAAACAGTAAGTGGAACCTGGTGCTCTCCTAAGCTGATCTGGAAGTGGCCCTGCATCCTGTCTATCTTGTTACAGGTCATGCAATTACAGAACCACCCCAGAGTCAAGCAGAGGGATGAAGATGCCATCTCTGCAAGGAGAAAGCATTGAAGAAATTGTGGCCCTCTTTAATTTATCACAAGTCTGATGCTTTTCATTTTGACAGCAGGAACAAGGAGGAGGTCTCAGTGCTGGGCTTAGCTCTCCTGCTAACTCAGCCTGTGAGCCTGAGGGAACCCTGCTGTTGTGGTTCTGTTATGCTGAATGTTCCCTGGAAGAGATCTTGTGTTGACAATGCAAAAGTGTTCAGAAGTGGTTCTAGTCTCATCAGTGAAAAAATCCACTGAAGGATTGATGGATCTAGAGGGTGGTAAGGTAAGCAGGTAGAGAGTGTCCAGAGGAGGTGGGTCCCTGGGCAAGCGGCCTGGGGATTATATATGTATCCCTCTTCTTTCCTCCTTGCTCATTCCCACTCCTCTCTCTCTCTCTCTCTCTCTCTCTCTCTCTCTCTCTCTCTCTCTCTCTCTCTCTCTCTCTCTCTGTTTTCCCCTGCCATGCTCTGAGCTCCACAGATGTGACCTGGCCTAACATGGACTGAACCCCCGGAAATCTGCAGCACTGTGAGCAGATAAATCTATCTCCATTTAAGTCATGGTCAGGCATTTGGGTCACCCAGACCAGCTTCACCTGAAAACCAGGTAGAAAAAGCAAATTTACAGGCCTTACCCAGAGCCATCGAATGAGAAATCATGGGCAAGATCCAGTAATTTTATTTTACAAAACTTTCCAGGTGATTCTGACACTCATGAAAGCTAAAGAATCTCTGGGATAGGTGAGCTCCGAGATGCTTTTTATCTGGTTTTCTGAGATTCTAGCTACAGAAACACCTTCTCATCCCATATGATTAGAACTGATAGTCAATTAATTGAAAAAAGGATCAATTAATACTGAGAAATGCTACTTGGATCTTCTAAAATTTTTATTTTAAATGAAAGGAGGCCAGTCTTTTGATGTAGGGTCAGGGCCTTTCTTTGAGTATGAGTTCTCTAGCTGGATTTTTATGACAGCGGCTTTGCATAAACATATGCTTAATGTATGATCTAAAACTTTCAGGTTCCCTAAAAGCAGAGCAAAAACCAAAGACATGGCAAAGCACCCTGAGCTCCTCATTTTAGCCACTCATTTTTATTGATAATTTCAGATGGTCCAACTCATTGGTTTATGTACCAACAATAAAATGTGGTGTTTGTCACATTTAATTAAATTACCTCATTATAATAACAATCACTGGAATAAACAACTTTGGGAGCAAAGTCAACGGATGGGAGTAGAGGGCCCTGAGCACTGGGCAGTCACCCAATTGTCATCAGCATTCCCTTGGTCATGAACATCAACCACCCTGTATGTGGAGGAGGTGAAGAAGATTGGCTGATGGGAGTGCTGGTTGAGTGGAACTGAGCAGGATGGTGGCTCTTATCCCCTGCCTTCTTCATCACCATCACCATCATCATCACCGTCATCATCATCATCATCATCATCTCCTCCTCCTTCTCCTCCTCCTCCTCCTCTTCCTCCTCCTCCTCCTCTTCTTTGGTAATGGGGATTGAACCCAGGAGCATTCTACCTCTGAGCTACACTGTCCTCTCCCAGCTCTTTTCATTTTCTATTTTGAAACAGAGTCTTCCTAAGATACTGAGGCTGTCCTCAAACTTATGATTCTCCTGTCTCAGCCTCCCAAGTACTGGGATTACAGGTGTATGCCACCATACTTGGCCTTTTATTTTCTTTTGTTACATGTTGGATGTATGTTTAATTTTAATTTTTATTATTTATTTATTTATTTATTGGTAGTACTGGGGTTTCCTGGAAGCCCTTCTACCTCTGGGCTTCATTCCTAGACCTATTATATATATATATATTTGGAAACAAGGTCTCTTAAGTCAGCATGGCTGGTTTTGAACCTGCGCGATCCTCCTGTCTCTGCCTCCCAAGTGCGGGGATTACAGGCGTGAGCCACCATGCCTGGCTTATTTTTAAATAATTTTTAATTTTTAAATTAAAAAAAAATTTGTGCCCTTTTTGCCTAATACTGAACTTTTATAAAGCACTCTTACTTCCTAGCATCAGCATCAGTAACTGCTTAAAAAAAAAATCCTGCCATTCCCATCCTCAGCAGGATGGAGGGAAACAGGCTGAAGACCAAGTGTGAGTGTCAACCCTTCTCTGGGTCCTTTCCCCAAATGAAAAGAAAAGTAACCAGTGTTACACACATCTCAGGAAATGTGAAAATCAAGTGGCCAAAAAAAGTATTTTAAAACCTAAAAACAGAGCTGCTGGTGGTGGTGGTGCATGCTTGTACTCCCAGTACCTGAGAGGCTGAAACAGGAGGATCGTAAGTTTGCAGCCAACTTCAGCTTCTTAGTGAGGCCCTCTGCAATTTAGTGAGACCATGTTTAAAATAAAAAATAAAAAATAGGGTTGTGGGTATAGCTCGGAGATAGACTGCTCCTGGGTTCAGTCCTCAGTACTGCAAACAAAAACAACAACAACAACAAAAAAAACCTGAAAAGAAGTCGGGCGTGATGGGGCATGCCTGTAATCCCAGCACTTGTGAGGCTGAGACAGGAGGATCATAGGTTCAAGGCCAGCCTCAGCATCTTAGTGAGGCCCTCAGCAACTTAGGGAGACCCAATTTTAAAATAAAAAATAAAAAGAAAGGGCTGGTGGGGATGTAGTTTGGAGGAAGAACACTGCTGCATTCAAAACCACCACTACCAACAAACCCTGAGAAGAACTCTATAATTCTCAATTGATTTTTTTCATGACCATGTGATTAAGCCCAGCAAAAGTGCCCCCAGATCTGGTCTTACCTTATCATCCTGGCTGTTTCCTCGAAGCTCTCATACCTAGAGAAGCTGCGCTGTTCAGGACTCCCTGCACGCACCTACGTATTTCTCCGCTTCTGCACCTTTGGCTATGGACCCCTCAAATATCTTTCCCATTTTTCCCTTTCTCGGGCCCCTGAGTGTGCAGGATGGAGGACCGGTCCCACTTGCACAGATGATTCTGTAATGATCTATCTCATCTCCACCAGGAGACACAGGCCCACAAAGAATGGGAAGAAGACCAGCGAGTCAAGCAAGTCAATCCAGGGGAGAAGAAAACGGAGTGTTTCTAATCAACGAGGAAAGCTGAGTTGTAATTTCTTACGGCTGTAGGCAGGGTTTGGCACACCTTGAAAGTAGAGAAGACTATTTTGTGCTGAGAGCCTGCTGCTCATCAGTGAAATTACACCTTTTCTTGTTCCTCTCCGGTGGATCAGACACTTGGCAGTGCGACTTAGAGATGTAGCAGTAACACGTAGGGTGGTGCCTGTTAGGCTGTTTCAGGCCATCGAGTTTGTGATCATCTGGTGTTTGGGATTGGTCTTCAGACAGGCTTGTCTTTGTGGGGCAGTACAGCCAGGCACTAGTAAGCTTCAATCCTTTTAAAATATATAGGTTAAAAACCAATCACAATGGGCGTGGTGGTGCATGTCTATAATCCTAGTACTTGGGAGGCTGAGACAGGAGGATTGCAGGATCAAAGACAGCCTCAACAATGTAGGGTGGATATCAACAACTGAGAGAGATTTGCTTCAAGGTAAAGTAAAAAATGAAAAGGGGCTGGGTGTAGCTCAGAGGCATAATGTCCCAGGGCTCAATCGCCATTACCAAAGACCAAAGGGGGAGAGGGGGAAGCAATCACACTGCGCAAAAAAATCAGTTGGCTGTCCACGTGGATCTATTTTGTGCTCTTCATTATTTTCCATGGGTGCCTGTATCTGTTTTATGCCAATACCATGCTAGTTTCGTTACTATAACTTTATAATATATTTTAAAGTCAGGTAGTATGATCCTTCTAACTTTGATCTTTTTGCTTAAGGTTGCTTTTATTTTTCAAGGTCTTTTGTGCTTTCATTCAATTTTAGAATTATTTTTCTATTTCTGTGAAGAATGTCATTGGTACTTTGAGGATATTGCATTGAATTTGTAGATCACTTCTGCCAGTATGACATTTTAATGATATCAGTGCTTCCAATCCATGAATATGAGATATTTTTCCATTTATTAGTGTCTTCTTCAGTTTCTTGCACCACTGTTTTATAGTATTTAGCATAGAAATCTTTTAAAGCTTTGGTTAAATTCATTTCTGTCATTCGGGACAACATGGATGAACCTAGAAGACATTCTGCACCGTGAAACAAATACCAAATAATCTCATTTATATGTAGACTCTAGAGAAGTTAAACTAATAGAATTAGAGAGTAGAATGATGGTCCCTAGAGGCTGGGGGAGGGAGGGAGAGGGGAAGGAGAGATGCTGGTCAATAGGCACAGTTACAATGAGACAGGAAGAATAATTTCTGGTGCTCTTTCACACAATAGGGCAACAACAGTTAATGATAATACAGGACCATGTCAAGATAGCTAGACATATGATAAATGTTTGAGGTTACAAATAAGCTAATTACTTTGGTTTGATCACTGCACACCTACATACATGTTTTTAAATACCGCACTCACCCCAACAATATGTGCAGTTTTAATTTTGTCATTTAAACATAAAACTTTAAAAAAAAGAGAATAAAATTTCCTTTTTTTGATTAAAAGTCAGCCAGTCACACCCCTATCATTTACTCTTTTTTATTTCTTACTTTTTTGTTTCTCTATTTTATTTGGTTTATTTCCCTTTCTTTTTTCTCTATTTTCATTTTCAGTGGGGTACTGAGGCCTGTACTGGTGAAGCTTTCATTCAGGTGTGAGCAACAGAAAACCTGACTGATAGAACCTTCAGAACACCAGGGCTCTGTTGTCTGACGCAGCTAGCGGCAGGGACTAGGCGGTCCATGTTCTACTAAGGTAGGTCACAGTGAATTGCAGGCGCTGACTCTTGTTTAGCTCGACCATCTTGCTTTAACATCTTTAGCTTGTGTTTTTCATTCCAAAATGGTGGCTGTGCCTTCAGGCACTGGGTCCTGTTCCAGAAAGTGGAAGGAAAAGGATAAAGAAGCAAAGCACAACACAGAGCCCGTTTCTTTAGGGGCAAATAAGGCGACCTAACTGAGGGGATGGGAGGGGGGAGAGAGAAACTCTCTAAAGCACACGATGTGCTTAAGCAAACACTTCAAAGTCAATCACTAAGCCAAGCATGGGAAGGAGGGAGGGGGAGGGAATGGGGTGGGGATTGGGTAAGGGCTAATTGGGTGATGTGTGCATGTATGCCTCCACCATCTTTTATCCCATTAAGATGTATGAGTACAATGCACCAATTAAAAATTAAAAAAAAAGATTCTTTCTGGGAGGAGGGTTATGGTTACCAGCATTTTATACCAAACATCCTTAATAATTGGTGGTTATTTATTTTCAAGTGCTTAAAAGTCCCACATGGTAACTTTTTTTTGGTACCGGAGATTGAACCCAGGACACCCTACCTCGGAGCTATAGCCCTAGCCCTATTTTATTTTATTTTTGTTTTTGTTTTTAAAACAGGTTCTCACTAGGTTGCTGAGAGCATAGGTTACTGAGGTTGGCTGCAAACCTGTGATCCTCCTGTTTCAGCCTCCCAAGTACTGGGATTACAAGCATGCACCACCATGCCTGGCTCACCTAGTAACTTCTGCTTTATTTTATTATCTAGAACTGGGGCATATGATGTCCTCACCTGGGAAGGAGTCTAAAACATTGAATACCTTTATCTGGGCACATTGCACCCCCTCCTTAAGATGGGGCTACCATCAGGAAGAGGTGAGGCTAGATACTGAGTAGGTAGTTATGAAAATAAAAATTTAGGCTATAATGCTTAAATTCAAACTTGTGCATTATCATTAAATTGTACCACCTAGATTTATACTTAAAGTCTATAGGCTTCATTGATTTTTAAGACAATCAGGTTACCAAAGAAAGAGTCTCGTTTTAAGGTGACATTTTTTTGGGGGGCATATGTCCTCCTAGACCTAGTTTAAATAGCACAACCCTTACCAAATCCCATCCCTCCCCATACTCCCCTCCAGCTCTTCCCATTTGCCCCGTTCACTTGGTATTGACCTTGAACAAGGGTCATTTCCCATCCCAGCCAACTTAGAGGTCCCATGGGGGCATGAGACCACATTTTGTTCTTTTAATTTTATTCCCAATGGACTTCTAAACAGTACAGAACATGCTATCATTGCATATTAGATATTTATCGTTTGGAAGGAAGCTATGGGGTTTGCCTTGAACTAGATATGGACACAAGGGAGTCAGAGGCCAGGTTTCTGCATCTGTATCTGGGTGAGGAAATCATGAAAGATAAAATTAGAAAGGTCATCCTGTCACTTCATCCTTTAATGTATTTATTCAATACCTGTTTTATGCCCGACAAAAATATAGCTGACCTAGATTCTGTATGTTATTGACCCAACAGTACAGATAGACTCAAATACCAACAAGATAATTCTGCCAAAAAAACGTGTAGCTCAGATCCCCTGTAGATAAAACACCTGCAGTTGGCCCAGCGTGTGGGTAGAAGGTCCACACCAGTTGAAGCCTCTGCCGTCAGACTTCATCTTCGCCATCAGACAAGTGACTTCATTTATACCACAGAGCAACCCTTTGCCACCCCAATGCATCCGAGGAGATGTAGGCCCAGGGTGGCTGCTCACGGCTGGCCAGTGGCAGGGCAGGATTTCTACCCAGAGTTTAGGAGGTAGGCTGTGTCTCTGGGTAAGCACTCATCTTCTTCTTCTTCTTCTTTTTTTTTTTTTGGTGGTGGTACTGGGGTTCCTGGTAACCCTTCTACCTCCGAGCTACACTCCCAGACACCTATTTTTTATATTTTTATTTGGAAACAGGGTCTCTTAAGCTAGCACGGCTGGCTTCGAACCTGCGCAATCCTCCTGTCTCCACCTCCCAAGTGCGGGGATTACAAGCGTGCGCCACCACACCCGGCCTAAGTGCTCATCTTCTAATAGGGTACTGAGGTTGTCTCTGGAGAGGTGGGTGGAAAGCACAACATGCATCCTAGAGGCTTTCAGCCTCTTCTTCATTATTTCATGGTTATTTTCTTTATTGTTGTTAAGTAAAACAAGAAGAGGAGCCTGTGGGCAAACTCAGGACACATCCAGACCTAATTCTTAGTGGTGCCAAATTTGCCTTCCCTGAAGCTGGCTCAGCCTGGCACATGAACAGGCATCTTGCATGGTAGAAGAGCAGTTGTGTTGGTCAGAGGTTGGAGGCTCCCTCCCAAGCACCTCCTCTGACTAATGCACTATAGCTCGGCTCACTGGCTTGCTTGTTTTTTTTTTTTTAATTTTTTATACTGGAGATTGAACCCAGAGACATTCTTCCTCCAAGATACACCCCCAGCCTGATTTTGTTTCTTATTTGGAAACTAGATTGCTGAGAGCTTTGCTGAGTTGTGGAGGCTGGCTTTGAACCTGTGATCCTCCTGTCTCAGCTTCCCAAATTTGTAATTTGGGATTACAAATGTGCACCACCACAACTTGCTGGACTGCTTGTTGATTGACAAGCCATCTGAGCTGTTCACAGTGATTTGGTGCCTTGGCATGGATGAGACAGTCAATGATTTGAGCGCTCAGAGGATGCTGATCTCATGAAGGGACTAGCATGAGAAAAGAGCTGTGACTACATCACGCAAACATTTCTGGTCTCCTGACCTCTACTTGATAAGAAGTTGATACATTCCACCAGCTAGCAATGCTTTGAGAAATGGAGTGAGGATAAGCCAGAAAGAGAGAAAATTTGATGGCTGGGATGGGAGGTGTTCAGGAGAATGCCAGCCTTGCTGCATAGTGGGAGGCCCAGGAGGGAGATTACTGGAGTCTGTCTGGCCCAAACCCTAGAGCCCCTGAGGCTGGGTGATGTACATGACTAATCATTCCCAATGCCTTACTTTTTGGTGGGACCATCCAATCTGTCCAGAAACAATTTAGTATCTTCTTTAAACTCAAAGCAGGAGACAAATATTATTAAATTTCACTAGACTGTAAGTATCGTGAGTGGGGGTTGGCCCATGGCCTCTTTGGTGCATGGCAGTTAGTACATATGCAGCAAATATTTGATCGAATGAATATTTGATCTGAATACACTTGAGAAATACACTTGAGAAATACACTGAAATATTTGATCTGAATACACTTGAGAAAGCTCAGGCATGGCACAGCCATGTGTATTTCCATTTTCTCATTCAACTCTAATCCATGTGAAGAAAACATGATCCCATGGTCTGAATGTTTGCGCCCTCATGAATTCACATGTCGAATCCCAACTTCCAATTGATGGCATTAGGAGGTGAGGCCAATAAGAGATGAGTAGGTCAAGGAGACAGAACCCCATTAGTAGATTAGTGTACTTATACACGAGTCAGAGAGACCTCATGCTCCTTTTACCACGTGAAGTTATAGGAAGAAGGCCACCATCTATGACAAGACACCAAATATACAGGAGCCTTGATCTTGGACGGCCCAGCCTTCAGACTTGTGCTGTTTATAATCTTTCCAGTTTATAGTATTTTGTTATGGCAGTTCAAACAGACTAAGACACACCATGATCCCTCTTTTTCTTTTTTTTAAGAAATCTGGTTCACGGAGCTATGAAGGGTATAAAGAAGAGAATTAGAATCTGAAGTCAGGATTGTGTCTCTTCAAGGTCAGTACGTTTTCTTTTGCCTTGGTTCCTCACTCTCCTCTCTGGATTCCCACCTGAGGCTGCTGGACTTTGTGACCAACAGAACGTGTCTTGCCCTTGCTGATCTGCCAGTCGCACTTTTGGTTCTCTAGGGTCTTGTACTTGGTGGACATCCACATACAGTGTGTCTTAGTGTGTGTTGGGGAAGTGACACCTCCAGTGGAAAAGTACTTCAGCTGTTTCACAGAAAAGAACAAGACCAAAGTCTAATATGAAAGTTCTTCTGGTGCAGGAGAGGGAGGAGATACTAGTGCTATGGACTGAATGGTGTCCTAGCTAAATTCATATGTAGTAACTCCCACGCTTAATGTGATGGTGTGTGAAGATGGGGCCTTTGGGAGGTAATTAGGTTTGCTTGAGATAATAAAGGGTGGGGTCCTATGATGGGACCGGTGACCACAGGCTTTCTTTCTCTCTTCTTTGCTCCTCCTTCTCCTCTTTCTTCCTTCTTTCCTCCTCCTCTTTCCCTCCTCCTCTTTCTTCTCTCCCCTCCTTCTCCCTCCTCCTCCTCCTCCTCCTCCTCCTCTTCTTCCCCTTCTTCCTCCTCTTCTTCTTCTTCTTCTTCTTCTTCTTCTTCTTCTTCTTCTTCTTCTTCTTCTTCTTCTTCTTCTTCTTCTTCTTCTTCTTCTTCTCCTTCTTCTCCTTCTTCTTCTCCTTCTTCTTCTCCTTCTTTTTCTCCGTCTTCCTCTTCTTCTTCTTCTTCTTCTTCTTCTTCTTCTTCTTCTTCTTCTTCTTCTTCTTCTTCTTCTTCTTCTTCTTCTTCTTCTTTCTTCTTCTTCTTCTACTTCTTCTCTCCCTCTCATCATGTGAGCCCAGCAAGATGGTGTGTCTACAAGGCAAGAAAAGAGATCTTAAAATAAAGCTTACCTTCCTGTTGCCACCTTGATATCTAATCTGCAGAACAATTGTTGGGACTACATGGTCTGAGGTATTTTATTATTGAGTGGCATGAGTACACGAAGACAACTGCTAATCTGAAATTAGAAAGAGTCCAGAGGAGTGGGCTGTGCCTGGGCAGGGGTGGCCATGCCTTCCTCTGGGGTCTGTGCTGATGGGCGTTGTCTGGGGTTTGGGCCTTCACTCCACAGATGGTCTCATGGACCCTCAGGATCATGCTTTATCTCTATTTCCATCTTCATCTCCATCTCACTCTGTCTCCACCTTTCTCTATTTCTATACTGATGGTTTTGATATTTGCCTCCGGACTTTGTCTCTCTCACAGAACCTTTGTCACCGTGGCCAGACTACTCCAGCCATCTTACCAGAAATGCCACACTTGAGACTTCAACACTGACCCTGCCATGTTTCTGTCTTTCTCCTTGTGACCATGAAGGCATCACTTTTCCCCCCCCGGTATATGGGATTGAGCCCAGGGGCATTCTACCTCTGAGCTACACCCCATGCTTTGTTTTATTTATATTTGATGACATCATATATAGATTTTATTTTTAATGTACTTTTATTAGTGCATTGTAATCTCACATCATAATAAAGTTCAGAGTGATAGAGACATACATGCACATAGCACTTGGTGAGCTTCCCCTGACTCCCTTCCCATTTCCTCTTCTTCTTCATATATGATATTGAGACTGGCATTGATAATTTCATACATGTACATAATTTCAATAGAAGTATTTCTTTTTTTGATTTTTTTCTTTCCTTTTAAAAACTTTTATTGGTGCATTGTATTTATTCATCATAATAAAGCAGAAAACTTGTGTAGACATAAATGCACACATCACCCAGCCAGCTCCCACCCAGTCCCCACCCCACTCCCTCTCCATCCCTCCCTCTCATGCTTGACCCATAGAAGTATTTCTTTCATTAATTATCCACCCCTCCAACCTTCCCTAGACCCCCTCCATCCCTCCGTGAGGTTTCCTTCCTTTACCTAAAGTCCCTCTTGTGTCCTGATTACTCCCTAGCTTCTGCATAAGAAAGAAAACATAAGATCCTTCGATTTCTGTTGATCTCACTTGACAATGTTACTCAGGTCCATCCATTTTCTTTCAAAAGACATAATTTTGTTCTTTTCTCTGCTGAGTAGAATTAAATTGTGTGCATATTCCACGGTTTTGCAACTCATTTGTTGATGTCCATCACCTAGGCTAGTTCCACGATTTGGCTATTGTGAATTGTCCCACCGTAAAAATGGAATATGCATATATCTCCATAATTATAATTTTAATTCCTTTGGAAAAATACCCCAAATGGGTATAACTGTATCATATAATGGATCTCTTCTCAGTTTTCTGAAGAAACTCTACACTGATCTCCATAGGGGCTGCGTTAATTTGTAATCCCATTTATATTTACTTTGAAACAGGGTCTCACTAAGTTGCTGAGGTTGGTCTTGAACCTGTTATGCTCCTGTCCCAGCCTACCAAGTACTGGGATTACAGGCATGAGCCAGCCTGCCAAGCACTGCTATTTAACCCAGAAGTTCTGTGATGAAATTCTAGTTTCCTCATTTTCTTTCTTTCTTTCTTTCTTTCTTTCTTTCTTTCTTTCTTTCTTTCTTTCTTTCTTTCTTTCTTTCTTTCCTTTCTGTGGTACTGGGATGGAACCCAGGAACTTTCTACCTCCAGGCTACATTCCCAGACCTATTTTATATTTTATTTGGAAACAGGGTCTCACTAAGCTGCTGAGAGCCTCACTAAGTAGCTGAGGCTGGCTTTAAACCTGTGTGATCCTCCTGTCTCAGCTTCCCAAGCATGGGGATTACAAGTAGGAGCCACCATGCCCGGGTCTCTCTTTTTCATACTTTCCATCTAATATATCCCGTAGGCTTATCAGTTGTGTCTCCTAAATACTTCTGGAACCCAGACTGAGGCCTCCAATTTCTTGGACACCATACTGGTCCATCCTGTCACATTGTTGGCAGTACTTTGGCAAAGATCTCCTAATTGATCTCCCTGCCTTTCATGTGTGACATCAGTTCATTTCACATATTACAATGTGGTTTTTATTCTTTTGTACTGGGGATTGAACTCAGGGACATTTTACCTCCAAGTTACACACCCAGTCCTTTTTTATTTTGAAATAAGTTCACTGGCTAAGTTGTTGAGGTTGGCCTTGAACTTGAAATCCTTTTGTCTCAGCCTCCCATGTACTGATATTACATGTATACTCCACCATGCCTGGCTAATGCAGCCTTTTGATAACATAAATCTGACCACTTCACACTCTTGGTAAATGTTCTTCAATATTTACCCATCTGCCAGAGGGGTAAATACCTGTTTGTGGCCCAGCAACAAGGCTACAGATCTGGTCTCAGTTCAACTTGATGCCTTCTCTCTTGCCTTACTCTCTCCACCCCAGCCAGCTCTGCCTTTATTCCAGTCAGAGCAGAGGAGAGTGGATCACATACTCAGTTGCTCCCCCCTCCACCTTCAGCACTTGGCCCGTGTTATTCTAAATAATGCAAACTTCTTCTCCTTCCCCTTCAGCTGGTTGGATCCCTGAATCCCTTTTAAGGATAATTTTTTACTTATTCTTTCCTAAAATATACAACAACTTTTAAATTGTGGTAATAGATACACCCCCCCCCAAATTTAGCATCCTAGCCATCTTTAAGTGTATAGTTCAGAGGTCTTAAGTAGATTCACATTGTTGTACAACCATCTTTTCCACCCATCTCCATAATTTTTCTTTTTAACCTTCCCATATTCAAACTCTGTACCTATGAGACGCTTGCTCCGTCTCCTCCCACGCAGCGGGAAGCATAGTTCTACCATCTATCTCTGTGAATTTTACTGGTCTAGGTAATTCATATAATGGAATCATACAGTATTTGTCCTTTTGACATCTGGCCTATTTCACTTAGTACAATGCTATCATCCGTATAAGTATGGCATGGCATACTTATTCCTTGCAGTTTAGACTGGCTAGGAAGGCCTCACATAGAAGATATTTTGTGTCTAGGGAGGGCATGGTGGCGCATGCTTATAATCCCAGCATTCCGGAGGCTGACACAGGAAGGATAGCGGTTTGCAGACAGCCTTAGCTACTACTTAGTGAGGCCCTTTGCAATCAGCAAGACCCTGTTTTAAAATAAAGGATAAAAATAGGGCTAGGGGTATCGCTCAGAGGTAGAATGCCCCTGGGTTCCATCCTCTGTGCCGCAAAAGAAAAGGAAGACATTTGTGTCAAGATCTGCAGAAAAGATAGAGGTGCATACCACTCAGCGTTCCATGCAGTGGGAACAGCAAATGCACAGACTCTGAGCCCTGGAGGGCCTGGCATGTATGAGGACTAGAAGGGAGGCCAGTGTGCTGAGGCAGATTAAATGGAGGCAAACCTGAGGCAACGTGGTCTTGAGATCCTGGAGGAGCAGATCACAGGGGTGTGAGGGGTGGCAGAGTCTGATCATGTCTTCCCAGTGATCATGCTGCTCAGGGGCAGGCGCAGCTTCACAGTGGACGTAGCTGTCTGCCTGCCGTTCCCCTCTTGTTCTCTCTATTCCTACCCAGACCCAGGTGGGGAAGGTAGGTGCTGTCACGTTTGTGTCATCTCTGCTATGGCTGGAGAGCTTTCCACACTGACTGGCATGGAGCTGAGCAAAAGAACTAATGAGCCAATGTATCTTGAAGAATCTTTATAATGATCCCATGACACGCCCCATGTCCCCACTCCATCTCCCTCTTGATGCTGTGAGCCATATGCCCTTAATCGTATTACCCTCTGTCACTTTGGAGGACCCTCTGTCTTAAGGATGGGGCCTCAGCTCTCCCCATACATGTGGCAAAGGATCCTTGGCACTGTGTTGGCAAACTCAGTAAGCCCATGAGTCTACGATGGCCCAGACACATGCTCATGATCCCGATCACCTTGGTGAATCAGTGGCCTAAACCACAGAACTTCTGCCCAGAGACCCCAGGTCTTCATTTACTGCCCTGACCTACTTTGAGCACACACTGCATGTGTCAGGAAATCTGTGACCAAACTTCCCACATCAGGAGGCTCCTAGGGAGCAGTGGGTGGTGGGGGACCTTTGAGGCCTGTCTACTGAGATGCCCGTTGGTCTTCTCTGTAGTGTCATGAAATTCTCAGGTCATGACCAGCACAGACTCTTTATGTAGTTGTCCCATCCAAATGAAGGGCAACCCTGTATGACCAGTAAGAACAGGTATGGAGAAGCTGAAGGGACCCTGGCTAGGAGACCTTGTTATGCCAGGCTGTGCACAACACTAGGGCTTCTCTGCTGGCAGGGGCACGGGAACGAAGCAGGAGCCATCTGACCTGAGAGGTGCCTTCCCCGGGCGCCCTCCCTGACGGAGGACATGGACGAAGCCTGAGGAACGAAAGGTTCCGAAAGAGTTAAAGGAGAGTCTACGAAGGTTGAATCCTCCAAAACTCTGGGTGTGACCCCTGTCCTTTGCGGAATTTGCCTTCTAAGGCCCACCAGTGAGGGCAGGGGGCTGATCTTAATCACAAGACCTGTAATGTCACAGGTCTTCTTTTTGTCTTGCTTATGATTGTATCTTAGTGATTTACATGTCCTTTACTTAGTACCCCACTATGGTACTTTGGTGTTTACTCCTTTCTACTAGGATCTGATGATCAACCTAACTGGAGAAGGGCATAAAGATCTTAGTTTTAGAGAATAAATTTTGTCAGTTGCACGAGGAGAGGCAATTGTCCGGGTCCATCATTTCAGGTCTCTCCCTTCCAAGTCCCGGAAAGGAATCTCCACACCTCCCATCTACGCCTCGAGTGGCGCTGGACCACCACTGCCAGAAAACATGGAATTAATCAACAAGGAGCACAAAAGAAATGAAACCCTGGGCCCCAAAAGATTCCTGCCCTTGAATATTTTAAGGTATGTGAAGAAGGAGAAGCTCTTCACCTGCTTGGCTCATTTTGGTATAGAATTCATATTTGTTGGCTGGAGCTGAATGGAGCGAGGGGTAGCAGGGAAGTTATTTTCCTGTACGTCCTGGTTCTGTGTCACTCTCCCCTTGAGCAGTGATGGAAACTAGGAGGGATGCAATGAAAAACTTCCAACCAGCCCCTTTCATTTCATGTGCACAGAAATGTCTAGAAGGAAGGGCAGAGAGAGAGGCCCCAAGCTGATGTCCTGAAACTGAATGACAAATTGTGCATCTTTTTATTTATTTATTTTTTTGGTACAGAGGATGGAATCCAGGGGCATTCTATCTCCAAGCTATACCCTACACCCTTTCTATTTTATTTTTATTTTTAATTTTGAAGCAGGGTTTTGGTAAGTTGCTGGGAGTCTCCTAAGTTGTTGAGGCTGTCCTTGAACCAGTGACTTTCTTGGCTCAGCCTCCCAGGTGTTGGGGTTACAGGCACATGCCACCATGCCTGGCCTGCATCTCTCCTGATTCAGTTCCTTCTGTGGCCTTGAGCCATCTAGCCTGCAACCACAGCATCTGCCTCAGCCTTTTCTCAGGTCCTTAGGCTGGAGGCTTGTTTAAAGACATCAAACCGATAAAGAACAGTCAGCAGAGTTTAGCCCATCTTATCCAATTCTGCACTTGCCACTTTTTTAAACCATCAAGCCATACCAAATTTCTTAAAATCTCTGAGCCTCAGCTAGCTCATCTGTGAAGTTGGCATAATACCAGCCCCTCCAGGATAGGGTGGTCTCAGGAACTGAAGGCCATAGAGCACGCGAGGCACTGAGCTGTCCTTGCCACGATGTCCAGCAACCCTAGCTATGAGGACAGCTGCGGTCCTTTCAGAGAGGAGGCTGTGGGGTGACACCATTACCCAGCTCCAGCACTCACACGTAGGCCTTCACGTTGGTAAACGGCTGCCTGCACGGTAGGGCAGCCCGCCTCAGTGAATGCAGGGATTTTGCTTATATCCTTTCTGACTCTCTTAGTCTAATATCTTTTCACTTTCAATTTGCATCAGCCCCGAGCCCGTCTTTGCCCATCTTTATTCCATCGCCCAGGTTTTAAATGCACAGGATGCTAAAACCATTAACAAACCAGGTACTTTACATAACAATAAGACGCAGACCACGCGGCAGGCTGGAACGTGGAATACAGAACGGGAAGGTCCTGCCTCTCTTTAGAGGTGAACAGCTGAGCCAGCGTTGCATTAGTTAGGGAGAACTTTATTGTTTCCAGTGTGGGTCTTAAGCTGTTTGACATGGATTAGAGGGTTCTCATGAAGCTGAAATCAGGATATTTGAAAACAGAGAGAGTGAGAGAGAAAGGTAATGGGCTCTGGGAAGACCTACTTTTTTACTTTTTTTTGCTTTTTCTATCATTTCCCTCAACCCTTGTGTTAAAAGCACGCTAGTGAAAGGGTGAGACCCGCTAAAGAGCGCCCAGTCTGAAAGCAATTTCACCTCCCAAGGAAAGTCTGGGGAAGCCAAATCCCCTGCCCAGATTTTGGCTTTTTGCCTAAAATCAGGGGAAAAGAAGAAAGAATCTCTGTAGACAGAGGCTAGGAAAGCTCGTGGCTCTGGGAGGAAGGGGTCCTGGGTTCTAATATGTCCGAGGGCTGTGGGCACAGCTTGTGCCGGTGTCTGTGGCTCTGTAAAGTGTCCTGGAGGGCAGACCTGCCAGGGACTCAGGGGATCCAGCTCTGTCCTCTGCGCAGTTGCTTCTCAACACGTGCTGTGCCAAGGTTCTTCTCTGTGGAAGGCTAAGTCAGGTGAGAGTGCCTTTTGGTTTTTCTAGCACATCCCGTCCAGGGTGTGCCCGCCTGTCTGTCTGTGGACTAGAGGACTCTGCTCCTGGGATTATGGAAGGATTTCTGGATCCACAGGTTTCCTTCAAGGGTGTTTTCTCTTCTTGTTATGGATTCTGTGCCAGATCGTGGCTGAGGCCTGGGGTGCCTGAGCCAGACTTGGCAAGAGAGACATGCTGCTTGTATTCGGGACTTAGGCTCCCCTTTGATGTCTGGAACTAGGAAGAAAGGAAGGAGCTGGCAACTCCTGGGTGGCCAAGGGAGCCAGAGGTCTGGGACAGGAGAGAGAGCAAGTTGCTGCATTCCAGGTCCTTTGGAGAGGGAAGACAGGGGGTGGGGTCAGACCAGGGTGCCCGGTGCTGCCAGAAGCCAGGAGTCTGTCATCTGCTAGTTCCAAAAGCCTCCTGCAGGCTGGAGGAGATGGGAGAGGCCCCCCGTGGCTCCATAGAGAAGCCTGTGTTAATAGCATGCAGGGTAGCTCTTCTAAAAGGTTACAAGGCTGGGGGGTGCCTCTATCCCCAGGGTCAGAGACCCTGGCAGAGCTGAATTTCTAAAGAAGAAGTCAGCCAGGCTGCGTTCATATTAGCTGCAATAATTACGATTACATTTGTCAACTTAGAGAGGAGGCTAATTTATACCTTGGATGTTGTGGATGCGCGTGAGCCTCTGATGCTCCAATTACAAGACAAATTTCCCCATGAACCGACTGCCAGAAGATGCCCTTGTTGTTATTCCGCCGACAGCAGCGAACTCGTTACTCTTCCCCTTAGAATAAAGAAGGAAGAAAGAAGTAAAAGGCAATTGTCTCCCTCTGCTAATAACTTCGCTTGGCTCTTCTTTTAAGCCTGAAAATGCCTAATGAGGTGGGTTCTCAGCCCGCACAGATGAAGGACAGACACCTGACTTCACAGAGTTCCCGTGTCGACTCTCTCAAGCTTCCCTGATTAACATCTTGCATGGCGTGGTACGTTGGCTGCGATCGATGAGCCAACACTGATATGCTATTAGTAAGTGTGTCCACCGTTACGGTGTCGCACAGAATGGTTTCCTAGCCCTTCTGTTCCCTGCCTATTCCCAACTCTTCTTCCCTTTCCCGCCTGCTCCAGTCCCGGTGACCGGTCTTTTCATCGTCTCCATGGTTTTGTCTGTTCCAGAATGTCATGTTGGAACCACTTCTCTTTCTCTCAGCCATTCCTTTCTGTTTCAGCTTAATTTGGCTCCTGCCTTCACCCCAGCCACGGTGATGGAATCCAGGCCCCTCTGTCGTCCCCTGGTCATCTGGGTACGGTCCTGTAACCACGCAGAGGCCATGCCGGACAAGATAAAAGTGTTCTCACTTAGCAAATAGGATAGATCTGCTGTTAGCCCGGAGGGGAAAGATTGGATCTTTGCAGTTTCCTTGATTTAGTAAAACACATTTAATCACTTAAATGCTTTTTGATGATGAGCTGGGGGTGATTTTTATCACTTAAAGCCAACTCCCAACAATATCTGATGTGTCCCGAATAAAAGAATGGAGAAGAAAACAGGAGCACGGGCTTTTTGGGCTTTTTGTCTCCGTGAGTTTGGCTTTGTTTATCTGTTTGAATGGGCTGCTTAGAGCCGAGAGTGACCCGACTTCATCGGGCACGAAGCTTCCTCTTGGATATGGGTGCTGTGGTGAGGGTGCAGCTGACTCTGGCATCCACCAACGTCCTAGGTGTGGCGACAGAGAGGACGCTAAAGAGGAGACCCTGTGGAGGACCAGAAGGGCAAGCGATCTTGCGTGCACATTACTTGTCAGATTTACGATGCTAGTAGCACTTATCAAAAGTGACGTTTATTGGGTGTGAAATGTTCTCATTTGTTAGATAACACAAGCTGTTTAGTATTAAAGCGACTTTCGTGCAGTACAATCTCCTCTGTCATTAGGGACCTCCTAGGATTAATTACTGAGATCTATGCCCCGATGCTCAGATGCCTCCCAGAACCATAAACTTATAAATCACACATGAGCTGATTGCCAAGAAATTTCCCTCAAAGCCATGTTCTTTCCGTGAGGGGGACGCGGACAAATCAAGAGAAGAAGAAGCGGCTCACAGATGAGCGCTCCCTGGAGACCGGAGCCTGGTCTCGAGGCCAAGGCCCCACTGCCCGGTGCTCGAGGTCGCTATAGTTACAATTGTATTTAGACGCGAGATCTCAGCCTTTGGAAGCATTTTGTCCACAAACGTGCCCTCCTTTGTCATTGATTGTGGCATTGGCAGCACTTGGAACATCTTGGGCACACAGTTGGTCCTTAATAATGGTGACAGATGAGTGAAAGGCCCAGGAGCGGGGGGACGTCTGCTTGGGTCTAAGCGATGGCTGTGCTGGTTGTCTTAAATCACAAAGGACCACAGAGACTAAGCTGGCCTGAGGAATCAGTCTCTTCCCTGGTGTCCAATGCGCCCAGGGCCTCATTCCTCAATGCAATATTGTCCCAGTCCTCTGGTTCCCTGGGCCATCTGCAGCTGCTATCTACCTACACGTAACGTCTTTGCAGCCCATGATAAAAACAATCAGGCTTGAAACACAAAGAAGTTTGTTGAGGGACATCAAACTAACTTGGAATGAAGGGTAGAGTCTATGTAAAGGGGCAATGTATACGTTAACCATCAAAGCATTTTGGGTCACTGGTCATTTGAGAGCACAAGAAAATCAGTTATAAACTGTCACACGATGAATTAAGGTGGACATTAAGATTTTTATAAGTTGGGTGTGATGGTGTGCGCTTGCAGTCTTAGTACTTGGAAGGCTGACATAGAAAGATTGAAAGTTCCAGGCCAGCTTCAGCAGTTTAGGGAGACCTTCAACAACTTAGTGGGACCATATTTACTTACTTACTTACTTACTTACTTACTTACTTATTTATTTATTTATTTATTTTTATTTTTTTAATTTTTATTTTTTTATTGGTGCACTGTATTCACACATCATAATGGGATAAAAAAAACTTGTGTAGACATATGTGTACACATCACCCAATTAGCCCCTACCCCACACCATTCCCTCCCCCTCCCTCCTTCCCATGCTTGGCTTAGTGGTTGACATCTGTTATTATAGCAATTTATCCAAGATTAACAATGATAATCTCACATAACAGATTCATTTATCTGATATCAAACTTTTGATCACTTAGAGATATCATTTCAATATTTCTTTTTGCTTTCTTACCAGAGAATATTTGTTTTCTTTTTTTTTTTAAGGTGAAACTATCATACATTTTTTTCCAGAAAAAATCTATTCTAACATGAAATATGAACTCTAAATACCCAAAACAATCTTGAAAAAGAACAAAGCTAGAATATGTACATTTTCTGATTTCAAACCTTATAAAGCTACATTAATTGAAACAGTGTAGTACGGCTATAAAGGTAGATATATAAACCAGTGGAGTAAAAAGTAAAATAAAAAGCGTAAAAATAAATTCTTCCATATATGGTCAAGTTATTTCTGACAAGGTTTCCAAGAACATTTGGTGAAGGAAATAATGATCCTTTCACTAAATATTGTTGAAAAATAATAATTACATGAAAAAGAATAAAGTTGGACCCTTACCTAACACCATATACAAATATTAACTCAAAATAGATAAAAAACCTAAATATAAATCTTAAGATTATAAACTTTTAGAAGAGAATCTGGGTCATAACACTTCACAGCATTGAAATTGGCAGTAATTTCTTGGATATGATTTCAAAGGCACAGGCAACAACAGAATAAACAAACAAACTTCCTAAAAAAATAAAAAAAATTGTACATCCAAAGACAATGTAAACAGAGTTAAAAGTTACTGATGAAATGGGGTAAAATATTTTCAAATGCTATATCTGAAGGTATATTAATATTACAAATAGAAATCCTAAAAATTAGCAACAATAAAAGCAAACAATACAATTTAGAAATAGGTAAAAGACTAAAATAAATAATGAATCTCCAAAGATTTTAACCAATAAACACATGAATATATTCTCTTTGCTTAGTTGTCTGCTGGATGGAAAATCTTGTTTCTCTGGTTCTGGTGTGTATTATCTATTTCTTCTTTGTAGTTAAACTCTTTGAGTATTTTCTCTAGTGCTGGTTTTGAAGACATAAATTCCTTCAGTTTCTGTTTGTCATGGAAGCCTCTTATTTCCCCACCTAATTTGATAGATAGTTGTGCTGATTAGGAAATTTTTGACTGGAAGTTGTTTTCTTTCAGAGTTTGGAATATGTTACTCCAAGCCCTTCTGGCTTTCATGACTTGGTTTGGGAAGTCTGGAGTGATTCTAATTGGTTTGCCTCTGAATGTCATTTGGCCCTTTGTTTTTGTTGCCTTTAAGATTCTCTGCTTGGCTTCCACATTGATCATTTTGACAATTATGTGGCATGGGGATCCTCTTCTCTGATCCTGTCTAAAGGGAGTTCTAAAACTTTCCTGGACCTGTGTATCTATCTCTTGCTCTATATTTGGAAAATTTTCTGCTATTATTTCTTTGAAGGTATTGTTGATCCCTTTGGTTTCGCTTTCTTTTCCTTCCTGTATTTCGATTATTCTTAGGTTAGCTCTCTTAAAATGGGCCCATATTTTTTCAATGTCAGATTCCTGCTGTCTGATTTTTTTTTTCTAAGTTATAAATTATGTGTTCGTTTTTGGAGTGATCATCTTCTAGGAGTGAGATTCTATTCTCCATGTGGTCTAATTGATTGTTTATACTTTAAATTGAGGCCTTTACCTCAATGATTGCATCCTTTATGTCTTTTAGACTATCTCTAAATTTTTTTCGAAGGTCCTGTATTATTTCTACGGTTATATTCCTTATTTGATCTTCTGGAGATCTCAGAATTTCTGTGTTATCAGGTTCTGATAGTATGGGGTTGTGGGCATTCATTGCTCTATTGTTGTTCTTCTTTCCCATGATTTCAGAAGTTTGTGCTTTCCCTGGGTCACTACGACTTCACTTAGGGTGCTCTGTATCTTGAGTCTGTGGTAATCTCAGATACCACTACTCCTTTACTGGATTGTATCACAAAGTCTCAGACCCAGGGAGTTAATTGAGGCTCCGTGAGACCGTGGGGGTGCCAGGCTGGGCGTTTTCCCATGGGGAGCTGCGACTAAGGTGTGGTATCTCTGCCACTGCTACTCCTTCACTGGGTTGGATTGCAAAATCTCAGACCCAGGGAGATTATCTAAGTCCCTGGGTGTGCAGTACAGGGATTTCTCCTTTAGGGGCTGCAATTTCACTCATGATTATTGTGCGTGTTGATGGCACGGTGAACTCGCTGTTGCAGCTGACAATATGGCGCTGCTGCCACACCCTCAACCGTGAGGCTGGAGCTGCTGGCAATATGGCGCCACTGCCATGCCCTCGGCTGTGAGGCTGGCATATTTCTTTTCTGGTTATGAGCTCCGTTCTGAGTCCCTAGAAGGTGTGATGAGCTTGGCCACTGGGAGTTTTAGACATTATTTGTTCTGAAAGAACTGCTGAATTACACCCGAATGATCCGCAGCTGCTCACTTCAGCTCTTTGTTTACCTTTCCTCTCTGGATCCTGGTCCTGTGAGGGAAGATGGTGGCGGTGCGGTCCTGCTGCTGCATTGGGGCTTGATTTCTGGTCTCTGGTTGTTCTTCTAGTCTTTTTTTTCTCTGTCCCTTGTGTTTACATTTTTTATTTCTCTGCTGATGGTGTTTTCTGGCTATGAAAAGCACTGATTTTGTGGCAATAGAGATCGAGTTTTAGCAGGACTCGTAAACACTGCTTTTCTCAGTCGCCATCTTCCTGGAAGTCCTTATTTATTTATTTATTTATTTATTTTTTATGGTACTGGCGATGGAACCCAGGGGCTTTCTACCTTAGGGCTATACCTTCAGACCTATATTTTTTCATTTGGAAACAGGATCTCACTAAGTTGCTGAAAGCCTCAT
Organism: Muscardinus avellanarius; assembly: GCF_963383645.1. Lineage (NCBI taxonomy): Eukaryota > Metazoa > Chordata > Mammalia > Rodentia > Gliridae > Muscardinus > Muscardinus avellanarius. Next base: position 14,932,565 of record NC_137800.1, on the reverse strand, counting down.
TTAATTGTTGAGGCTGGCTTCAAACCTATAATACTCCTGTCTCAGCCTTCTAAGTACTGGGATTATAAGAGTGTACCACCACAACCGGCAGGAACATGTTTTAGAATTTAAAAAATAAAAGATTGGGGTTGGAACTTGAAGGTAGAATATCTCAATCCCCAATGTAACATAAATAAATGAATAAATAAACAAATAAATAATTTTTATGAGCATTACAAGCACCGAGTTGCACAAGAAACTAAAAGTTATTGATTCTTCTGTCTTGTATTACATCCAATGCAGTAGTTCTAAGCCATGTTGGATTCACTCTCCAAAGTGACATCCTACCTCCAACATTATCCAAGTGCACCTCTAACATGCTGTGAAAATCTAACTGGTTTCCTATATTTCCTTATATTTACGGTGGCCCTAAAATGTCCTATCAGCATTACTTAGAACAACTTCATGGCTTGCCATCCAACTTAGGAACACAAGTCAAAAATCTGCCCACAACGCAGGAGACCCTCCAGGATCCCGCCGAGCGCCTCTCCAACCTTGTTTCTCACCAAACTTCCTCTCCCTATCTTTAGTCACAGTGGCCTTTGTGTGGTTCCACAGATGGGCTGACTTCTTAGTGCAGAAAGGCCTTAGCTCCTTCTGCAAGTAGACCTCCCCCTCTCTCCTACATGTGACTCACTCCTCCTTGTCTTCCTGGTCTCTGATTTCATCATAAATGAAATGTTCTCAGAGAACACGCTTTCAACTAGACCCTCCCCTCAGTATTCTCTCTTAAAAACTTTGAATACTTCCTTCACTGCACCTTTTGATTATATGTATTTTTATTTCGCGGGGACCATGGGTACTTGTTATGCCAACAACACTTTGGGTCTCAGCGTAGTGCCTGATCCCAGAGCAGGTGTATAAAAAATGCTGATGTCACGAATGGAAGAAGGAATACGTTAATGGATTCCAAGAAATATAGTGCATTTTTGTGTGTGGTACTGGGGGCTGAACCCAGGGCATTCTATTTCCAAGCTATACTTCCAGACCTTTTTATTTATTATTTATTTTTTTTGTTTTTGAAACAGAATATGGCTAGGTTTCTGAGGGTCTTGCTAAGTTGCTGAGGCTAACTTCAAACCTGCAATCCTCCTGTATCTGCTTCCCAAGTACTGGATTAAAGGCATGTACCACCACACACAGCTATAATGCACTTTACATGTTCCCAAGGAGCCTACAGTCCATTAGTGTGTGTGTGTGTGTGTGTGTGTGTGTGTGTGTGTGTGTGTGTGAACATTTACACCATAAAAGCCCAGGGACTTTATTTTTATCTATTGAGTACCCTCAATACCCAGACCAATATTTGGCACATGGGAATTCAAATAAATACAAGTCAGTGTTTGTTGGATGAATGGTGAGTACAAGTCTAAGGAGCTGTAAGAACATTCAGCAGGCATTTGAGAGAAAGAGGATGAGACGGAGACTTGGTATTGCCCATACGAAGGGAGGGACGAGAAGTCGAGACATCACGAATCATCTACGGACAGGCCCAAGGTAAGAGGCACAACAGCCAGGCATGCTACAGTTCTGCAAACAATTCAGCGTGCGGTGAAGGCTGGCTGACTGTTGCACATACAGAGTGCGGTTCAGGCAAACCTTGCTATCAGGAAGGACTTCTCCAAGTAGAAGTGTTTCTCCAGTGTAAATAAATAACTGGGCCTCAGCTTCCCTTCTGGGCTAATAACAAGATTAGTTAGTTAGTTGGTCACCCCAAGTCTGATCAGGGCTGTTCACTGGTAGTAAATCAATTCTTTTCTTCCCCAAATTGAAGATCAGATCTGGAGTGTTCGCAACCTCCCCAGAGATGGCCACTGGGCAAGACTCTGAGACGGCCAGCCTTCCTCTCCTCAAGGTCATGACAAGGTTGGGGCTTACCGTGCATGTATCCTCGGCTTGAGTGACACCCAGTGCCTCATGTTTGGGTGTCTGGCCCCATGCCTAGAAACACTTTTGCTCCAACCTTGCCTGGAGGGCAGGGCAATGTCCATCTCTCCTGGGACTGCCCAGCCTCACTGAAGGTGACGCCTTGCGGACTCTCTATACTCGCTGATGAGCAGGAAGAATGAAACAAGACCAGGCAGACATGAGGGTCCCTAGAAAAAGACTCCTGAGCATCGGCCACCTCTGTTCTTTCAAGCTTCCTCTTCTGGGTCTCCTGCCTCCACCGCAAACAGAAAGCCCTCATCCAGCTCTCTCTCTTCCTTTTTCTTCAATCATGGGAAACCTCGAGCCTCTGACTTAGTCTCCTTTGCAGTGCTGCAACAGAATGCCCGATTGCTGGGTGATGTATAAAGAAGAGAGGCTTATTTGGTTCATAGTTCTGCTGGCTGAACAGTGCAAACAGCACGGCGCCCTGAAAAAGGCCGCTGGCTGTGTCACAGCGAGTCAGGGAAGTGGAGAAGGAACCAGAGAAGGAGCCTGCAGAGGGGAACGTGCAAGCTGGGGAGCCAGGAGCAGAGGAGCCAGGCTCATTATTTTGTAAGAAACCCCTCTTGTGGGAACTAACCTGGTCCTGGAAGACCTACCTTAATTCCTTTGGAGGCTGGTGGGGTAGTATTTCCATGACCCCCAATCACTTTCTGCCTACTATTTTACTATTTTAAAGATTCGTCACCTCTTACTATCAGTACACTAAGGATCAGGCTTCCTTTGAACCTTTGGGGCACAAACCATAGCAACTTCTATTTAGTAGTAATCTAAGTATTTATTTATTTATTTATTAGTTTTTTGCAGTATTGGGGATTGAATCCAGGGGCATTCTTCCTCTGAGTTACACTGCCAGCCCTATATATTTTTATTATTCTTTATTTTGAAACAGGGTCTCACTAAGTTGCAGAAGTTCTCACTAAATAGTTGAGTCTGGCCACAATCCTGCGATCTTCCTGTCTTAGCTTCCCAAGTGCTGGGATTACAAGCATACGCCACCTACCTGGCTCTAAGGTTTTTTTTCTTTTCTTTTTCTTTTTTTTTTTAATTTAGCTCAGATAATATCGATGTAAGGCTGACTCTGAACTAGCTTGGTCATTGAGTTCTGGGGGATATTAGGAATAACACACAGGCAGATTCTTTGCCCTTAAAAGGGTTATAAATTAGTAGGAGAAACGAGTCTTAAATAATATACAAGCAAATATATAATTCAAATTGTGATGCCTCGTCTATAGAAAAAAATTAGTGCCAGAACACAGGTAGCTTGCGTAGGCTGGGAGTCAGTCACCGAGGACCCCTGTAAGTGGCATTTGAGTTGAGATTATTCTAGAGAGGCAGTTAATTATGCACACCAGGCAAGGAGTTTCCGGGCCAAGGCGAGGGGAAGGAATCCTGGGGTGGCCCAGAAACCACAAGAAGGGCCCAGCACTGCAGAATGAGCTTGCAAACTAGGCCTGGGTAGATTCGACCTTCTGGCTCTGGTTAAGTATTCTGAACTTCACCCTGAGATGGCGGGCGAGCTCCTGCCGAGCTCTAAGCGGGGAGTGACATAATCTGATTTACATTTTTACAAGCTCATTCCAGTGGCTGTGCAGAGAACCAATTGGGAAGATGCTAATGAGGATGATATTGTAGAAGAGAAACAATAGTGGTTTGCACCTGGGAGCTAGAGATGGGGAAAAGGAGGGGGGAAGAGTTATGTTTTTGAGGTAGCAATGGCCAGCTTGGTGATGGCCTGAATTTGGGAGGAAAGGAAATAAAAAAGAATGGCTTTCACCTTGCTGGCTGAAATCCAAGAAAGACCCCTGTGTGGAGTCTCATGGCTGGCTGTCAAAAGGAGGCACTGGAGCCCCTTCTCCAGAGGGAGCCCAGTGCTGGCCCCCGCAGGACTTTGGAGCCCGGAGGGAGCAGTGTCTTTTAGACTCTCTTCTGCTTTCAGGCGAGGGTCTAGCAGCCCCCTGGATGCCAGGCTGGCTGCCACCATCAGTCTCCCCCTGTGCACGTGCCTCCCCGCCAGCTCCGGGCTTACTTTTACTTAACGACTCTCCTCTCAGCTCTAGAAAGTTCCTCCCCAGAATCCACAATGGGCGACATTACGAACTCCTCATGTCTGGTGATAACTTTTTATGAGGTTTTTATTCTTTTACAATATATTAAAGCCATATTTTTGCCAGGTTTTTACTTCAGTTTATTTCTTGTCCTTGAATCACTCTTCCTTTCCTCGCCCCCACCCCAGCACCCGGATTCCTTCCCCCACTCCCTCTACCTGAGCGGGGCTCTGCGCCGGCGATGTTTAATTCTCCCTTAATCCCAATTCCCCGAGGTACATGAAAGCAGCTTTACGAGCCCATAAATCCAAGAAGATAAAGTGCATTTTTATTAGTTGTGTTGGCATCAAAGGGGGAAAAAATGGAATCTAATGTGAAATAGTCAATAATGAATTTGCTTAATGGTCTTCTCATCACCTCAGCGTGCCCGGCGGAGGGAGTGGCCTCGAGGGTTGGGCTCAGGCTCTGGAGGCCTTTCTTAGAAGAAAAAAGGGGTGCTATTCTGCCCTGTGTTTCCTCCCCTCCAGCAGGGAGGCTTTTTTTTTTTTTTTTGCAATGGAGCTGGGAGTCTTGAAGACATAGTAAAGAAACAGAGAGCTTGCAGCAGAGGGTGCAGGGCTAGGAGTCGCCGGGGGCCACTCTTGTCTCAGGGTTGCCAGGGATCCTGTCCTTCCTGAATTCAAGGCTAAGCAGAGCTGCTCTGGTGATGGAAAGATGGCAGGTGGAGCCAGGGAGGCACGGCATCCCTGGGAAGGCAGGTGTGTGGCCTGGGGGAGCAGGAGGGCTTTGCAGGGGGCGGGGTCCTGGGAAGATGGCCGGGTGCACTGGGCCAGGGTGGAGTCCTGCTCTCCATGTCAAGAACAGGCAAGGAGCGGCATGATGCCATCCACCGTGTCTTCAGGGCCCAGCCTGGCGTTTGTTCTTTTTGGCCTGAGTTTCCACGGCCCTTCCACCCGGAGTGGAGCCCAGTGCCTGTACATCTTGTCCCTTCTCTTTGCAGCCACGGGGCCTAGGGCTGGGGCAGTCATACCCTGGTAACCTCGAGTCTCTCCCTCCCTCCTCTTTGCCCTGCTCTCCCAGCCAGCGTTTCTCTTCTCCCTTTCCTGCAACTCTTCAGTCGGCTTAGAGAAAGCCTTTTTGCTTTATTACCAGGCAGGAGGGTCTTGATCCTGAAGCCTACAGGTTGGCAAAGCTTCAAGTTCTGTCCTGAGCACGCGGAAACTCTCCGGCCCCCTTGTAGTTGTCAGGACCATTGTCTTCTCCCCTTTAAAAAAATAAATAAAGGGGGGAAGGGGAATTCATATTTCATATGGCCAAAGGGGAGTTGGGGATAGGCCACGCGGCCACTAGATGGCAATAGTCAAACATGAAAAACTGTAAGCAGCCTGAACCTCAGCCTCCTCCCTGCAGGCATTTCTTTTCCTTTCCTTTCCTTTCCTTTCCTTTCCTTTCCTTTCCTTTCCTTTCCTTTCCTTTCCTTTCCTTTCCACACTACTGGGGATGGAACCCAGAGGCATTCTACCTCCGAGCTAAACCCCCAGCCCTATTATTTTTATTCTTCCTTTTGAAAACAGGGTCTCACTGAGTTGCAAAGGGCCTCACTAAGTAGCTGAGGCTGTCCGAGAACCACAATCTTCCTGTCTCAGTCTCCCAAATGTGGGGATTGCAAGCGGGCGCCAGCACGCCCTGCTCTGCTGGCATTTCTTTAAGCAGGGCGGGTGGGGGGTAGGGTGTTGAGGGAAGAGGCCAGCAACAATCTCTTAGGAATGACTCCTGGTCTGCAGCAGCTGCAGGACAGACAGCCCGGGCAGAAGGTGGTCCTGCCGCGCTGGGCTCACCCCCTGCCTCTGCATGGGGGAGAAGAGAGCATGGCTGGCAAGTCCGCATCTGGCTACTGCTGTGTTCAGTCGTGGCCGTCCAGATTCTTGGTCTCTAAAACGTCTCTAGGAAGCTCAGAGGAGGGGCTGTAGTCTCATTTCATGCTAGGGGTGTCCTGAGGTCATAGAGAGGAGGCAGAGTGCGGGGATTCATGCAAGGTCGTCCCCTAAACTTCATGAGGAAAGCTGCCCCTCTGCCTGGAGGAGGCTGGTGCTGGAGCAGCCTGTTTGTTGGCCTCTCAGTGGATGATGTTTGGGCCATATTTGTTGAATTGGGTTTCACTGAATGATCTCTGGCTTTTAGGAGTGTGTGTGTGTGTGTGTGTGTGTGTGTGTGTGTGTGTTGTGTGTGTAAGAGAGAGATAGAAAAAGAGATAGAGATTTAAGGATAATAATATAGCTGGGCAGTGGTACATGCCTATAACCCCAGTATTTGGAGGCTAAGACAGGAGGAGTGCAGGTTTAAGGCCAGCCTCAGCAAATTAGTGAGAACTTCTTTTAAAATAAAAAATAAAAAGGGCTAGAGTATAGCACAGGGGTAGAGTGTTCCTGGGTTCAATCTCTAATACAAAATAAATATATATAGAGAGAATATGGTATAAAATGCAAGACCGGCTCATTATTGACTGTTGGTAGACTTCAGAAGGAAACAAAATCAGCTGGGTGTGGTGACACAGGCTCGTAATCCTAGAACTTGGGAGGCTGAGACAGGAGGATTGTAGGCCAGCCTCAAACTTAGTGAGGCCCTCCTCAACTTAGTGAGACCCTGTTTCAGAATAAATGAAATAAAATAAAATGGGGCTGGGGGTGTAGCTCAGATGTAGAACACCCTTGGGTTTCAATCTCCAGCACTATAAAGAAGAAAAGAGAAGGAGAGGAAGAAAAAGAGAGAAGGAGGGAGAGGAGGAAGAGGAGGAGGAGGAGGAGGAGGAGGAGGAGGAGGAGGAGGAGGGGGAGGAGGAAATGAGATCACCTCAGACTAAAGGGACTTGAGGTAGGACTTGAAGTGTTTACATAAGAAAAAGCAACCGCTTGACTGGAGAAGACAGGAAGGGCTTGGCACAAACAGGACATTTTCCCCACAGGGATGGGAGATTCCTCTTGCAGTTACTAATATGGGGTGGATCTGGTTGGGGGAGATGCTTACAAGTCAAGCTTAGGAGTTCTTTCTTTTCTTTCTTTCTTTCTTTCTTTCTTTCTTTTTTTTTTGCAGTACTGGGGAGGAAACCCAGGGACCTTCTGCCTCCGGGCTACACCCCCAACCCTATTTTTAAATTTTTTAAAATTTTGAAACAGTGTCTCACTGAGTTGCAAAGGGCTTTACTACATAGCTGAGGCTGTCTGCTAACTGCACCCTCCTGTCTCAGCCTCCCAAATGCTGGGATTACAATCATGTGCTACCACAACCACACCTGGTAGGAACTGGTTCTTGATATCAAAAGAGCAGGCAGCTGCTGCAAGTCCTTGAGCAGGAGAGTGACTGCTGGGAGTGTGAAGAGAACTCTCCACTGGGGCTGGCGACTGGAGAGCCCTAGAGGGCCAGGAAGGCGGAGGTTTCTTTTCTGTGGCTGTTGCAGGGATTGACGTGGTGCTTGGCCTTGGTAAGTGTTCAGTAAATTTTGCATTGAAGAGACGTGCAGCAGGGGCTCCAAAGACCCCCGAGGCTGTGGCGGCCAGGGGAGGCTGGCTTGGCTGGGCAGCGAACGGGGGCCGAGCTGGCGCCCACACTGAGCATCCGTCTTCCAAGGGTTGCTTTGTTCACTGGCTCAGCAGAGCATGTGAGATGTGATCACAGGCTTGAAATTACACAGACAGCCTCTGCTCTCTGCCACCTCCCGTTTTGCTGATCCACTTATTCAACAATGCCTAAGAAACACCTACGCCTTCCCTCCCTCCCAGGGAGCCACCGTGGGAAGCGCCGCAGCCCCCAGGCCTGGAGGTGCAGAGGTACCGCCATTGGCAGCCCCTCACCTGGACGGCAGTGTCATCCGGTGGAGGGGGTACGTGGGTCAGCGCCAGCCACACAGGGATGTGGACGAATGACCACACGCCTTCCGGCTCTCCTCTGCACGGCCTGAGCCAGCTGCGTTCCAGGTGGCTTTGCCTTCCCAGGTGCCCGGGCACCTTCACACTTACTCCCATTTGTAACAACCCTCATTCCTTCAGTTCGCAGATGAGCACGCTGAGGAGAGGCGTGGCGTTGGTGGAACTGATTTGCAGAGGCTGGCGCTCTTCCTCAGCTGGGGGGGACTCCTCAGCCCAAGCACTGTGCATGTGCTAGGCAGCCCTGGAACCTGGTTCACACTCAGGCTGAGGCGGTGAGGTCGACACCAGGTAGGATGAAGAAAACTGTCACAGAGTTCAGGAGCGCAGTAAGACAAGTGAGACTCGGGCTCTGGGCTTTCTGGAAATGAACATCAGACCCCAGGGAAGACTGACTGGTCATGGTGTCCCTGGACGTCAGGGCAGGGGAGAGAGGGTACCCAACGTTGAGTGGCAGCTGGGGGTTGGCACACTCTGCTATTTGGCAGGAGAATGGGCCAATTGTCCACCACAAGCATGTGCCAAATACCTAATTACCACAGGTGAAGTGATGTGATTCCTGACCCAGTCCCAATAGAGACAAGGAGACTAGTAGTTACAACATATTGTGCTGTCTATTAATCAGGGAGCATATAAATGTCCTGGGGACCTGAAAGAAAGAGGCTGGTGCTGATGTGGGTGGTGGATGGAGCGAGCAGCTGGCCAGAAGTAGCAGAACCTCGAAGCCACCAAGCCGCTGTGCACAAAGGTACCTTCCTGTGTCAACACTGCCAAGAACTGGGTGTTTCTGAAACTGTCTCTTCTTCCTCATCCTTTAGAACTTCAGGAAACCCTCAGAAAGAGCCAGGGATCTTATCTGGGCTTCTGGGCACCCTTTTTGGGCTCGTGCATCTCACCAGCAGCAACAAAAGCCTCTATCACGAGACATGTTTGTATCTGCTGTGTTAAAGCATCTTTTCATACCGCAGGGGCCAACTGGAGAGCCAGTTGTAAGTCTGGCTGGGTCTGATGCTCGGGCGTAGCGAGTGTTAATGGACTTGCCTTTCACACATGAGACGGCTCAGCGTTGTCTCCTGGTTGTGGGAGTGCGCATTTTCCAGATGTCATGGAGATGCTCTGCGGTGATATCAGTGTGCCCTGCGCATAATAATAAATTAATGCAACAGTAGTGATAGTAGTAATGGTGGCTACTGTGTATTGAACTTCCAAAGTGACATAGCAAGAGTGTGAAGTGTGTGTGTAAACTGAGTTACCAGGTGGGTTTCATGTTGGGGCTGGAAGTGTTTGTTGGGGGGGGGGTTCCCTGGCTGGATGGGGAAAGGCAGGCACTGTTGGGGGCAGAGAGAAGACGCCCGGCACGCTGCTGGCTCTGGAACAAGCAGCGCGTGTCCGAAAGCAGCCCGCAGGAGCAGGCTTTGTTCTCTTTGCCAGGAGGCAGCTCCTGGATCTGTCTCTCCAGGTGACTCCGGTCTCCTTCTTAGAGCCCCGGAGTCATTTACTAGATCAAAGGCCTGACTGTGCACTTGACTAATCTCACCTGGCCAGGGTGAGGACCATTCTATAATGCGAGGCCGTTGAACCCGATGGAGATTCGAAGCTCACTGCATTGATTGAGCACCTACTATGTTTCAGGCATCAGGCCAGGTGACTTTGTTTAATCTCTGTAACAGGCTGGGAGGGGGAGGCACTCCTTCCCTTTTTGAGTCAGGAGCTCTGGGGTGCTGTCCAAGGTTTCGTGATAGATTAATAACAGCGGCGGTTTCCCTCTGTGTAGCGGTGTCTGGGGTCCTTTCAGTTCTAATGTTCTAGTCCAGGGACCACGGAGAGAAGGAATTGTTCATAGGAATTGATTAGAGCTCAGAGCAGGAGCCTAGGAATCTTCCATTAGGAAAACTTCCTCTTACAGGCTGAGCACTTGCAAGCCAGGGGTTTTTCATTTTAAATCTTCTGACTAGCCATGTCCAACAAGGAGAGTTGGACATGAAAATATTCTCGAATCTGAAAAACTCTGAATGCCAAGGCACCTCTGGTCCCCAAATTTTCAGATAAGGGCCAACCTACACTAACAGTCCCTCCTCTTAGGAATTTCTTCACCTGGGTAGCTGATAGTTCATGTCTCTTTGTCCCCCCCTACCTTTTGTATATTTATTGCCCAGGGATAAAATATCAAGGAAAACATGAAATTAGATGCACTAGAAGCCAGGCGTGGTGGCACACAATTGTAATCCCAGTACTTGGGGGGCTGAGACAGGAAGATCATAGGTTTTCAGCCAGTCTCAGCTACTTAGGCCCTCTGCACCTTAGTGAGACTCTGTTTCAAAATAAAGAATAAAAAATAGGGCTGAGGGTGTAACTTGGAGGTAAAGTGCCCCTGGGTTTTATCCCCAGTACTGCCAAAAAAAAAAAAAATTTAGAAGCATTAGAAATGTGTTTGATGAAGGTTAAGGTATAGAGGAAAGCAGGAGAGAAAGAAGAGGGAAGCTTAAGTAGAAGTTACTCATATCTAAAACCAAATTTAGAAGCCTAAGGTCACATTCATATCTAAGACCTGGAGATTTGCAGGCAGAATGGATGAGACCCAACAACCTGCCTGATGGCGTCCGTGTTACTTGCAGTTCACCAGCCACATCACAGCTTCCTTTGGGGTTAACAGGCCTCTGAGTCAGAGGTCGTTAAATGGCTGAGTGTTGGCCAGTGAGATGTGGGTAGAAGCAGAGTGTGCAACTCCCAGGCCTGGCCGGCCAGAACCTCTCACCCACAATCTCCATGTTCCCTCTACTTCCATGGCCACCCTCCCTGCATTGAAGATGGTGCAACCGTGCGTGGAAGGAGCTTGGGGCCCTGCTCTACCTCTCTGAGAAATAGACTTTTAAGATGTGAATTCCCTGGAATTTGAGGGTTTGTCAATTACAACACCTAGCAAGACCTTGGCTGATATACTCGGGTTCCTTGGATGGAAACAGAGGCTGGAAGCTAGAATGATTTCTGGGGTACTGTCAAAATGTGGCAGCTTTGGATTCTATGGTACTCCAAGAGAGAAGAATAAACCTTGTCGCACAGCACTGAGCTTGGCTTTCAGCACAGCGGGTACTGTGTGCTTCTCTAGGGCCCCATCCCGGGAGTGCCCGGGAGGCCTGCTGCGTAGACCTTTGCACTGGTGCTTGGGGAGGTGGTGGAGGGCTTGCCCTCTATGAATTGCATAAGGTGACAAGGGCCTTTCTGCCTTTTAGAGTAGCACTGAAGATGAAATAGAATAATGGTTGGCAAAGATGCCTTTGCATGATCTAAGTGCTAGCTGAGGGATGATTATTAATGATAATAATTGACATTCAGGAGCCAACAAAAACGTTCAGGAACTCATGAGTGATCATTTTAAGTGTGACATTTACTTTCAGTGACACAATATTAGCCCAAATGATGGTATAATCTATTTTATGTAAATCCAATAGGTGGAGATTAAAACTTTTATACATAGATAAATTAGAGGATGATTATTTCCAAGTCAGGGATCTTAGCTATCAGTTTTATTAATCTTGTCTTGATTCATACTGAGAGAGAAAAAGAGAAAGAGAAAGAGAGAAAAAGAAAAAAGGAAAGAGAAGTAACTTCATACTGAGAGATAAAGTGATTCTGGGATGGAGGGGGGATGGAATCATAATTAACAAAACACAACTAAGTGTGATTTAGAAAAATCATTTAAAAATCATACTGGGGATTAAACCCAGGGACATTCTACCTCTGAGCTACATCCCCTGCCCTTTTATTATTTATGTATTTTAAAGACAGGATTACCCAGGCGTGGTGGCACATGCTTGTAATCCCAGCATCTGGGAGAATGAGACAGGAGGATGGCAGTTCGTGGACAGCCTCAGATACTTAGTGAGGCCCTTTGCAACTCACTGAGACCCTGTTTCAAAATAAAGAATAAAAAATAGGGCTGGGGGTGTAGCTCAGAGGTAGAGTGCCCCTGGATTCCATCCTGGTACTGCAAAAGCAAACAAACAAACGAACAAACAATCCCAAACCAGAATCTCACTAAGTTGCTGATGCTGGCTTTGAACTTGTGATCCTTCTGTTTCAGCATTCCGGGAACTGAGATTACAGCCCTATGACACTGCCCCCAGCTAAAACACAGCTTCTTAAGATGGTTTCAGAGCTGGCTTCCTCTGAGTAACCTCCTTGCCTCCCACGTGCTGGGAATACAGCAGCAGACCAGGAACAAGAAGGTCCTGTTCTCATGGGGAAGAAGACAATGTACCTTTAGAGAACTCAATGTCAGCTAAAAATAACTGTGAGCCGCTGCATCCTGCCATATTTCTGTCTAAGTGTTTTACAGCTAATAACTCATGCGAGTCGTGTTGGGCTGAGTGTGGTTATTCTCTTCTCCAGTTCACAGTTAGGGAGATAGATGCACAGAGATGTGAGTTGCCAAACCCAGAGACTCTGCTCTTCACCACGGACCTGCACTGTCTCCTGTGAATGCCAAGAGCTAGAAAGAATGTCAAATAAAATATCAGAAAGAGAAGGGGGGTAATTCAGTGGAATGGTTAAGAAGAAATGGAGTTTGAGCCAGATACGAGAGAAAGGAGGAAGCTAGTGCGAGGATCTCAAGGGGAGGATAGTGTTCTGGGCAGAAGGAATAAGGGATGTGAAGGTGTGAGATGGGGAAAGGGTGGAGGGCTTGAGAAACATCAACAAGGAGGTTTGAGTGGAGTGACTAAGCCAGGGGACAGTGACAGAAGACACTTTGGGAAGGTGCCAGGGATGGACCTTGTAGGGCTTTGATGACCATTATAGCTTTGGCTTTTGTCCACAGGGTTATGGGAAACCATTGCAGGGATCGGAGCAAGGACAATGAGATTAGGTTAGATTTTTAAAAAAGAATGGCCTAGTGTGGATACTCGTGCGAGGAGTGTGCAGGAGCAAAAAGAAGGACTAGGATGGAGATAATTACAGTGGTCCCAGGCATGAGAGTCTGGAAGGATTGCAAGTGGGATAAGATGGGGATAAAGATGTCGTCAAACACTTTGGCCTGAGCAACTGGGCATGTGGAGGTGCTGGTGCTGTTTGCTGAAATTAAAAAAAAAAAGAGAACCAGCAGGTGTTTTAGTGGCTTGGGGAGTACTGAGGAGTACTGGTTGGACATGCAGGTGGAGATGCTGAGTAAGAAACTAGGCACTCATGTCTGGCATTGAGGGAAGGGTGTTAGGCGTAGTAATTTTGAAATTCCATCTACAGAAAGATGAGATTACCTAGCAGAAAAGGTAGACAAGAGGTGTGCTTTAGGACTTTAGGATGTAGACGTTAAAAGGAGAGACTAATGGGAGGCCGAGACAGGAGGATCGCACAGGTTCGAAGCCAGCCTCAGCAACTTAGAGAGACCCTGTTTTCAAATAAAGTATAAAAAAATAGGTCTGGGAGTACAGCACAGAGGTAGACAATCCCCTGGGGGTTCAACCCCCAGAACCATAAAAAAGGAAAAAGAGAGAATAATCCAGAAAAGGAGACTGACAGAGGGTCCAGTGTAATGAGAGAAAGATCAAGGAACAGTGGGTTTCCCAATACCGCAGCATGTAGGGTGGCATAGTCCGTGGTATTGAATGCTGCCTACAAGTTCAACAGGGCAGGATTTGGTAGCATAAAAGTGAAGTCAGCCAGATATGGTGGAGCACGCTTGTAATCCCTGCGCTTGGGAGGCTGAGACAGGAGGATCACACGGGTTCAAAGCCAGCCTCAGCTACTAAGTGAGGCTCTCAGCAACTTAGACCCTGTTTCCAAAGAAAGTATACAATAGGTCTGAGAGTATAGCCCAGGGGTAGAAAAGCCCCTGGGTTCCACCCCTAGTACCACAAAGAAAAACAAAGTTAAAAGTGAAGTCTTTCCACAGAGTGATGGCAACAAAAGCTTATTTCAAAAGTCAGCATTTGCTCAGTAAATGTGCAGGACAACCAATGAGCAACTGCCCAGGACGAGCATGACAGTCCTGAGGCCTTGTTTGCGTCACTTACTAGTGGCTATGGTTAGCTACAGTTCTACTCTTTGTAGCTTCTTATTTCAAAAAGCAGGTTGAAGGAATAGCTGATCTGGGGTGACAGTCTGTGGTCAAGGGCAGAGCAAGATTGCCGGTGAAAACTCGGAGGCCTCTTAAATCTTCTACACACCATACAGGTATCCCACATGAGCTATGTTGCTGATTCTGCTGGATAATGCCAGTCACCTGACTAAACTACTGATGGGTGAGGGTATAGTCCCCTCCCAGGGAGGCACTTCAGGTCACTTGGCCAACACCAGGGACACAGCATCATTCTACAAAGAAAGGAGGAACAAGTAGTTGGGAATAATAATGCAGTCGTCCGCAAAGTGAGTCCAAAAGCAAACGGGGGGCGAATATATAGAGATACAAATTACAGGAAACTTCAGAGATTTGACTCTAAGGGGAGCACGAAAATAGGGCAGCATCCCAAGAAGGAACTGGAGTCAAGTGGGGGCTTTTTCTCTCTTTTTTTCTTTTTGTCAAGATGTGTGTTATTTCAGCATGTTTGTGTGTGATATACTGATTTAGAGAGAGAGAAATAAATTGAGACAGGCGAGTGATAGAATAGCTACAAGGATAAAGCCATGTAGGTGAGAGGCAGCGTGGCCCTTTGGACAAGCGGAAGGCTTGACCTTTGCAAAGAACAGTTAAAATGTCAGAAGGAAAGTCAGGGCTGGTTGGCACAGAGCCTGCGAGCTGCGGCCATTGGAAAATAAAGACTTTCTCTGATTGCCTCTCTGTTCTCAGCGAGGCAGACCATCATGGGAGAGCGTAGAAGAGGAAAGGGGTGTTGGCGGTTCTAGTAAGGACAGATTGTGAGATAATCACCGCGTGCAGTCAGAGCATGAAGCGAACAGGAAAACACAGTAGAAATGTCAGCCTGTGGTCATGGATTTAAGGCCACAGACACTGTGCAAGGCCTTTGTGAGCTATTCATCATTTCCGTTCATCTGGATATGGTATGATGTAGGTGGAGAACTGGATTTAACCAGAGATAGGAGGCTTCTGGACAGAGAGAGATGGGGGACAGAGGAGTTGGTGCTTTGTGCAAAGGGTTGATTTTATTTTATTTTTTTGTGGGTCTGGGAATGGAACCCAGGGGCATTCGACCTCCGAGTTACACCCTCTGCCCTAGTTTTTATTCTTTACTTTGAAAGAGAGTCTCACTAAATTGTGGAGGGCCTCACTAAGTAGCTGAGGCTGCCTGTGAACCATGATTCTCCAGTCTCAGCCTCCAGAATTCTGGGATTACAAGTGTGTGCCACCACCCCCGGCAAAGGGCTGATTTTTTTTTTTTTTGGTGGTACTGAGGGTGGAACCCAGGGGCCTACACTCTCAGACCTATTTTATATATTTTTTTATTTGGAAACAGGGTCTCTTAAGCCAGCGAGGCTGGCTTCCAACTTGCACAATCCTCCTGTCTCCACCTCCCAAGCATGGGGATTACAAGCGTGTGCCACCATGCCCAGCCAAAGGGCTGAGTTTAATAAAGGACCATAGAATGGAAACATGAAAGCTGTGATGACCAGTGAACACAGAATCTAGGATATGAACATTCTAGAGAGTCAAAAATTATTGGTGATTCTAGAGAAACTAAACGGCGGTTTTGGAGGTGATGGCCAGAGATGGATGCTTGACATTAAGACATTAGAGGTGGTACCTTCATAAATGGATATAGCATTGTTTAAACTGTTTCCTTTGTCAGGCCTCCTTCCCCCCTCTCTCCACCTCTGTCCCTCAGTCCTCTTCTATTATTTTACTGCTCTCTCTCCTCATTTATCTAGACTCTTGTTTTCTATTTTTTTATAGCTTTCATATATAAGAGAAAACATAGAACCCTTGACTTTGAGACTGATTCATCTCACTTAGCATAATATTCTCTAGTTTCATCTATTTTCTTTTTTTTTTTTTTTTTTAGGTGAAACTATCATACATTTATTTATTTATTTTTCAGAAAAAAAAATCTATCCTGATATGGAATATGGGCTCTAGATACCCAAAACAGTCTCAAAGAAGAACAAAGCTAGAAGATGTATATTTTCTGATTTCAAACCATATAAAGCTACAATAATTGAAACAGTGTAGTACTGTTCTAAAGGCAGATATATAAACCATTGGAGCTAAATAAAAGCCTAGAGATAAATTCTTCCATACATTGTCAAGTTATTTTTGACAAGGTTTCCATGAACTTTTGGTGGAGGAAATACTAGTCTTTTAACTAAATATTGTTGAAAAATAATAATAAATGAAAAATAATAAAATTGGACCCTTACCTAACACATATACAAATATTAACTCAAAATAGATAAAGGACCTAAATATAAATCTTAATACTATCAGCTTTTAGAAGAAAATCTGGGTCATAAAACCTCACAACATTGAAATTGGAAGTGATTTCTTGGATATGATTTCAATGGCACAGGCAACAAAAGGGTAAATAAACTCCCTTAAAAATAAAAAAATATTGTATATCCAAAGACAATGTAAACAGAGTTAAAAGTTACTGATGCTCTTCCAAGAGTTCCTCCTATGACCCATTTCTCCCTAACTCTCACATATTAGGGAAAGCATCTGATTTCTTATTTTTTGTGCCTGACTAATCTCACTTAGCATAATGTCCTCCAGCTCCATCCATTTCCCTGAAAATGATGTAATTGAGTTTTTTTTTATGGCTGAGTAAAATTCCATTGTGTACATATCCCACAGTTTTGTAATCCATTCATCTGTTGATGGACATCTTGGCTGGTTCCATAGTTTGGCTATGGTGAATTGTGCAGCTATGAACATAGATACACATGCATTAGTTTGATAGTTTGGTTTCTTTTCTTTTGGGTAGATACCCAACAGTGGTATTGCTGGATCAAATGGTAGATTTGTTCCCATTCTTCTGAGGATTCTCCATACTGTTTTCCAAAGTGGTTGCACTAATTTGCAATCCCACCAACAATGTCTTAGAGTTCCCACTTCTCCACATCCTCGCCAGCATCTGTTGTTGTTTGTGTTTTGAATGATGGCCATTCTAGTTGGAGTTAGGTGAAATCTCAGGGTAGTTTTGATTTGCATCTCTCTGATTGCCAGTGATGTTGAGCATTTTTTCATGCATTTATTGGCCATTTGAATTTCTTCTTTTGTGAAGTGTCTATTTAGTTCATTTGCCCATTTTGTTATTGGATGTTTTGTTTTCTTAGTGTTGAGTTTCTTGAGTTCTCTGTATATTCTAGATATTAGTCCTCTATCAGTGGTGTAGGTGGCAAAAATCTTCTCCCATTCTGTTGGCTCTCGATTGAGATTCTTGATAGTTTCCTTTGCTGAACAGAAGCTCTTCAGTTTCATGCAATCCCATGTATTGATTCTCCTTTTAATTTGTTGTGCTTTTGGGGTCTTGTTGAGGAAATGTTTGTCTGTGCCTATGTGTTGTAGTGTTGGACCTATGCCCTCTTCAAGGAGCTTCAAAGTCTCTGGTTTAATTTCCAAGTCTTTGATCCATCGTGAGTTGACTTTTGTACAGGGTGAAAAAGTGGGATTAACATCCAATTTTCTGCATATGGTTAACCAGTTTTGCCAACACCATTTGTTAAAGAGGCTATCTTTTTTCCAGTGTATGTTTTTGGCCCCTTTGTCAAAAATCAATTGGCTGAAAGTGTGTGGACTTGTTTCTGGGTCTTCTATTCTGCTCCATTGGTCTATATATCTGTTCTTTTGCCAGTACCATGCTGTTTTTATTACAATGGCTTTGTAGTATAGTTTAAAGTCAGGTATTGTGATTCCTCCTGCGTGGTTTTTGTTGCTGAGAACTACCTTGGCTATTCTGGGCTTTTTGTTATTCCAGATAAATTTAAGGACTGATTTTTCTATGTCTGTGAGGAATGATCTTGGTAGTTTAATGGGCATTGCATTAAATCTGTAGATCAGTTTTGGGAGTATGGCCATTTTAATAATATTTATTCTGCCAATCCATGAACATGGAAGGTCTTTCCATCTTCTAAGATCTTCTTCGATTTCTTTTTTCAGTGTTTTATAATTTTCTTTGTAGAGATCTTTTACCTCCTTGGTCAAGTTTATTCCTAGGTATTTTATTTTTTTGTGGGAGATCCTGAGTGGAAGTGTTTTCTGAATTTCTTTTTCAGTGGATTTATGGTTGGTGTACAGGAAAGCTTCTGATTTTTTAAGATTGATTTTGTATCCAGATACCTTGCTGAATTTGTTGATCAGTTCTATAAGCCTTTTGGTTGAGTTTGTTGGGTTTTCTAAGTATAGTATCATGTCATCTGCAAATAGTGAAAGCTTGAGTTCTTCTTTTCCTATTTGTACTCCTTTGATTTCCTTTTCTTGCCTTATTGCTCTGGCTAGAGTCTCTAGTACTATATTGAAGAGAAGTGGTGATAGTGGACATCCTTGTCTCGTTCCAGTTTTTAGGGGGAATTCTTGAAGTTTTTCCCCATTTAATATGATGTTGGCAGTGGGCTTATTGTAGATTGCCTTAATAATGTTGAGATATGTTCCTTCTATTCCAATTCTCTGCAGTGTTTTTATCATAAATGGATGTTGAATTTTATCAAATGCTTTTTCAGCATCTATTGAGATGATCATGTGGTTTTTGTCTTTGATTCTGTTTATATGATGAATTACATGGATTGATTTCCGTATATTGAACCAGCCTTGCATCCCTGGGATGAACCCTACCTGGTCATGGTGAATGATTTTCTTGATGTGGTTTTGAATGCGTGTTGCTAGTATTTTGTTTAATAGTTTTGCATCCAAGTTCATCAGAGATATAGGCCTGTAGTTTTCCTTCCTTGAACTGTCTTTATTCGGTTTGGGTATTAGTGTGATGTTGGCTTCATAGAATGTATTTGGGAGAGTCCCGGTTTTTTCTATTTCCCGAAATAGTTTGAGTAGTATTGGGATTAGTTCTCCTATAAAGGTTTTATAGAATTCACTTGGGAAACCATCTGGTCCTGGGCTTTTCTTTGATGGTAAGCTCTTTATTGCTGTTTCAATCTCTTTGATTGTTATTGGTTGGTTTAAGTGTTCTATATCTTCTTGACTCAGTTTAGGAAGGTTGTATTTATCTAGGAAGTTGTCGATTTCCTCCAGGTTTTCCATTTTGTTGGAGTATAGTTTTTCAAAGTAGTTTCTGATAATCCTCTGGATTTCTATGCTGTCAGTAGTAATGTCTCCTTTTTCATCCCTTATCTTCATAATTTGGGTTGATTCTCTCTTTTTTTTAGTTAGGTTGGCTAATGGTTTATCAATCTTGTTAATTTTTTCAAGAAACCAGCTTTTAGTTTTGTTGATTTTCTGTATTGTTTTTTTATTCTCTATTTCGTTAATTTCTGCTCTAATTTTAATAATTTCCCGTCTTCTGCTGGCTTTGGGGTTCAATTGTTCCTGCTTTTCAAGGGCTTTGAGGTGTGTCATAAGGCTATTTATTTGAAGATTTTCTGTTTTTCTTATGTGAGCACTCAGTGCTATAAATTTTCCTCTTAATACTGCCTTCAAAGTGTCCCAGAGGTTTTGATATGTTGTTTCTTTATTTTCATTTGTTTCTAGAAATTTCTTGATTTCACCTCTTACATCTTCTATGACCCATTCTTCATTCAGAAGTGTGGTGTTCAGTCTCCACATGTTTATGTTGTTTCTCTGAGTCTTCTTATAGTTGATTTCTAGTTTCATTCCATTATGATCTGAAATGACACAGGGAAGTATGTAACATTTTTTAAATTTGCTAGTGCTCATTTTGTGTCCCAGGATGTGATCTATTTTGGAGAAGGTTCCATGAGCAGCTGAGAAAAATGTAAACTCTGCTGTAGTTGGGTGAAATATTCTATATGAGTCCAACAGGTCCATTTGGTTAATGGTGTTCTTTAGTTCTGAGACATCTTTACTGACCCTTTGTCTGGAAGATCGGTCTAGTCTTGTGAGAGGTGTGTTGAAGTCTCCCAGTATTATTGTGTTGGGATTTATGTGTGACTTCATATCACAAAGAGTTTGATTTATGAAAGTAGCTGCCCCTATGTTTGGGGCATAGATGTTGATTATTGTTATTTCCTCTTGCTGGACTATTCCTTTTACCAGTAAGATGTGACCTTCTTTGTCTCTTCTAATAAGTTTGGGTTTGAAGTCTAACTTGTCTGATATCATAGTTGCTACTCCTGCTTGTCTTCGAGTACCATTAGCATGGATTACCTTGCTCCAGCCCTTTACCTTGAGTTTGTTCCTATCTTTACTTGTAAGGTGTGTTTCTTGTAAGCAGCAGATGGATGGATTCTGGCTTTTAATCCATTTTGCCACTTTATGTCTTTTTATTGGGGAGTTGAGGCCGTTTACATTAAGTGTGATTATAGAGAGATAATTTTTAATTCCCAACATGTTAAGATCTTATTTCTGTTTAAGATACTGTTTATTCTTCTTTGCTTAGTTGTCTGCTGGATGGGAATTCTTGTTTCTTTGGTTCTGGTGTGTATTACCCATTTCCTCTTTGCAGTTAATCTCCTTGAATATTTTCTCTAGCGCTGGTTTTGAAGACATAAATTCCTTCAGTTGCTGTTTGTCATGGAAGCTTCTTATTTCCCCATCTAATTTGATGGATAGTTTTGCTGGGTAGGAAATTTTTGGCTGGAAGTTGTTTTCTTTCAGAGTTTGGAATATGTTACTCCAAGCCCTTCTGGCTTTCATAACTTGGTTTGGGAAGTCTGGAGTGATTCTAATTGGTTTGCCTCTGTATGTCACGTGGCCTTTTGTTTTTGTTGCCTTTAAGATTCTCTCCTTGGCTTCCACATTAGTCATTTTGACAATTATGTGGCGTGGGGATCCTCTTCTCTGATCCTGTCTAAAGGGAGTTCTATAAGTTTCCTGGATCTGTGTATCGACCTCTTGCTCTATGTTTGGAAAATTTTCTGCTATTACTTCCTTGAAGAGATTGTTGATCCCTTTGGTTTCACCTTCTTTTCCCTCCTCTATTCCAATTATTCTTAGGTTAGCTCTCTTGAAATGGGCCCATATTTCTTCAATGTCAGATTCCTGCTGTTGGGTTTTTTTTTCTAAATTAGAAACTATGCGTTCATTTTTAGAATGATCATCTTCAAGGAGCGAGATTCTATTCTCCATGTGGTCTAATCTGTTGTTTATACTTTGGATTGAGGCCTTTACTTCATTAATTGCATCCTTTATCTCTTTTTGACTCTCTCTAAATTCTTTTCGAAAGTCCTCTATTATTTCTAAAGTTATTTTCCTAATTTGATCTTCTAGAGATCTTTGGATTTCTGTGTTATCAGATTCTGATGTTGTGGGGTTGTTGGCATTCACTGCTCCATTGTTATTTCTCTTTCCCATGATTTTGGAAGTTTGTGCCTTCTCTGGGTTCTTCCCTGAGTCACTACGAGTTCACTTAAGATGCTCTGGATCTCGTGTCTGTGGTATCTCAGTCACCACTACTCCTTAACTGGTTTGTATCACAAAGTCTCAGACCCAGGGAGTCAATCAAGGCTGCTTAGACCGTGGGGAGTGCCAAGTTGGGCGTTCTCCAGTGGGGAGTTGTGACTATGGTATGATATCTCTGCCACTGCCACTCCCCCCCTGGGCTGCACTGCTAAAATCTCCGACCCAGGGAGACTATCTGCGCAAGTCCCTGGGAGCGCAGTACTGGGATTTCTTCCCTAGGGGTCACAATTTGACTCACGGTTATTGAGTGCGCTGATGGAGCTGTAGTGAACTTGGTGGATTCGCTGCTGCCGCCACTGGCAATATGGCACCACTGCCACGCCCTTGGCCGTGATGCAGCGTATTTCTTCTCTGGTTTTGAACTCCGCTCTGAGTCCCTGCCAGTTGTGCTGTGCTCGGCCCTTGGGAGCTTTAGATGTTCCCTGCACCAACAAAACTGCTGACTGCCGCCCGGCTGTTCAGCACCTGCTCACCTCAGCTCGCTGTCCACCGCTCCTCTCAGGCTCCTGGTGGCTGGTTGAATGGATTGGTCTAGGGCCGTCCGGTGAACTCACCACTGCCGCCAGCAGTAAGACGCTGCTTCTGCGTCCTAGGCCGCGAGGCCAAAGTACCTCCTCTCTGGATTTGAGCTCTGTTTTGAGTCTCCCTCCTCTCTGGAGCCTGGTGCTGCTAGGGGAGATGTAGGCTGCTCCGCTCCGGCCGCTCTGCGCCCGGCTCTGGCTGCTCTGCACCGCGGGTCTGGCCACTCCGGCCGCTCCGGCCGTTCCGCAACGCGGCTCTGGCTGCTCCGGCTGTTCTGGCCGCTCCGCTCCGGCTGTTCTGGCCGCTCTGCTCGGCTGCTCTGGCCGCTCCGCTCAGCTGTTCTGGCCGCTCCGCTCCGGCTGCTCCAGCCGCTCCACTCCGCGGCTCTGGCCACTCCGCACGGCCGCTCCAGGCAATCCGCGCTGCGGCTCTGGCTGCTCCGGCTGTTCTGGCCGCTCCGCTTGGCTGTTCTGGCCGCTCTACTCGGCTGCTCTGAACCGCGGCTTCGGCTGCTCTGCACCGCGGGTCTGGCCACTCCGGCCGCTCTGGCGGTTCCGCGACGCGGCAGGCCGCTCCACTCTGCGGCTCCCCCCAATCCGCGCTGCGGCTCTGGCCGCTCAGCGCCGCGCGGGCGCGGCACTTCGGGCTGGTTTTTTTCTGGTGTCTTGTTTTTCCAGCCCTTTTTCTCTGTCCCTTGTAGTTACCGTTTTTATTTCTTTGCTGGTGGTGTTTTCTGGCTCTGAAAGGCGCTGGTTTTGTGGTAGTAGAGTTGGATTGTTAGCGGGACTTGTAAGTGCCGCTTTCCTCCGTCGCCATCTTCCCGGAAGTCTCCTATTTTCTTACAATGACATAATTTTGTCCTTTATGGCTGAGCAAAATTTTACTCTGTGTGTGTATAGTATTTGATTTATCCATTCATCTTTTTTTTTTTTTTTGGTGGTACTGGGGCTCCTGGAAGCCCTAATACCTCCGGGCTACACTCCCAGACCTATTTTATATTTTTATTTGGAAACAGGGTCTCTTAAGCCAGTGTGGCTGACTTTGAACCTGTGCGATCCTCCTGTCTCTGCCTCCCAAGCGCTGGGATTACAAGCGTGCGCCACCATGCCCAGCTTATCCATTCATCTTTTGACAGATATATGAAGATATCACTACCAGTTTGGCTAACATGTATGGGGGAACCTGGAGGAAAACACACCAAGTGCTGTGTGCATGTATGCTTGTGTCCCTTTGTACCTTACCATGTTGTATAATTACAATGAAAAAAAAAAAGCATGTTGACAAAAGATGTTAGAAGTGGTGCGGTTGGTATTGGCAAGATCCAAGATCTGAAGATGAGATTGGTTGATTGCAGCAGGGCTGAGATGATCACTGACCTGCTCTGATGTCAGGGTGCTGAGAAGCTGGGGAGTTTTAATGGGTTGAGTAGCAGGATGTAGAAGTCATCAGAGGATATGGGGAAGGGGAAGGGGTTAAAAATATATGTGATGAAGAAGGACCGTGGATATTAACTGAAGGCCAAATATCTGACTCTTAGGATGTGACCCGAAAGATGTTGCCTTTTCTCCTCTTGAATAGTATAGGGGGAGGCTTGTTCTGGATGGCCA